>NW_026690900.1:4571905-5223963 GCF_020826845.1 Diceros bicornis minor
GGTCTAACCCTAACACTAACCCTAATCATATATCTAGGCCTAGTCTTAGCACTAACACTAACCCTAACCGTGTCCATAGCCCTGGCTCGAACCATAACCCTAACACTAGCCCTATCACTAACCCTAACCCTAAAACTACCACTAAGCCTAACATTAACCCTAACTCTAACTCAGCCCTAGGCTAACCTTGACCCTAACACTTACCCTAGTCTAAGCCACAGGCCTAACCTTAGTTTGATGACTAACACTAACCGTAACTCTGTCCCTAACAAAACCCGAGCCCCAGCAATTGCCCTAGCCCTGCCCCTAAACTAAACTTACCTATAACAATAATTCTACCATTAAAAGTAAAACTAACCCTAGCTCTAGGACTAACCCTAAACCTAAAACTTATCCTAACTCTAACTCTAGCTCTAGGCCTAAACCCAACTCTAGCCTAGAGGTGACCCTAACGCTAACACTAACCATCACCCAACACTAATCATAACCCAACACTAACCCTACCCCTAATGTTAACTCTGTCCTAATCCTAGCCCTAACCCTAATGCCAACACTAGCCCATGTCCAATCCCAAACCCTAACCCTAGTCCTAATACTACTCCTAACCATGATACTAGCCCTAAACCTGAAACTAACCATAAGTCTATACGTAACCCAAACTCTAACCATAAATATAACCCTAACCTACCACTAACCCTAGCTGTAGCCCTAAAATTGCCCCTACCCATAATGCTAACCATAACCCTAATCCTAGCCCTACTCTTAACCCTACTCCTAATGTTAGGCTCAACCCTAGCCCTCAGCATAATCCTAGCCCTAAGCCTAACTCTAGTCCTAACGCTAACTCTCATGCTACAACCAGCCCTAACAATCATCGTAATGTTAACCCGAACCCAACCCTCACCCTACCCCTAAGCCTATCACTCCTCTAACTCTAACCCTAACCCAACTCTTACCACTATACTAGACTTAATCCTAACTTAACCCTTAACCTACCCCTACCCCTACCTTTAACTGAAAACAGAAACAATCCCTAACCATAAACATAACATTAATCCTAAACCTAGCCTTTTTCCTTACCATAGCCCTAGCCCTAACACTATCCCTAACTTAGTTGTAACCCTAATGATAGCCCTAGCTCTAGCTCTAGTCCTAACCCTAGCCCAAAACTAACCCGAACCCTAGCCCTAACCCTAACGCTAAACGGAAGACCAGCCCTAGCCCTAATCCTAACTGTAGCACTAACTCTAGACCTAACCCTAACTGTAGCTATAAACCTAACCCAAACCCTAAGCTTAAACCTAAGGTTAAGACAAGGCCTAAACCCAGCCCTAACCCTAACCCTTGTCCTAACAGTAACCTTAACACTAGACCTCCCCGTAAATCTAGCACTAAATCTAAAACTAACACAACCATCACCTTAACCATAACCATAGCTCGAACCCTAACCCTAGCCCTAACTCTAACCCTTCCCCTAAACATAAATCTAAAAGTAGCTCTAGTACTAACCCTAAACCTAAACCTGACCATAAACCTAGCCATAGACCTAAGGCTAACCCAAAAACTAGACAGAGACCTGAGGCTAACCCGAGACGTACCTCTAACCATAACCGTAACTGTAACCATAAAACTAACCATAACCTTAGTCATAGGCTTAACTTCTACCCTAGCCGTAGACCTGACCCTAACCACAACCCTAACCCTAACTCTAACCCAACAGTAGCCCTAACCCTAATGCTAACCATGACCTAATCATAGCCCTAGCCCTAACCCCAACACAAGCCTTAGTCCTAACTCTAACCCTAACCACGGATATAAATCTAGCTCTAAACCTAAGCCTAACTCTAAACATAGTCTTAACCCTAACCCTCACCCTAACCCTAAGCCTAACCCTAACCCATACTGTAACCCTAACAGTAACCCTAGACCTAGCCCTAGAACTAACACTAATCCTAGCCTTATCCCTAGACCTAGTGCTAACCTTAACCCTATCCCTAACCCTATGCCTAACACTAGCCTTAACACTAATGTTAACCCTAACTCTAAGCCTAAATCTAGCCATAACCCTAGCCCTAGCCTTAACCTTAATGCTAACACTAACAGTAGCCCTAACCCAAACCCTAACCCTACCCCAACCAAAACCCTAACTCTAACCCAACTCTAACCTTACCCCTAACTCTACCACTATTCCTACCCGTCACCTTAACACTTACCTTATTTTTTCCCCCAAAGCCACAGTAGATAGTTGTATGTTATAGCTGCACATCCTTCTAGTTGCTGTATATGGGATGCAGCCTCAGCATGGCCGGAAATGCGGTGTGTCGGTGTGCACCTGGGATGCAAAGCTGGGTCGCCAACAGCGGATCCCTTGCACTTAACCGCTAAGCCATGGGGCCGGACCCACGCTTACCCTAAATATAAACCTAACCTTACACATAACCCTAAAGTTAACCCCGAGCCTACCCATAACCCAAACTCTAATGCACGCAACTTTAAACTTAACACTAACCCTAATCCTAGCCATAGCCGTAAGCCTAAAGCCTGCCCCAGCCCTAGGCCTAACAAGCATCCTAGCACTAAACCTAGCCCTAAGGCTAACCATAGCCATAAACCTAACTGAACTCTAACCCTAAACCTAAGCTTAGCTCTAACCCTTGACCTAAACCTAAGCCTTTCCCAAAACCTAATCCTAATGCTAACCATACACCTGACCCTCACCCAAACACTAAACCTATCCCAAGCGTAACCCTAACCCTAACCCTAGCCCTAGCCTTAAGCCTAGCACTAAGACTAACCAGAACTCTGTTCCTGACCCAACCCCAAGCCCTAAAAGTAACCCTATCCCCAACCCCAACCAAAACTGCTACCCATATCCCAAACCTAAGCCTAAAA
This sequence comes from Diceros bicornis minor, assembly GCF_020826845.1. Taxonomy (NCBI): domain Eukaryota; kingdom Metazoa; phylum Chordata; class Mammalia; order Perissodactyla; family Rhinocerotidae; genus Diceros; species Diceros bicornis. The sequence continues at coordinate 4,574,798 of NW_026690900.1, forward strand.
CAACCCTAAGCCTAAACTTAAGCCTATGCCAAATCCTAACCTTAAGTGTAACGTTAACCTTAACACTTGTCCTAAACCTAATTCTAACCCAGCCCTAAACCGGACCCTTACACTAGCCCTAAGACCTACCCTACAAACAGACTATCACAAGCCCTAAGTATAACCCCAGTCCTAACCCCGAGCCCTGGACCTACCCCTAACCTTATCCATAACCGTAGCCACAACACTAATGTTAATCCTAACCCTAACCACGACCCTAAACCGATCTCTCCCATTCCCAGCCAAGAGCCCAACCGTTAAGCCTAAACCTAACAGTATACCTGCCACTAAGTCTAACACAAACCCTGACCCTAAACTGAACCATGATCCTAGCCATAGCCCTAAACATAACGCTAGACCTAGACCTAACTCTAACCCAAACCCTAGCCCTAACCTGAACCATGGCACTAACCCTAATGCTCAATCTAGCCCTAGCCTTAACATTAACACTAAAACGAACTGTAGCCCAAAGCCAACACCTACCACTATGTGTAACCTTAACCCTAAACAGAGTATTAATCCTAACGCTAACCCATATCCTATCCATAAATCTAACCCTAACCCTAGACCTAACGCTATCACTAACATAACCTTAAAGCTAAGACTAAACCTAACCCTAATCTGTAACCTAACCCTAAGCATAACACAGACTTAATCCTAATCCTGATTTTAACCCTCACTCTAACCCTAAAACTGATCTTAACCCATAAGCCTAACCCTAAACCTCACCGAACCAGAACCCAAACACGAACCCAAACCCTTACCCGAACACAAACCTGAATCTGAACACTAACAAGAACCCTAAACTTGACCCCAACACTAGGACTAACCCTAAACATAAACTTAACCACAGCCCTCAACCTAACTCTAACCCTAGCCCTAATGCTAGCCCTAGACCTAGACCTAGACCAAGCCCTAAACATAACTGCAAACTTAAGGCTAACCCTAGCCAGAACACTAGGCATAGACTTGGCTCTAGACCTAACACTAGCCCTAGACTAGCCCTAACTCTAAGTCTAGAGCTAACAGTAGCCCTAGCCCTAAACCAAGCACTAAACCTAATCCTAATCTTAGCCCTGGACATAACCCCAGCCATAACCCTTACCCTAACCCTAACACTAATCCTAACCATAACACTAAACATAGCCATAAGCCTAGCCCTAGCAATAACCCTAACTCTAACCCTCACCCTCACCCTAACCCTAGCCCTAACCCTAACACTAACCCTAGCCCTAAACCTAACACTAAACCTAAACATAATAATAGCCCCAACCCAGACCCTAGACCTATCTGTAACCTTGGCAATAACCCTAAACTTAGCCCTCACCCTAGCCTTAGCCCTAAACCTAAATATAGCCCTAGACCTAACCCTACCTGCAAACCTAACCCTAGCCATAACCCTAACACTATCCCTAGGGTTAATAAACCTAGTGCTAAACCTAACCCTAGCCTTAGACCCAGCCCTTGCCCTAACTCTAACCCTAGCCCTATCCCTAACCTTAACCCTAACCAAAACTCTAAAGCTAATGCTAACACTAACCCTAACCCACACACAATTGGTTTGATTTCAACATATGTGAAAGTTGTCACACACAATAGGTGTGATGTCATACATAAAAATGTGAATTATGTCACAAAAAAGGTGAATGGTGTCACACATATCAATGGGTGTGTTTCCACACACAAATGTGAGTCTTGTCACACATACACCATTAGTGTGATGTCACACACACAGTGAGTGATGTCAGACACACAATGTGTGTGAAGACACACACCAACCTGGTGAAGTCACAGACAATGGGGGTGGTGTCTCTCAGGAAAATGAGTGTGAATTCACATATAATGAGAGTTACACAATACACACATGTGGGATTTAAGTCAGAGTAAAATGTGAGAGATTTCACAGACACCTAGGTGATATTTCGTACATAAGAGTGGATGTCACATCACACTGAACAATATGACTGCCGTCACATGTAATGGGAGTGATATCACACAATTTGTGAGATGTGACTGGCTATCCTAGTGTTACCACAATTAAGGTTTGTGATGTCCAAAAAAGGGAGTGATGTCACACATAACAATTTCAGTGATGTCGCACACAAAATGTGAATGATGTCGCAAGCACAACGTTGGAGTGATGTCAAACACACTATCAGAGTGATGCCACACTCAATTGGTGTGATATCATACATAATACTGGGAGTGACAACAACATAACAACAGTTGGGATATCATATCCTAATTAAGGTTGGTGTCACACACAATTGATGTGATGTGACACAGGATGAGAATGTTGTCACACACACAAGAGGTGTGGTGTCACACATAACCGTGTGTCATGTCACGCATAACAATGGGAGTGATATCCCATGCACACAGTGGGATTGATGTCACACTATAAAAGGTGAGTTGTGTCAAAATGGACACGATGATGTCACACATAGCAGTGAGAGTGTTGTCACACAATTCATATGATGTCACACAGAAACAGGTGAGTAATACAGCAGAGGAATCGTGATTGACGTCACACATGTGTGTCAATGATGTCACACTATTGGTGTGATGTCATAAAAACAACAGGAATGTTGTCTCAAATAACAGAGAGATGTCACTTCAAATATATGAATGATGTCACAGAAACACCATGAGTGTGATGGCACAACAGTAGTAGAGTGATGTCCTCAAGAATTAGTGTGACGTCACACAGAATATTAGGAGTAACATCACACGTAACAATAGCGATTTCATATGCTAAATTGCATTCATGTCACATGAATTGTGTGATGTCAACATCTGAGAATGTTGTCACGCTTATAATAGGTGTGATGTCATACATAAAAAGTGTCTTGTCTTATGTCACACAAAAGTGAATGGTGTCAAACATATCATTGGATATGTTTTCAATCACAAATGTGAGCCCTGTCACAAGTACACCATTGGTGTGATGTCAGACACACAATGTGTGTGAAAGCTCACACCGACCTGGTGATGTCACAGACAACGGGAGTGGTGTCTCTAAGGAAAATGAGTGAATATTCACACATAGCAATGAGAGTTACACAAAACACACCAGTACGATATGTCAGAGTAAAATTTGAGAGACTTCACAGAAACCTGGAAGTGATCTCATACATAACAGTGGGTGTCATATCACAGTTAAGAATATGACTGTCATCACACACAATGGGAGTAATATTACACAATTTGAGAGATGTGACCGTCTATGCTAGTGTTAGCACACTCATGTTGTGCGATGTCCCAAAATGGGTGTGATGTCCCATATAACGATTGGAATGATGTCAGACACAAAATGTGAACCACGTCACGCTCAATTTGAATGCTTTCAACACTATCAGAGTGATGCCACACTCAATTGGTATGATGTCATTCATAATACTGGGAGTGACACCACACATAATAATGGTTGATATATCATACGGGAATTAAGGTTAATGTCACACACAAATGTTGTGGTGTGACACACAATGATGATGTTGTCAAACTCAAACAATTAATGTGATGTCACCAAGAAGCATGTGGTCACGCCACGCAAAATAGTGGGAGTGATATCACATGCACACAATGGGAGTGCTGTCACACTTTAAAATGTGAATTATGTCACTAGGGACATGTCACTGATGTCACACATAGCGTGTGTAACATCACACTGTTGATGTGATGTCACACATAATGAGACTGAGGTCACACATAAACATGTGAGTAATATCACAAAGGACATGTGACTGACGTCACACATATGTGGGAGTGATGTCACACTGTTGATCTGATGTCATACAACACAACAGGCGTGATATCACACATAACAGAAAGATGTCACCCAAAATATATGAGTGAAGTCACAGAAACACCATGGGAGTGATGTCACAACACTAGTAGAGTGATGTCCTCGAGAATTAATGTGACATCACACAGAATATTGGGAGTGACATGACACTTAACAATAGCCATTTCTTATGGTAAATTCGAGTGATATCACACACAATCGGTGTGATGTCGACATGTGAATGTTGTCATACACACAATAGGTGTGATGTCATACATAAAAATGTGAATTATGTCACAAAAATGTGAATGGTGTCAGACATAACAATGTGTGTATTTTCACACACAAATGTGAGCACTATCACACAAACACCATTGGCGTGATGTCATACAGACATTGAGCGAGGTCAGACACACAAAGTGTGTGAAAGCACACACCAACCTGGTGCTGTCATGGACATTTGGAGTGGTATCTCTAAGGAAAATGAGTGTGAATTCATACAAAACAATGAGAGTTACATAAAACACAGAGTAGAGATATGTCAGAGTAAAATGTGCGAGACTTCACAGAAATCTGGGAGTGATTTCATACAAAACTGTGGATGTCATATCAAAGTTAACAATATGATTGCCCTCACACAAAGGGAGTGATATCACACAATTTGAGAGATGTGACAAGCTAACCTAGTTTTATCCTGCTCAAAGTATGTGATGTCCCAAAATGGGTGTGATGTCACACATAACGATTGGATTGATGTCAGACACAAAATGTTAGCCATGAAACACACCGTTGGAGTGATGTCAAACACTATCAGAGTGACGCCACACTAAATTGGTGTGATGTCATACATAATACTGGGAGTGACACCACACATACTAATGGTTTGATATCATATGACAAGATTGATGTCACTTACCATTGATGAGATGTGACACGCAAGGAGGATGTTGTCACACATACAAGGGGTATGATGTCATCCATAAACAAGTGTGTCACATGACGCATAACATCGGGTGCGATATCACATGAACACAATGGGTGTGATGTTACAGGTTACATGTCACTGATGTCACAGATAGCAGTGGGAGTGGTGTCACACATAAATATATGAGTAATCTCACTAAGGACACATGACTGATATCACAAATATGCTGTTAATAGTCTACACTCAGGTTTCTATCCAATGTATTGAAAGAGCACTTCTGCTGAACTCAGCTTGCCAATAGCTGTAGGGAAAATACTCTAATGAGATATTTTATACTTTTCACTACAACTGGTACAGCTTATCTGTAACATCCATTCAATGAAAGTACAGTATGAAGAAAAACTCCTTTTTTTATCTCTTTATGATCGTCTTGAAAAGTCCCTTTTCAAAGGTTGCAGTTTGCGTCTTTCATTCCGGCTTTCTCTTACATGGAACGAAAGAATGTGCTTGTTGAGCTTGGTTTGCCAGTAGCTGTTAGGGAGCATCTTCCTATGAGAGGGCTTAAACTTTTCACTACACAAGGAAGAGAATATCTCTAATATCTATTTATGAAACGCATGGTGTGGAGAAAAACTCTTGCTTGTACCTCTTTAGCATCTGCACTGAAAAGTATTTTTTCAAACATTGCAGCTCACGACATTTACTCAGGCTCTCTCTCACATTATAGGAGAGCATGTAGTTACTGAGCAAAGGTTGCCATCAGCTGTAAGTAAGATCTTCCCATGACAGCTTTGATCCATTTCACTACTGCTGGGAGAAAGTACCTATAACATCCATTGAAATAACATACATGGTGGAAAAAAACTTATTTTAGTTGTTGAGGATCATCTTGATGAGTGAACTTTTCAATCATTGATCTTCATGTCCTGCACTCAGTCTTTCCCTCAAATATAATGAAAGAACACCCGTTCTGAACCCAACAGCCCTGTAGCTGTAAGTCAGCTGTTCCTTGAGGGCTTTTAAACTTGTCACTACACCTGGGAGAAAGTATCTGTAACATCCATAAAATGAAAGTCAAGTGTGCAGAAAATCTCTGGCTAGTATGTCTATAGGATCCTCCTGCAAATTGCCTTTTCCATCATTGTAGTTAACGACCGTCACTCTGGCTCTCTCTCCTATGTACTGCAAGAAAATTCTTGCTGAACTCAGCTGGCAAGGAGCTTTAAGCAGGGTCCTCCTCTGAGAGCTTGTAAACTTGCACTGCAGCTGTAAGAGAATATCTGTAACATCCATTCCATGTAAGATCTCTGTGGAGGAAAACACTTCCTTTTAGCTTTTTAGGATCATATTGTAAAGTGCCTTTCATCTTTGCAGTTGATTGTATGCACTCAGGCTTCCTTCCTGATATAAAAGAAAACACCCCTGCTAAACCTACTTTGCCAGTGGCTGTTGGGAACACCTTCCTAGGAGAGTTTCCACTTTTCACCACAGCTCGGAAAGAAGCTGTATCACATCCATTCAATGAAAGTATGCCATGAAGAAAACCTCCTCTTGTAAGTGTTTATGCTCATGTTCTTAAGTGGCTTTAACTAGACTGCAGTTCAATCTGTATTCAGGGTCTCACTAGCATATCATGATGACCATTATTGCTTATCACAGCTTGCCAGTATCTGATAGTAACATCTTCATATGAGAGGATTTAAAATTTCATTACCACTGGGAGAGTGTATCTATAACATCCATAAAACGAAAGTCCAGTATCTATAAAATTTCTTGCTTCTATCTGTATACGACTATCCTGATAATTGCCTTTATCAACATTGCAGTTAACCACCTTCAATCAGGAATTCTTCCCCATGTAAAGCAAGAAAGTTCTTGCTGACATCTTCTTCCAAGTACTTTACAGGAGGATCTGCCTCTGAGAGCCTTTAAACTTTCCACTGCAGTGGGGCGAGTATTACTCTAACATCCATTCCATGAACCTACTCTGTGGTGAGCAACTCTTATAGTTAGCATTTTAGGATATGTTAAAGTGCCTTTTCCTCTTTGTCGCTCATTGCCTGCACTGAGGCTCCCTTTCCAACTGAAAGACCAATCACCACTGCTCAAACAAGTTTGAAAGTAGCTGTTAGGAACAACGTCCTATGACAGCTTTCCAACTATCACTACAGGTGGTGCAGATGATCATTACCATCCATTCAATAAAAGTTGACTGTTCAGAGCAACTCCTGCTTGTAGGTGTTTAGGATCATCTTGAGAAGAGTCTTTTAATTACTGCAGTTCAATCTGCATTCGGGGTCTGAGTAGCATATTATGATGAACACTATTGATTAACACAGGTGGCCAATATCATAGGTTACATCTTCATATGTGAGGTTTTTCAGTTTCACTGCAGCTAGAGGAGAGTATCTATAACAACCATAAAATGAAAGTCAAGTGTGGAGAAAGTCTCATCCTTGCATCTATATAGAATCTTCTTGCAAATGGCCATTTCCTTCTTTACAGTTAACGACCTTCACTCAGGCTCTCTTTCCCAAGACATGCAAGAAAATGTTTGCTGAACTCAGCATGCAAGTATCTCTGAGGAGGATTTTCCTCTGAGATCTATTAAACATTTCACTGCATCTGGGAGAGACTATCTCCAACATCCATTCCGTGAACATACTCTGTGCAGAAAAAGTCCTTCTTTTAGGTATTAGGATCATATGTTAAATTGCCTTTTCCTCTTTGCTGTTCATTGACAGCAATGATGTTTCCCTCACTATATAGAGACAAAACACCACTGCTCAACCAATTTTGCCAGTAGCTATAAGGAACATCTTCGTATGAGAGATTTCAAAGTATTACTACAGGTTTTGCTGATTATATTTAACATCCATTCCACTCAAGTTGAATCTTCAGAGAAACTCTTGATAGTAGCTGTTTAGGATCATCTTGAGAAGAGATATTTAATACACTACAGTTCAATCCACTTTCAGGCTCTCATGAACATATCATGACAAACATTATAGCTTAACACATGTGGCCTATATCTGTAAGTAACATCTTCATCTGAGATGTTTTAAAATTTCGGTACAGCTGGGAGAGGGTATCTATAACATCCATAAAATGAAAGTGGAATATGCAGAAAATCTGTGGCTTGTCTCTTTATGGGATCAGCCTGCATATTGCCTTTAGATCACTGCAGTTAACGACCTTCGCTCAGGCTCTCTATCCCATGTAATGCAAGAAAGTGTTTCTTAACTCGCCTTACAGGAATCTTTAAGGAAGATCTTCCTCTGAGAGCTTGTAAACTTTTCACTGCAGCTAGGAGAACCTATTCATTACATCCATTCCATGTAAATACTCTGTGGAGGAAAACACTTGCTTTTAACTTCTTTGGATCATATTGTCAATTGCATTCTAATCTTTGAGTTTCATTGCCTGCCCTCAGGCTTCCCCGCCGATGCAAAGAAAAAACACCACTGCTAAACCTATTCTGCCAGTAGCGATTAGGAACACCCTCCCATGAGAGTATACATTTTTCACCACAGCTCAGGAAAAAGCTCTATCACATCCATTTAATGAAAGTACACCGTGAAGATAACTTCTGCTTATAACTGTTTAGGGTCATCTTCATAAGTGACTTCAAATACACTGCAGTTCAATCTGCGTTCAGGGTCTCACTAGTATGTCATGACGAACACTATTGCTCAACACAGGTGACGAATATCTGTTAGTAACATCCTCATTGGAGAGGTTTTAAAATTTCAGTACGGCTGGGAGACAATATATGTAACATCCATAAAATTAAATTCCACTTTGGAGACAATCTCTTGTTTATATCTGTGTAGGATTATCCTAAAAATTGCCTTTTACATCATTGCTGTTAAGGACCTACACATAGGAATTCTCTCCTTGTAATGCCAGAAAGTCCTTGCTGAACTTGCTTGCAAGTATCTTTAAAGAGCACCTTCCTCTGAGAGCTTTTAAAATTTCCATTGTAGCTGGGAGAGAATATCTATAACATCCATTCCATGAACATACTCTGTGGTGGAAAAGTCTTCCTTTTAGTTTTTTGGATCACATAGTAAAGTGTCTTTTCCTCTTTGTAGTTCATGTCTTGCACTGAGGCTTCCTTCCCACAGGAAAGACAGAATACCACTGCTCCAACGATGTTGACCATTAACTCTTTGAAACACTCCTAGGAGAGCTTTCAAACTATCACTACATGTGGTGCAGATTATCATTACCCTACTTTCAATGAAAGCGGACTCTTCAGAGAAACTGTGCTTACAGCTGTTTGGGATCATCTTGAGAAGAGACTTGGACTACACTGCAGTTCAGTCTGCCTTCAGGTTCTCAGTAACGTATCATGATGAACACTATTGCTTATCACAGTTGGCCAATATCTGTAAGTAACATCTTCATATGAGTGGTTTTCAAATGTCAGTACAGCTGGCAAAGGGTATCTATAACATCCATCAATTGAAATTCAGGTGTGGAGAAATCTTTTGCGTGTATCTGTATAGGTCTATTCTGAAAATTGCCTTTTCCAACATTGCAGTAAATAACCTTCATCCGTGCTCTTTCTCCCAAGTCAGGTAAAAAATGTTTGCTGAACTCAGCTTGGAAGTATCTTTAAGGATGCTCTCCCTCTGAGAGCTTTTAAACTTTTCACTGCAGCGGGGAACGAATATCAATAACATCCATTTCAGGAATGTACCCTGTGGAGAAAAATTCTTCCTTTTAGCTTTTTAGGATCATATGGTAAAGTGCCTTTTACTCTTTGTCGTTCATTGCCTGCATTGAGCCTCCCTTCCCGATGGATATACAAAACACTCCTGCTCAATGACCTTTGCCAGTAGCCATCAGAGCATTTTCTTAGGAGAACGTTTGAACGATCACTATAGGTGGTGCAGATTATTGTTATGATCAACTCAAAGAAAGTTGACGCTTCAGAGAAACTCCAGCTTGTGCCTGTTAAGGGTCATCTTCAGAAGAGACTTTTAATAGACTGCAGTTCAAACTCTTGTCAGGGTCCCACTAGCATATCATGATGAACTATATTGTTTAAGACAGGTGGCCAATATCTGAAAGCAACATCTTTATCTTCGAGGTTTTAAAACTTCAGTACTGCTGGGATAGAGTATCTATAACATCCATAATATGAAAGACAAGTTTGGTAAAAATCTCATTCGTGTATGTGTAGGTTTATCATGCAAATTGCCTTTTCCCTCATTGCGTTTAATGGCCTTCACTCAGCTCTCTTTCTAAAGTAAAGCAAGAAAACGTTTGTTGAAGTCAGCTTGCAAGGTCCCTTAAGAATGATCTTCCTCTGAGAGCTTTTAAAATTTCCACTGCAGCTGGGAGAACTTATCTATAATATCCATTCCATGTAAGTACGATGTGGAGGAAAACACTTGCTTTTAGCTTCATCAGATCATATTGTCAATTGCATTTTCATCTTTGCATTTCATTGCCTGCACTCACGTTTCCTCCCTGATTTAAAGAGAAAACACTGCTGCTAAACCTACTCTGCCAGTAGCTGTTAGGAACAACTTCTTATGAGAGTTTCAACTTATCAACACACCTCGGAAAGAAGCTTTACCAAATCCATTCAATGAAAGTATACCGTGAAGAAGACCTCTTCTTGTACCTGCTTAGGATTATCTTCATGAATGACTTTAAACGCACTGCAGTTCAGACTGCATTTAGGGTATCTTTAGCATATCATGATGAACAATATTGTTTAACACAGGTTGCCAATATCTGTTAGTAACATCTTCATATGAGAGGTTTTAAATTTTCATTACAGCTGGAGAGAGTATCTATAACATCCATAAAATGAGAGTTCAGTGTGGAGAAAAGCTCTTGGTTGTATCTGTATAGAATTTTCCTGAAAATTGCCTTTTCCACCATTGCAGTTAACGACCTGCACTTAGGAATTCTCTCCCAGGTAAGGCAAGAAAGATCTTGCTGAACTCAGATGGCAATTGGCTTTCAGCAGATCCACCTCTGTGAACTTTTAAACTTTCCACTGCAGCTGGGACAGAATATCTATACCATACATTCCATGTAAGTACTCTGTGGAGGAACACACATCATTTTAGTTTTTTAAGATCATCTTGCAAAGAGCCTTTTCATCTCTGCAGTTCACTGCCTGCACTCAGGCCTCCTCCCCAACGTAAAGACAAAACACCACTGTAAACCTACTTTGCCAGTTGATGCTAGGAGCACATTCCTATGAGATGTTAAAATTGTCACCACAACCGGGGAAGAAACTCTATCACATCCATTCAACGAATGTACCGTGTGAAGAATATCTTTACTTGTCGTTGTTTAGAATCATATTCATGAGTGACATTCAAAACATTGTACTTCTGTCTACCTTCAGGGTCTCCCTAGCATATCAACACTATTGTTTAACACAGGTTGCAAATATTTGTTAGATATACCTTCATATGAGAGGTTTTAAAGTTTCAGTACAGATGGGAGTATCTATAACATCCATAAAATGACAGTTCATTGTAGAGAAAATTTCTTGCTAATATCTGTATAGGACTATCCTGAAAATTTCCTTTACATCCTTGCAGTTAAAAACATTCACTTGGTAATTCTCTCCCTATTTAATGAAAGAAAGACCTTGCTGAACTCAGATTGCAAGTAGCTTTCCGCAGGATCTGCCTCTGAGAACTTTTAAACTTTCCACCACAGCTGGGACACAATATCCATAACATCCAGTACATGAAGGTACGCTGTGCAAAAACACTCTTCCATGTAGATTTTTGGACGATGTGGTTCAGTATCTTATCCTCTTTGCCATTCATTGCCTGCATTGAGGCTGTCTTCCCAATGGAATGACAAAACACCACTAAGCAACCAAGTTTACCAGTAGTTTTCAGGATCATCTTACTAGGAGAGCTATCACTACAGGTGGTGCAGATTATCCTTACCATCCATTCAATGACAGCTGAGTCTTCAGAGAAACTCCTCCTTGTAGCTGTTTAGGATCATCTTGAGAATTTGAATACATTGCATTTCAAACTACATTCAGGGTCTCACTAGCGTATCATGACGAACACTTTTGTTTAACACAAGTACCAAATAAGTGTAAATAACATCTTCATACGAGAGGTTTTAAAATTTCAGTACACCTGGGAGATTGTATCTATAGCATCTGTAAAAGGAAAGGCCAGTGTGGAGCAAAATTCTTGCTTGCATCTGTAGAGGACTATCCTGAAAATTGCCTCTCCCAACATTGCTGTTAACGACATTTACTTAAGAATTTTCTCCCTGGGGCCTGCCCGGTAGCGCAAACAGTTTCGTGTGCACGATCCACTTTGGTGGCCTGGGGTTTTCAGTTTCCCAACCCTGGGCACGCACCAACCCACTGCTTGACAGGACATGTTGTGGTGACGTCCCATATAAAGTAGAGGAAGATGGGCACAGATGTTATCTCAGGGCCAAACTTCCTCAGCAAAAAAGAGGAGAATCAGCATCGGATGTTACCTCAGGGCTTATCTTCCTCACACACAAAAAAGAATTCTCTCCCATGTAATGCCAGCAAGTTCTTGCTTAATTCTTCTTGCAAGTACGTTTAAGGAGCATCTACCCCTGAGAGCTTTTAAACTTTCCACTGCAGCTGGGAGAGAATATCTATAGTATCCATCTAATGAACATACTCTGTGGAGAAAAACATTTCCATTTAGTTTTTGAGGGTCACAATGGAAAGTGTCTTTTCTTCCTTTTGGTTCGTTGCCTGCACTTAGGTTGCCTTCTCAATGGAAAGACAAAATACCACTGCTCAAGCACTTTTGCCAGTAACAACTAAGGAAAGAACTTCGTGCCCTGTCTCTCTTCCTTCCAGCAAATGAGGTCCAACTTTCTTAACCAGGTTGGGGACATATTGTCATTTCAGTCTTTGAGAAGGAATATCACATTCCTTTGAGAAGGCAATTTCTGATCCCGGGTTCTAAGTAGAGCTCTAGGAACAAGTTAGTAATTGAATTTTAATGATTACTGGAACTTAGCTGAACTATGTATAAGACCCATTGTTGGAAATAACTTCATGCCCACTATCTCTTCCTTCCATCTCGTAAAGATCAGAAACCTAAAATAGGTATATAACAGAATGCAGTTTCAGGCCTTGAGATTGAATCTCATATTCCTTTGAGAGGGCACTTTCTGACCCAGGCTTCTATGCAAATGTCTAGAAACGACTTTGTATATGAGCGACAATCATTAATACAGCTGAGCTAATCTACGGCTAACACCCATTTCTGGAAATATCTTTATGCCCAATCTCTCTTCCTTCCAGCTCTGAAGGTTTACATTCCTAAAACAGGTTTTGAATATATTGCTGTTTCAAGCCTTAGGAGGGAATATCACATTCCCTTGAGAAGGCAATGTCTCGTTCCAGCATGTAAGTAGATGTCCAGGAACAAGTTAGTATTTGAGTGGCAATCATCACTACAGCTGAGCACATCTGTATAGAATACCCATCCCTGGAAGTATCTTTGTGCTCACTCACTCTTCCTTTCAGCTCGTGAGAATCACCTTCCTAAACCAGGTTTAGAACATAATGCTATTTTGGTAGTTGAGAGCAAATCTCACATTGCTCTGTGAAGACACTTACTGATAACTTCTTGTAAGTAGATGTCTAGGAACAAGTTTATATTGGAGCATCAATCAGTACTACAGCTGAATAAAATGATTTATAATACACATTCCTCAAAATAACTTCATGTAAAAACTCTCTTCCTTCTAGCACTAAGCATCACTAAACTAAACTAATTTTGGTCCATATTGCCTTGTTGGGCCCTGAGAAGGATTCTCGCATTCCTTTGAGAAGGCACCTTCTGATCCCAGAGTGGTCTAGGAACAATTTGCATATGAGTGGCAAGCGTTATGACAGCTGAACTAAGCTGTGTATAATACCCATTCCTGAAAATAACTTTGTGCCTCATCTCTCTTCCTTCCAACTCATAAGGATCACAAACCTAAACCAGGTTTGAAACATATTGCCATGTCACTCCTTGAGATGGAATCTCATATTTCTTTGAGAAGGCACATTCTGATCCTGTCCAGAATGTTGATGTCTAGGAATAAGTATGTATATGAGTGTTAATCATTACTAGATCTGAGCTCAACTGTCTATAACAACCATTCCTGGTAATACTTTTTGCCTCATCTCTCCTCCTTCAATCTCATAAGGATCACAAATATAAACCAAGTTTCATGCATCATGCCATTTCAGGCCTTGAGAATGAATCTCACACTATTTTGAAGGCACTTTCTGATCCCTGCTTCTAAGTAGATGTCCAGGACTAGATTCTATGTAAGTGGCAATCGTTACTACAACTGAACTATTCTTTGAGTAACACCCAATCCTGAAAATAACTTCATGCCCAATCTATCTTCCTTCCAGCTCGTAAAGAAGACCTTCCTCAAGCAAGTTGGGAACATATTGCCATTTCAGACCTTGAGAAGAAATCTCACATTCCTTTGAGACAGCAGTTTCTGATCACAGCCTGCATGTAGACGTCTAGGATCAAGTTTGTATGTGAGTGGCAATCACTAATAGAGCTGTGCTTCTCTCTTCCTTCCATCTCGTAAAGATCACAAACCTAAATCTGGGTTGGATCATAATGCCATTTCAGGCCCTTGAGAACAAATCTCACACTTCTTTGAGAAAGCACTTTCTGATCCCGGCTTGTAAGTAAAAGTCTAGTAACGAGTTTCTAAATGTGCGGCAATCATTACTACAGCTGAGCTAAACTATATATAAGAACCATTCCTCAAAATAACTTCCTACCCGATCTCTCTTCCTTCCAGCTCTAAAGGATTACATTCCTAAGCAAGGTTTTGAATGTAATACCATGTCGGGCCTTGAGAAGGATTCTCACGTTACCTTGAGAAGGAACTTTCTGACCCCAGCTTCTAAGTAGATCCCTAGAAACAAGTTTGTATATGAGTGGAATCATTACTACAACTGAGCTGAACTATGAATAACACCTATTCCTGAAAATAACTTCGTGCCGGACTCTCTTCCTTCCAGATCATAAGGCTCACCTTCCTCAACCACGTTTGGAACATATTGCCATTTCCAGCCTTGAGAAGGAATCTCATATTCCTTTAAGAAGGCACTTTCTGATCACTGCTTCTAAGTGTAGGTCCAGGAACAAGCTTCTATATAAGTGGCAATCGTTAGTACAACTGAGCTATTCTATGAATAACGTCAATTCCTGGAAAAAAACTTCATGCTCAATCTCTCTTACTTCCAGCTCGTAAGTACCACCTTCCTCGCCAAGTTTGGAACATATTGCTTCAGACCTTCAGAAGGAATATCACATTCCTTTGAGAAGTCACTTTCTGATCCTGGGGTGATGTAGATGTCTAGGAACAAGTTTGTATATGAGTGGCAATCATTACTACACCTGAGTTAATCTATGTAGAAAACTCATTCATGGAAATGTCATTGTGCCCAATCTCTCTTCCTTCCATCCAGTAAGGATCACAAACCTAAGCCAGGTTGGGGACATATTGCGGTTTGGGGCCCTGAGAAGGAATGTCACGTTCCTTTGTGAAGGACCTTTGTGTTCCCGACCTGTATGTAGATTTCTATGAACAAGTGTGCATATAAGTGGCAATCATGATGACAGGAGCTAAAGTATGTATAACAGCCATTCCTGGAAATAACTTCATTCCCAAACTCTCTTCATTCCAGCTCGTAAGGACCACCTTCGTCAACCAGGTTTGGAACATAGTGCCCTCTCAGGCCTTTAGAAGGAATCTCACATTCTTTTGAGAACACACTTTCTGATACCAGCTTCTAAGTAGACATCTAGGAACAAGTTTGTATAGGCGTGACTGTCATTACTACACCTGACAAACTTGGTATAACACCCATTCCTGGAAATCACTTTGTGCCTAATTTCTCTTCCTTCCATCTCGTAAGGATCACAAACCTAAACCAGATTTGGACCATAATGCCATTTCAGTCCTTAAGAAGGAGTCTCACATTGCTTTCAGAAGGAATGTTCTGATCCTGGCTTTTACGTAGATGTCTAGGAACAAGTTTGTATATGATTGGCAATCATTACTACAGTTGAGGTGAACTTCACATAACACCCATTCCTGGAAGTAACTTTGTGCCTAATCTCTCTTCCTTCCATCTCATAAAGATCACAAACCTAAACCAGATTTCGAAGATACTGTCATTTCGCACCTGGACAACAAAACTCACATTCCCTTGAGAAGGCTCTTTCTAATTCTGGCTTCTAAGTAGATGTCTAGGAAAACGTTGCTATATGAGTTTCAATCATTAGTAGAGGTGAGTTTTATTTTGTATAACACCCATTCCTGGAAATAACTTTGTGCCTTATCTCGCTTCCTTCAATCACAAAAGGATCACAACCCAAAACGTGGTTTGGTAAATAATGCCAATTCGGCCATTGAGAACGAATCTCACATTTCTTTGAGAAGGCAATTTCTGATCCTGGCTTGTAAGTAAATGTCTAAGAGCAAGTTTGAATGTGAGTGGCAATCATTACTACAGCAGAGATGAAATATATATCACCTATTTTTGAAAATAACTTGGTGCCCAATCTCTCTTCCTTCCAGCTCGTAAGCATCACCAACCTAAATGTTTTGGAACATATTGGCATTCGGACCCTGAGAAGGTATCTCACTTTCCTATGAGAAGGCACTTTCTAATCCCAGCCTATATGTAGATATGCAGGAACAAGTTTGTAAATGAGTGACAATCATTATTAAAGCGGAGTTAAAACGTGTATAACACCTAATCCCTGAAACAACTTTGTGCATAATCTCTCTTCCTCCAATGTTGTAAGGATCACTTTGCTCACCCAGGAACATAATTTGGAAAATAATGCCATTTCTGGACCTGAGAATTAATCTCACATTCCTTTGAGAAGGAAATTTCTGATGCAGGCCTCTAAGAAGAAGTCCATGAACAAGTTTGTATATGAGTGGCAATCATTCCTATAGCTTAGCAAAAGTATGTGTAACGCCTATCCCTGGAAATATATTTGTGCCTAACCTCTCTTCTTTCCATCCTGTAATGGTGAAAAACCTGAACCCGGTTTGGAGCATAATGCCATTTTGTGCCCTGAGAACGAATCTCATACTCCTTTGATAAGGCACTTTCTGAACCCCCTTGTAAGTAACAGTCTAGGAACAAGTAGCTATATGAGTGGTAATCGTTAGTACAACTGAGCTAACCTATGTATAGCACCTGTTTATGGACATGACGTCATGCCCAATCTCCCTTCCTTCCAGCTGCTACAGATCTCCTTCCAAAAGCAGGCTTGTAAACAGGGCCATGTAGGGACTTGAGGCAGGACCACTCTCAAATGCCTTGGAGAACACAATTTCTTTTCCGGGTTTGAATGTAGACGGTATGAAACACCTTGGTATCTGAGAGGCATTCATTACTACAGCTGAATTGAACTATGTATTACAACCATTCCTGATAGTAACTTCATGCCCAATCTGTCATCCTTCCAGCTCCCAAGGATCGCCTTCCCAAAGCAGGTTTTGCACAGGGCCATGTAGGGCCTTGAGAGAGAATCTCACGCACATGCCTTAGAGAAGGAACTTTCTTATCCCGGTTCGTAAGTAGATGGTAAGAAACATCTTTCTATCTGAGTGGCATCACTACTACAGCTGAGTTAAACTATGGATAACGCCAGTTCCTGGATCGAAGTTCCGGCCCTATATCCCTTCCTTCCGGTACATGAGGATCGCCTTCCCAAGGAAGTTATGGAAGGAGGACCATGTAGTGCCTTGAGACAATCTCACTCAAAAGCCATAGACAGCACACTTAATGATAGCGGATTCTAAGTAGATGGTTAGGAACATGTTTGTATCTGAGTGGCAAGAATTGCTACAGCTGAGCTAAACTAAGTATAACACCCATTCCTGGAAATGACATAGTACCCAATCTCCCTTCCTTCCAGCTGCTAAGGATCGCCTTCTCAAAGCAGGTTTGGAAACAGGACTGTGTATTGTCTTGTGACAGCATCTCACTCATAAGCCATTGAGAGCGTGTTTTCTCATACTACATTCTAAGTAGATGGCTAGAAGCATGTTTGTATCTGAGTGGCAGGCATTACTACAGCTGAGCTAAACTAAGTATAACTCCCATTCCTGGAAATTACTATGTGCCCAATCTCCCTCCTTCCAGCTCCAAAGGATCACTTTCCCAAAGCAGGTATGGAAACAGGGCTGTGTAGGGCCTTGACACAGGATCACTCTCAAATGCCTTAGAGAACGGAATTTCTTATCCTGGGTTGGAAGTAGATGGTTAGAGACATCTTTGTTTGTGAGTGGCAATCATTACTACAGCTGAGTTAAACTATGTATAACACCCATTCCTGGAAACAACTTGGTGCCCAATCTCCCTTTCTCCCAGCCTCTAAAGATCGCCATCCAAAACCAGGTTGTGCACAGTGCCATGGAGGGCCTTGAGAGAGGATTTCACACACATGTCTTAGGGAAGGCACTTTCTTATCTCGGCTTGTAAGTAGATGGAAAGAAACATCTTTCTATCTGAGTGGCAATCACTACTGAAGCTGAGTTAAACTATATATAACACCCATTCCTGGAAAAAACATCTTGCCAGATCTCCCTTCCCTCCAGCGCATAAGGATCGCCTTGTCAAAGCAAGTTTACACAGGCCCATAAAGGGCCTTGAGAGACAATCTCACTCACATGATTTAGAGATTTATGTTTAGGGTTAGGGTTAGGGTTAGGGTCAGGCTTAGGTTTAGGGTTAGCTTTCGGGTTCGGGTTAGGGTTAGGGTTACTCTTAAGGTTAGTGTTAGGGTTATGGTTTGGTTCTGCTTACGCTTAGGGTCAGGGTGCGGGTTAGAGTTCAGGCTGGTTCATGGTTAGGGTTACATTTAGGATTGGCATTAAGGTTAAGCTTGGGATTCTGGTTAGTGTTCGGGTCGGGTTAGGCTTTGGGTGAGGGTTAGAGTTAGGGTTCAGGATTGAGTTATGGTTAGGCTTAGGGTAAGTGTTACTGCTTGCTAAGAATTAGGGTTATCGTTGCCTTCCCATTAGGGTTAACGTTCGGGTTATTGTTAGGGTTCAAGTTAGGGTTAGTGTTATGGTTCAGGTTAGGGTTTAATTTAGGGTTAGTGTTAGGGTTAAGGTTGGGGTTAGGATTAGGGTTAGGGATCTAGTTAGGTTGGAGTTAGGGTTCGTGTACTGTTTTCGTTTAGGTTTAGGGTTAGAGTTAGCCTTCAGGTCAGTGGTCGGGTTAGCTTTAGTTTAAGCTTCGTGTTATGGTTCAGTTTAGGGTTAGGTTTAGTGGTCTAGTTAGTGTTAGAGTTAGAGTTAGTGTTAGTGTTAGGGTTAGGGTTGGATCGGTCTTCAGGTTAGGGTTAGGCTTAGGGATCGGTTTACTTTGCGAGTTAGGGTTAGGGTTTGAGTTAGGTTTAGGGGTATGGTTGGGTTCGTGTTTGGGTTAGCGATAGGGTTCGGGATATGGTTCGAGGTCTGGTTCTTGTTCGGATTAGATTTAGCATTAGTGTTCACGTTAGGGCTAGGGCTCGGGTTCGGGTTAGTGTTAGCATTAGGGTTAGGTTTCAGGTTAGGATTGGGGTTAGGGTTAGAGTTAATGTTAATTTTAGGATTAAGGTTAGTATTATGGTTTGATTTTGGGTTAGAGTTAGGGTTTAGATTCATGTTACAGTAAGGGTTACGGTTTGGGTTAGCATTAAGTTTAGTTTTAGTGTTAGTGTTTGGATTAGGGTTATGGTTAGGTTTCAGGTTTGGTTTAGGATTAGCTTTAGCCTTAGGGTTCATGTTAGGGTTAGGATTACGGGTCGTTTCACTTTAGGGTTAGGAGTTGGGTTATGTATAGTGTTATGTTTAGTGTTTGGATTAATGTTACAATTAGGTTTCACTTTCAGTTTAGGGTTAGCCTTAGCTTTAGGGTTCGGGTTAGGTTAGGGTTAGGGTTGGATTTAGGGTTATGGTTCGGTATAGTGTTAGGTTTAAGGTTAGGTTAAGGGTTAGGATTGGGTTTAGTGTTAGAGTTAATGTTCAGGTTAGTGTTAGGGTTAGGGTTCAGCTTCAAGTTCATCTTAGAGTTGGGTTAGTGACGGACTAGGAGTCGAGTTAGTGTTAGGGCTACGGTTCAGGTTAGGGTTTCTGATAGTGTTAGTGTTAATATTTGTGTTAGGATAATGGTTAGCTCTAGGGTTAAGGTTGGGTTCTGGTTAGGGTTACATTTGGGGTTCAGGTTAGGTTTAGGGTTCAAGTTCTTGTTCAGGTTAGGGTTAGTGCTACGTTTCGGGTTATTTTTAGTGTTAGGATTAGGGTTACAGTTATTGCTAGTGTTACATTTAGGGAGAGGTTAGTGTTCAGATTAGGGTTAGGGTTAGGGTTCGGGTTCTGGATTGTGTTAGGGTTTCAGTTATTGTCGGGTTCTTCTTCTTGTCAGGGTTAGGTTTTGGGTTCGGTTTAGTTAATGGTGAGGGTTAGGGTTAGAGTTTGGTTTCAGGATACTATTAGGGTTGGGGTTAGGATTAGGCTTCCGTTTAGTGTTACGGTTAGGGTTATGGTTGGTTTGGGTTAGGGTTAGAGTTTGTTAAGGTTAGGGGTAGGACTGGGTTAGGCTTAGGGTTCAGGTTTGGGTTAGGATTAGGGTTAGCGTTAGGGTTTGGGTTAGGGTTAGGCTTGGGGTTAGCGCTAGGGTTAGGGTTAGGGTTAGGTTGAGTTACGGATAGCATTTGGGTTCAAGTTTAGGTTAGGGTTAGGGTTCGTGTTAGGGTTATGGTTTGGGTTAGTGTTCGGGTTGCTGTTAGAGTTCGAGTTAGGGTTAGGTTTAGGGTTAAGGCTAGGTTTACTCTTAGGGTTTGGTTGGGTTAGGGTTAGGGTTTGGGTTAGTGTTTGTGTCGTGGTTAGGTTTCAGTTTCTGGTTAGGGTTAGGGATAGCGATAGTATTCAGGTGTGTGTTAGGGCTAGAGTTCGGTTTAAGTTTGGTTTTGGGTTAGGGTTAGAGTTCGGATTAGGTTTATGTTTACCTCTAAGTTTAGGTTTCAAGTGAGGATTAAGGTTAGGGTTAAGGTTACAGTTAGGGTTTGTGTTAGGGTTAGGGTACAGGTTAGGTTTAGAGTTAGAGTAAGCGTTAGAGTAAGAGTTAGGGTTAGTTTTGTGATTCAACTTCAGGTTAGGCTTTGGATTAGTTTTTGTGTTAGGGTAAGCGTTACAGTTTGGGTTAGGTTTAGGTATAAGGTTAAGTTTAGTTTTAGGGTTAGTGTTTGGATAAGCATGAGGGTTCCATTTCAGGTTAGGGATTGGTTATTGTTAGGGTTAGGGTCGGGTTAGGCTTCATGTTAGGATTAGGGTTAGGGTACGGGTTAAGTTTAGGGTTAGGGTTAGTGTTCCGGTACGAGTTAGTGTTATGGTTAGGCCTAGAGTTAGTGTTAGAGTTGGCTGCAGGTTCGGGTTAGGGTTAGGGATATGATTACTCTTAGGGCTAGGTTTATGGTTATGGTTGGGTTCCGGTTAGGTTTAGGGTTAGGGTTCAGGTTAGGGTTAGGATTAGGTTTAGGGTTAGGATTAGTGTTAGGTTTCAGGACAGGGTTAGGGTTAGGGTTACTGTTAGGGTTACACTTAGGCTCTGTTTGGGTTACAGTTAGGTTTAAGGTTAGGGTTCGGGTTAGTGTTAGTGTTAGGGTTCAGGTTAGGGTCTGGGTTAGGGTTCAGGTTAGGGTTTAGGGTTGGGGTTGTGGTTAAAGCTAGGGTTAGGGCTCTGGTCAGTGTTAGGGTTAGGGCCAGCACCAGTTTTCTTTAGGCTTAAAGTTAGTCTTAGGGTTTAGGGTTAGGTTTATGATTAGTGTTAGGTTTAGTGCTTGGGCTAGGGTTGGTGTTAGGCCTCGTTTTGGGGATCTAGGAAGTTTTAGGGTTAGGGTTAGTTTTGGAATTAGTGATAGGGTTACTGCTATGGTTTGGGTTATGTTTAGGCTAAGGTATATGGCTAGGTTTAGGGTTGGGTTAGATTAGGGTTAGGGTTAGGGTTAGGGTTTGGATTAGGGTTAGTGTTAGTTTTCAGGCTATGGTTAGGGTTAGGGTTAGTTTTATGGTTGCTCTTAAGGTTAGGGTTAGTGCAAGGGTTAGGGATCGGTTTTGGCTTAGGGTTATGGTTAGGTGTAGTGTTAGAGTTAGTGGTCTGATTGCAGTTCTGGTTCCAGTTCGGGGTCGTGATTCAGGTTAGGGTTAGAGTTAGGGTAGGATTAGGCTTCGGGTTAGGGTTAGGGTTGGGGTTCGCATTAGGATTAGGATTAGTGTTAGGGTTATAGTTCGGGTTCGGGTTTGGGTTATATTTAACAGTAGGATGGGGTCATGCTTTGGGTTAAGGTTATCATTTGGTTCAGGTTAGGGTTTGGGTTAGCATTATGCTTAGGGTTAGTGTGCTGGTTAGATTAGGGTTAGTGTTCGGGTAGAGTTTAGTTGGGATAAGCTAGTGTTTTCTTTATGTTTATGGTTAGGTTTAGGGTTAAGCCAGGGTTCAGGTTAGAGGTATGTTAGGGTTAGGGTTCGGGTTCTGGTTAGTAATTGTGCTCGAATGCAGTTTAGGGTTAGGTTGTGTTAGGATATGGGTTAAATTTAGGTTAGCAGTTATGGTTAGTTTTATGGTGCAGGTTAGTTTTAGGGTTAGGGTTCCGTTTAGGGTTTGGGTTAGGGTTATCTTTATTATTAGTGTTCAGGTGGGTTAGGGTTAGCTTTTCTGTTGTGGTTTAGGTTAGGTTTAAGGATAGGGTTAGGGTTAAGGTTAGGGTTCGGTCTCAGGTTACGTTTAGTGTTAGATTCTGGGTTTGGGTTCAGGGTTAGGGCTAGGGTTGGGTTTGCGTTAGGGTTCTGGTTAAGTTTATGGTTTGGGTTAGGTATAGGGTTAGTGTTATAGTTAGTTTTCAGATGAGGGTTAGGGTTAGGGTTAGGCTTAGGGGTCGGATTCGGGATCTGGTTAGGTTTAGTGTTAGTGTTAGGCTTCTTGTTAGGGTTAGCACTAGGATTCAGGTTAGCTTTAGCATTATGGTCAGGTTTAGGGTTAGACTTATGGTTTGGTTTACAGCTCAGGTTATGGATAGGTTAATGATTCGCGTTAATGTTATGGTTAGGGTTAAGATTGGAATTAAGTTTAGGTTTATTGTTGGTGTCAGGGTTCTGATTAGGGTTAGGGTTGGGATTCAGCTACATTTTAGGTTAGTGTTCGGATTCAGTTTAAGTTTAGTGATATGATCAGGTTAGGGTTAGGGTTAGTGTTAGTGTTAGGGTTAGAGTTAGCATTAGGGTTCTGTTTAGGGCAAGGCATAGTATTCGTGTTAGTGTTAGTGTTTGGGTTAGGATTCAGTTTCAGTTTACAGTTAGGATTGCATTCGGGTTAGGTATTAGGGACACGTTTATTGTTCAGATTAGCTTTATGTTTTGGGTTAGGGTTCTGTTTCAGTTTAGAGTTAGCATTCAGGCTCTAGTTTTGGTTAGGGTTAGGTTTTCGGTACCATTTAGAATTAGCATGCAGTCATGGGTTAGTGTTACTGTTCTGTTTACGCTAATGGTGGGGGTTCTGGTGAGGGTTAGGGTTATCGTTAGAGTTCAGTTCAGTTTGGAATTATGGGTAGCTCGAGTCAGTGTTAGGTTTAGGCTATGGTTTGGGCTTTCTTTAGTGTTAGGGTTAGGTTTCAGGTTCAGTTTAGATTTAGGGCTTTGTTTCAGTTAGGGTTGTAGTTAGGGTTAGGGTTCAGTTTAGGCTTAGTATTAGCATGCGGGTTAATGTTAGTGTTAGGTTTAGAGTTAGGGTTAAGGTTTGAGTTATGGATAGGATTTGGGTTCGGGGTTCGGTTAAGGTTAAGGTTAGGGTTAACCCAACCTTGGGCACTTGGAGGACCAGGGCTTCACTACTCCAGAGAAGAAGCTGGGATCTGTCGCCTGAAGGGCACTCCAAGGTTGGTGCCAGATCCTTAGGCCTCCGTCCTGCTGGGGCCAAACTCACTGCCTTGCCATATGCCTGTCTCCGCACTTGTGACTCTACATTGGCTTTCCTCTACCTGACTGGAGTTGAAAATTACATGCGTGGGGTGAGGCCATTAGTTTGTTCATTCCAGGAAGAAATGAGACCCGGGACGAAGAAGCTGGCTGAGGCAAAGCCTTGACATCGCACCCCAGTCCGCCTTGGCAGCCAGGGCCAGACTACCACTTCCAAAGAAGGGAAGTGGCTGGTGACCTGAGTGGCTGTGGGGTGATAGGAGGGAGAGAACAGCTGAAGCCAAGTCAAGAAATGCAGCGTTCCTTCTTCACCTGCACGTGGCAGGTGTGAGAGAGGGGCCCAGTTGGTCAGAGACCAGCAGGCTGGTGAAGCATTCAATGAGGACCCCCGAGGCCCGGTGGCCGTGCCTGCGCCATTGGCCTGACACATTGAACCCAAGCCCACAGGGTCCCTGAGCGGCCAGAGAAAGATGGGCCCATGAGAGACGTAGGCAAGGTGGGTAGGTTGAGTCCACATCTCTCCTCAGGTCCCTGAGGGAGAACGAGAGAGACACAGAGAAACAGAGAGAGAGAGATCTCTGAACTATGAGTCACTGCCTCCACCACTGGTGCCAACTCACACACCATCCCACTTACCCCCGCCACCCCCATGTCTGCCCCTGGGCAAGCCCCACCACAGAGAAGTTGGTTCCTTGTCACTTCCATGCTGTACCTTCGGGACCTGATGTCAGAGCAGGGGAAAACTTTCAAAGGTTTCCATGTCCCTATCCATGAGAATGGTCTTGTTCCCCTCTCAAATCTGAAAACCTCATCCCCATCATCCTCCTTTGTCTTGAACTGAAGATAGTATTGAAGAGGAGAACCTCTGCATTGTGTTGAGAGACTCAGTTTCCCTTGTTTCTCCCATCTACACATGTTATTAAGCTTGAGATTATTTTCTCCAGCTAACCTGTCCTGTTAATGATTTGGCCAACCATAAGAAATATAATGGAAAGGGCAGAAGGAAGTTCTCTCTCTGCCACAGAGAGCCCTGAGCTGGGTCTCTCCCTCAGACCTGGCCAGGGACAGCCCTTACACAGAGGCCATCTCCCAGAGCATCCCAGGAAATGCTTACTGCCAGCCCTCACCCTCTCGCCACTGCCAAGTCCATCATCCTCCCTTGGGAGGCCCAGGCAGTTCAGGGACCCGGGTCTCGGAGGCAGCCAATGTCCCAGGTCTGGCACACAAGTAGCAAGGCCGCTTCCATCTCTGACAGTGTCTAGCACACACCCCAGAAAACTTGGCAGCAGGCCCCAGGGTTCTGTCCTCCAGAACTTGTTGCCTTGGAAGGGGCCTGGCCGAGGAGTATGGGCTGGCCAGCCAGCCAGTCGACTTGGGACAAAGCAGGCGAGCCGAGTCATCCTTCCAGTTGCCCTGGGCTTGGCACTGGCCACCTCAAGGAGAGGGCCTCACTGGTGCCCTTCATGGTGGATTTCTCCCCAGAGCCATGGCCTGGACACTAGGAAGGCCAGGCCCTCCTGACTCCAGAGAAGAGCCTGCGACCTGTTGCCAGAAGGGCTTTCCCAGTGTGGCCCCGGCTCCCTGGCCCTGCAGCCTGCTGGGCCCACACTCACTGCTTTGCCATATGCCTGTTTCACTCCTTCTGACTCCACAGAGCCTCTCCTCCACCTGGCTGGAGTCGACAACTGCAGGCGTGGAGTGAGGCCACGGTTTTGTCTTTCCAAGAAGAAATAAGGCCTGGCTTGAAGCAGCTGGCCCAGGCAGAGCGTTGACCTCGCACCCCAGTCCGCCTTTGGCTACCAGGGCCAGACCACCACGTCCAAAGACGTGAAGCATCCGGCGAGCTGAGTGAAAGTCGTCGGATGGGAGGGAGACAACAGCTGAAATCAAGTCAAGAAGGGTGGTTTTCCTTCTTCACCTTCAACTGGCCGGCACAAGAGAGCGCCCCACCTGGTCTGAGCCTCACTGGGGGACAAGGCCTTCACTGTGGACGCCTGAGGCCCAACTGCTGTGCATGCGTGCTTGGCCTGAGTGGTTGCACTCAAGTTGCAGTGCTCCGGGAGAGTCCAAAGAATAGACCACGGGAGAGGTAGGCGAGGTGGGCTTGGTGCGCCTCCCCTCCTCGCCTGAGGGCCCCGAGAGAGGGAGACACAGTGACAGCCAGAGAGATGCAGAGAGAGAGAGATCCCTGACCTCTCTAGATTTCAGGTTAGAGTTATGGTTCCGTTTAGCTTTGGGGTATGATCAGGTTATTGTTAGGGTTAGTATTACCCTTGGGGTTAGGGTTAGGGTTACCGTTAGCGTTAGGGTTCTGGGTAGGGTAAGGGTTTGGGCTTGGTACGGTTTTGTTTTACATGTAGGGTTTGGTTTAGAATTTAGGGTTACTGTTAGGGTTAGGATTAGGGTCAGTGGTCGGGTTCAGTTTAGTGTTAGAGTTAGTATTAGGTTTCAAGTTAGAGTTAGGATTAGTGTTAGTGTTAGTTTTCGGGTTAGGGTCAGGGTTATTTGGTTTCGGTATTGGTTGAGGCTCAGGGTTATGGTCGGGTTAGGCTTCAGGTTAGTGTTAGGGTTCTTGTTATGGTTAGGCTTCAGGTTAGGGTGCGGGTTAGGTTTAAGTTTAGGGTTAGTATTAGGATTAGGGTTATGATTAGGTTTCGGGTTCGGGAAAGTCTTAGCTTTAACATTAGGTTTCTTGTTAGGGTTAGGTTTAGAGTTAGGGCTAGGTTAGGTTTAGTGTTAAGGTTGAGTTCAGATTATGGTTAGGGTTAGTGTTAGGTTTTAGTTTCGGATTAGGGTTAGGTTTAACATCAGGGTTCAATTTAGGGTTAGAGTTAGGGTTAGGGTTAGGGTTAGCAATAGGGTTCAGGTTAGGCTAATGTTATTTTTAGTGTCAGGGCTAGTGTTCGAGTTAGGGTTAGGGTTAGGGTTACGGTTTCAGGATCAGGTGAGAGTTAAGGTTAGAGTCGGGCTAGGATTAGGGTTATATTTACGGTTACGGTTAGGGTTAGGGCTGCTGGTAGGGTTAGGGTTAAATTTCCTGTTATGTTTACAGTTAGGTAATCTTAGGGTTGTTTTTGGGTTAGAGTTAGGGCTAGGTTTCGGGTTCATGATCCAGATAGGGTTAGGGTTATATTTTGTTTTTTTTGTCATGGTTAGGATTAGGGTTACTGTTAGGGTTATGTTAACGTTTAGGGTGAGATTAGTGTTTAATTTAGGGTTAGGGTTAGGGTTTGGGTTCTCGATGGAGTTAGGGTTACGGTCGCATTAGACTTTGGGTTTGTGTTAGTTTTAGGGAAAGGGTTAAGGGTGGGGTTAGAGTCAAGGTTAGGGTTAGGTTAGGGTTATGGTTAGGCTTAGGTTTAGGGTTAGTGTTCACCTTAAGGTTACGGTTAGTTGTAGTGGTAGGGTTGGGTTCTAGTTCGGTTTAGGGCTAGGGTTCGGTTTAGGGTTAGCTTTCTGGTTAATGTTCATGTTAGAATTAGGGTTAGGATTAGGGTTACTCTGAGGTTTAGGCTTAGGTTTATTGTGAGGTTTGCCTTCGGATTAGGCTTAGGTTTCGGTTTGGGTCGGGATAAGATTAGGTTTAAGCTTAGTGTCGGATTAGGCTTCGGGTTAGAGTTACTTTTGTGGTTCGGTTTAGGGTTTGGGTTAGGGTTAGGCTTATGCTTAGGGCTAGGTTTAGGGTTAGGGTTGGGTTGGGTTAGGGTTACTGTTAGGGTTCATGTTAGCCTTAGGGTTTTGTTTAGTCTTAGAGTTAGTGTTCACATTAGGGTTAGGGTTAGCTTTCAGGTTTGGGTTAGGGTTAGGATTAGCCGTAGGGTTTGGGTTAGGGTTAGGACCTGGGTTCGGGTTAGTGTCGGTTTTAGGTTATGTTTAGTGTTAGGGATAGGGTTATGGTTGAGTTTATGGTTAGTATTAGGTTTAGGGTATGGTTTCGGGTTCAAACATGAATTAAAGTTAGGGTTAGGGTCGGGTTAATTTTAGGGTTAGGGTTTGGGTTAAGCTTAGGTTTAAGGGTAGTGTTAGGTTTAGGGTTCAGTTTTGGGTTAGGGTTATGGTTATCGTTATGGTTTGGGTTAGGGTTAGGATTAGGTTGGCTTATGGTTAGGGTTAGGGTTCATGTTAACGTTAGTGTTAGGGTTAGGTTTAGGTTTAGAATTATTGTTCATATTAGGGTCAGGATTAGTTTTCGGGTTCAGGTTAGGGTTAGGATTAGCGGTAGGGTTTGTGTTAAGGTAATGGCTAAGTTTCAAGTTAGGGTTGCGTTTGGGTTAGGGTTAGGATTCGTTTGAGTGTTAGGGTTAGAGTTAGAGTTAGGGGTGGGTTTATGTTTGGGATTAGGTTTAGGATTCGGGTTAGGGTTAGGCTTAGGGTTAGGGCTAGGATTAGGGTCAGCTTAGGGTTAAGTTTAGAGTGCAGCTTAGTGTTAAGGCTAGTGTTCTAGTTAAGTTTAGGTTTAGTATCATGGTTAGGGTTCAGGTACGGGTTACAGTTAACGTTAGGTTTCATGTTAGTGCAGAGTTTAGGGTTAGAATTAAGGTTATGGCTAAGGTTAGGGTTAGGATTTGGTTGGATTAGTGTTCGCATTAGGGTTAGGGTTAAGTTTAGGGTTCGGGTTAGGTTTAGATTTAGGGTTCGGGTTAGTGTTACTGTTAGGGTTTGGGTTATGGTTAGGCTTAGAGTTAAGGTTAGGTTTATGGTTACGATTCGGTTGGGTTAGGGTAAGGGTTAGGGTTTTGGTTAGGCTTATGGTTAGGTTTAGGGTTAGGATTGGGATTATGCTTAGGATTAGATTCTGGATTCGGGTTAGGTTTAGGCTTAGGGTTAGAGCTAGGTTTAGGGTTCAGCTCAGGGTTAAGTTTAGAGTGCGGCTTAGTGTTACGCCTAGTGTTCTAGTTAGTTTAATGTTAGTATCATTGTTAGGGTTCAGGTTACGGGTTACGGTTAACGATAGGTTTCATGTTAGTGTACAGTTTAGGGTTAGAATTAGGGTTAGGGCTAAGGTTAGCATTAGGTTTGGGTTGGATTAGTGTTAGCATTAGGGTTAGGGTTAGGTTTCGGGTTCGAGTTAGGTTTAGAGTTAGTTAGGGTTTGGGTTCGGGTTAGGGTTAGGGTTACTGCTAGGGTTTGGTTTATGATTAGGCTTAGAGTTAAGGCTAGGTTTAGGGTTACGGGTGGGTTGGGTTAGGGTAAGGGTTAGGGTTCTGGTTAGGCTTATGGTTAGGATTAGTGTTAGGTTTCAGGATAGTGTTAGAGTGAAGGTTACTGTTAGGGTTAGGGCTAGTGCTTGGGTTAGGGGTTGGTTGGGTTAGGGCTAGGGTTTAGTTTAGGTTTAGGGTTAGCTCTAGGGTTAGAGTAAGTGTTCGGGTTCGGGTTAGATTAGGATTAGAGTTCGGCTTAGTGTTAGTGTTGGGTTTGGGTTCAGTTTAGGGTTAGCATTGAAGTTAGTGTTCGGGTTAGGGTTAGGGTACATGTTAGGCTTAGGGTTATAGTGTGGGTTAGTGTTGGGGTTCGGGTTAGTGTTAGGGTTCATGTTTGGGTTAAAGTTAAGTTTCATGTTCGTGTCAGGAATACATTTCTGGTTAGGGTTTGGGTTAGGTTTAGAATTGGGTTTTGTGTTAGACTTAGGGTGCATGTTAATGTTAGTTTTAGGGTTTGTGTTAGGGTTAGGGACAGATTTAGTGTGATGTTTAGGGTTAGGGCCATTGCTAGTGTTAGTGCTAAGGTTAAGATTAGTTCTAGGGCTTGGTGAATTTTGATGGTTCGTTCTAGAGCCAGGGTTAGGGTCAGGTCTAGGACTGATTTTGGGTTATGTCCAGGGCAAGCAGTCGGCTTGGTGTTACAATTAGGGTTAGGGTTATTGTTGCTTAGGG
This sequence comes from Diceros bicornis minor, assembly GCF_020826845.1. Classification (NCBI taxonomy): domain Eukaryota; kingdom Metazoa; phylum Chordata; class Mammalia; order Perissodactyla; family Rhinocerotidae; genus Diceros; species Diceros bicornis. The sequence continues at coordinate 4,604,424 of NW_026690900.1, forward strand.
TTAAGGTTAGGGTTAGGGTAAATGTTAGAGTTGTGGCAATTGCTAGTGTTAATGCTAAGGTAAGGGTTAGATCTAGGGCTTGGTGAAGGTTTACGTTTCCTTCTAGATCCAGGGTTAGGGTCAGGTCTAGGACTGGTTTAGGGTTAGGTCCAGGGCAAAGAGTAGGCTTGGTGTTACAATTAGTGTTAAGCTTATTGTTGGTTACGGCTAAGGTTAGTGTTAGGGTTAGTGTAAGGGTTAGTGCCATTGCTAGGGTTAATGTTAAGTTTAGGGTTATGTTTAAGGTTTGGTTAAGCATTAAGGTGTGGGCTAGGGTTAGCATTCGCATCAGGTCTAGGACAATGTGAGGGTTAGGTTTAGGCTTAAGGTTAGGTTTAGGGTGAGGGTTACTGTTTGGGTCAGGGTTAGTGTTGCTTAGGGCTAAGGTAGGGTTACTCTTAAGGCTAGGGCTGGGTTATGATTAGCTAATGCTGGGTTATGATTAGATAGGAATAGGATTAGTGTTATGGTTATTATTAGTGATAGGGGAGGTGGTTTGAGTTTTGGTTAAGGTTAGGTTTAACAGTTGGTATAGGATTAGAAATAGGGCTAGGTTTTGAGTTAGGACTGGTTTAGGGCTACAGAAATGGTTAGGGTTAGGGTTACACTTGGGTTATGGTGAAGGTTAGGTGTGGGGGTAGTGTTAGGGTTAGTGTTATGGCAAGAGTTATCGTTAGGGCTGGGATTAAGGCTAGGCTTCATTATTATATTTGAGGTTAGGTTTCTCTTTAAGTTTATGGCTAGATTTATTTTTAGGGTTAGGATGAACCCAATTTTAGGTAGGATGAACCCAACTTTAGCTCTAAGCCTAAGCTTATCGCAAACCCTAACACTAGCCCTAGCACTAACCCAAATCGTATGCCTACCGCTAACACTCAGTGTAACTGTAACCCTAAGCCAACTCTAACCCTAACTTTAACCCTAGTCCTAGCCCAAGCCCTAACAGTAACCCTAACACTAGCATAATACTAACTCTAACCCTCCTCCTAATCCAAACCAAAGCCCTATGCCTACTACTACACTTTCCATTGTCCCAACTCTAAGGCACACCCAACACTAACGTCAGACCTAATCCTAATCCTACCCCTAGCCATAACCTCAAAACCAGCCACATCCCTGACTCAAACACCCTCCCCTAACACTAATAATAACCATAACAATAATCCTAGCCCTATGTAATCATAACCCATCCCTAGCTAATCATAACCAAGCCCTAGCCCTAAGAGTAACCATACCCCAGCCCTAAGCAACACTAACCCTGACCCAAACGGTAAACCTCACCCTAAACATAACATTAACCCTGATCCTAACCCTCATATTGTCTTAGATCAGACGCTAACGCTAGCCCTAGCCCACACCTTAATGCTTGAGCAAGCCTTAGACATAACCTTAACCTTAACATTAACCCTAGCAATGACCCTAACCCTTACACTAACCCTAACACTAACCTTAGCCGTAATCAACAATAAGCCTAACCCTAATTGTAACACCAAGCCTACTCTTTGCCCTGGACCTAACCGTAAACCAGTCCTAGTCCTGACCCTAACCCTGGCTCTAGAAGGAAGCATGAAACTTCACCAAGCCTTAGATCTAACCCTTACCTTAGCACTAACACTAGCAATGGCCATAAACCTAACATTTACCCTAACCCTAGACTTAGCCCTAACCAACAATAACCCTAACCCTAATTGTAACACCAAGTCTGCTCCTTGATCTGGACCTAACCCTAAACCAGTCCTAGACCTGACCCTAACCCTGGCTCTAGAGCGAACCGTAAACATTCACCAAGCTTTAGAACTAACCCTAGCCTTAGCACTAACATTAGCAATGGCCCTAACCCTAAACATAACACTAAATCTATCCCTAACCCTAACACAAGCCCTAAAACTAACAGTAACCCGCACCCTAAACCCAACTCAAAACCAAACACTAAACCTAACCCAAACCCTAACCAGAACTGTATCCCTGATGCAAACACGAACCATAACTCAAACTCGAACATGAATCCTAACACTAACACGACCCACAACACTAACCTACACTATAACCCTAAGCCTAACACGTACCCTAAACCTAACCCGAACACTAACCTGAATGCTAACCATAAACTGAACCCAAACCCAAATACTAACCCTAACCAGAACTCTAATCCTAATCTAACCCTAACCCGAGCACTTACTCTAACCCTAGAACTAAGCCTAAACCTAAACCAAACCCTAGACCTAACCCAACCAACCCCTAACCCGACCACTAGCCCTAAGCCTAACATGAACCCTATCCCTAAGCCTAACCGTAACCCAAACCAAATCGTAACCATAACCAATAGCATAATCCCACCCTAACGCTAAATGTAACCTGAACCCGAACCGTAATCATAACCTTAACACTAACCCTAATCCTACCATAACCCTAAACACTAACACTAACACTAACCCTAAATAAAACCGGTGCCAGTACCCTAACCCTAACATTAACCATATCCATAACACTAGCCCTAACCCCAACCCTAATGCTAACCTGAAACCTAAACCTAACTGTAACCTGAAATCTAACCCTAACACTAACACTAACCCTCAAACAAACCCTAACCTGAACACAAACCTTAGACCTAACTGGAATCCAAACATAAGCCTAACCCTAACCCTAACAGTAACCCTCAGCCTAACACTATCCTGAAACCTAACACTAATACTAAGCATAAACCTAACCAGAACCTTAACCCTTATCCTAACCCAACCCTAAAACTAAACCTAGACTTAACTCTAAGCCTAACCATAACTCAAACCCTAGCAGTAACCCTCAGCCTAACCCGTACTCGAACCCAAAACTTAACCCTAAACCTAATGCTAACCCTAAGCGAACCCAAACCTAACACTAACCTTAGCCCTAACCCTAATTCTAACCCTAAACTTTACACTAACATGAAACCTAAGGTTAACCACAAACTGTACCTGAACCCTCGCCATGATCCTAAACCTAAACCTAACCAGAACACTAGCCGTAACACCAAACCAGACTCTAAGCTTAAATCTAAGCTGAACCTTAACCCTAGCCCTAACCCGAATACTAAACCTAATCATAAGCATAATCACAACCCTAACCCTAACCCTAACACTAACCATAACGCTCAACCGAACCCTAAGCCTAACCCAAACCCAACCCTAACATGAAACCTAGCCATTACCCTAACACGAACCCTACCGCTAATCCGACCCTAACCTGAACCCGAAACCTAACCCTAAACCTAACCCTAATCTGAACACTAATTCTAAACCTAAACCTAAACCTAACACTAACGCTAACATGAAGCCTAACCCTAATCATAAGCCAACTAATCCTAACTCTAACCCAATGATAACACTAACCTTAACACTACCCCTAAACCAATCCATAACCCAAACCCTAATCTTAAAATTAACCCGATCCTAAACCTAACTTTAATCCAATCTTGAATCTGTAACCATACCCTGACCCTAATCCTAACCATAAAATCAACCTTAACCTTAACACTAACCCTAATCTTCACCCGAACCCTAACCCTAACCCTAACCTGAAACCAACTCTAACCTGAACCCTAGTCCTAACCCTAACCAGAACCCTACTACTAATCCTAACCTTAACGTGAACCTGAAAGCTAACTCTAACCCTAATCTGAACACTAACTCTAAGACTAAACATAACCCTAACCCTAACATGAACCCTAACAGTAAACCTAACTCAACCCATCCCTAACCTTAAACCTAGCCCTAAGCATAAGCCTAACCCTAACCCAAACCCTAACCCGGACCCCAAAAGTAATCCTAACCCAAAGCCTAATTTGACACTAACCTTAAACCTAATCTTATCCTGACCCAAAACCTAAACCTAACCCTAACCCGAAGACAAACCTCACAGTAAACCTAAGCCTAAACCTCACAGTAACCCTAATCCTAACCCTAACCCTAGATGAACATGAACTGGAACCGTAACCCTAAACCGAACCTTGCACCTAAACCAAACCAGAACCCAACCCTACCCCTAAAACTAAAACTAACCCTAAGGTGAACACTAACCCTAACCCTAACCCAAACCCTAAACCTAACCCTAACTCAAATGCTAACCTGAACCCTAACAGTAAACCTAACCTAATACTGACACGAAACACTAACCATAACCATAAACCAAACACTAACCCTAACACTAAACATAATGCTAATCCTAACTCTAACCTGAACCCAACCCTTACCCTCAATCTAACTGTGATCCTAAACCGAACATTAACTCTAACCATAACCCTAACCTGAACCCTAAGACTAAACCTAACCTTAACCCTAACGTTAACTCCAAAATGAACCCTAACTGTAACCATAATGCTAACTCTAACATGGAAACTAACCTTAACCCTAACCCGAACCCGAATCCTAAACCTAACCCTAACTCAAACTCGAATCCAACCTGAACCCAGCGCTATCCCTAATCCAAAACTAACTCTAAACCTAGCGCTAAACCTAAGCTTAAACCTAACCCAAACCCTAACAATAACCCTAACCCGAACCCGAACCCCAACCGTAACATTGTCTCTAAACCCAACCTTAACACTTTCCCTAAAACTAACACAAACCCAAAGCCTAATCCAATAGTAATGCTAACCCCATTGAGAAACCAAACCCTGACCCTAACCCTAAGCCAAACACTAACCTCACCCTAAACGTTAACATGACCCTAACAGTAACCCTAATCCTAACCATGACACAAAAGCAAAACATAACCCTAAAACTATCTGGAACATGAACCCGAAACCCAGCCCTAACACTAACAAGAAAACAACCCTGACGTTACCTAACCCTAAACATAACGCGAACATTAAACCTAACTCTACCAGCAGCCCTAACCCGAAATGTAATCCTAACTATAACCCTAATCCTAGCCCGAATCTAACCCTAACTCTAACCAGATCCTGAAACCGAATCCTAACCCTAAACCTAATTCGAACACTAGCCCTAACACTAAAACTAAAGCTTACCCTAACCTGAACCCTATTGCTAACCCTAACCCTAACCAAAACTCTAATCATAATTCTAACCCTAATGGTAACACTAACACTAACCCGAACCCTAATCCAAACCCAACTATAACCCTAACCCTAGCCCTAACTCTAACCCTGAATTGAACCCTAAAGTTAACCCTAACCCTAATCCGAAACTAAAACCTAACCCTAAATCTAACCAAAATCTGAACCCAACTTGAACCCTAAACCTAAACCTAGTCCTAACTCTAACCCTAACCCTAAAAAGAAACCTAACGCTAGGCTAAGACTTTCCCAAACCCGAAACCTAATCACAACCCTAATCTAAATAGTAACCCTAAACATAAACCTAACCCGAACCCTAACCTGAAGCCTAACCCGACCATAACCCTAAACTGATATCGAACCTAAACACTAACCCTCACGCTAACCTGAAAACTAACACTAACACTAAACCTATCACTAACCCTAACTCTACTTGAAACCTAATAATAACTCTAATACTAAACAGAACCTGACCACTGACCCTAATCCTAACCCTAAATTCTAAACCTAACCCTACATGTAAAACAAACCCGTACCAAGCCCAAACCCTAACCCTACCCAGAACCCTAATCCTAACGCTAACCCTAATCCCAACTCCAAAGGTAACACTAACCCTAACAATAACCTGATCACACCCCGGAGCTAAAGTGAACCTTAACTCTAACCTGAAATCTAGAGAGGTCAGGGATCTCACTCTCTTTCCATCTCTCTGGCTCTCTCTGTGTCTCCCTTTGTCGAGGACCTGAGGAGAGGGGGGAGGCACACCCTGCCCACCTCACCTACCACTCCTGTGAGCCATTCTTTGTCTGGCCACTCCGGGAGCCTTGTGGCTTGAGTTCAACCACTCAGGCCAAGGGCACATGCACAGCCGTCGGGCCTTAGGGGTCCACAGTGAGCCCACCCGTGAGGCTCAGACCAGGTGGGGCACTCTTTTGCGTCAGCCAGGTGAAGGGGAAGAAGGAACACCGTCATTCTTGACTTGGTTTCAGCTGTTGTCTTCCTCCCATCCAACCACTTTCACTCAGCTCGCTGGATGCTTTCCTTCTTTAGAAGTGTCAGTCTGGCCCTGTTAGCGAAAGGCGGACTGGGGTGCGAGGTCAAGGCTCTGCCTGGCCCAGATGCTTCATGCCGGGCCCCATTTCTTCCTAGAAAAACAAAACCATGGACTCACCCCACGCCTTCACTTGTCGACTCCAGCCAAGTGGAGGAGAGCCTCTGTGGAGTCAGAAGAACTGAAACAGGCATATGGCAAAGCAGTGAGTGTGGCCCCAGCAGGCCGCAGGCACAGGGAGCCGGGGCCACACTGGGAAAGCCCTTCTGGCAACAGGTTGCAGCCTCTTCTCTGGAGTCGGGAGGGCCTGGCCTTCCTAGTGCCCAGGACATGGCTCCGGGGTGAAATCCACGATGAAGTGCACCAGCGAGGCCCTCTTCCTGAGGTGGCCAGTGCCAAGCCCAGGGCAACTGGAAGGATGGCTTGGCTTGCCTGCTTTGTCTTAAGTCAGCTTGCTGGCCGGCCGGCCCATAATTCTCGGCCAGGCCCCTTCCAAGGGGACATGTTCTGGAGGAAAGATCCCTGGAGCCTGCTGCCAAGTTTTCTGGGGTGTGTGCTGGGCATTGTCAGAAGTGTAAGCTGCCTTGCAACCAGTGTGTCAGACCTGGGATCTATCTCTGCCTCCCACACCCGGGTCCCTGAACTGCCCAGGCATCCCGAGGGAGGACGAGGGACTTGACAGTGGTGAGAGGGTGGGGGCTGGCAGTGAGCTTTTCCTGGGATGCTCCGGGAGATGGCCTCTGGGTATGGGCTGTCCCTGGCCAGGTCTGAGGGAGGAACCCAGCTCAGGGCTCTCAGTGGCAGAGAGAGAACCCCCTTCCACCCTTTCCCTTCAATTTCTTTTGGCTGGCCAAATCATTAACAGGACAGGTTAGCTGAAGAAAATAACCTCAAGCTTAATAACATGGGTAGATGGGAGAAAGAAGGAAACTGAGTCTCTCAACACAATGGCAGAGTTCTCCTCTTCAATACTATCTTCAGTTCAAGACAAAGGAGGATGTTGGGGGTGAGGTTTTCAGATATGAGAGGGGAAGAAGACCATTCTCATGGATAGGGACATGGAAACCTTTGTTTGAAAGTTTTCCCCTGTTCTGGCATCAGATCCCAAAAGGACAACATGGAAATGACAAGGAACCAACCTCTCTGTGGTGGGGCTGGCCCAGGGGCAGACATGGGGGTGGTGGGTGGAAGTGGGATGGTGTGTGAGTTGGCACCAGTGGTGGAGGCAGTGACTCATAGTTCACAGATCTCTCTCTCTCTCTGTTTCTCTGTGTCTCTCTCTTTCTCCCTCAGGGACCTGAGGAGAGATGTGGACTCAACCTACCCACCTTGCCTACCTCTCTCATGGGCCCATCTTTCTCTGGCCGCTCAGGGACCCCTGCAGGATTGGGTTCAATGTATCAGGTCAATGGCACAGGCACGGCCACCAGGCCTCGGGGATCCTCATTGAACGCTTCACCAGCCTGCTGGTCTCTGACCAACTGGGGCACCCTCTCACACCTGCCATGTGCAGGTGAAGAAAGAACGCTGCCCTTCTTGACTTAGCTTCAGCTGTTGTCTCCCTCCTATCACCCCACACCCACTCAGCTCGCCAGCCACTTCCCTTCTTTGGAAGTGGTAGTCTGGCCCTGGCTGCCAAGACGGACTGGGGAGCGAGGTCAAGGCTCTGCCTCAGCCAGCTTCTTCGTCCCGGGCCTCATTTCTTCCTGGAATGACCAAACCATGACATCAACACACCCCCACACTTTTCAGTTCCAGGCAGGTAGTGGAAACCATCTGTAGAGTGACAAGTGCAGAGACAGGCATATGACAATGCAGTGAGTTTGGCCCCAGCAGGACGGAGGCCTAAGGATCTGGGGCCACCCTTTGTGTGCCCTTCAGGTGACAGGTCCCAGCCTCTTCTCTGGAGTAGTGAAGCCCGGGCCATCTAAGTGCCCAAGGTTAGGGTTAACCCTAACCTTAACCATAACCGAACTCCGAACCCAAACCCTATCCATAACTCAAACCCTAACCCAACACTAAACATAACACTAATACTAACCCTTATGCTAATACTAAGCCTAAACTGAACCCTAACCCTAAATACAACACTAACTGAAAAAAAACCCTAAATCTAAACTCAACATGAAACCTAACCCTAACCCTAAAAGAACCCAAAACATAGCCTAAAGCTAACACTGACCTGGCCTACCTGTAACCCCAAACTGAACCGACCTCTAATGATAACCCTAACCTTTACCAGAACCCTCACCCTTAGCGTAAGCAGGACAGTAACGCTAACCCGTGCCTGAATGCTAAGTCTAAATGGTACTGAAAACCTAACCCTAACCTTAACTAGAGCCTGAATGCCAACTCTAAACTGTAGTAGGGGTAGGTGTTGTGTTAGTGTTTGGCTTAGGGTTAGGGTCAGGGTTAGGGTTAGGGTTATGGTGAGAGTTAAGCGTAAGTTTAGTGTTAGAGTTAGCATGAGAGCTAGAGTTCAGGTTAGGGTTAGGGCTGATAATAGGCCTAGATTTATGGATAGGTTTAGGACTAGGGTTAGGGTGGGTTAGTATAAGGGTTTGTGTTAGGGTACTTTTAGATCTACGGTTAAGGTTAGTGATGCGTTAGAGTTACAGTTAAGCTTAGTGTTTAGTTTAGGGCTAGGGTTAGGGTTAAGGCTAGTCTTATGTCTAGGCTTAGTGTTATGGTTAGGACTAGGGCTAGTGTTGGGTTTAGGGCTATGGTTAATGTTAGCCTTAGTGTTAGTACTAAGTTTAGGGATAGTGCTAGTGTTAGAGTTAGCGTTAGGGCCAGGGCTATGGAAAGGGCTAGGGTTATCATTAGGGCTAAGCCTAGTTCTATAGTTATGGGTAGGTATAGAATTTGGCCTAGAGCTAGGGTTAGGGTTAGGGTTAGGGATATGGTCATGTCTGGGGTTAAGTTTAGGGTCAGGTCTGGGGCTTGGATTTGTGTTAGGGTTAGGGCTTGTGTGGAGTGTTATGGTTAGGTGTAGGGTTAAGTCTAGCGCTAGTGTTAGGTTTATGGTTAGTGCTAGCTTTAGGGTTAGTTTTATGTGTAGTGCTAGCATTTTGGTTAAGTCTAGTGTTAGACTTAGCAATTGGGTTAGGCTTAGGGCTGATATTAGGGTTAGGGTTAGGTTTAAGAGTAGGTTTAGTGTTCAGGTTACCATTATGTTTAGTGTTTAGGTTTGGCTTAGGGTTAGGAATAGGCTTAGGGTTAGGGCAAGAGTTTGTATTAGGAGTCTGTCCAGGATTAGGGTTAGAGTTACAGTTGGGTTAGACTAAGTGTTAGTGTTAGGGTTAAGTTTAGGGCTATGACTAGGGTCTGAGGTAGTGGTAAGTGTTGGCTTAAGGCTAGGGTTAGGGTTTGGGCTAGGGTAGGGCTAGGGTTTGTGTTAGATTTAGGGTTAAGGTTAGGGATAGGGCTTGGGCTAGAGCCAGGTTTAGGGTTAGAGCTAGCATTAGGTCTAGGTTAAGCGTTATTTTCAGGCTATTGGTAACATTAGAGTAGGATTAGGCTTAAGGCTATGGGTAGGGGTAGGCTAAGTGTTTGGGTTAAGAGTATGGGTAGGGATAAGGTCACAGTTAGGGTTAGGTTTAGGGTTAAAGTTGGGGTAATGTTAGGGGTGGGTGATGTCTAGTCTTAGTGTTATGGTTAATATTAGTGTTTGTGCTAGCATTAGGGTTCTGCATATTATTTCTGTTAGCCGTAGGGTTAGGCTTAGGCGTCGGATTGGATTAGGGGTAGGGTTAGGGTTTGGGTAGGGTTAGAGTTAGTTTATGGAGAGAAGGAGTGGTAGGGTTGGGGTTAAGGTTGCATTTGGTTTAGGGTTATGGTTAGGGTTCGGGTTCCAGTTAGGGTTAAGGTTAAGGTTAGGCTTAGGGCTCAGATTAGGCTTTGTGTACTGGTTTGCTTTAGGATTCCAAACAACAATCTGTGCCAAATATTTTTTAGGTATTATGTGATCCTTACTAGCTGGAAGGAAGGGAGATGGGGTATGGATTTATTTCCTGGAATGGGTGCTAGACATGATTTGGCTCAGCTCTACTCTGGATTCCTGTCCTATACAAACCTGTTCCCACGTTTAAGGATAGGGTTAAGGTTAGGTTTTGGTTACGGTTAGAGTTAGTTTTATAGAGAGAAGGAGGGGTAGGGTTGGGGTTAGGGTTGCGTTAGGCTTGAATTTAAGATTAGGGATAAGGATAAGGTTTGGGTTAGAGTTAGGGCTAGGGTTGTATTAGTGTTAGGGTTATTGTTAGGATTAAATTTAAGTTTAGTGTTAGCCTTAGTGTTTAGAGTTAGTGTACTAGAGTTAGCATAGTGTTAGGGTTAGGGTTAAGGTTTGGGCAAGGGCTAGGTTTAGACATAGAGTTAGGGTTATGGCTAGTGTAAGGTCAGAGTTTTAGTGCCAGGGCTAGGGCTAGTATTAGTTTCATCTGTAGGTTGGGTTAGGGCTAGATCTAGGGTAAGGTTTTGGGTTAGGGTTACAGTTAGGTTTAGGTTTAGGGCTAGGGCTAGTGTCAGGGTTAGGGTTAAGGCTAGGACAAGGGTTAGTGTTAGGGATAGGGCTAGGCTTAGGCTTAGTGCTAATTCTTCAATTATTGGTATTGTTAATGTTAGTGTTGGGGTTGGAGTTGTGTTGCGGTAAGGGTCAGGTATAGGGTTAGTGGTAACCGTAGGTTTAGTGTAGGGGTATTTGTAGGTTTAGGGTTAGGGTTAGGGTTAGGGGCAAGGTTACGTCTAGGGATATGGTTAGGGTTAGGGTTAGGGCTATGGTGAGAATTTGGCTTCACGTTCAGATAATGTTAACATTAGTTTTAGGGCTAGGGTGGGGGTTTGTATCATGAATCATAACCCAACTTTAGCTCTAACCCAAGCCCTAAAACTCCCCATAGCCCTAACCCTAATCATATGCACACTCACTGTAACTGTAACCCTAAGCCAACTCTAACCCTAACTTAAAACCTAGTCCTAGCCCTGGCACTAACAATAACCCTAACCCTAGCATAACCCTAACTCTAATCATAGTCTTAACCCAAACCCAAACCCAAACACAAACCCTACGCCTGTTCCTACACTTTCCATTTTCCCCACCCTAAGGCACACACGACACTAACGTCAGACCTAACCCTAATCATACCCCTAGCCCTAACCTCAAAACCCACCCCATCCCAAACCATAAAAATGAATCTAGTTATAAACCTAAAGAGAATCCTAACCCTAAATGTAATAACTAAACTTAGCCCTAAGCCCAGCGCTAATGATAACTCTTGCCAAGACACTAACACTAACACTACACCTACTCCTAACTCTCACCATAACCCTACATGTAATCCAACCCTAACCCTATCCCTAGCCCTTGCTGTAGCCCTAAACTAGTCCTAACACAAACACTAGCCCTATTCCTAATCATATCCTTATTGCTAAACCTAACCTTAACTGAACCACAAACAACCTCACCTAGCCCTAGTGCTAAACATAACCCAGCCCTAGCCCTAAGCCTAACACTAACCCTACCCCAACCCTAACCCTAACCCTAACCCTAATCTTAACACAAACTCTAAGACTAAACATAACCCTAACCCTAACATGAACACTAACAGTAAACCTAACCCAACATAACCCTAACCTTAAAGCTAGCCCTAAGCATAAGCCGAACCTTAAACCGGGCACCAAATTTAACCCTAACCCGAAACCTAATCCGACACTAAACATAAACCTAATCTTATCTTGACCCGAAATCTAAACCTTACCCTAATCTGAAGGTAAACCTCAAAATAAAACTAAGCCTAAACCTCATAATAACCCTAATCCTAACCCTAACATGAACACGAATCAGAACCCTAACCCTAAACAGAACCCTAGACCTAAACCGAACCAGAACCCAACCCAACCCCTAAAACTAACCCTAAACCTAAGGTGAACACTAACCCTAACCCGAACCCGAATCCAAACCCTAAACCTAACTCAAACGCTAACCCGAACCCTAGGATGATACTGACACCAAACACCAACCATAACCCTATACCAAACACTAACCCTAACACTAAAACTAACGCTAACCGTAACCCGAACCAAAACATAACCCTAACTTGAACACTAAGCCAAAACCTAACCCTAACCCTAACAATAACCCTAACCCAAATCCTAACCCTAACCATAACGTTAAGTCTAACACGAAAAATAACTCTAACCGTAACCCAAATTTAAATCCTAAACCTAACCCTAACTCGAACCCAAAGCCAACCTGAACCCAGCCGTATCCCTTATCCAAAACTAACCCAAACCCCAGCCCTAACCCTAAGCCTAAAGCTAACCAGAACTCTAACAATAACCTGAACCCCAAACTTAACCCAGACTCTAACCCGAACCTTAACCCAAACCCTAAAACTATCACAAACACAAAGCCTAATCCGACCCTAACACTAAGACCATCGAGAACCCAAACCTTAACTCTAATCCTAATCCAAACACTAACCTCACCCTAAACCTTAACATAACCCTAACAGTAACCCTAATCCTAACCGTCCCAACAAAGCAAAACATAACCCTAACCCTAACCAGAAAATGAACTCGAACCCTAGCCATAACCCTAACCCAAAAACAACCCTGACCTTAAAGCTAACCCTAAACTTAACATGAAAATTAACCCTAACCATATCAGCAATCCTAGCCTGAACTGTAACCCTAACCCTAAACCTAATCTTAGCCCGACTCTAACCCTAACCCTAACCAGAACACGAACCTGAACCCTAAGCCTAACTCTGACTCGAACACTAGCCATAACACTAAAACTAAACATTACCCTAACCTGAACCCTATTGCTAAGACTAACCATAACCTGAACTCTAAACATATTTCTAACCCTAATGCTAACCCTAACCATAATCCAAACCCAAGGCTAACCCTAACCCTAATCCTAGACCTAAATCGAACCCTAATGCTAACCATAACCCTAATCGGAAACCAAAACGTAAACCTAACCTAACCATAACTCAAACCCAACCCTAACCCTAACCCTAACACTAACAAAAAACCTAAAGCTAAAGCTCAACATTTTTCAAACCCAAAACCTAATAATAACCCTAATCCAAATACTAACCCTAACCTCAGCCTTACCCAAATCCTAACACTAACCCGAACATTAATCTGAATCCTAACCCTAAAAAGAACCTGAACTCAAACCTGAACCCTAACACTAAGCCGAAGCCTAACCCAACCAGAACCCTAAGCCTAAACTGATATCAAAACCAAGCCCTGACCCTGACATTAACCCAAAAACTAACACTAACACTACACCTAACCCTAACGCTAAATCTAACTCAAACCCTAACACGAACCCCAACGCTAAACTGAATCTGACCACTGACACTAACCTTAACCCTAAACTCTGAAACTAACCCTACACGTAAAACAAATCTGTACCAAACCCAAACCCTAACACTAAACAGAACCATAACCCTAATGCTAACCATAACCGTAACCCCAATAGTAACAGAAACCCTAACACTTACACTAACCAGATGATAACCCTATGCTAACTGAACCCTAACCCTAACGTGAAATCTAACCCAAACCTGGCAATCAACCATAACACTAACCTCAACCCTAACCCTAACACTAACCTAAACTCAAACATACCATTAACGTGAATCATAACCCTATCCCTAACTAGAACCATAAACTTAACCCTAACCAGAAACATATACCTAAATATAAACCTAACACAAACCCGAAAACTAAACCAAACCCTAAAACTGACAGTAACCAGAAACCAAACATAACACTAACGTAACACTAAGAGTACCCCAGGAAATGTCTCAGGGGAGAAAAGCATGATGAAGGGCACGTGTGACGCCTTCTATTTGAGTGCAGAGGTGCCAGGCAGAGGGTGACAGGATGGCTGGATCGGCTCACCTGCTTTCTCCAAAGGAGGCGGGACAACCAGCTAAACATCCTACCTGGGCCAGACCACTTACAGAGGGGACAAATTCAAGAGGACATAGCCCTGGGGATGGCTGCCAAGTCTCCTGGGGCGTGTGCTGGGCCCCGTCAGAGGAGGAAGCAGCCTGGCAATGGGTGTGCCAGACGTGAGATCAGGAGGCCTCCCACACCCAGGTCCCTGTCCTGCCCAGGCCTCACGAGGGAGGACGATGGTCGTGGCAGTGGCGAGTGGGGTGGGGCTGCCAGCTAGCCTGCCTCGGGATGTCCCAGGAGAGGGCGCCTGGGGATGGGCTGCCACTGGAGAGGTCTGCGGGACCGACCCAGCTCGAGGCAGTCGGGGTCAGAGAGAGAATCACACTCTGACCAGCAACCCGCCTCTCTGTGGTGGCGCTGGCCCCGGGGTGGGCGTGGGGGTGGTAGGTGGAAGCGAGATGGCATGTGAGTTGGTACCAGCAGTGGAGGCAGTGATTCAGAGGTCAGGGATCTCTTTTTCTCTCTCTCTCACTCTCTCTGTGTCTCTTTCTCTCTTCTCTCCCTCAGAGACCTGAGGAGAGAAAGGTGGGCACCCTACCCACCTCACCTACATATCCCATGGTCCCTTCTTTCACTGGCAGCTCTCGGAACCATGTGTGCTTGGGTTCAACCCCCTCAGGCCAAGGGTGCATTCTCTGCCACCCGGGACTAGGGCTGGCCTCGGGGGTCCTCAGTGAAAACCCCATCCTCCCACCAGGATCTGACTGGCTGGGGCATCCCTCGGCGACTACCGAGGGCGACAACCTTCAGCTGCAGCTGAAGGAACCCCACCCTTCTTGACTTGGCTTCAGGTGCTGTCTCCCCCACCTCCCACAATACCTCGCAGATCACAGGCTGCATCACTTCCTTGGAAGGGTGGGTCTGCCCAGGGTGGCCACAGTCAGACTGGGGTTCGAGCTCAAGCTTCTTCCTAGGCCAGTTGCTTTGTCCTGGGGCTCATTTCTTTCTGGAAAGACAAAGCCATGGCCTCACCCCACGCCAAGACTTGGCGACTGCAGCCAGGTGGAGGAAAGGCTCTGTGGAGACAAAAGGGCCGAGAGAGGCTTATGGCAAAGCAAGAAGTGCAGCGTCAGCAGCCCGTAGGCATTTGGGAGCCTATGCCAAACTGGGCAAGCCCTTCCTGGGTCAGTTCCCAGCGTCCTCTCTGGCGTTGGGAAAGCCTGGCCTTCCTAGGGCCCAGACCATGGTTCTGGGGAGAAATCCGCGATAGAGGGCACCCATGAGGCCCTCTGCCTGAGGTCGCAGGTGTCACGCCCAGGGCAACTGCAAGCCTGGATCTGCTTGCCAGCTTTATCAAAAGAAGTCCGGCCAAAAAGCTGAACCTGGCACCTGGGCCAGGCTCCTTCTGAGGGGACAAGTTTTGGAGGACATAGCCCTGGGGACGTCTGCCAAGTCTCCTGGGTCGTGTGCTGGGCCCCGTCAGAGGAGGAAGCAGCCCGACAAGCGGTGTGAGAGAGCAGAGATCAGGCAGCCTGCCACACCCAAGTCCCTGTCCTCCCCAGGAATCCCAAGGGAGGACGATGGTCTTGGCAGTGGCGAGAGGGGTGGGGCGGGCACTGAGCCTGCATTTGCATGCCCTAGGAGAGGGCGCCGGGGGATGGGCTGCCCCTGGCCAGGTCTGAGGGACCGACCCAGATAAGGGTTGTTGGGGGCAGAGAGAGAATGCCCTTCTGCCATTGCCCTTCAGGTTCTCATGGCTGGCCAAATCATTAACAAGACACGTTCAATGGTGCAAATCAGACCCACCTGAAGAACATGTGTCCATGGGAGAAACCCGGGAAACTGAGTCTCTCCACACAGTGGCAGAGACTCTCATATTGCATCCTCTCCTGAGCTAATGACAAAGGTGGATGTCGTGGGTGGGCCTGTGGGATGGGAGAAGGGAGGGAGACAATTGTCATGCAGAGGGACATGTAAAGGCTTGTCTGAACAGTTTCCCCTGCAATGGGGTCAGGTCTGGAAGGGAAGGCAGGGAGGTGACCAGGAACCAGCCTCTCTGTGGTGGGGCTGGCCCCGGGGCATGCCTGGGGGTGGTGGGTGCAAGTGGGATGGCGTGTGAGTTGGCACCAGCCAGCGGTGGAGGCAGCGACTCAGACGTCATGGATCTCTCTCTCTCTCCCTCTCTCTCTCTCTCTCCACCTTGGGGACCTGAGGAGAGGAAGGTGGTGCACCCTGCCCACCTCACCTACCTCCCCCATGGGCCCTTCTTTCTCTGGCCACTCCGGGAGCCCTGCGGGCTTGGGCTCAACCCCCTACACCCCCGCACAGGTCAAGGATGCATGCACGGACGCCGGGGCCTAGGGCTGGCCACAGGGGTCCTCAATGAAGGCCCCGACCTCCCTGCAGGCTCAGACCAGCATGGGCGGACCTCTGGCACCACACTGCTGCAGTTGTTTCATCGCCGCCCTTCTGGACGTGGCTTCAGCTGTTGTCTCCTTCCCCTCCCCCACTCCCAATCCGTTGAAGGCCGCTTCCCTTCCTTGGAAGCATTGCTCTTGCCCTTATGGCCACAGGCATACTGGGCTTCAAGCTCAAGGCTCTGCCTGGGCCAGCTGCTTCATCCAGGGGCTCATTTCTTCCTGGAAAGACAAAGCCATTGCCTCGCCCCACGCCTGCACTTTGCGAGTGCAGCCAGGCCAGGTGTAGGAAAGGCTCTGTGGAGTCAGAAGGACCAAGACAGACAGATGGCACCACAGGGATAGGGAGCCAGGGCCAAACTGGGCAAGCCCTTCCGGCGACAAGTCCCAGCCTCCTCCCTGGAGTCGTGAAGGCCTGGCCTTCCTGGTGCCCAGGCCACGGCTCTGGGGAGAAAAACGCCATGGAGGGCACGCAGGAGGCCCTCTGCCTGAGGTCGCAGGTGTCACGCCCAGGGCCCTGCAAGCCTTGCTCAGCTTGCCTGCTTTTTCCCAAGGAGGCTGGCCAACCAGCCGAACCTGGCACCTGGGCCAGGCCCCTTCCAAGGGAACGAGTTCCAGAGGACATAGCCCTTGGGATGGCTGCCAAGTCTCCTGGGGCGTGTGCTGGGCACCCGTCAGAGAAGAATCAGCCTGGCAAGCGGTGTGCCAGACCTGAGATCTGGCGGCCTCCCACACCTGGGTCCCTGTCCGGCCCAGGCCTCCCAAGGGAGGACGATGGTCGTGGCAGTGGCGAGTGGTGAGGGGCTGGCGCCGAGTCTGCCCTTGGATGCTCCGGGAGAGGCACTGAGGGATGGGCTTCCCCTGGCCATGTCTGAGGGACCGACCCAGTTCGGGGCTGCTGGGGGCCAACCACAGCATGTCCAAAGCCCTCTCTGCAGATCCAAGCACCAGGCAAGCCCCTGCCATGACTGATCCCATTAGTCCCTACAAGATCACCATGAAATTTATCCTCTCCCCCCCACTTTTCAGAAGAGCAAACTGAGTCTCAGAGAGATGTGGGGATTTGCCCAAGGTACACAGCTGGCAGTGGGCAGAGTCACCACTGTGCTGAGGGGTGAAAGGCTACTCACCTAGTAAACTGCTGGTCCAGGACCTGGTGGGATGTGTCTGAGGCCGAGTAGTTGACCATGAAGTTGGTGAAGCTGGAGATGTTCCTACTCAGGAAAGCTGATGCAATGGACTCTGTCAGCTTCTCCATCATGCCTGCTTGGAGGCCACGCATCCTGCAGGCCTCATTTAAATTCACAGTGGACTCATCCTCACACTGGGGGAGAGGAGGAGGAACATACAGTCAGTGACATCATGGTGAACCTCCAGGAGGAATGACGTATCTCTCTACCCTCCTGTGTAGCTTCTGGGGAGGAGTGGAGGTCCAGATTACTTTGGGAATGGGACTGTGGGGCACTGTAGCGAGAAAATTCTGGGGCAGCGGGTCCCAGGTAAATCTCATATTTGAGTTTGGATTCTACTACTGCCTTGATCATCTCAGGGTCCTGGGTATGATGACACCTCTGCACCCACACTCACCTCAGACCAGCCCTGGTCATTGATGCAGGGGTGCACCTGTGTCCACTCCAGGGAGATGACAAACTGGTAACCATCCACCAGCTCCTCGACCATCTCCTGGGTGCAGTTCTTCAGTGACAGTGCTCAGCAGTCAGGCCAGGAGTGATCAGAGGCTTGCCTGGACTTTGCCACAGTGGGAAACTCCACCACACATCAGGCACAGAGGGGAATCTGCATAGACTCCACCAGGGAAGGAATGCGAGGACACTTTGAGGGCCCAGCATTCACATGCGGATAGAGGAGCTTGGTCCACAGTGCTCACCTTACTCTCCTGCAGCCAAGATCTTGAGTATGAACATGACACACTGCCCAACTCCCACCATCTAGCTTCCTGCTCCTGCCCAGGCTGGGTTCTGCTCATCCCCAGATTCCCTCACTTCACCTCCCAGACACACACACACAATGAGGGTCAAGGGGTGTGGGGCTATCCTTGTGGGATCACAGTTCTGGCCTTACCTAGAGTGGTCTGCCCTGGCCTACACTGTTACCTCATGGTTCCTCTTGCCAAAACGCCACACACATTCACAGTGAGGGCTGAGCCAATGTCTAAAGAGACTTAACACGCTCTCTTCCTTGGCTTTCCGGGGGCCAGAGCCTCGGAAAGTCATGGGACAACAGGAGAACATCCTGCTGTGTCGAGTCTCTCCACTCAAATGAACTGGACAGGAGGCTGTGATTACACTGTGGGTGACTGGTAACCAGAGTTCTAAGTTCTGTTGGGTGCTGTCACCAAGGAAGTGAGGTCACTTCTTCAAGGTTCTATTACTTGACCTCATCCTTCAATCAGACCCACTCAAAGCCCCCGCTAGGCTGTTGGCTGCTCTCCCTCCTTGCCCATGTCATCTCCATCACTGTTCACAACATCCATCACCACCCTCCCCATAGCTCCATGGGAGTGGATCCAGTCCCCAGCTTTGAGGAGACAGAGCTGAGGTCAGACCTCTTTTTCCTACCAGTTTTGTGTCCTGGAAAAGCTGCTGTGCCTCTCAAGATCTCCCCAGTCTCCCAAGCTGCACAATGAGGATTGGGCTAAAAACAGCTTCCTAGGGACCTCATCAAGTGTATATGTAATAATACGTACAACACCTGTGGGCTGGTGTCACATGTGTCTAATGCACACACTTAGAGATGGAGGAAGTACAAGGAGTAGGACATCATATAGAATATCAGTCAGAAATTCTCTAAGTCCCAGATGTGTGATCTTTGGTGAGTCACTGCCGCTCTGAGCCTCATATTCAGGTCTGCATCCTGAAGGGGTTGAAATTAGAGGAAATTCAGACATTGTGATCCACTGGCATAAACCCTTCCACGGTCCCCGTTTTACTCAGAATCAGTCCCAAGAGGCTCATGTTGGCTTATGTGGTGGGAGCCTTCACAATGTTTCCAATGCTCACTGTCTCCTGGAGTGCACATCCTTGTGTCACCACTAAGTGGTCAATATCTGGCTTCTGAACAACAGAACACAGCCAAGGTGATGGGATGTCACTTCCAAGTTTTAATTACAAAACATCTGTCACTTCCTGCTTACTGGCATACTTGGGTTCCCTACTTACCTCCCTCATTCTGTTTCCATCTCTCTCTCTCTCTCTCTCACTCACTGGCTCTTACTCTCGCACTCACTCTCAAGCAAATCACCAGAACTGGGAGACCAAGTGCTGATGTTTTCAGTTGCACTATGTAGGGGTTCCATAGGAGAGAACTGAGGGAGTGTCCAGCCAACAGACAGACAGGAGCGCAGACTCTCAGTCCAAATGGATCCTGACAAAACCCATGTGAGTGATCTTGGGTGGGAATCCACCCCCATTGGAGCCCTGTTGAGACCACAGCCCCTTCTTCACAGAGACTTTGAGGCAGAGGCACCCAGCTAAGCCATGTCTGATGCTTGGCTAACGGAAATTGTGAGATGTTAAATATTTGTACTTTATAGGTGGCAGGATTTGGAGTAATGTTGTCACAGAGGAACAGAAAGTAACAGTCTACCATGTCCCAGGATCCAGCCTGATCACCCACCTCTCTCTCCACTCCTCTCTCTTCTGAGGCTCCCTCCAGCCACACTGGCCAAATTTCTGACTTTCCCTGGTCAAACTCGCTTCTTCCTGTGAGTCTCTGCACCAGGGAGCCTTCTCCTTGACACACTCACTCTTCCCAGACATACGCAGGAGTGCTTACACTTGTCATTCTGGTCACAGCAAAGGTCTGAAATGCCTCAGGGCAGCCTTTCAGAACCTCCTAGCACAGTCTCTACCATCACAGATCTCACATCCAGAAGAGCATTACATGATTTCCTCCTCCTTCCTCCCATTGAGATAAAATGAGCGCATGAGGAAGGGCTTTCTGCTTTCGCTGAAGCAGAGACAACTCCTTCTGGTTATAGCAGGCACACGACTGTCTCTTCCAGGCCAAATTTTTCCCACCACGAGTCCATTGTTTAAGGAAATCATCATTCCCGCTCTTTCATGGGTCTGTTTTCCCCAAGAACGCAGTGAACCATCCCCACTCCCTGTGCTGCATCACCATAAACCCACAGCCAGAAGATAAGCACCAGGTAAAAACAGCACCAGATCCTGAATTCAGTCACTGCTGAGACCCTCCCATCAATGTTTTCATTCAATCATGACTCCTGAGGACACCGTTCCCCTGAAACCCATTCCCAGCCTGTCCTCAGCTTCTTACAGTAACACTGAGATTTCCTCAGAGTCCTCCCAACCTGGGCAAGAAACATTCTGAAATGTTCTCTTTATTAATTTTCAGGGACTGGGGACATAAATAGATGTAATTTGAGTGTGTATGTGTAGTAGTTTCTATGCATGTATTCTATTTTTCAGACAGATAAAATAGTGTGGCTACTCAATGCAACAAGAAAATGGATAACTGATCAAATTTTTTCATGATGTGAAGTCTTTAGAGAGTAAATGTCATGGTTAAGAGCACAGACTATGGAGCTAACACCTCACGTCCAAATTCCATCTCAATCCCTTATTAGATATTTGTATTGACTGAGTTATTTACCTGATTGGTGCCTCAGTTTCTTCATCTGTCAGTTGGCAATAATGATCAGCATACATATTTTGTAGGTTTATGGAGAGTATTAAAGGAGTTAATGTTTGAAAAATGCTTGGTACACCTTGTGTATTACCAGTGTTGTACCTATATATTAGAAATAAAATTTAGAAATTCTTCTGACACTGCCTGTGAGCCCCAGAGGGTGAGACTGTTGCCTGGATGTATGTAGAAAGCACTCCATGACATATGATGAATAAATGAGTGGACAACATTGGCAAATGCATTACCAATGTCACCTATATCACCCTACAGGCATTCCCAAGCCGAACCACACACAGACATTCCTGCTCTGTCCTGCATCACAGTCCCTGGAGGAACGACTGTGGTTTCTTGGACCCTGGTAACCGTGCCCACTAAAGGTTCTTTTCTGTCAGCAAACCCCAGCCTTTGTCCAATTGCTGCAGCTCACAGGGTCTGCGCTCTGATCCTTGTCTTCACTAGAGGGAGAAGTGCCATCCCCAGAGCTGGGCACACGCAGAGCCTGAGCCTTGGAGAAAATGATTCCCTGGTCCTGGGGCAGATAGAAGAGTTCAGGGACAGAGTGGGATATGGGGAAAATCCTTCAGGTGTTGTCAGAAGGGATGGAGGCAGGAGATGTGTCAGCAAGGACTAGTCTGGTTGGTGGGCCTTGGTGGTTAAATAGTAGGGGGGCTGGGAAGTTTCATAGCTTCTAGCATAATACAATCAATATGACGGTCATGAAATCAGAATCAGCCTAATTACGGCCAAATTAACACAATGTCAGCTGTTCCCTGACTCTCTAATCCAGTAGTGATTTATAATAAGGGTATTCATGATCTATCATCTCCTTTTCATTGATTGGCTAGAGTAATTATTCTTTACATATCCTGTCTATTTTTACATAGTAAAGAAAAAGTGAGTTTTAAAACAACCCTCCTTGGAAAAGTCTCCCTATCATATTGAATTAATAACAGAAGCCACGACAGGAAATTCACCACTTATCTTGAGCTTTAGTCTCTGGTTTTAGATCTTCCTAACTGGTAATTTACCTAGACTTTTGTCTTCTTTCTTGAGATTAGTCCACTTAGGACTATGTAAGTGTGCAACCTCATACCATGTGAGAAGTGGTGAGACTCTAGGAAGAGGTTTGTTTCATTCTGACAGTGTGTGTGTGTGCGTGTGTGTGTATGAGACTTTTTGCTGCATCTGGCAGTATGGGCCAGTGTAGACTCCATTTCAAGGGAAAAAATTTCCCTAATCACTTTCTCTGGACTTTCTTTTCACTGATGGCTTCACCAGCACTGTCCAATAGTAACATTAAGCACTCTATAATATGGAATTTAAATATATTTTAGTAGCCACATTTAAAAAAATGAAAACAAACAGGTGAAAATAATTTTAATAGTATATTTTAACCCACTATAACCAAGATATTATCAATGTGGGTGCAGTCTATACAAAGCTTAATAATAAGAGTTTACATTTTTTTCCTGAGTTTCATAAATCCAGTGTGTACTTCCCACTTACAGTGCAATCGTCATTTGTAAGTTGAGTTTTTTCAGACATACATTCTCTGCACTGAGATTTAATGTTCACAGTTGTCAAATAGGAGTCACTAGGAGTGGGGTGGATGATAATTTCACGACTGATTTAAGCTCTAATGGAACTATGAACACCAACTGGTCAATGGGTTAATCAAATGAATAGTTATATAGTATAGAAGAATGGTATGATTTGGGATTTAGACAAAGACTGGGGACCATGTGTCCTGACAGGGAGCTCTAAGGATTTTGTTGTTGAGAGTGACAAGGACAAAAAGAAAATAAAGTCATACACATAAGTGTCTAACAACATGGGGGGGAAGAAATGACCTGCCATAGTCCTGAGTTCTGACCTCGTGATTTCTTTTCTTGACCCAAATCTCTTTGATGATGTCCCAGGACACAGGTTAGATTAATCCCTACAGACAGAGAGGGAAAGTAGAAGTATAAGGCATCTGACATAATTGTCCTGGGAAGGCAGGCTTCATTTACAACTCTGATCCACTTTCACAATTTATTTTTATAAAGTAAGAGGAAAAGAAGTATGATGGTCCAATCATCACAGAGGAAGTGAAATGATTGTGGAAAGCATTCTAAACCAAAGCCTGGTTTGAGCATCTCCATCCCTTTGAGAATGTACAGTTACATACTCAAGAGGCCAGTTACTAGAATCACATCCTATCCTGGCAATGAGGTCAGATGCCAGCAAAGGGAGGAAACCTTGGAGCAGCCCCAACAACTCTGCTGGCAGAAGAGACTGCAAGGTCTCCAGGTCTGCAGAGTACAGGAGAACTGTTAAGTGCTTTGGACCTTGCCAAAGCCCTGCCCAATCTGGCACCAAGTAACACAGGTGTATCCTTGCCAGGTGAGCTCGCAGGTGTTCTGAAGTCCAGTCCCACGCCCACCCCTGCCTGGTCTACAGATTTGGCAGAGATGATCCCAGGAGCTGGTTTGTACATCCCACACCTCCTTTGCAAACGTCTTCTGGTGACTGAGGAAGATATCAGGAAACATGAAGGGACAATGAAGACGCCAAGAGACAGACTGGCGGTAGCACTGATGCAGACACACTCACTAGCGAGGCAGGGTGAGTGAGGGGCCAAGAAGGACATCCCAACAAACACGATGAAGAAAACAGACGACGGCGCAGATGACATGGCGCTCACACTACATTAATGCCTCCGCAAGGGTCCTGATGACTTCTTGCTTTGTGCTCTTGAAACTTTAATATATACCAATAATTTTCTTTTCTTTGATCCCTTTGCATGACAGAGAAGATACAGACAGTGATCCTTCGGAGGTGAGAGACTGGGTTTCAGGTGAGGAGAGAAAGGAGATCCTTCCTTCTCATTTTGTTCTCTCATTTTCCTTTACTGAGTGTTATCTATTTGTATTTTAAGACCAAGTGTTATCACAATCAGGGAATCCTTAGAGTTTTGCCCTCACAGTCACAGAGAAAACATACTTAGTCCAAATGGATTGTCCTTTTTGTGTAATATTGTAATAGATTAAAACATAATATTTCACGAAAGAGCTGTTATATCTGTCTTCTCAAAAAAGACACCTACTTCTGGGTCTCTATTTTTCTGGTATTTGTTGCATGTTGAATCACAGTTGCATATAATGAAATACTGGATTGTCCCTTTTTTTAGATTTATATGTGGTGGAAATTTGATTCATGAAAATTGATATGCCATTGTGGTATCATGCTGTCAGGGGAAGGACAGTTTTCAGCATCACAAGTCTCACAATAAACCAGTGTGTTGGGATATGTCTATTTGCCTGATCCAGTATGTTGTACTCTTCAAATCCTCTTTATCATTACTTAGTTTTGTCCCACAGATTTATCAGTTTCTGAGAGCAATGTGTTAAACAATAATAGAGTATCTTAGTATTTATATCTTCCCTAAAAAATGAGTTATTTTTTAGCTAAATCTTCTCTCCTCTATTTTTCCATGTGGTAATCATCTGGAATTTTGGTTCGAATGTGTTTTTAATGTCTTGTTTTAAAACTAATATTAAATTAGACAGACTGTTTTTTCCTTTCCTCGTGACTCCTGTTATGTTTTCCTGGGTTCACAGTTCTTCTTCCTGATGTACATTCTTTACCGATTCTTTCACTGCAGGCCTGTGGGAGGTCAACTTGAATCTGTTTGTAAGTGAAAAAACGTCTTTCTTTCTTTGACACATAGTTTGCATATGTGTCTAATTTAGGTTTGTAGTAATTTTTTTCCTTCTTTGTCAAGTTATTTAATATTTCTGAGCCTCCACATCTTTAGGTTTAAATGGGAATAAATCCCTAAAATTGTAACTGTAACTGAGATAATACATGCAGAGCTTTCCAGTCATGTTGCTTAGAAGAATTAGCCAATAATGATAACTATTATGAATCATTATAATGATATTATAATAATCAATATTAATAATATATTAATGTATAATAATAATTATACATTAATTTATAATTATAATGTACAGTATATAAGGTATAATGTATGCAATGTATAATAATAATATATTAATATTATTCATCATTAGAATCTGCATAGTGTGCATTCTCGGAGAATCACTGCTTCAGATTGAGAATGTGAAGCTCACACACAAAAAGTCTGAGAGAGTGCCATGACTGTGACTTTAATTCTCAGCCCTTGGGTATCTTCAGCTGTGGTCGTCTGCACAGTGTGTACAGATAATGTAATATGTTAGCACAGACCCACTGCAGAACAGCGCAGTCTGCCTCATGCCTGGGATGTTCTGGGCTGCATGTTGGGGAGCCTCTGCTGTGAAGCTAGTTGGACTCTGTACAGAGAAAGATGAAAAAAGACACTTTCTTTTCCCTCAGTTTTCTCCCACCGAGTATTATTCACTTTTACAACCAGAGCAGATACTCTCTTCCCAGAGCCTTGGTGTTTCTCTGGGATTCAGGCTTCCCAGTCACCTAATCATTACAGCTCCCAAGGCCCAAGGTGACTGCAGAGTCATGTCTTACCCACTCCTCCCATCTTGGCCTGTTTCCCGTCATGGAGCACCAATGAGTGGGTAGAGGAGCCATCGAGGGAGATTGATCTGGAATTCCTGGTGATTCTGAACTTCAGAGAATGAAGCAGAAAAGGGGAACCTGAGACTGCCAGACCTTCAGTGTGGGAGGAATCTGAAGGAACCGAGAGGGGTGTGATGGCTACACAGAGTGAAGGGTAGGGTTGTTCCAAATTTTCCTAAGAAGGGAAACCTTGCACTGAAGTGGGGATTCGATTTTACATGATGGCAATGTCTGTGCTGGTTTCACCAATTCTGGTGTCCCTGAGGGATGAACTGATGTGACACCACAGGACAGAAGTTGCAGTCACTTTCAGGACTTAAGGAAGGTGAAATCTTTCAGGTTAGTCCCCTGTGAGCCAGTCAGGGGCCAAGTCTAGAAAGGTTCGGAGCCTGTGT
Source organism: Diceros bicornis minor (assembly GCF_020826845.1). Classification (NCBI taxonomy): domain Eukaryota; kingdom Metazoa; phylum Chordata; class Mammalia; order Perissodactyla; family Rhinocerotidae; genus Diceros; species Diceros bicornis. The sequence continues at coordinate 4,630,527 of NW_026690900.1, forward strand.
CCGTCTAATGTGGTTTCTTTCTGTTCTAGTCAAGCTCCTCTGGAGCCCAGCTGGGAAAAAGGGACCTCGGATCGAGTCATATCTAGTCATCACAGCTTCCGTAGGTTGCCATGAGGCAGGTAATAGCCCAGGCGTCATCACTGGACCTCATAGTCACCCTCCTTCTTCCGCTGGCAGACAGTGACTTGTGAGGTGAGGAGAGCATATCAGAATGGTCCAGTCAGCTGCCCAGTATGGGAGACTCCAGGGGAAGGAGATGCCAAAGCCACAGAGACCCGATGCCTCCTGTGTCTCCTTCTTCATTTTTTCCACTTAATTTTCACCCTCAGTTCTTCTTTTCTTTCCCTTTTGCCTCGTTCGGCTCTCTCTCCCTCTCTTTCCCTTACATATTCTAGCTTAATTGAGGTATTAACGACATACGGAAAACAGCAAACATTTAAAGTGAACAATTTGACACATTTTGATTATAACTTATTGAACCATCACCTCAATCAAGAAAAGGAACGCCCATCTCCCCAAATTTCCTCATGTTCATTTTAATTCCTCCTTCCCTGCCGTTTGCAAACACATTCTCATTCCCAGGCAACCAGTGATCTGGTATATGTCCCTATAGATTTTCCTGTATTTTCCAAGGATTTTTATAAATGGGATTATATACTATGTACTCATTTTTTACCCAGGTCACTCCCCACCCCCAACACGGTCCTTCGCCTTTAGCTGCAATACTTAAGCAAGCAGCTTAGACAGAGGGACGAGTTGCTCATTTCTGAGTTTCTCCCATGTATACATGTTATTAAACTTGGTATTATTTTCTCCTTCTAACCTGTCTTGTTCATTATTTGGCCAGCCAGAAGAACCTTAAGGGAAAGGGCAGAGGGAGATTCTCACTCTTCCCCTGACAATACAATGGAGAAATAGAAGTTTTCCCAGATAAACAAAGACTGAGGGAGTTCCACGCCACTAGATTTCCCATACAAGCAATGATCAAGAACACCCTCATACCCGAAATAAAAAGAAGGCAAATGTCTACAAAGCCTTGAGCAAAGAGATAAATAGACAGACAAAATCAGAAAGCTACAGCTCTGTTTCACAACAGGGTAGCAAATACTTAATTATAACTTAAAAGAAGAAGGGAAAGAAAGCATCAAAAGTAACTATAAACACTTCAACTTAGTCACAAACTCACAACACAAAAATGAATAACTTGTGACAACAATAACTGAGAAGGAGAAGAGGAAAGGAATGGAACCTGCTTAGGCTAACGGAGATAAGAGGCTATCAGAAGATGGCCTATCTCATCTATGAGTTCTTCATACAAACCCCACAGTAACCAGCAAAGAAAAAGTCAGAACAGAGACATAGATCATAAAAAAAGAGACAACCTCCATGAAAACCCCCACAGTAAAATGGTAGTCAGAAACACAAAGGAAGAGAAACAATGAAAATATAGATTAGGTGGGATTAAGCCCTCAAGTATCAATAATCACTCTAAATATAGATCGATTGAATTCTCCAATAAACAGACACAGAGTGGTGGGGTGGATTAGAAAACAAGACCCAACAATATGCTGCCTCCAGGAAACACAACTCAGCTCTAAAAACAAACAGGCTCAGAATGAAGAGATGGGAGAAAATACTCCAATCAAATGGCAAATAAAAGAAAGTAGGTGTTGCCATAGTTATATCAGACAAAGCAGACTTCAAGATAAAAAAGACTATGAGAGACAAAGAGGGGCAGTATATAATGACAAAGGGGACTTTCCACCAAGAGGACATAACACATATAAAAATATATACACCTAACACAGCAGCACAAAAGAATATAAAGCAACCCTTAATAGACCCAAAGGGAAAAATTAACAGCAACACAATAATAGCGGGGGACCTGAACACCCCACTTACATCCATGGATAGATCATGCAGAGAAAGGCAACAAGTCAATAGTGGAATTAAATGAAACATATGATCAGATGAACTTAATCGATATACATAGAGCATACCCTCCCAAAACAGCAGAATACACATTTTTCTTAAGTGTACATGGAACATTCTCAAAGATAGACCATATATTGTGAAACAAGGCAAGCCTGAATGAATTTAAGATTAAAATCATATCAAGCTTCTTTTCTGACCACAATGCTATGACACTTGAAATCAACTACAAGAGAAAAGATGGGGAAGTCACAGATATGTGGAGACTAAAGAACACACGATTGAAGAACCACTAGTTCAATGAACAAATCAAAGAAGAAATAAAAAAATACCTGAAGACAAACGAAAAAAACAACAAAACAACTCTTATGAGATGCAGGAAAAGCAGTTGTAAGAAGGAAATTCATAGCGATACAAGCACACCTCAACAAACAAGAAAAATACCAAATAAGTAACCTTAAACTACACCTAATAGAACCAGAAAATGAAGAACAAATGAAGCCCATAGTCAGCAGAATGAGGGAAATAATAAAAATTAGAGCAGAAATGAATGAAATAGAGACTAAAAAATGAGTAGAAAGGATCAATCAAACAAAGAGCTGGTTCTTTTAGAAGACTGAAACAAAACTGACAGACCCTTAGCCAGACTCACTAAGAAAAAAAGAGAGAAGGCTCAAAGACATAAAATTAGAAATGAAAGAGGAGAAATTACAACAGATACCACAGAAATCCAAAGGACAATAAGAGAATACACTGAACAACTTATATGCCACCAAATTGGATAACCTAAAAGAAATAGATAAATTCTTAGATTCACACAACCTCCCAAAACTGAATCAAGAAGAAATAGAGAAAATGAACAGACCAATCACATGTAAAGATAAGGAAATGGTTATAAAAAACCTCCCAAACAACAAAAATCCAGGACCAGATGTCTTTTCTGGAGAATTCTACCAAATATTCAAACAAGATTTAATACCTATGCTTCTCAAACTATTCCAAACAGTTGAAGAAGATGGAACACTTCCTAATTCATTCTATGAGGCCAACATCACCATGACAGCAAAAGCAGGCAAGAATAGAACAAAGAAGGAATATTACAGGCCAATATCGCTGATGAACACAGATGCAAAAATCCTCAACTAATATCAGCAAATCGAACACAGCAATATATTAAAAAGATCATATACCATGATCAAGTGGAATTTATACCAGGGATGCAGGGATGGTTCAAGATCCGCAAATGAATCACTGTGATACACCACATTAACAAAATGAGGAATAAAAATCACATGATCTTCTCCACAGATGCAGAGAAAGGATTTGACAAGATCCAACATCCATTTATGATAAAAACTCTCAATAAAATGGGTATAGAAGGAACGTATCTCAACACAATAAAGGCCATATATCACGAAGCCACAGCCAACATCATACTTAATGGTGAAAAACTTAAAGCCATTTCTCTGAGAACAGGAAGAAGACAAAGGTGCCCACTCCCGCCACTCTCATTCAACATAGTAGTGGAGGTTTTGGCAAGAGCAATTAGGCTGGAAAAAGAAATAAAAGGAATCCAAATTGGAAAGGAAGAAATGAAACTCTTGCTGTTTGCAGATGACATGATTGTAAATATAGAAAACCCTAAACAATCCATCAGAAAACTATTAGAAATAATCAACAACTACAGCAAAGTTGCAGTGTACAAAATCAACTTACAAAAAGCAGTTGCATTTCTATACTTTAATAATGAACTAACAGAAAGAGAACTCAAGAATACAATCCCATTTACAATTGCCACAAAAAGAAAAAAGTGTCTAGGGATAAATTTAACCAAAGAGTTAAAGACCTATACAATGAAAACTATAAGACATGATTGAAAGAAATCAGTGATGACCTGAAGTAATGGGAAGATATTCCATGCACATGGATTGGAAGAATGAACACTGTTAAAATGTCCATATTACCTAAAGTAATCTACAGATTCAATGCAATCCCAATCAGAATCCCAATGACATTCTTCATAGAAATAGAACACAGAATCCTAAAATGTATATGGAATAACAAAAGACCTTGAACAGGCAAAGCAATCCTGAGAAGAACAAAGCAGGAGACACCACAATCCTAACTTGAAAATATATTACACCACTATACTAATCAAAATGGCATGGTGCTGGCACAAAAGCAGATTCATAGATCAGTGGAACAGAACTGAAAGCCCAGAAAGAAAACCACACATCTGTGGTCAGTTAATCTCTGACAAAGGAGCCAAGATCATACAATGGAGAAAGGAATGTCTCTTCAATAATTGCTGTTGGGAAAACTGGACAGCTACATGCAAAAGAATGAAAGAAGATCATTATCTTCCACCATACACAAAAATTAACTCGAAATGGATAAAAGACTTGACTCTAACACTTGAAACCATAAAACTCCTAGAAGAAAATATACGCAGTGCAGTCTTTGACATCGGTCTTAGCAGCATCTTTTCTAATACCATGTCTACTCAGGCAAGGGAAAGAAAAGAAAAAATATACAAATGGGACTACATGAGACTAAAAGGCTTCTGCAAGGCAAAGGAAACGATGAACAAAATGAAAACACAGGGCCGGCCCCGTGGCTTAGCGGTTAAGTTCACACGAACCTCTACTGTCGGCCCAGGTTCGGATCCCGGATGCGCACAGATGCACCGCTTGTCCGGCCATGCTGAGGCCGTGACCCCCATACAGCAACTAGAAGGATGTGCAACTATGACACAACTATCAACTGGGACTTTGGGGAAAAAAAAAAAGGAGGAGGATTGGCAATAGATGTTAGCTCAGAGCCCGTCTTCCTCAGAAAAAAAGAGAAGGATTAGCACAGATGTTAGCTCAGGGCTGATCTTCCTCGCAAAAAAAAAAAAAAAAACGAAAATACAACCCACCAACTGGAAGAAAATATTTGCAAATCATATATCTGACAAGGTGTTAATTGCCAAAATATATAAACAACTCATACACCCAACAACAAAAAAACAGATAATCCACTCTAAAAATGGGCAGAGGATATGAACAGACATTTTTCCAAAGAAGATATACAGAAGCCCAACAGGCATATGAAAAGATGTATAACATCACTAACTATTAGGGATATTCAAATCAAAACTACAATGAGAGATCACCTTAAACCTGTCAGAATGGCTATAACTCCCAAGACAAAAAATAACAAATGTTGGAGAGGATAAGGAGAAAAGGTCACCCTCACACTGCTGGTGGGAATGCAAACTGGTGCAGCCACCAGGGAAAACAGTATGGAGATTTCTCAAAAAATTAAAAATAGAAATACCATACCTTCCAGCTACCCCACTACTGGGTATTTATCCAAAGAAACTGAAATCAACAATTCAAAGAGGTTTATGCACCCTTGTGTTCGCTGCGGCATTATTCACAATAGCCAAGACATGGAAACAATCCAAGTACCCCGCTACAGACGAACAGATAAAGAAGATGTGGTATGTATTATATACAATGGAATAGTACTCAGCCAGAAAAAAAAGACAAGATCGTCCTGTTTGCAACAACCTGGATGGACCTTGAGGGTATGATGATAAACGAAATAAGCCAGACAAAGCCAAATAGCATTATTTCACTCATATGTAGAAGATAAACATATCCAGGGATAAAGAGAACAGATTAGTGGTCACCAGAGGGGAAGGGGGCTGGGTGTTGAGTGAAAGAGTTAAAGGGACACATATGCATGGTGATGATAAAAGTTAGACTACCGCTGGTAAGCACTATGCAGTCTATACAGAAATTTACAAATAATAATGAACACCAGAAATTACACAATGTTAAAACCCTTTATAATTTCAATAGAATAATTAAAAAAGAAAAATAATAATTCATTCCTCTTTATGCTTGAATAGTATCTCACTTTGAGGATAAACCACACTTTGTGTATCCGTTCACCAGTAGATGGACATTTGGGTTGTTTTCCATTTTTATCTACTTCAAATAGGTTGTTATCAACATGTGTGTACAAGTCTGTGTATAGACATATGTGTTTATTTCCCTTGGATGGATTCCTAGGAGAGGAATGGCTGGGTAGACATATGTAATTTTTAAAGACGGATCCAAGCTATTTTTCACCAGCACTCGATGAGAGTTTCAGTGACTTGACATCTTCAACAACACTTGTTATAGTCAGTCTTGTTAATTTTAGCCATTCTCAAGTGTGGTGGAATCTCATGATGACTGTCCTTTACATTTCCCCAATGACTCATGTGGTGAAGGAGAAGGCAAGCCACACACAGATTGGGAGAAAACATCTGCAAGACATATCTATAGAAAAGGACATGTATTTATAATATATAAAGAGCTCTTACAACCCAATAGTAAGAAGACAAGCAACACGTCATGGCTTACCAGGACACAGCAAATCAGGTTTGTGATGAGCAGCAGGAGTTCCGCCAAGCAGATGAGGATGAAGGCCCAGAAGGGGAGGTCTGGGGAGACATGTGGTGGGATGAGCCACGTCCTGTCATCGCCCCAGGGCTCCTGGTGACCCCACTGTGCCTCAACCCTCCTTGACAAGGGTTGGCCAACTTTCCTCATCATCCAAGACCCTGTGCACATGGTTCTCTTCGATGAGGCACAGCATCAAGATACACTCCCCTTAGCATGGGCTGAGGCTTCCTGCAGGTTTACCTGGCTTCTCAGTCAAGGCATCATCTCTGTTGGGAGAATATTCTGGAAGTGAATGAAATGGAGAATGCATGTGAGTGTGTTTCACTTTTTTTAATAAAACTTTTTAGACACAGAAAAATAAAGGGAACAGTCTCATAAACATCCATCATCTAGATTTAACAATGTATATTCCATCTAATTAAAACAGTATTGCATCAATGTATAAATTAATAACACTTGCCACCCTTGATTCATCCCATGTTTTCAATGAAATATTAAAGTCAAGTAGACATCATCATGTTTCCCACCATTTTAGTTTCCATCTCTAAAAAGTGAGCATACTTTGCTACAAAATACAAGACCATTATCACAGAACAAAAGAGTAATAAATTAAAACAAATTCATACCTCTGGGCACAGAGGACTGAATTTGGGCTGGACTTTCTTATGACAGCTGGGGGCAGAATGGGTCATCACAGTTGGAAAGCCTATGGGATCTCTCTAAATTTGTAAAATCCAACTCAAAATTGTTCTTCCGTGACTAGAAACACATTATTCCCTTCTCCTTTAACTATTTGCTTAATATTCATTTTCTAGGATTAACCTACAATGTAATTCCCTGCAGGAAGTCTTCCCTGAATTCCGCCTGCAAGTATGAGTTTGTTCACATCAAATAATTGATAAGTTTCAATTCTCTATTCTTGTTATTCCCCGCTACAAGATAAACTCCAGGAGGGTAGGACACACAGCACCCAGTGGGCATGGGGGGAAGGGTGCAGGTCCCCCTACTTGTACTTCTACCCAGACAAGCTCTTAGAGGTGTGCTGTCTGATATGGAGCAGCAACAAGTATTTTTTTGAATTAAAATTAATTTTAGTTAAATAAAATAAAAATTCTAGTACCTCAGTCACATTAAAAATCAGTAAGAATAAAGACCAGTCACAACACCATCCTTCAAGTACTCAACAGCCACATGTGGCTATGCACTGGAGAGCACAGATATAGTACATTCCACCACTGCAAAAAGTTCTAGCGCATCGGTGATCATCTAGAGCGGGACTTGGCAAACTATAGCCTGTGGATCAGAAACTACATCCACCCCCAAACCTGAGTCTGCTTCACACACAGCTGGAGGGCCTCACTGACCATCTGGCCCAGTTGCTGTCAGTGGAGAGATAAGGAAACAAAAGTTCTGAGAGGGGAGGTGACTAGCTTTAGGTAACAGAGCTGTCTAGGGGAAGGTGAGGGCCTCCTATATTACACTGGTTTCCTTTTCTCTGTCTCAATGGTGGGTCAAGACTAGGGGACTACGCCACCTCCTGCCAGTCTGAGAAAGTTCAATGTTCTCTCAGCCTCAGGCATCCAGAGTCCCCGGAAAGGCCTAACTTTCTTTCTCAATGACCAGGGAGCCTTACCAACCCCAAGGACACTCTTCCTGTCCAGTATCAAGTTCTGCAGCTGGGTCCATTCTGGGTCAGCCGCAGGAATGCCTCATAGATGGCAACTCTGTCCAGTCTCTGTGCCAAGGTGACAAAGTACACAGGGAGTCTGCTCCAGTGGGGTTACTGTGTGGGACAGACCTGGAAGTGCACAAGGGATGAACAAGGGTGTCTGGAATTCTACCCTGATTCTGGATTCCCTGCTTCAGGGTCTTGTCCAAGAGAACTTTCTGCAATAATGTAAACATTTGTCGGCACTACTATATACACTCATTATTAGCCCCATGTTGTTATCAAGCACTTAAAATCTGGCTAGTGTGTGTGAGTGAGGAACTGAATTTCTCACATAATTTCATTTAAAGTAATTAATTTATAAATAAATAACCACAGGGAGAACATTTTTGAAACTTTGGAGTAAAGACTTCTGGAAATGCATAAAAACAATGAGAACACTGGTAAAAATGGTCAAAATCAACTTTTCAGAAGTCTAGAAATTAATAAACGGCTTGTAAGAATACGAGGAGGGTTTAGTGAAGAAACATGGTGGAATCTTGATAAAGGGAACCAACTTTGTGCCACTATAACTTGCACTATCCCATCCTGCTCTCACAATATCCTCCATAACTTTGAAAACCGTCATTCTCAGAACTATAGTGGCTGAGACAACCAGCAGCCCAGCAGCCATAATGGGTTTGGAGTTCTCAAAAGACCCATCCCCAGCGATCTGTCACTAGCTGATCTGCCTGGCAGCTCCCTGAAAAAGCCCCATGTTCAGGGCTTGTAGTTACTTGACTCAGAGCTTGCCCAGGGAGGATAGTCTGTCCCCAGGGCACTTGCTAAAAACAATCAGGGCTAATTGTTTTCTATTGTATTTGCCTGAGGGAGTGATATCAGCTGACGCAGGCAAGAGGTGAGCCAAATCTTAGAATAAAAATTGGGAGAATGAGATGTCCACAGGGGCCTTTGAAAAGCTCCAGTGTATTTGCGGGCGTCTAGAAGGACACAAGGGCTCAGGGCTGTGGCACGCCTGGGAAAGACTTGAGAACATCTTAATCTCTCACCTCTAGTTGAAGGGTTGGCTTAATATCTGAAAACTTGACTATGTAATACACCATATTAATAGAATAAGGGCCAATACCACGAAATCTCAACCACATATACAGAAAAGAATTTGACAAAATACAACACCCTTCATGTCAAAAAAAGTAAACACTCAACAAATTAGGAATAGAAGGAAACTTTCTCAACCTATAAACAGCATCAATGAAAAACCCACGGCTAACGCCATATTCAATGGTGAAAGACTGAAAATTTCCCCCTAAGGCCAGGCACAAGAAAATGATGTCTTCCCTTATCTCGTATGTTAATCACAGGTACTAGAGTTTCTAATGAGGGCAATTAGACAAGAAAAAGAAATAAAAGAAACCCAGATTGGAAGGGAAGAGGTGAAACTATTTGTTTTGCAGATGAGAAGATATTGTATATAGAAAAACCTAAAAAATACACTCCTCCCTACTCACAATATGTGAACCGTATCGCAATAGGTGTATAAAAAATTTTAATTGCCCCATGTGCTTAGTGGCTCCACTACTGGTGAACACAGTTAGACTGTTGATATTTGTTGAAAGTCTCCAGAAGAGGAGGAGGAGGAGGAGGATGCTGGAGGTTGGTGGCCCCAAATGTTAATGCTTTTATAATTCCCCAAAAACTTATGGAAAGAGATGGTAGGGTTAGCTGACAGGGATGTGGGGCAGAATGGGCACCATGTCAGTGACATTCAGATCAAGGATGTGTCACTTGAGCTCAGAGTCATCAGCCACCAGCTCAGCCAATGCTTCCAATCTCCTCAACCTACATCAATTCGGTGACCAGGAAGGAGTAGAATATGTCTCACAGCTGGCTGCCCTTGGAGAGCTTGGTGACCTAGAACAAACGCAAGGGAGAGTGGGTGAGATGGAGGTCTCCTGGGGATGCAGGGCACCACTGGAGCCAGTGAAAGATCACAGACCTTGGGGCAAGGGAGACCTGACTTCAAATCCTGCCTCTGCCTCTAACTCACTGTGTGACCCTAGGCACAATACTCCTCTTTCTGAGCTTCAGTTTACCCATGTGAGAAATGGGCAAGGCAGCTAGGACATCACCTCTGGACACTAAGAGAACCCAGACACGCAGGAAAAGTGAAGGGTTGAAACAATCACGTAACAGATGTAAGTCAGGCAGAGGAATGACGCCGCCCTCAGGAAAAGGTGAGACGGGAGAGGGGAGACCCCACATGGTCCTGGGTGTCTCTCAGCAGGGCGGTGTACTCCGAGGATGTGGGCTCCAGGTTGCTGAGGTTCCCGACGATGATGCGGAAATGTAGCTGGTGCTCTCTCTGGATGGATAAACTCTGGGCTGCAGAGGCTGGAGCCATCGAGAGGAAGAGCAGACAGGTGGAGACTGTCCACTCCCAGCACAGCGGCATGGTGGCCCACGGGATCAGGGTGGTGGGTACAGACGGCGTCACACTGGTGGCTGCCCCATCCTTCTCAGGCCTGGGGAGAGAGGGATGTGAGGACTCTAGAGAGAGGTCCTGAAACCTCTGGGGGTGGGGGCCAGAACTGGAAGGAGGAAATGGGAGGACAGTGGGGAGACAAAGAGGGGTGGTCACAAAAGTGGTCATTAGGGGCAAATGCTCAGGGGAAGGTCTCACCTGAGGGAGACCAGTCTGAAACTCGAGTAGAGTGGGCCCAGGCTTCTCCTCTTAAACAAGGATCCAGCTGGGGAGGAAGCAGGAGGAGGATGAGCAGGAGGGACAGGGGTTAGGGGAGGGGCTCGGTGGGATTTAACCCACCAGGAGCTGTTGGGACCAGGGTGTCACCAGGCTCTGCAGGACTCTCTCAATGGAGTTGAAGGTGTCTGAGCCATTGCTCCTGTCTGATGAATATCAGAGGGTGAAGATGGGGAAGGTGACTGTGAGGGTCTTCAGGCTGTGCCCCAGAGCTGCAAGACGAGAGGGAGAACGATGGCCATCACTGAGACCTGGCCTGAGACCAGACCTGAATCCTGCACTCATTATCGTCTGTCGTCATCTCTCACAGTGGCACCACCACCCACCCGTGTGGTCACGCAAGTCAGAACCAGCATATCTGCTCAGATCCTCCTCCCTCCCAGTAACACCCATTCACCTTGCACACTGGTCTTCACATACACTCCATCCCTGTCCCAGCTCAGTTCTTAATATCCTTCACCCGGACCAACACCACAGCAGGCTCAGTGGATGATCTGTCTAAAGGATGTTCTACATGGACTACTAGAAGAATCTTTCTGAAATGAATACCTCACTAGGGCCACCACTGCTCTAGTACCACCCATGGCTCCCTATGGCCTTCAGTGTTTAGTTCAACCTTCTTTACCTGGCACTCAAGGCTCTACTCAATCTAGCTCCTGCTGACATTTCAGTATTATTTTATCCATCTACTGCGGTTTAAACTTCATGCCTCACGCAAACCAAATTCGTTTCAATTCTCCCCTTATGTCATGTTGTTTCTGGCTGGAGCCTTTGCTCATGGAATCCACTCTGCCAGGAAAACCCTTCATCCTCTATTTGCCAGGGTCCCTCCTACACATTCTTAAGGACTCCATTCTGGTGAAACTTTCTCTAGCAAGCTCTTCCCATTCAAATTATGCCAGGTGCCTCTCCTCGAAACATCCCACATTGTATTATAATGGTGTGTTAATTTCACAAGACTAGGGGCTCTCTGAGGGCTGGCCTGAGACTGAATCATTGGTATAATCTTTGTGATCAGCATGATTGCCGTAAAACCAGAATTTCACACCCTGGCTTCCCAGCTTCTGGATCACAACTGGCTGGTGGAGGAGTGGGGCTGGAGAACTTCTCTTGGGAAGGAAAAGGGGCCCCCGATACCTGTGGTGGCTTCTGGTAGCACAGGTGATGATCAAGTATGCAGGGACGTGGTGGCTGGCTCGGGAGCTGTGGCGACGGCTCTCTTCAGGGAGGGATAGAGTGGCAGGAGCCCCCAAGCTCACCCGGGCTCCAGCAGTGGCTGTGCCAGGACCACCATTCAGAGATGAAGCATAAATGAGAGTTAGGGGACTGGCAACTGTGTGAGTAGAGGGATGAGCAAGCCTGTGGATGAGAGGAGCCCAAGAGAGAGAGATAGTTGAACAAGAGAGACTGAACTCGGAGGAGAGACAGATGGATGGGCAGAAAACTGGACAGACGGATGGGATACCTGGAAAAGGAGGACCAAGGGCGGTGTTTTAGCAGATTAAAGTGAAAACCACATGGGGTCAGAATGTGGTGGAGAACTTGTCTCTGTCTAAGGCTTTCTCACCCTGGGCTGAGACTCTCCACCAGAACCCGGGAGGGAGAGAAGGGATGAATTAGGGCCCTTCCAGGTCCTTCCCTCACCAAGGACAGCAGGTGTAGGAGAATATGTGCTCCTTATCCCCAAATACGGACGGGACCCAGGAGATCAGGGCCAGGAATAATCACTGGTGGTAGTCGGGGCCATGGCTCCATAGGTGTAACCTGTGGAGAGAAGGCAAGACGAGCTGAGCAAGAGTTGGGGTGAACATAAAGGATTAAGGAGAAGGAGGATGTAGGGACCTTTGTGGGAAAAGCAGAGGGGAAAGCAGAGGGGAAGCGGGGAGAGTTGTTCAGGGGGGAGGCAACGAGATGGAAGGTGGCTGGACCCAGTGATCACACAGTGATGAGAAGTCTGAACCCAGACCAGGTAGATAGAGAGATGGATCATAGCTCACTTTAGAGCAACGGAGGCAACACAGGACTCCGATTGGGACAGACAGCGTCGCTGTAGCACACCCCCTCACCACTGAAGTAGAGGCTGTCCCCGTCCAGGGTGAAGGAGCCCAGGTGGGAGACGCCCTGGGTCTCATGGCTCAACTCCCAGCCGAGTCAATCTCTGTCTAACCCTTGACCTGCGCGGGTCAAAGTGGAAGGTGCAGATGATGTCCACCCCAGTGGCTGCCCCACTCTTCTCAAGCCTGGGGGAGTAAGAACATGGGGATGTGGAATACTGAGCAGGAGTCCTTCTGGGTGTGGAAGGCGAGAGAGTGGAAGGGAGGAGGCTGAGGGAGATGCTGAAGGGGCTGCTCTGATGCCTGCAGGGGCTATCCTAGGTTTCTCCCTTGTGAGACAACCCCCTCACAAGTAAGGCCTGACTTCCTTTAGGATGCGGAGGGGGGCATGTGAATGGAAAAGAGGGGTGAACACACAGACCTGTACGAGGAGGCACCTGCAGGTCTGCACGGACAGCAGCGAGGAGCACAGACAGTGCCCTGTGCCATCTGACACATGCAGGCAAGAAAGTACCCTTACATTCTCTCGGTTCTACACTCCAAGGTCTTTTCTTTCTACTTATTTCTTGCTCCAGAGCCATCAGCCAGGCGTAGGGAACAATCATCTTATTCCTAATCTTATTCCCAGCACCTCCCATCTTGCCTCTTAAGTCTTCATTCTTAACCATGAATTCCATTTTAACCCCCGTGCTTACCAAACACTAATTACATCATCCTTCTACTCACATCTCTCCAGAGTCTTCCCACTGGTCTTAGAACAGAGTCCCAAGTCACTCCTGACCTGGTCCAGCCTGTCACCCTCTCTGGTCTGGCTCACACCTCTCCCCATGTGTTGACTCAGCTCAGCCATCCCTCTTCTTAGTTCATGGACACACCAGGCTCTCTGCTTCAGAGGTGTCCTCATGCGGGGCCCTCTGCCTGAAACACTTTCTTGAACACACTCCCACACCCTCACTCCAGTCTAATTCTCCAACTAGCTAAATCAAGTCCCAACTCTAGCTCTCAATCTAAATATCAGTCATTCTCAAGAGGGCTTCCCTGCACCATCAGGTTGAGTCCCCTTGTGCCAAACTCCCACATCACTCTCATCATTAACTGTCTAAAATCCAAATACCCAAATACAATATAAATTCCATGGATGTGGGACAAGGTCTCCCTGGTTCTCCAGATCCCCATGCATGTGGCCCAGGGCCTGGCTCATGAGATGAGGAACCATCCGAGTTTGTCTAGGACTGCCCTGGTTTGAACACTAAACGTGCAATGTCCTGGAAAAACCCTCTGTCCTGAAAAAACGAGGATGGTTGGTCACCATAAATTATACACTCAAAGACTATCTATTGCATGACAAGCACACATTCCCCTCAAGAACGTCACAAGAAAGCTAGAATGAAAAATGCACACACACAAAAAATTAGTAGAAGCCAACAACTAAATACAAAAGTACTTAACAAGATTCTCTGCAACGTGAATCACCAGACCGTTATTTTAGAAAAGTTTCAAGAAACAAAGTTAATTCCCTTTAGAAGGCAAGGTGGTGAGGACAGTCTTTTTGGAGACTAGTGCCCTTCCCTTCAATCTACAGTGTTGCTTAGTATTCCTCCAAATGATTTGAAATGTCATAAAGAAAAAAATGCTCAAAATGAATCTGGCTACTGGCAAATTCAATTTTAAATTTGTTATTAATACAAAGAAGTTCAAATCATCTTTTTCCCTGAATGCTCCTCTATTTCAAATTTTTGTGGAGGATTTATAGGATTTTAGAAGTCATATTGAATGGTTCTAAGGAATGTTGCTGAGTATCCCTGCTAATATTTCAGGAGATATCTTCTAATACTACATACACACGCAAAACATTTTTGTATTTATAATATATATAAATCCTGACTTTTGAGTATTATGCAATGCAAGTAAATCTATATTTTCTACTATAATACACATTTGCAGTTATTTACGTTTCTTTCATATGTTCTTATTTGCATATAACTGTACTTACTGAAATATTTACCACACAGAACCACACACAGTTTACCATCTTTTCCTTGAATATAATCCATCAAAAATCAATAATTTTTCTCAAGATACACTCACTTTCAGTGAGTCCATGTGGTGACAACCCGAGGCCAGGAAACCCCACTGGCAGGTCTTCTGCACAGCGGAGGCTGCCGGAACCTGTTGGTACCAGGTCCACAGGGTACTCACCTGGTCACACAGAAATTCATGGATCAGCGAGGACAGGTGGACCTTGAGCCCGGTTTCACTTCAAACTTGAGCTCCACGGACGCTTTTCGTGTCTGAGGGGGGATAAAAAAGTGCAAACAAGCTTTTGAGGCCTTTTATAGGGTGTTGGATGGAAAGGCCACCCCATTCACTCTTCTTTTTTTGTATTTACTGATTTAACTGTAACTGTTGGCTGCGACTGGATTTTCCCGATTCCTATCCAGCCACCTGCTCCCCGAGATGGGAGAAAACAGCTTCGTGCTGTGTGCACTTGAGTCACTCAACTCACTTGGCTGGACAGAGACGTTTTGGTGACTCTGGACCCTTTAAACAAGCTTGTCATTTAGGGACCCTGTAAGTGACTCGCTGACCTGTCAACAATTTCCACACTTCATTCAGGGCTTGGGGGATTTTCAGGCCCTGGAGCAGGTTTCCCAACCTCCGCACCACTGACATCTGGGGCCGGGCAATTCTGTGTCGGGCTGTCCTGGGCCCTGGAGGACACTGAGCAGCATTCCTGCCTCCCCCTCTAGACGCCAGGAGCGCCCCCATTTGTAACAACCCAAACAACGCCTGCAGACGTCGATAAGCCCCCTGGGGACAAAATCACACGTAGGACGGTGACGGGGACTCTGAGTAGGGGACGGCGGCGCCCGGACCCAGGAGGAACAGCAGCCTCGGGGGCCCTGAGAGAACAGCCTGGGGGAAATGGAGCTGCGGGAGAACGGAGAGATGCTGGGCCCTGACGGGGCTGCCCGCGGCCCAGGCGCCTCCCTGGACCCCTACCCGAGCCGGGGCCGCCCGCCGCTCACCGAGCCCCGCCCCTGAGGGCAAACGTCCAGCAGAATCCCATCTGCGCCTAGAAGAGGGAACACACCGCAAAGCCCAAGGCTCCATCCACGGCGCCACCCGCGCTTCTGCTTCCGGTCTCGGGCGGGCGTTTGGGGATGACGGAAGTTCAGGGAGGACGGAAGTTCGGGGAGGACGGACGTTTGGGGGCTTCTGGTGGAGGCGGCGTGTGGAGCAGGGCAGGGCCGCGCACCCAAGCCTTGGGGGAGGTGTCTAGTTTCTAGAGTGAGTGCTAGGGCAGACAGAGGGCTGGGGCAGCAACAGGGACAGGACCAGGTCTAGGGGCGAGGCTGTGGGTGAGGACAAGTGTGTGGGCGGGGACCAGTTCCAGGGGCGGGAAGAGACGGGGGTGGGGCTGGAATAAGGCAGGTGGACTTCACAGGGGGAGGAAATGAGCTCCAGGGGCAGGGCTGGAGGCGGGGCTTTTCGTGGACCCCTAGACTGTACAGGTAGCTGGATGTTGAATAGCTTTTCTTCATTCCTTTTCCCACCTTTACACAGACGCATAGAATGATGTGCCCATATTTAAAATTATAAATTTTTTGTGCGGGTTTGCTTTACTTAATTTCGTTAAAATATTGGATCATATATTCACATTTCTCTATACCTTGCTGTCCCAAGCCAGTAGATCAAGATATAACGCTATTTTAATTTTAAAAACTGGGGGCAGAGAGGCCACTACGTCGTAGATACACATATAGGAAAACTTCAAATAGTGGTGCAAAGTCAGTAAAATATTCTCACTCTACCACTGTCTCCCAGTCCTTTTGCGCAGAGATAAACATCCTTTTCTCCTCTATCGTTCCAGACATACTGTGCATATGTGGGCCTGTGTATATGTTCAAGCCCAAGAGGGATGTCCCCAAGCAAAACCTGAAGCCCATGAATTGTCTCATGCGTCAGAAGTTACTGGAAAGAGATTTAAATTTCCGGTGGAAGGAGATGAACCAGTGATGAATCCAGAGGAAGACAACAAAGAAACAAGAGAATTTTCCCATATAAAAGGTCAAAGGAAAAAGTGAGACAGAAAATGTATTCATAATATCTGACGTAGCACATCTCTGGATAAGATTCATATGCTATAAAATGGTAAACACTTATGTCATAAAACAGTAGACATTGAATTTTGATTTATCCTAATTCATTAAATAGTTATATTGGGCAAGGGGTATTATGTTTTTAACATATGTAAGAACGCTTCATGCTGATTGTTTCAGAGAAGAAAGAAAGTATAAATAGTCAAAAGCTGAAAAATGTAAATGCTGTATGGGTAGCTAATTTAGAAAGATAGATTTTCAACCAGAAAATTGAAGTTGTTTTTGGAACCAGAGTCAAGAGTGGGGAAGGTAGCTTTTCATTATAAGGCTTGAAGTATTATTTGAGAGATGTGCGTATAGACACACACACACGGGAACCTGAATTTGTATTCCAAAGGGATCATCTAACTCTACAAAGAATTTGTAAAAAGGATTCACTTTACATCAGTAGAACATATTTTGAAAACTACAGACTTCAAGCGTAAAAAAAGCTGTCATCATCCCGGTGGAAAAATGAATGGGGCATCACTTTCCCACCGACATGGTGATAAGCATTTTACATACATTACTCTTGAGTATTTTCACAGCAACCCATAAGGAAGATGGTACTATTTATCTCCATTTTGCAGGTGAGGAAATTGTTGACAGCATATTTCTAAAATTTTCATATAAGTTCTCAATAGATCTTGTTTTATGTTAAAATTGTTTATTGAGTTCTCTTTTCATTAATAAAACGATATGTGCCATTCTTACAAATAAGCAAAGGGTGTGTACAAACAATTTAGCAAAGCGACAGTTTTATATCCTTTTGATATAATTAAATATAACAATCACTTTATTACTTTTCTGCTCTCTGCCTCACAGCTAGGAAGATACTTCCTATCCTAAAGGCTTACTAGAAAACTCTACTAAAAATCAAGAATCAGGGAACACCCATATTATGCCAGGTTCCTGAATATATGAAAAAAAAGCCATTATAACAAATTTTTGTACAAAAAGATCATTCATGAACTGATAACACAAATCATGATTAGGCAAGGTATTTCTGTAGAATGACAAATATTTAAACTTTAGACATTTAGAAATGTAGTTCATTACAGTAACTAATGTGTATAAGAAGAATTTTTTCAAACTCACTAAGTGCCAGGAAAACGTTTGACAAAATGCACTGCAACATTATTCACAATAGCCAAGAGATGGAAACTACCTAATTGTGCACCCGTGGGTGAAAGGATGAAGAACATCTGGGGCATCTATACAATGGAATATTATTCAGCCTTAAAAAGAAAGGAAATCCTGTATTCAGAATTGCTTGCCTGGATCATTTCAGTAGCCATGTGCTTTCTTGCTTAGTCCCCTCTGGTCCATTAGCCAACCAGGAACCAGGGTGATCCTTTTACAATGTAAGCTCCATGACCGCTAGTGGATCCCTAAAAGAGATTTTGGAGGTAGACTACCTGGGTACCAGCTGTGTGAACTTGGACAATTATATAACCTCTAATATTCCTCATCCATACAATAGAGGTTAATAGTATTGTCTCCATGGCATTGTTGTGAGGATTAAATGAGTGAATAAATGTCAGATGCCTAGAATGTGCCTGGCACATGATAAGGCATCATGAAAAATTTAACTGTAATTATAATCAAATTAAATATTGTGATGGCCTATTAATTAAGTTGAACCATATGAAATTTCTAATTTTCAACCATTTTGACCCATTTTATTGTTGAATTAAAAATAAAACTCAGTCTAGGCAGGTTGTGTAGAGTCAAAAGGATTGGATAAATGAAAATGTTATTACAATAAATAAGATGAAATAGATTGCTTTGCAATTTACAAAGCAGTTTCTCATACTTTGTTTCATTTAATCTCTATAGAATGCTTTTCTGGGTATTATTACCACTGTCTCTGAAGGAGTAACTGACTTGCCCCAAATCACACCACATTATATAAAACAATTAGAGTGGAAATATCATTTTGAGTATAAATCCCATATGATATTTTGTTTTCCCTTCATAATATCATCCGTCCTCTCAAGAAAGTGATGAAATAATGCTGATTCCTAGGAACTTAGTCTTAAAGAGACATACTCTCAGATGATCAACAGTATGTCTTTGAAACAGGGGTGTTGCGAGAAGAAACTTGAGACCCATGATTTCTGGTTTTCAAGTCCATGCTTAGAGTTCTGGGAAACAGTTAAAGAAGGGAAAGGGTGAATAATAGTCCAGAATTAAAAAAAGTCTGACGTATATGTAACTTTATTGATCACCTCAAAATTATCTTTTTGTTTATGGTCTGTGACATCCTACTAGAAAATAAATGCTCTTAGGGTAGATCACTGCTATCTTGCAGCAAGTGGCAGGCGCTGAGTAAATATTTATTAAAGAAATTAAAGTGGCCTTGAATACATCTGCTCTTTACTCACCAGAGAACAGCCTCATAGCAGGCAAATGTCATCATTAGCAATATTTTAAAAATCATATCCTTATTAGCTAGTAACCAAGGATTCAAGGCTCCCATTTATTTCATACTTTCTAAGTACAGAAGAATTCTGGTGTATTAGGGAATGTTTCCACAGCCTCGCTGTAAAATAAAGCAAGACTTTTTGGCCCATTGATTGCTGGTTCCAGCAAGGCCCATCTCTATGCTTACCTCTAAGCAATTAACTATAGATTTGTTATCCCAACAAACAGCGATTTGGTATGGAACCTGTTTTATCAGTGTCATGCAAAATTAGACATTTGATATGTCTTTAAGTGGTGATATGGATAATAATGTTGATGCAGAAGAGGACAACTAAAAATTCTCTCTGGTCTTTGTCAAGTGCATCTGGGTGAAGGGTATCTTGGAGTCACTGAATTTAGGAACTAAAAAAGACTCATCCAACTCTTCATGCTACAGGTGAAGAAAATGAGGTCTAAAGAGGTTGAGAGATTTGACCAAGACTAATTCCTGGGACTAGAGAGAGATCCTCTGATTTTCATCTGGCCACATTGTATAACATCTCCAGCTCCAAACAGTCAAAAGAAGCAAGTATGTTGATTTCCAGCTAGAAATGATTCCCCTTCAGGTTTTTACTTTCTCTCTCTTAGATGACTGCTCTGCCCTGACAAGGAATTTATCTGATGTTTACGCTACACTTAAGAAGAGGTAAATGCTCCTGGCAAACACTATTGTGATTCAGTGTGGCATTGGAGAGCCTAGTCATGAAAAAACGAGAATCAACAGAATAAGAGGTAAATAATATTAGAGAAGAAGAGAAAATATATTATTTTAGTGGGACAAAACTTATAAAGTTTAGAACTGGTAAATAAGCGGAGTAATGTGAAATGAAGCTAGATTCTTATATGAAACATCAAAAATACTGTTATATGAGTAAGAATTTGTTTAAACATGTAAGTAATTATTCCATTCCTAAGAGCAATGAATTATTTAAGATGAGTAGTTAAAATAATTGGAACTACACATTAGTTATATGAAGAAGATTATAAAGAGATACAAAGCATGTAAAAGCTCAGATTAAATGGAGAGATATACTATACTTGTGACTGAAAACAGTGTTTCAAAGATAGTTTTCCAAACATTGTTCAGATTCCATATGCTTCAAATCAACCTTTAAAATGATGCAGTGTTTGTTTTTTAGACTAAAAGATATCCATTTGTAAAATAAAACACTGGACCATCAACTAACATTATTCACAAGTAAATCATTCCAAATGGATTATAGGGCTAAAATTAAAAGTAAAATCCTCACGTATAACAGTGGTGGATGACAATATAGAAGAATATCCATAATCTTAAAGTTAGCGAAGATATTCTAAATATATATGCTTAAAGTTGTCTGGTTGAAAATAGGAACGAGAAAAAGTAAAATGGAACGTGATATGTTCTCTGATTTTCTTTCAGAGACTTAATCTAGAGAAGAATATTCCAGTCTATGATATTGGATAAAGAAATTGAAATCTGTGATAATTATACAAATAATGAGAGAACATATTTAAATGGTAGCATAATATATCAGTTAGCTTCTGCTGTGTAGCAAATCACACTAAATTTTGGTGACTTCAAATAAGAATAGTTTATTTTTTCTCAAGAATCTGTGGGTTAACTGGGAAGTTATTTTGATCTTGACCTATTGGTGGCTCAGCTGGGATTGGATGGTCTAGGACAGTTTTACTCACACATCTGATTGCTGACTTGAAGCCACCTAGAGTGATGGAGATGTGGAGTCTGGCTAGACTCATTCACATATTGATGGCCTCAGGCTTCCCAAGGGCAGCCTGAGAAGGACAAGTAGCAACAATTAACAAGTGTTTTTCAAGCCTTTGCTCATGTCATTTGATAATATCCCATTGGCCAAAGCAAGTTACAATGCCAAGTCTACCCAGAGTCAACTTGGGATGCTATAATCAAACAGACAGAGGGAAAGGACTGATGTGTGGCCATTTTTGCAATCTCTCACACATAATTTTAGAGGAAAATTACTATGAATGTTTATGTATTTGTTCATTTGAATGCCCAAGGAAAATTGTACAAAGCAAAAAGAAACATAAAGCAAAAAATTAAGTGGAGATGTAAGGTAAGTTTAGTTGGTACTGAAATTGAGTCTGGAAAAATATAGTAGTTTATTTTTCAAGTTTATACAAGTTCTTGTGACCTATGAAAATAACTTACATTTCGATTATTTTCTCCCTGAGTGTGTTTTATTCCTTAACACTTTTGATGTGTTTCTCTCTGGCTTTAGGAAAATAACGTAGCACTTGGGAGCAAAGATGCAGCCTAATAGCCCCACAATGGAGGCCAAGATGGAGAAGACCTCCACGGCCACCATGACATTGCCCTTGGTGCTATGTTAGATGGCCAGGAAGGTGACCCAGACGCTGCAGAACACCAGCATGCTGAACGTCAGGAACTTGGCTTCATTAAAGGTGTCAGGCAGGTTCCGGGCCAGGAAAGTCACAGTGAAGCTGCCCAGGGCCAAGGAACCCAGGTATCCCAGGACACAGTAGAAGATAGTGACTGAGCCCTTGTTGCACATGATGATGATGTGGCAGTGTTCAGAGTGTGCATCTGTGTCAATGAAGGGAGGAGAGGTTTCCAGCCAGATCCCACAGAGACTCAGCTGGATAAAGGAGCAGATGTGAATGATGAAGTTAGGTGCCCCTGACACCAACCACTGTCACATCCTTCTCCCTTTTGCAGTGACCTTTAAGGCCACAACCACAGTAATAGTTTTGGCCAAGACAGTGGAAACAGCCACAGTAAAAACAACTCTAAATGTGATTTGTTGAATAATATAGGTGGCTGTGTTGGGTCAGCCGATGAAGAGTAAGGAGCAGAGGAAGCAGAGGGTGAGGGAGAATAGTAGGATGTAGCTGAGAGTCCAATTCTTGCTTACAGGAGTGTCTCGGTGCTTCACAAAGACCCCAGGGACCACTGTTATGACAACAGAGAAGCAAGGAGCTGGGCAAGCCAGAGTCGTCCCTAAAGAATCTTCAAATTCCAGAAATGTCTAAAGTTTCAGCAGGCTGCGATTTCTCTCATTGTTTGCATACTGGCTTTCTGGACGCCCTATACATTGATCTCTATTTGAAAAGGAAAGGAAAGTCTTGGTGTTTCAGTCAGCCACTCTTCCATATTCCGAAGACAAAAAACAAAAGTCTCATTGGCATTATAGGGCCCACAGCCCACACCTTATTTGGTTGTGAGACACAATGTTGCAGACACTTACGTTAATAATATTCACATTAAACAGTCCCGTCCTATGTCAGAATGCTTTTAGCTTCAAGTAAGTGATAATCCACCTCCAAAAGTTCCAAGTTTGGGTCCTGTGTTAGTTGGATGTGTCCATAAACTTGAGGGTTTAAGGGCGAATATTTTAGGTGGTGGGGACTTTGCAACACACCAGTGAGGTACTGGGAAAGTGAGGCAGGGAAAGGAAGGCAGGGCATCAGGGACATCAAGTGCTTTATCACTGTGCTCACCTAGATCTCAATCGCTCTGAGGAGCACTGTGAGGCAAGAAGAATACATGGAAACAAGTCATCTCAGCTGAGAATGAGACAGCTGCAACACATATGCAGGCATGCCCATCAGCCATCATTCAAGGCTGCGCCCAGGGCTATGAATTTGTATTTGGCAAACTTTTCCTGTAAAGTGACAGAGAACAAATATTTTAGGCATTGTGGGCCGTAGGGTCTCTGCCACAACTACTCAACTCTGACCTCGGAGCATGAAGCAGCCATTCTTATTGTTGAAAGTGGACATTCTTTTCTCGTTCCTATTTCTACAAATAATATTAGAACAATGAAATTACTGTAATTACAGCTTTTCTTTTTAAATCACCTTTCTATATAAATCTTGTTTCTCGATTTTTCTAACTCAATTTTTGTTTCATAAAAAATGTAGTAAAATTCTTAACCTTCAAAGTAAATTCCTTCGGTTAAGTGGTTTGAATTGCGTTAAAGCTGGAAATTATTTAGACAAGGATACAGACTTTGTAATATTCAGACATTCCATTTGGGAAATTTAATGGCGCTAAATTTATTCATTTTCTTTTGCATTTCTCAAACACATTTTTAGCCAAAATTAAAACTATACTTCGCATAACATACAGTAACTACTTACTCAGTACACTTCCTCCATTGTACCTAGCTATTAGAACCCCAATTTTGAGTGACCTAAGCCAATTGTGACAGATCTAAGCTAATTTTTGTCAGAGTGTGCTCCACCTCACTTGTGGGTTATGAGCCATGGACATAAATCAATGACAATCTGATTGTATAGTCTCTTTCTTGCACTAAATAAAACGTGCATCAAATAGGATGCTATAGCTGACTCTTCCTCTTTCTTTCCCATGTGGATGCTGTGCAGTGGCAGACAATTTTAAAAATAAAATCCCACACACTAAGCATATTGAAGCAAAAGTTATATAGAGCCTGAGTCTTTATTATTAAAAGGTTGATAGAAAAAAAAAAACCTTTGCATTTGTCTATTTCTGAAATTCTTGTAACATAAATAACAAACGTCATGATTTAAGGCCACTATGAGTTTCTCTATCACTTTCAGTTGAACACATCTAACTACTGTACTTTGTGCATTACAATTTTTTGTTTTTGAGAGTGAGAAATGAGACTTTCATACTGCATTATCAAACACTTTACTATTGATATGTAGGAAAATCCTTATTATTGATACATTATATTCATCTTTTATTTATTTAGTTAATTATTTATTCATTTATTTATTTATGTTTTGATTGAGGAGGATTAGCCTTGAGCTAACATCTGTGCCAGTCTTCCCCATTTTGTATGCTAGTGGCCACCACAGCGTGGTTGATATGTGGTGTAGGTCTATGCCTGGGATTTGAACCCATTGACCCGGGCCACCAAAGTGGAGCATGCTGAATTTTAACCACTACACCACTGGGCCAGCCTGCTACATTATTTTAGATCCCACTAATTGATTAGACATTTTTGCATTCTAATTTAAAGTATTTTTTGCATTATGTAAGTAAACATGGAAGCAGATTCCACCGGTTGCCTATTCATGACCCATCTGTCCCCTTCCTACCAGCAGCTCAGTTGTGCTTTGACATTCAACTTCTTCCATGAGGCCGTGTGATTGAGGGGAGGTTGAGAAGTCTAAATCAATTCTAGTTGGCCCCAACTATAGTTGGAGGATGTGTTTTTGAGTGACTCTTACAAATTCAGGCAGACTAGATGCCCATTCTTTTTCATCTTTCTGTTCGCTTGCTATGATATAATACTTTAAACAGCTCAGCCTCTGAGACCATAAGGAGCCCAGCCTGTAGACAAAGCTGAAAACCAAAGATGATAGAACAAAATATGAGAGTATCATCTGTGCTTGATTATAGGTTTGAGCTGCTGAATTCTCTAATCCTGGAGTCATTCTATTTATGGCCTTTTTTTTTAATTGTTTCACTTTTTTTTTTGAAAAGTGATATTTATGACAACATTCATTAAGTAAATAACAAATAGAATGACACATATTTCCCTGTCCATCTTTGTAATGCAACACTGTGCTTTTATTTTTTCTGGCACAAAGAATCATCATAGTAAATTACTCTGGTCTTTTTTATGGGATATAATAAATATTTTTTAAAAGACACATTTAGTTTGTTTTCTTTTAAATTTATATCCAGATGCATTCTAACAACAAACATAATTTGTAAACATGCTCTCTCTACCAGACCATTATTTATTTCTGTAATATGTTATTTCATGCATTATTTTACTGGACAGAATATTTAGCAATGTAAAGAGATAACTTTGGTAATTAGTACATATGAATTGTTTGCTGTTTTGTTTGGTAAGACTGGAATATTGTACTTTAAATATGATGGGCATTTTTGTTTTCATTATTTACCTATTCCATCATCATCCATGATCAGTCTTTTATCATCTCATTCCAGCCATACTGGTCTTATTCCATATGTCTGAATATACCACATAAAAACATTTTAAAAACACTTTATTGAGGTATGACTGACATACAAAAAGCTGTACATATTTAATGTATACAACTTAATGTGTTTGCAGATAATATACACCCATGGAACCATCACTACAATCAAGTCCTTAAACCTATTCATCACCTCCAAATGCTTCCTCCTGTCCTCGTAATTTTTTTAATTTAACTTCCTTTTTTAAAATACTTTTTTTCTTTTGAGGTAGGAACACTTAACATAAATCTACCCTCCTAGTAAATTTTCAAGTCTACAATACAATATTGTTAAATATAGGCCCATGTTGGACGGTAGGTCGCCAGAACTTATTCATCTTGCATAACTCTTGATGTCCAAACTTCTATTGCCAAGAATCCCTCTTCATCTTGAACTGACAAATCCCCACATGTTTTTAAAAACTCAACTCAAACATCAGCTTTCCATGAAGAATTATCTGATTCATCCAAGTAAGACTATCTACTCTTGTTGACTCTGCTAACTTCTAACTACCTTTATTTGGCACTTTTTAAATTGCCATGTTATTCTTTTTTCACACGTACCTCACTATGATTTCTTGGAAAAAAGGGCCTTTATCTTATCAAGTTTGCATGCTTACTTCATGGTTTATATCTTCTACTAGAGTAATAATAATATAATATATCCATTCATTTATTGAATCTTTAGTTCCGGTTTTTGCACACCTATTATGTTTAAGGCATAGTGCTCGTCACCTTGGGTGTAAGATATGAATAGGAGGCATGTCCTAAAGACACCCACACTTACTTCCATCATAATTCCATGTGTGTTATTCTGTGGTCAAGATGAGTATATGATGCTACGGAATCTCTAAGTGTTTGCCTAACACAACATGTAGTTTAAGAGCTGTATTCCCTTGAGATGAGCTGCTTCAGCAAAACCTAACAATGTGAGTATAAAGAAGCCACATCAAGGTAACTCCCAACATGGAAATGATGTATTGATTACCTAAATGAATGTATTGAATGAGTGAATTAAATAATAGAAAATAAAGAAGAAATGAGATTCTATTGGTTAATCCCAGACCCTTTACACTTTATTTGGAGACAAAGAAGGGCTGAAAGAAAGTGATTGTAATTATGTAATTTTGTCAGTTCATACCTGTCTGATTACATATTTCTCTCTCTGGCCACAATACACAGTCAAAGCAGCAGGTAGCTCTCTTCCTGAGGGATTTTCTTGAATCCTGGCTGACAGAACATCCTACACCCATAGGGGGGAGTTTGAAAGAAGAGAATTATTGATAATACTGAACAATACTATATAATTGGACAATATTTTATTATTTAATAATATTGAATAATTGATAATATTGGTTAAATTATCTCAAAAATTATCTTAAAGATCACCTCTAAGATTTGACATGATTGATGTACCCAGGGAAAGCAAAATAAAATCAAGGTTAATCTGCAGAAAAGAGTTCCCAACATGAAGATACATACTGGTTTAAAAGATTTTCCATCTCAATGACTAGGACACTTGTTTGTTTTAAGGACAATGGGGCATCTGATCATGAATCATATTTGTTATTGCCAAATGTGATTCCGAATATGGTATTCCTGGATCACTTTTTTGAACTATAAGCAGATTTTACCTTAATAATAAATAATATTTTAATTCATACAATACATTTATATGAGAATTGTTTGATTAGTACAATATGTAATTATTTAATTTATTTAGTAATATATTTAATGTCAGGTAGATTATACACAAAGGAAACAGGGTCAAGCTTGAATGATATAATATAGCATCTTGAGGGATGGCTTACAAGACTGAGTTTCAAAGGGAAATCTGATGTGAAGAAGAATGTAGTTCCTGGAAGAGCAAAAATAA
Organism: Diceros bicornis minor; assembly: GCF_020826845.1. Classification (NCBI taxonomy): domain Eukaryota; kingdom Metazoa; phylum Chordata; class Mammalia; order Perissodactyla; family Rhinocerotidae; genus Diceros; species Diceros bicornis. The sequence continues at coordinate 4,657,824 of NW_026690900.1, forward strand.
TCTTTTTTTCTGATGGTGTATTTTTCTCCAAGAATGTATAAAGGTGGGATGAAGAGATGGAAGTATAAGGAATATTAATAAAATATTGAAATATTAAAAAAAAACACTCAATGTCAATTCTTTTGATTCTAGTTAAAGAGAATAAAATTTGTTTTCTGGAATAAAAGCAAATGGACAAAGACAATTTTAATTGTATCAACAAGTCATCAAAAGGCTTGGTCGTCAGCACCTGTTATGTCTTCGAGGCACAATGCATGCAGAGCAATAAATTTGCAAGAAATGAGATTGACACTTTTTCAGCTTAAATGGGAAATTAAATCATGAATTTTTTATCAGCTCATCATATTAAATTGGTAGCCTCACTGTCCTGCTGTAGCATATAAAGCATTTCAAAATTGGGGAATATCTCCTTAATTAAAAGTGTCCTTTCAAGCTGGCCCTGTGGCTTAGTGGTTAAGTGCGCATGCTCCGCTGCTGGCGGACCAGGTTTGGATCCCTGGCGAGCACCAATGCACTGCTTCTCTGCCTATGCGGAGGCCGTGTCCCAAGTACAGCAACTAGAAGGATGTGCAGCTATAACATACAACTATCTACTGGCGCTTTGGGGGGGAAATAAATAAATAAAATTATTTTTTAAAAAAAAGTGTACCTTCAATATCTCTTGGACAGGAAGAAAAATTATATCAATAAATGAGAATTTTGTTATGAGTTAAACAATTTCACCATTATTTTCATACACGGTCTCTATCTTGTGATGTAGATGAAGAATTAATCGAAGATTGAGTTTTCTGCAGTCTTTTTGAATCCCACGGCCCAGTCTATCAGCTCCTCATGTATGATGAAACCTTGACCACGTGGATCCTGGGGAACAAACTCCCTTAATTTCACCTGAAGTCCAAGACCTTTGGGAAATGATATAGTTCAGAATTTCATACTGTGACACAGAGTTTCTTTTCTCAGCCAGTGACGCATGAGCTACAGTGCTGTTTTTAAATTGGGTGTTTTTTAGGAATGGGTGGAGCTGAAAGGGAGACATAATTGGGAAAGGAAATAAGGATGGAAATTGAGGACAGAAAACTCATATACGAACGGGTGGGGCTACTGAGTTGCCCAGCAATTAGATTTTTTCCCCTCTATATCAGTAATCCTCTGACTAAGTTCAATTTGGGGAGTCTTTACTGTTTTGCATACTTAAGTAAGAAGGCATTCCTGTCTGCCCTTAGAGAGCACATGGTGATTTGTTTAAACCATTCTTGAAGATTCCATGTCCAGGGAGCGCTGTAGGGCCACACCTGAGCTGCACCTTGAGCAATGAGGTTTGCTTTAGGGGTGCAAGGGAGTTTCCTTGAACTCAAGAAGAGACAAAGAAAGACAGCTTGCTTCTTACTAACTTTGAACAAAATATTTTATTAAATGAAAGAGAAAAGATGAAAGCTCCTAGTAAACAATATTCATACAATAATTGATATAATTTATATATAAATGTATAACTAATATTTATATAATACATAAATATATATAAGGTTATATATATACATAAATAAATATATATTCACAATAAATGTGTGTATTTAGATCTGACATCACATTAACTTCCTTGTACCTGAGAGCAAGAATTTCAAGACACATTATTCATAGGTTTTGGATTTATAAAAGTCTAGGTTCATCTAAGTAGAATTGAAAAGGTCTTGGGGAAATTAAAATATATTTCAAAGTATTGGGGTTCTCATCTGTAAAAAGGGGATCAATCTCCTTGCTTCCAAAAGTCATTTTAAATTTCAATGAAGAAATATTTATTTAACTATCAGTAGCCTTTCTAGAAAAATGCAGGAATGTTCAAATAAATTGTCCTTTCCCCAGTGGCATTTAATTTATCACAGGCTAGGGCCAGAACTAGATTTTGAAAATCCCTGAATTTTTAAATTCCCTTGGATGAATTGTCATTAAGTCTTATCTTAAAAACTTACCTCTCACAGTGAAAGTTTTTAATTGATTATTTTTAGTTAAAAGAGTTGACACTGTTGCTAAATAGCCCCTACAATCATTGTAAATTTACTTGCAACCTGTACGAAACAACAACAATTCATTATGTTCAAGTCACCGCTGATTTGTCGCAATGTCACTATTACAATTCTATACACAAATGAAATAATTCTCGTATCCTAAAATACAATAATGGGAATCATATTTAAGGGAGAAATTTTACCTGCTAAGTGAGAAACATGAGCTAACCTGCATTCCATTATGGACACCACTTCTGCTTTTATCAAAAGCATTTCATGGAGGGCTCAGGCCACCACATCCACAGCATGATAGATGTAGTAGCTGGATCCAGACATGGTCGTGTCTAATTTGTCCTTTGGCAGAGAATCCAGGGAGGCATTGAGCGGAAACTCCAAAATTTTCCACATTTAGTTCCTGCAAAAGAGCAGTTAAAAATTTCAAGCCATAATTTGGTAAAGAGAAAGTCTTCTGGGTATTTAGAGGGGCGAACTGTCCATAGAGAGTGTTTAAATCCAGATATCTCAAAGTTCTGGTGTGCAAAGGAAAGACTGTCATGGTAAGAATGAAAAAGGGGTGAAGTGGAAAAAAAGAAGCATCCCACAGTGGTGTAGTGATCCACACCTTCTGAGTGGTTAAATAATACTTTTCTGCAATGCTCACACATTAATATACTTGTGTCACCATACATGGTAAACGTATTGGCTGATGAGCCTATGATTCTGGCCATGAAGGTCCAATCTTTTGAAGTGTACGTCCTCTTGGTCACAGGTATCTTAGTCACAGGCAGACACCGTTCATAGACTCCTCTCTTCTAAGTTCCCAGAGGAACTGCTCACTATTTATATCAACTGACACTAAATTTCCCACCCAGGTCCAGCCGAAATGTATCAACAGCGAGACCCTTCTGAAGACTAAAGATATGTCCTTGGAAGCCATCTGATAGAGAGGAAAAGTAGTCCTTACCTTTCAGTACAGGATCAATATCTCCATAGGTGATCTGAATCAAAAGAGAAAAATGTTCTGTATTGAGTTCTCTGGAAGCAAAATAAACCGAATTTCAGCAAAATTCATATGATCAGGTAGCTAAACTTAAATTTTGGCAATAACTCTGTGAATATGAAGCAATATTATATGATGGTAGAAGTGATTGAGGGGAAGCTTGGCTTTGAAGTCAGGCTGCCTGGGTTCAAATGCTGACTCTAATATGACTAGCTTAACGATCTTGAGAAGGTTACATAACCTTTATCCATCTTAGTTTCTATATCTCTAAAAATTCCCATAATAATGGTACCTTTTCATTGCCTTTTATTAGGATTAAATTTGTGACTATTTGCAAAGCATTTGAAGAGTTTAAAATTTTTTTTTAATTTTTTTTCATTAAAAAAATTTTTTTTTGTTTATTGCAGTAACATTGGTTTATAACATGGCATAAATTTTTCGTGTACATCATTATACTTTTATTTCTGCATAGATTACATCACGTTTGCCACCCAAATACTGATTACAACCCTTCACCACACACTTGTGCCGAATTATCCCTTTCGCCATTCTCCCTTCCCCCTTCCCCTCTGGTAACCACCAATCCAACCTCTGTCTCTATGTATTTGTTTGTTGTTGTTATTTTCTACTACTTAATGAGTGAAATCATACGATATTTGACCTTTTCCCTCTGACTTATTTCACTTTGCCTAATACCCTCAATGTTCATCCATGTTGTCACAAATGCCTGGATTTCATTGTTTCTTATGGCTGAGTAGTATTCCATTATGCATATATACCATATCGTCTTTATCCATTCATTCCTTGTTGGGCCCTTAGGTTGCTGCAAAGTCTTGACTATTGTGAATAAAGCTGCAATGAACACAGGGGTGCATGTATCTTTACGTATTGGTGTTTTCAAGTTCTTTGGATAAATATCCAGCAATGGAATAGCTGGATCATATGGTAGTTCTAGCCTTAAATTTTTGAGGAATCTCCATACTGTTTTCCATAGTGGCTACACCAGTTTGCACTCCCACCAGCAGTGTATGAGAGTTCCCTTCTCTCCACAGCCTCTCCAACACATGTTGTTTCCTGTCTTGTTAATTATAGCCATTCTGACAGGCGTGAGGTGATATCTCATTGTAGTTTTGATTTACATTTCCCTGATAGTTAATGATTTTGAACATCTTTTCATGTGTCTGTTGGCCATCTGTATATCTTCTTTGGAGAAATGTCTGTTCAGGTCTTTTGACCAAGTAAAATAGTTTTAAGTACATGCTTACATATAAAATTTTACTAACTAGAAGATAAGTAACTAAGGTGTGGTTATTTCAGAATATCCAGCTTCCACTCCTTTCAGAGAATTTGGGCAATCACATTTCCAGAAGCTACGGTGGTCTGCTTTAGCCAATGATACTAGCCTCTGGCTACTTCATCTCTTCTCATCTTTACACACCAAATAATGAATCCACCGTATCAAGAACTATCTGTGGTAGGTATTTTCCTATTAGGGAGTTATGCAAACCCACTTTCTTCTTTTCCACTTGAGTGGCCACAGAATTTCACCAAGGAGGAAATCTTCAGTCTCTCCAGATCCATCTCCCCACCATGCTCATACCTGTGGTATTTGTAGAGCTCCAGCAGTGCCCCAATCTGGGAAGAGAATGCTGGTGTGTTTCCTGCAGTGACAGCCACAATATTGATTTGTGCCTGGCAGGGGTCATTAGGGATCTTCTGGCCCCCACCCAATGACCACCTCATGGTGCTGACATCACTGTGGAATGATTTGTAGATATGGAAACCCAGAGACACGTTGGGGAGCAGCTGGGGGCTCCTGTTGATCTCCTTGAAGGCAAAAACAAAGACCAGGACATAACGATAGTTTTTGTAGTTCAACCTGTACCAAAGCCATAGTATTAGAAATAAGATAAAGTCATGCACTTCAGGAGTAACTCCCGTGGGAAAAAAAGGAGGAAAAACATGGCATTTTTACTCAAGCAACTTGTTCATTCCAGAGCAATTATTGTCTCTTCATGACTTTGGAATCCAAAGCACATGCACATGGTGTTCCCAACGCCTTGGAAGATCCAACATTATTGCTCTGCAGTCAAAAGAGATAGACCAATGTCCTAAAATGAGTTAGTTGGAAGGGTGCTTAAGGGGAAAGGACCAATTTACATATTTGTTTACAAGTCAAGCACTACTTTATGCAGTGACAGCAACATGAGGTTGGTCATGGCCAAGTGCCGGTATAATGAGATGAAGCAAAAGATCATGTTCCATATAAAGAAACTAGGTAAGACAGGGAAGTGCATAAGAAAAGCTTGGAGGAAGGACAAGTCGAATATAGAATGGTGTCATCAAAACTTTTGCAATATACCTTTATAAAACTGCCTGCCTCACAGAGCTAGGAAACACATCTCACCAGAAGCAGGGAAATTGAACCATAATAAATAAGGAGATAGTCTTAGGGAGAAAATAAAGAGAAAGGCAATTTATGACTCTATGGTTTTCTAAAAGAGTAAAAACAATTCAGGGTCCAAGGAGCAAGGTAAAGTTGCAGCTTTTCATATGTTTATTTACAGATTATAAAACCATCATAGGCAGTGAGGTTTACAGATTACCTTTGGTTTGATTCCTCTCTTGCACATCTAAGTTCAATCCAACTTTAATTTTCAAACAATTTAATTGATAAGGTACAACACGCATTTCCAGAAGATTGCACAGTAGAGCGTAGGCTTTTGTCGCTCTACTATTAAAATATTATTTTTATTGGTGAATACAGCTTTAAAAACCAAAATGTTGGGATACTGTAATTCTGAGTCACCCAGAGACACTCTGATTGGATTAAAAGAGGACTTGTATTCATTTCCTATTGCTACTCTGAGACTCTACCACAGATTTAGAGGCTTAAAACAACACAAATCTGTTATCTTGTACTTTGGGAGGTCAGAAATATAAAATGAGTCTCACTGGCTAAAATCAAGGTGTCAGCAGGACTGCATTCCTTCTGGAGGCTCTAGGGAAGTGTCCATTTCCTTGCTCATTCTAGCTTCTAGAGGCTTCCCACGTTCCTAGGTAATAGCCTCGTATCACTTCAATCCCTGTTTTTGTTGTCATAACTCCTTCTCTGACTCTGACTTTCTTGACTTATCCTTTCACTTGTAAGGACGCTTGTGATTATTTTGCATCCATCCAGATAATCCAGGATTATCTCCTCTTCTCAAAATCCTTGATTCTTCACATTTGCCAAGTCTCCTTTCTATGTGAGGTAACATATTCACAGATTCGAAGGATTAGGACTTTGTCACCTTTGAGGGGACGTACCACCTACCACAGGACATAACTACATTCTTTCCAATACTTGAAGCAAAACACAGAAAAGACTAAAGTAGATAGAAATGTTATTCCATTTAAATATGAACCAAAAGAAATCATGGGTATCCTTGTTAATATCTGATAAAATCAGACTTCATATCAAAAAGAATGTAAAATATCAAAGATGGTGACCATATGTGGTGAAAGGAAGAGAAGATCAAGTACTTACAGTGAATATATGTATCCCCCCCCAAACTGAAAAAAAGCTACTATGTATAGACCCATGTGCATAAGTACATACATGAACAACCAGATTTGGAGGTTTAGCACAACCTCTTAGAAATGGTCAAATTAGAGACAAAACATTATGCAAAGTTATGGAAAACAAGCTTAACAGATAGTTACATAAAAGAGTAAATAATGCTGGTCTATTTTGAACACCAAAGAATATACATACATTTGAAAATACAGTGAGCCATCAAGTAAGCCTTTGAACATTGAAATTATACACAGTGCATTCTCTGACCACAGTATCATTAGGCTAGCAATTAATAAAAAGACATCTAGAAAATTTCATTATATATATATGTATGTATATATATATATTTTAAACACTTGATCTTTGATAAGTACTAGGGATCTAATGTACATGACTATAGTTAACACTGCTGTATGATACATATGAAAGTTGTTAGAGTAAATCCTGAGTTCTGATCACAAGGAAAAACATATTCCTTTCTTTTTTTTTTTTGCTTTTTCTCTTTCTTATATTGATATGAGATGATAGAGGCTAACTAAACTTATTGTGGTAATCATTTTACCAAATATATAAGTCAAACCATCATGCTGTACACCTTAAATTTATACGGTGATGAATGTCAATTACATCGTATAAAACTTGAAAAAAACACATCTTTTTCAGAGAATATTCCAAATTATTTTAGACCATAAAGGATACTTAGTAAATGCATTTTGAAGAAAAATAAATGTCATCTCAATAAAAAGTTCATTTTTGAATAATCTATATACTTTGATGAGATTTGCTCTTAGCACTAACTTCTAGTCAAGGTATGGTGTGCCCAAGGATTCTCTCCCTCCCACATCATGAGTCAGGAGCAGGATGGCATGTGGATCACCACAGTGGGATCTTGGTGTTTTTTTGCCTGCAACTTGCCTCCTTTAGGCTTTCAGAAAATAATCACTAATGGAGATTATTCCAAGGCAGGAGAAAATAAAAGATGCTTATTTCTGTCTTCTGTTTGGGGGGAAAATATTCCAGAAGGGAAAAAGAAAGGAAACCACAAATAATTATTAAAGGAAAAGAAAGAAGCTGATGATTCATTGTTTACTGGAGAATCTCAACACAGCTTTTATATTCAACTTTCATAAATGTCAGAGTGATTCACACACACACATGAACTTACAGGTAAAATGTAACATCTTTGCTTGGACGAATCACAAAGAAATTTCTGTTGCATTTCTGAATCCTGGGTCAATGTATAGAAGGGAGAAAATCCACTGACCACCAAGTCCCCTTCCTTGTAGACACTGGGCCTTATGTCATCAAAACCGTCAGAATAACTCATCATACACATGGAATGTGGAAATTTCACAAGGAGGGGCAGAAGAAGCAGAAACAACATCCCAGCTGACTCACCAGTTTGAGGCAAGTGCTCAGGTCAGTGGTTACTGGGGGAGCAGAACAGGAAGGAGACCTGCAATGTAGCCTTCTGCAGGGAAATTTTATTCCTGTGCAGAGTACACGTGTCTAAAAGTGCTCTGCCATTCAAGACCATGGAAAGAAGAATTGTTATTGATCAGAACTAGGGCATTTTCAGAAGCAACATATATTGGCTCAGATCTTCCCCCAATGTGACTGTGGATCAGAGTTTCTTCTGGTCTCCTCTTGCTGTCACTCCCCCAGTCCAGGCATAACTGGTCACTGCTCTCAGTAAGGAGCTCCGGGGTCCTCCCTGCCCTGGGGTCTGCACCTGACATGCTGTGCTCTGGTAAAGACAAACGTGAAAAATCTGTTTGGGCAACATCTTCCACTGCAGGTGCCAGAGATTTCATCAGGGCTGGGGGTCAGCAGGGCTCTGGGAACTACCTCATCCTGAGATTGGATTTTTTCTTTCCCAGGCAAACATTCTGTTTCTTGCAATTGACTGAGAGGTGTTGCATCCATCAAAACACAGCATCAGACAGAGCTGGTATTGCAATCAGCAAAATCAGCCCGGCATCATTCCTGTGATACCGAAGGAGGAGGTCTTTGACCATGCCTTGGGTTACCCTCAAGGGTACTTACAGCCTATATCGCCAACCTCACCCTTAGGTCTATTTGACCGTTGTCTGAAGAACTGGTCTCATGCACAGTTCAGGAAATAGATGTCCATTATCCAGTTCATATCAGTTTGGCACGGGATAAAGTCTAAATTCACATATATTTACACTTAACCTATTCCTTAGACCTACGTCCTATGCCAGGACTCCAGAACTTAATTACTACATGTTCCAGTATCTTCCATTTAAAGTCTATCTCTCCTAAACAGAAAGTTTCTCTCAATAGCTCTTTTGCCGTTTCTCTGCTAATCTTCAATTCAAACATTTTCAAGGGTTGTTAGTATTCAAATATTCCTCTTTTTCAATTCCCATTCTTTTCAAATCACTTCACTCAGTTCTGTCTAAGTATGTCACTCAATCTGCTCTTCTCAAGGACATCAGCAGCTTCTATGATGCCCAATTCAGTGGTGATTTTTTACCCTTATTTTACTTCACCACACAGCATCATTTGACCCGGCTGACTGCTCTATCCTTAGGACAATACTTTCTATGTGTTTTCTTTTTTCAAAGTTCTCCATATTCTTCCTACCTCATGTGTATCTCTCTCCTGATCTCCTGTACTGTAGCCTCTTTGTTTTATTCACCTTTAAATGCTTGATACTTTTCTTCATGGATCTTGTGTTTACTCCCTTTAAGAGTTTTTTAATTCTGCCTCAAACAATGAATATATTTGCTATATTCAAAAGTTTTGTTGTTTTACCTTCTACTTTTAGATCTAAAATCAACTGTGAATTGACTTTTATGTACATTGTGAAGTAGGAGTTCAGCTTCTTTTTTTTTTTTTTTTTTGGCTTAAACAACAGAAATTTATCTTCTCACAGTTATGGAGGCTAGAAGTCCAAGATAAAGGTTTTGACAATGTTTGCTCCTTTTGAGGGCCATGAGAGGGAGTGACTCTGCCTTATCCATCTTTCTTAGTTTCTGATGGTTTGCTTCATTTTTTGTTACAAACATCCAATTAGTTGAGCACTACTGATAAAAGGACTGTCCTCTGTCTACTTCTCTGCAGTGCTGTCTTTGACATAAATCAGAGTTCCATATGTCAGCATGCCTATTTATAGACTCTATGTTCAGTTCCATCTTTTGTATCACAATGCCATGCAGTGTTAATTACTGTAGCTTTGGTAAGTCTTGATACGTGGCAGAGTATACCCTCCAGATTCCTTCTTCCTTAAGAACACTTTGGAAATTCTTGATCCTCTTCATTTCTTTATAAATTTTATCATCAGATTATCAATTTCTACCCATCATCCTGGCAAGATTTTGATTGAGATTATTTGGAATCTATAGATCAATGGGAGAGAATTGATGTCTTTAAATAAGTGATCCTTACCGATGCATGAAGTTGGTATTTCTCTCCATTTATTTATATTTTCTTTAATTTATCAATAGTAATTTGTACTTTGATTTGGACAGGCCTTGCACATCTCTCATTATTTTTAATTCTATTGCACAGTAGTAAATGTTGTTGATCCAGCCCTTGTCATTGTATGACACATGTCTCTAATGATCTTTATTCTTTAATTTCTATTTGCAATATATATTGGCTCAGCACTCCCCTCCAAGGCGCTAGGAACCAGAGTAGCATTTTATAAATGCCTCACGTTTCTTTGAAAGCAATGTGTATTCTCTTATGGTTGGTTATAGAGTACACTCTCAGTAACTCAAGCTCATTTTGTTTCGGGATATAGTATCACATTCAGATTTATTTTCTGAAACTTATTTAGGGATAGAGGTGTATTGAAGTCTTATACTACAGTTATAGATCAACAAATTCTTTTTTAGTATTCTGTGATTTTTTCTTTATATATTTGGGTGTAAGGTAAATAAGTAGATACAGGATTAGGTCTTTTCTTGTGAATTGTTCCTTTCTATGAAGGGGCCTTATTTTTCCATAGCAAAGTATTCCAATACACTAATAAATGATCAAACATTTCTTCTGATAGACCAGGCACTCTTCTAAATGGCTTATGAATATTAACTTACGGAGTACTAAATATAAACTTAACAAGTGTGTATTAGTTTCATCCCCACTTTAGATATGAGAAAACTGGCATGTCACTTGCCTGAGCTCTCTGGCTAGAAAATTGTAGAGCCCGTATTTGAGCCCAGACAGTCGACACTCTTAACCATCAGCCTATTTGTTGAGCACATTCTATATGCCAAGCACTGTTGGAGACACTGGTGTCTGTAACAATGAATGAAACTCCACTTTTGTTATTGGAGCACTTAAGTTCTAATAGCGGAAAGACAGACTATAGAAAAATCAAGAAAACATGTTACTATAAGTGATATGCAGAAAATGAAAACATTTTAAGACAGTTAAGAGAGAATGTGTTCTTGCTATTTTACATAGAATAGGAAGGGAAAAAGTCTTAGTTAAGGGGCACTTGAACAGAGACCTTAACGAGTTGGGACTGTGAGTCATAGGAATTTGTGTGGCTAAAGCAGTCTTGTCATGCAAAGCTCCACAACACGGAGGCCAGTGTGATTAGAGTAGATCATGTTGGGGACAGTGAGGGAGTGGTAGAAGATGATATAGTCAGAGACTTCGTGAGTCCTTATCTTGTTGGGTTTTATGGCTCACTATTAGGTCTTTTCCTTCTGCTATCAATGAGTTGGCACATCAGTCAGAATCTCAGCAGGAAACAGAGGACACACTGAGACTAGGAAGATTCATGTAGAGTTTTCATAAAGGGGCTTCTCGGAGTTGTGGACAGGATGTAAGAAAACCAGAAAAGCTCGTTGATACCCAGTAAGATGGTAAGTGCAGGGCTCTATTAACACCCCTAAGCCTGAAGGGGTAAGGACTATGAAAAATTATCGAATTCTAGAAACAAGAGAGGAGGAAATTGCATTCCAGGAGCTGAGAGGAGGTCAGGGGCAGCATCCAGACCCAGGTTCTCCTGCAAGAAATAGCCAGGACCAGATGTCACTCTCTTTCATCCTTCTGATTTCATGTCTAGGCTCCCCATTGACAAAACCCAGCCAAAAGCCATAAGCTAAGAAAACCAGCTGACATAGTTCATCTTCACTAACTTTCCTGGGTGCAGCAAGATAGAGAAGTGGATCTATTGAGACAAATGGAAGATATTCTGAACTGGGCAGCACTTTTTTGCCTGAGAATCTACTCTTCTCAATCACCTGTGTGGAAAGTTCATACCTCTGCCCAGGACTCCCAACATCTACTGTACTGTACTAGGTGCAATCCAAGCATTGATACTCCCATGTGTAGTCTAAAATAGTTGCCATTGCAAGTGTTTTTCATGTAAGGTGGGTTATCGTGTTCTTGGGAAGAATTGCAAACAATAATTAACCAACAGGTCCTGGTTCCCAGAGGTGAACACTTCTACCAGGAGACAAAGTGAGAGTCCCATTGAACTTTACTACTGCTTATGAGGCCAACAGAATGAAAGAAGTCACTATGGCCTCTGACACAAGTAATTCATCCAGAGGATATGGGGCTTCTGTTATACAGTGAAGGCAAAGAAGACATTTGACATTCAGCTAGTCCGGTGGGATGTCTTTTGATATTCTTTCCCCAATTATTTTAATAATTAAATGTAACAGCTGTATCCTGTGAAGGGCGTGGTGACCAGGTGTTCAGATGAGTCAGGGATTAGGAACTGGATCCTCCTCCCGGTAAGCCACCCAGACCAGCAGAGGTGATTTCAAGGGTGAAGGGAATCTAAATGGGACATTAGGAGACGTGGAATGGTAAGTATCAATTGCAGCACCAAGAAAAGGTGCAGTCAAGAGCTGTCTGTAACTTGTCCCACTGATCTTCCTCTTGTAAGTTTCCCCAGTTAACATGACCAACCAGAATCCTCATGCACTGTCTTTAAGAAGCAAGTGCATCTGAGTGGCTTAAGTGGTGGACCATAACGGAGACAGTGGTATATTTTCTAGATTGTTCTTTCATGACTAAGTCACTTCCTCTTGTAGCTGAAGAAAGTCTTCTAAGGGCTCATCCTGCCAACCTATCTGGGAATTTCCATGGGCAAAAGGAAAGGGCCACACCTAAGGTTATGACCAATCCCAATGGCAGCCCACTTCTAATGACTGGTTCATGGCATGGGGGGGAAGTACAAAGGCCCAATTCCTTTGCCTCAATTTGAGACACCATTGCAGGCCCACCACTGCTCCAGAGCTCCCCTTAGGATTAACTGTTTTCTCCGTTTATAACTTATCACAGTTCAATCTCTTCTTATATCCAATCTCAGTTCTCTCCTTCAGAGAGGTTTACCTAAAGCAAGTAACAAACATTTTATGCCAAAGTTTCTTCATCTGTATAATGAGAACAATGAGATTGAGTACTTCACAGACTTGTATTAAGGATCAATCAGCTAATAAATGTAAAGCCTTTATGAGTCTCTCAGTATACAGGAAACATTATATGTTTCATCTTTTGTTGTGAATTAATTAAAATCCATAGTAGGCGTATACTAAGCAAAATAAGCCACACACACAAAAAAGTAAATATTGTATGATTCTATTTGTACAAATTCCGAGATCAGTCAAAAAATAACCTGTGATAGGAAAAATAATCAGAACAGTGGTTGCATCTAAGCTCAGATTGTGGAGAAGGGGTGAGGAAGGAGCAAGGATTGACCAAGAATTCACATGGAGGAACTTTATGGGGTGAAGAGAACGTTCTATATCTTGAAAGGTGTTACATAGGTTACATAGGTGTATGCAACTGTCAAGATGCATTGAGTTCTACACCTAAGATCTATGCATTGTGCTACGTGTAACATATGCCTCAATTTAAAACAGATTCATTTTCCTAAGTGAAAGAAGCCAGAGACAAAAAGCCATTTATTATAGATTCCATTGTACACCATTTGGGGAAAGGCAAAACTGCAGGGAAGGACAACAAATCACTGGTTTCCAGGAGCAAAGAGTAAGAGAGGGGATGACTACAAATTGGCAGCACAAAGGAATTTTGGAGTGATGGAATTGTCCTATCAAGATTGTTCGTGTGTGTATCATGTTCGATCACGACTATGTTGATGGATACACAACTCTATGCATTTGCCAAGACCCATAGAACTGTACAACCCAGAGTGGATATTACTGTAGGTTAAAAACATTAATCCACCACGTAGTGAAGGGAACATAAAATGGAAAACGATCTATAACAAATGAATCTAAATGTTTTGCAAATGAATAACATAGCCACAATGAAGGCTATGAAAAGGAAACTAAATTTACTTTGGAAAACTATGTTTTACCTCATCCTGTAAGCCTGGATCAAAAGAACTGACCAGAAATCCTGTACTCTAGCTCATAAAAGATGTTTCTAAGAACGGCATGGGTTAGCAATTTTGAAACTAGTTTATGCATATATTGGATATGAACAACTAAGTAAATATATTGTTGATGATGAGACCCAGTGTATCACAGTCAAAGAAAGATGTTAGCTCAGAAGGCCTAGAAGAACGACAATCCAGTAATAATGAGAATACCTATCAACCACCCAGAAATTGGTTTCTAAGATACTATTCTAAAGAAAAAGGAGGGAACCAGGGCTCTCTGGAGGAATAGAGGACTCCAGGGCTACACTAGAGGAAATACAACCTGATCCTGAAATATCTCTGAGGGATATTCTGGTGGAAAATAAAGATTCACAAAAAGAAGCCCCCCAAAGCTGCCTAAAAATCTCCCCACAGGAACTTGAATAACACCTCACTTGTGCATGTGGAGGGGACGAATCTAGGAGACTTGGAAGAGAAAAGCCACTGAAAACTGAATATGGTGCAGAAATTTCAGAGATCACACATGCCAGGAATGGGAGGTTGGCTATTGGACTCATCTGGATTGGAATGACCTTGATTAAAAAAAAAGCTCTGGCTTTCAATTATGAGCCTAGAAATGTCACAGCCTGACAGTCCGTGTCACACACAAAGAGTAAGGACTACATTTTAGGAGTCAGTGAAAAACTGAAATAAATATCTCATTTTAGGGTCTAAAACCTAGCCTTCAGAGGCTCACGGTGATCCATTCATACTAGAAACCTAACCTTTAGAGGAAGGTAATATGATTAAGAGCTTCTACGAGGTATTGTTCACAAGATCCAGCACACAATAAAACATTACTAGACATGCAGAGCAGCAGGAAAATGCTCTTAATTATGAACATATAAATCAGTAGATGCATACCCAGAGACAATCCAGATACCGGAGTTAGCAGACAAGAACTTCAAAATAACTATGAATAAATGGAAAGAAACCTGGACAATTGTAGAAAACGAAAAACAAACTAGAAATCTTTAAAGCCACCAAAGAAAAAGGACATGTTTCAGTCAAAAGAACAATAAGAAGTCTGGAAACTTTTCAAAAGAAACTTTGGAAGCAAGAAGACATGTATGACATCTGACAGCTAAAGGGTTGAATGGGAGTGAAAAAAACCCTGTCAATTTAAAATTATTTGACTTAAGAAAAATATTCTTCAAAAATGCTGACAAATAAAAGATATTTTCCAAAGAGGGTTTAAAAAAACCAAGCTAAAACAATTAAAAAACAGCAGAACTGAAATTCAAGAAACTCGAAAGAGTTTTCAGACTGAAGGAAAAGAATTACACCCAAAGACATAATGTTAACCATGATCATCAGCAGGAGACACAATGTACGTAAATATAATGAATAGTGACTGAATAAAACAATCCTGTATACTTTTACAACTTTTATGTAAGTCTAAACGGTTTCAAAATAAAATGCTTTAAAAAAACCATGAAACTGATACCCGAAAACTAGAGATGATGGATACCTTTCCATGGGAATCCCCACTCCACCCCCAAGACTAGAGATTATGGAGCCCCAGCAAACGGTGCTCACAATCTGCATCGAACAGCAGATGTGACAGAAGCCCTAGCAAAACACCACCAGTTCCTTCCAAAACTAGAGGCAACTGGACCTCAGATAACAACTGTCATCCACAAACACAAATGCTGGGGTCTGAGAAAGCAAGTCCTACATCCCCCCATAACTAGAAATTATGGGACTCCAGCAAGCATCCCCTAGTCACTTCCAATTCTAGAAATGACAGCAGTCCCATAAGTCATACCCTTAGCTGCTCCTCAACACTAGACAATGGGAAGGCTCAGCCCAGTGACCCACCCATTCTATGCCAGCAATACAGACAAGGGCAGACCCAGAAAGTGTGACTTCTGATCTCCCTCAGCACTAGACAAAAGGAGGTATATAAAGACCCCTCGAGAGTCCCCTGACTAAAGATAAGTGGAATCTCATACAATTATCCCAATCCTCTCCCTGAATTAGAGACAATGGCCCTCCATCCCGTGACCCGTCCCTGTCACCCCAACATTTGAAAAGTGGGGTCACCGTACAAGCAGCAGTCTTCCAGTCTCCAAGCACCAGAGACAACAGGAACCTCAGCCTCCTACCTCCCAGTTATCCCCACCATCATGAGGGCTCCATCAAATGATAGAAGCTTCAGCAAGTGATCCCCCATATTCCTGCAAGATTAGAGATGTTGGAAACCCCAAAAAGCAACTTACATCCCCCTACACACCAAGAAGAAGGAGCTGCAACAAACACCACACCATTTTCACCAACACAAACCCCAGCTTGCCTCTTGACTCATAAAACTAGATACGAATATCCCCAGCAAAGAGTAACCCCAGCCTCCCCCTCCAGAAAAGAAATGACCAGAGTCTCCCTAGGCAACACACCAGGCTCTCCAATGTAAGTGTCAAACAGATCCTCAGAAAACTCCCTCTCTTCCCATTATCACAAAATAATATCTATAGAAGCATCAGCAAGCAGTACTCAACACAAATGAGAGGAGAGCACAATGCAAGTCCCTCCCAACAGGAGACGCCGGACCCTGTGGTGACTCCTCCCTAATCCCAAACACAAGGAACATTCTGAACCCCAGCTGCCAGCTCTTCAGCTTCCTCTTGCTGTGTAGATGTCTCTGTCCCCAACTGTAGTGGATAGATAGAGCCCCACTCAACCTAATATCCCCTGCTCTGGGGAATGTGGAGGACCCAGTCTCAGAATAAGGGACACAACAGTTGTCCTGACAAGTCACCAAAAACCCCCAAGTTCCCCTTCTACAGAAGGTGACAGAAGCCCAGGAAGCAAACTTTCGCCCAATATTTCCTGCTCCAGCAAACCCCTCTTATCTGTTGCACATCCTGCTGACCTTCAGAATATCCTCTACCGCTAAAAGACTTACTAGGGGCCAAGGAACGTTGGAGCTGGGGGAGAGGCTGAGAAAGATAGAGTGGGGAGAGGAGCAAGCGTAAAGGGAAAGATGAGACCTTCCATGTTGTCCCAAACACAGCTATGAATTCCAGAAGCCCCAAACAGCTCCAATCAAACCAGGTTCTCAGGGGTGAGCTGGAGCAGAATTAAAGGAATTCTGGGCTGCTGAGGAGAGGTGGCCTGAAGGAAAGGCTAGTGTGTGGGCTAGCAGCCAAGATAGCCACCAATGGTACTTTCCACCTGTGTTTATGCCCTGTGCAGTCTCCTCCCACATTTGATTAGCCATGAATTGTCATGAACCCAAGTGATCAATACAGTGCTGCAGAAATGACAGTGTCTCACATCTGAGGCTACATCATAAAACACACTGAGGCTTCCTCCTTGGTCCCTTAGATTGCGCCCTCTCTAGGGGAAGCCATCCACCACACCATGAGGACGCTCAAGTAGTCCTGTGGAGCAGTCCACGTGGAGAGGAAACAAGTTGTCAGTACCAAGTGCTCACCATTCAGTGAGCCATCTGGGAAGATCTTCCAGCCTCAGTCAAATTTTGAACTTTAATGACTATGTATGCTAACATGTTTAGGAGTGAAGTCTGCTGCTGTCTGCAACCTACTTTAAAATGCATTAAGCATAGATGGATTCTTGGGTAATAAATGGATGGAAGTGGCAAAGTAAACATAGTAAAATGTAACTGATGGAATCTAGGTGGTGGACTGTCTTCAGTAGGACTGCCCTAGTAAAGTACCACAGACGGGGTGGCTTAAACAGCAGAAATTTACTTTCTGATATTTCTGGAGGCTGGAAGTCCAAGATCAAGGTGCCGGAAGGATTGGATTCTCCTGAGTCCTCTCTCCCTGCCTTCCACATGACCAACTTCTTGCTGCCTCTTCATGTGGTCATCCCTCTGTGCATGCTTGCCCCTGGGGTCTCTTGGTCTGTGTGTCCTAATCTCATTTTATAAGGACACTGATCAAATTGCATTAGGATCCACCCTAATGGCCCTATTCTATCTCAGTTACTTTCTTTTATGTCACAACCTCCAAATAAAGTTACAATAAGAGGTAGTAGCGATTTGGGCTTCAACACATGACTGTTGAGAGGACAGAATTCTGTCCATAACATGAGTGTTCACTGTACAACTCTTTCAAATTATCTCCATGCCTGAACATTTTTCCTAATAACGTGGGTGCGGGTGGTGTGCTAAGGCAGGAAAGAAAAAACGAACTGTTAACAAAAAATCATGTTGGAAACCCTAGTTGTTCTGTGGAATATAGACTATCATAGATTTAAATGTAAATATTAAAGCTGTGAAAGTCCTAGAAAAAACCAAAGGATAAGTATTTTATATATAATCTCAGAGAAGAGATGGTCTTTTAAAAGTATAACATAAAACAAGAAATGAAACTAACACATTTTTGTGTGTGTGACTTTTCTTTTCCTGAAAAGAGGTATTTTAATATTCTTTTTTTTATTGATGTTTTAATGGTTTCTAACATTGTGAAATTTTGGGTTGTACATTTTTGTTTGTCCATCACTATATATATGACTCCCTTCACCCCTTGTGCCCACCCCCCACCCCCACTGCCACTGGTAAACGCAGTCCAGTTTTCTCTGTCCATGTGTTGGTTTATGTTCCACATATGAGTGAGATCATACAGTGTTTGTCTTTCTCTTTCTGGCTTATTTCACTTAACATAATACACTCCTGCCCCATCCATGTTGTTGCAAATGGGACGATTTTGTCTTTTTTATGGCTGAGTAGTATTCCATTGTATATATATACCTCATTTTCTTAATCTAATCGTCAGTCGAGGGACGCTTAGGTTGCTTCCACTTCTTGGCTATGGTGAATAATGCTGCAATGAACATAGGGGTGCATAAGCCTCTTTGGATTGTTGATTTCAGGTTCGTTGGATAGATTCCCAGTAGTGGGATGGCTGGATCATAGGGCATCTTTATTTTTAATTCTTTGAGGAATCTCCATACTGTTTTCCATAGAGACTGCACCAATTTTCATTCCCACCAGCTGTGTATGAGGGTTCTTGTTGCTCCACATCCTCTCCAACATTTGTTGTTTTTTGTCTTGGTGATTATAGCCATTCTAACGGGCGTGAGGTGGTATCTTAGTGTTGTTTTGATTTGCATTTCCCTGATGATTAGTGATGTTGAGCATCTTTTCATGTGCCTATTGGCCATCTGTATATCTTCCTTGGAGAAGTGTCTCTTCATTACCTCTGCCCATTTTTTGATCGGGTTGTTTGTTTTTGTGTTGTTCAGTTGCATGAGTTCTTTATATATTATGGAGATTAACCCCTTGTCAGATGTATGTTTTGCAAATATTCTCTCCCAGCTGGTTGGTTGTCTGTTCATCTTGATTCTGGTTTCATTTGTCTTATAAAAGCTCTTTAATCTGATAAAGTCCCACTTGTTTATTTTTTCTTTAGTTTCCCTAGTCTGGGTAGGCATGTCATCCGAAAAGATTCCTTTAAAACCAAGGTCAAATAGTGTGTTGCCTATATTTTCTTCTATGAGTTTTATAGTTTCAGGTCTCACCTGCAGGTCTTTGATCCATTTTGAGTTAATTTTTGTGAATGGCGATAGCACATGGTCCACTTTCATTCTTTTGCATGTGGCTGTCCAGTTTTCCCAACACCATTTATTGAAGAGACTTTCCTTTCTCCATTGCATGTTCTTAGCAACTTTGTTGAAAATTAGCTGTCCGTATATATGTGTTTTTTTTTCCTGGGCTTTCAATTCTGTTCCATTGATCTGTGTGTCTGTTTTTGTACCAGTACCATGCTGTTTTGATGACTATTGCTTTGTAGTATGTTTTGATGTCAGGGATTGTGATGCCTCCTGCTTTGTTCTTTTCTTTTAGGATTTCTTTAGCTATTTGGGGTCTTTTGTTGCCCCATATAAATTTTTTTTAACTTTTTTTTTATTTATTTATTTCCCCCCAAAGCCCCAGTAGATAGTTGTATGTCATAGCTGCACATTCTTCTAGTTGATGTATGTGGGACGTGGCCTCAGCATGGCCGGAGAAGCGGTGCATCGGTGCGTGCCCGGGATCCGAACTCGGGCTGCCAAGAGCAGAGCGCATGTGCTTAACCGCTAAGGCACGGGGCCAGCCCGACCCATGTAAATTTTAGTATTCCTTTTTCTATTTCTGTGAAGAATGTCATTGGTATTCTGATTGGGATTGCATTCAATCTGTAGATTGCTTTAGGTAATATAGACATTTTATTTATGTTTATTCTTCCAGTCCACGTGCATGGGATATCTTTCCATTTCTTTATGTCCTCATGGATTTCTTTCAATAATGTCTTGTAGTTCTCATTGTATAGGTCCTTCACCTCCTTGGTAAGATTTATTCCTAGGTATTTTATTCTTTTTGATGCAATTGTAAATGGTATTATCTTTTTGAGCTCTATTTCTGTTAGTTCATTATTAGCATACAGAAATGCAACTGATTTTTGTAGATTGATTTTGTACCCTGCAACTTTGCTGTAGTTGTTGGTTGTTTCTAATAGTTTTCCAACAGATTCTTTAGGGTTTTCTATATATACAATCATGTCATCTGCAAATACTGAGAGTTTCAATTCTTCGTTACCTATTTAGATTCCTTTTATTCCTTTTTCTTGCCTAATTGCTCTGGCCAAAACCTCTAGTACTATGTTGAACAGGAGTGGTGAGAGTGGGCAGCCCTGCCTCATTCCTGTTCTCAGAGGAATGGCTTTCAGTCTTTCCTCGTTGAGTATGATGTTGGCTGTGGGTTTGTCATATATGGCCTTTATTATGTTGAGGTACTTTCATTCTATTCCCATTTTATTGAGAGTTTTTATCATAAATGGATTTTGTGTCTTGTCAAATGCCTTCTCTGCGTCTATTGAGATGATCATGTGGTTTTTATTCTTTGTTTTGTGGATGTGATGTATCACGTTGATTGATTTGCGGATGTTGAACCATCCCTGCGTCCCTGATATAAATCCCACATGATCGTGGTGTATGATCTTTTTAACGTATTGTTGTATTCGGTTTGCCAATATTTTCTTGAGGATTTTTGCATCAATGTTCATCAGCGATATCAGTCTGTAATTTTCTTTCTTTGTTTGTCTTTGTCTGGTTTTGGTATCAGGGTGATGTTTGCCTCATAGAATGAGTTAGGAAGTGTTCCATCTTCCTCTATTTTTTGGAATAGTTTGAGAAGGATGGGTATTAAATCTTCTTTGAATGTTTGATAAAATTCACTGGAGAAGCTATCTGGTGCTGGACTTTTATTTTTTGGGAGGTTTTTGATTACTATTTCAATCTCTTTACTTGTTATTTGTCTATTCATGTTCTCCATTTCTTCTTGGTTCTATTTTGGAAGGTTGTATAAGTCTAAGAATTTATCCATTTCTTTTAGATTATCCAATTTGTTGGCATATAATTTCTCATAGTATTCTCTTATAATCCTCTGTACTTCCGTAATATCTGTTGTAATTTCTCCTCTTTCATTTCTAATTTTATTTACTTGAGCCTTTTCTCTTTTTTTCTTAGTAAGCTTGGCTAAGGGTTTGTCGATTTTGTTTATCTTCTCAAAGAACAAACTCTTTGTTTCATTAATCCTTTCTACTGTTTTTTTGGTCTCAATTTCATTTATTTCTGCTCTGATTTTTATTATTTCTCTCCTTCTGCTTGCTTTGGGCTTTGTTTGTTCTTCTTTTTCTAGTTCTGTTAGGTGTAATTTAAGGTTGCCTATTTGGGCTTTTTCTTGTTTGTTAAGGTGGGCTTGTATCACTATGAGTTTCCCTCTCAGGACCGCTTTTGCTGCATCCCATATGATTTGATATGGTATATTATCATTTTTGTTTGTTTCCAGATAGTTTTTGATTTCTTCTTTAATTTCATCAATGATCCATTGGTTGTTCAGTAGCATGAACAAAATCTAAACATTTTTGTCACTTTCCCAGTTTTTTTTTCATGATTCATTTCCAGTTTCATAGCCTTATGATCTGAAAAGATGCTTGTTATGATTTCAATCTTCTTAAATTTATTGAGGCTTGCTTTGTTTCCCAACATATGGTCTATCCTAGAGAATGTTCCATGCGCGCTTGAGAAGAATATGTAGTCAGCTCTTTTTGGATGGAGTGCTCTGTATATGTCCATCTCGTCCAGTTTTTCATTTAAGTCTACTATTTCTTTACTGAATTTTTGTCTGGATGATCTAGCCACTGTTGTAAGTGGGGTGTTAAGATCCCCTACTATTATTGTGTTGTTGTTGATGTCTCCTTTTGGGTTTGTTAATAGTTGCTTTATGTACATTGGTGCTCCTATGTTGGGTGCATATATATTTATAAGTGATATGTCTTCTTGATGGAGTGTCCCTTTTATCATTATATATTTCCCTTCTTTGTCTTTCTTAACCTGTTTGATCTTGAAGTCTACTTTGTCTGATATGAGTATGGCAACACCTGCTTTCTTTTGTTTGCCATTAGCTTGGATTATTATCTTCTATCCTTTCACTCTGAGCCTGTGCTTGTCTTTAGTGCTAAGATGTGTTTACTGAAGGCAGCATATGGTTGGGTCTTGCTTTTTAATCCATCCTGCCACTCTGTATCTTTTGATTGGAGAGTTCAATCCATTTATATTTAGAGTAATTATTGATATATGAGGGCTTAATGTTGCTGTTTTGTCACTTATTTTCTGGTTCTTTGCATTTCCTTTGTTTCTTGTCCCATTTGCGAAACTAACACTTTTGATTTCCTTTCAAAAAATCTGCATGGCAGCAACGACTAGATACGAAGACAAAACAAGGAAAAGAGGACAATGTTGGCAACTCATCACAAAAAGCTAATTTATTAATATTAAGGAACTCTTACCAACCAAAAAGAGACTAAGAATCCATTGGAGAAATGGACAAATGGCGAAGAACAGTTCACAGAAAATACAGAATTCTCTCAGTACAAGAGATGCATCTCAACTTCCCCCACCAATGGAAAAATACAAAGTAAAACACCAAGATTCTTGATTTATTTATCAGATTAGGAACATTTACTGTTTGTTTAATATATTGATGTATTAGGATGTAGAGAAAGTGGCACTCCCATACCACAGTGAAGATCGGGTGAATTTGAACAACCTCCGCCTCTGCACATGAGGACCTTGGTAGACAGAGAGATCCCAGCGAAGCCCGGGACTTGGCGGGAAAGAGCTGAACTGTGACAGTGAAATCCGAGAAAGCCGAAACCAGACAGAGAGAGATGAACCCGAACTGCTGAGCTGAGGAGCGGCAGGGAGAGGCAGAGGGAGCCGAGGCGGGCGGAAAGAGCCGAAGAGAAACGGAAAGAGCCGAAGATGTGAAGACAAGGCGGAGGCCAGGCGGAAGGGTCCGACGCCTGGTTGGAGGAACCGAGCCTAGCCGAAAAGCAGCGAGAGGTGGCGGAGAGAGCCAAGACCAAGGGCCACTGGGAAGAGCTGAGAGGTCGTGGCCGGCGGAGCAAGGACAGGCTGGTGGCACCGTGGAAGGAAGCAGAGGCGAGGACTGAGGAGAATGAAGGCGACCGCGCTGGATGGGGCCGTGGACATGGAGGGTGGAGACCGGAGCCTTCCACGCGCCCCAGCTGCCCCAACCCCCCCCAGAGGGTCGTGGACCCGGTCCCCGCTGCCCTCCTCCCCGCTTCTCCGGCCCCACCGCTGCCTACGGTGCAGGGCGCCCTGGCCGGACAGCGGCGTGTCCTCCGCCCATGACGAGGACGCGTGTGTCCCCACGTCTGCATGCTCCGGAAGTGATGGCTGCATGGAGACTGGCGCCGATGTCTGCTGCGGGGACTGACCCCTTGAGGTGCAGCCTCTGACCCCTGCTAAGCCCGCAGACTCAGCCCGTAGGGAAGGCCGCTGGGGGCAGTGACCACTCTGGCTTACCTGGGGTCTGGGAAGTGGCCCCCATCCGAGACCAAGGCTGCAATGTGACCTGTGGGCCCTTCCTGACCGTCTCTCCACTTCCAACACCAATGCCAGGCTCTCATTCAGGGCTCTTGATTGTGTGAAACAGAGGATTGTTAGAGTGATCCCTCACGGAGCCTCTGGGAGGACAAGGACAGGCTGGAGCCCCGCTGAGGCTGCTTCTATTAGCTGTTGTCCAAATCCATCGTCATCAGAGCGTAGGTCCCACCTCCTGGGTCAGAGTCTGTGTGCGTGCGTCAGATGCACAGAACAGTTGCCCTGGCTGCAGTGGGAAGGCTGTAAATGGACGTATCTGGCATTTTCTGCTTTTAAATCGGGAAGCTGGTGTTATCTCCCCCCAGGATCATAAAGCGAGAGAAGCCCTCAAACATAGGATAAGGGTTCAGTGTCTGAGAAACCAAGAAGGATGACAGATGTCTACTAGGAGGCCTTGTGCTTTAAGTTTTTTGAGAGGAACCACCGGAGACCACATGTGTCAGCAGCCTTGGGAATTTCTTCTCTAATTGTTTATGTTCAAGTTGCCGCAGCTGGAAAGCATGTGTTGTGCTTGGCAGTCTTCAGTGAGGTGGCCACTACCCATCCCAACCTCTGCCTTTTAGCGCCCTTGGTAAGGGCTCCACCAGTGTTTACATTGAGAAGACCTGGTGCCTAAGCAGAGCTGAGCTGACTGGATGGCAGTGAATAAGAAGGGTGACGGGAGACATTGATGTTGGGCCACTGAAGGTGAAAGTGGGACCGGCAAAAGATGCACCAGAGCAACCCAAATATCCATCATCTGATGAATGTATAAACACAATGTGATCCATATTTCTGTACATTGTATGTTCTTCAGCCATAAAGATATGAAGGACACGTGCTACACCATGGATGCACCTTGAGGAACTTCTACTAATTGAAAGAATCTAGCCAAAGAAGACCACTTATTATATGATTCCATTTACATGAAATGTCAAATATGGGCAAATCTGTACAGACAGGAAGTAAATTTGTGGTTGTTTAAGGTTGGAGGTGGGATCAGGAAGTGCAGGGGTAATACTC
This sequence comes from Diceros bicornis minor, assembly GCF_020826845.1. Classification (NCBI taxonomy): domain Eukaryota; kingdom Metazoa; phylum Chordata; class Mammalia; order Perissodactyla; family Rhinocerotidae; genus Diceros; species Diceros bicornis. The sequence continues at coordinate 4,682,681 of NW_026690900.1, forward strand.
AATGATTTCTACTTGGTTCTTTTTACAATTTCTATCTCTTTATTGATATTCTCTGTGAATTGAGACATCATTCTCTTTATTTTCCTTGGTTCTTTGTCCCTACTTTCCATTAGCCCTTTGAGCATATATAAGAGAGTTGTTTTAAAGTCCTTGTCTCATAAGTCCAATGCTTGGGCTTCCTCAGGAAAAATTTCTTTCAATTTCCATTTTATCTCATATGAACCAGCTATACTTTCCTGTAGTTTCATATCATTTGTAATTTTGTAGTGGTAACTGGACATTTTGCGTATTACAATGTGGTCGTTGTGACAATCAGATTCTCCTCCCTCTCCAGGTTTTGCTGTTGTGGCTTTTTATGAGCTGCAATCATCCTTTTGTTTAGTGACTTTTCAAAATATTTTTTCAAAGACTATGTTCATTGATGTGTGTGGTCACTTAAATCTCTTTTCAGTTATCTTAACAATCAGCAAGTGATCTGACAGAGATTTCTTTAAATGCAATGATCCAAAAGAACACATTTTAAAAAAAGAAAAAGTTAAAATCTCTCCAGCCTTTGCAGCTGGGGCCCCTGCACCTCTTCCTTAGACTTTACTCCCTACCTGCATGGAGCCCACAAATCTGCCAGAGGTGCAGGCCCAGGTCCTCTCAGGTCTTTTCTGAGCACACGTCCAGTCCTGGGCGTGCACATTGCACTCCCGCTTCCCTGGTATAAGCAGTGGCCCTTCTCAGCTTTCATCCCCAAAAAACTTCCTCCTCAGATCCCTCCTTGCCAGATTTTTATGTCTGTCTCCTGTCCCGGCCATCATCCCTTGCACGGGCATCTACCAGTAGCATAGACCGTTAAATCTTTCATCAGACAATGACACCACTTGGAGTCCATCTAGCCTTAGGGGTATAAATACATGTCAACTTCTGCGCTGTTCCCTCAGGGACCCAAAAGACAGATCACTACCACCCAGTCACAGAATCACCCCATTGTAAGAAGCAGGTTAGTATTTGTCTCCTGGCATGAGGAAGCCATACAAGGAATCTTGGCTCCCATCTTCACATCCTCTGTTGTACCAGAGAATGGCAGCCGGTAGGCATTAACCAAAAACACCACAATGCTTTCTTACACAAATTCAGCCACGTTTTCCTTCATTAATCACTCCTCTGGATGCTGTAAGGTTTTTATTATATTTCAGAGTTCTGAAACACTCGATTCTGTCAGTTTTCTCCAACTGAACAGTTGCTTCAGTGGAGAGACTGGTTCTGTGATTACATTAGTTTGCCGTTTTTGTTAACAGAACTAGGGAAATGTTTTGATATGTCACCTTTGTCTTTTTTCTCCTTCATGTATATTTTGTTTGATGGTTGGTTCTCAAAAATTCTTTTATTTTGTAAAATTTCTCTTTCATATGAATTTAAGAATCACCATCACGATTTCAAAAAAATATATGATTTTTAAGTTTATTACATTGAACCAAGTACTTTTGAGGCAAACAACTCCTCCAATATTGTTGGTGAAAACAACTCCTCTGATATTGTTACCATTCATATCTTCCTGAGCCAGCTCCCAACCTCAACTTGAGGGTAGAGGATGTAGTCGGTTGAAGAATGTCTCCCAAAGATTCAAGCTCACCCGGAACCTCAGAATGTGACCTTATTTGGAAACAGGGTCTTTGCAGATGTGATTAAAGATCTGCAGATGAACTCATCCTGGATTTAGGGTGGGCCCTCAATTCAATGACTAGTGTCCTTATAAGAAGAGGAGAGGGCACAGAGACGTGGAGGGAAGAAGATCATGTGAAAGATGTAGGCAGAGATTGGAGATCTGCTGCCACACGACAGGGAAGCAGGAACCACCAGGACCTGGAAGAAGTGAGGGAGGATTCTCTGCTGTTGATAAACTGTGATTCAATTGTAGGGATCCCTTTTGTTCTCACTCAAACCCTCAAAACCAAATAGTGCCTTGTCTTAAAAATTCTGATTATCATGTGGCTTATCATATGGGTGTCCTGAAGATCATGGACCACGCCCGATGCCATCATTTAAATTTCTCAGTTCTGCAATTATCACATGTGAACACCTTCATTTTTCAATGTAACTCATTGAAATCATGGTATACATATAAGAATTCGTCAAGAATAATTTAAAGGTATGGGAGAGAAAACCCAACCAAAGTTAACTTGAAATAATTTAACAGAATATACGAAGGAAGAAAAGATCCAATGAGGGAAGAAATCAGCTCATGGTAATGAGAAGTGAGGAGTAGATTGTGACCAAGTGCAGAGAGGCAGCATACAAATGAGGCGGGAGGTCTTGTCCTGACTGCACCCATGGCAACACCTATTGTACTCTCCTCCCATGTGGTCTCAGACGTTGTCAGTGGCTCCTACACTGTGGCCTCACTGAGCCCAGAACTCCAGGTCGGCCAGGTAAGAACCCCGTGTATACACAGCTCCACCTCCTGTTCCATAAAGGGTCCTGTGCCTGGATCCTGTTGGACCAGAGAGGGTTTTTTGACACCCTAATCCTATGACATTTGGGGGTTTGGAATATGCAGATTAGCTCACACTGAGGAATCAGAACACCTTAGTCCTAGGGAGGAGTCAACCTCACACCACAGCTGTGGACTCTGGCAGGGAGTCATCGCTGTGTTAAATCCAGAGGCCATTATCAGGAGGCACAAGGCACAGCTGTCCACCTCCACTCACTCTCTGCCCTTCTATTTTGCAATCACTCATTTATCCTCTGAAATAGGCTTCCTTCCCCATGACTGCTAAGACTACTCTATCAAAGGTCTTCAAGAAAGTCCAGAAAATTCCAGATCCTTCCAAAATCACATCAGTCCTTTTCCCTCCTGACCCAGTAAAAGAGTCCTACAATCTCACTTCTGTAACTTGACCCTTTTTTCCACCAAATATTGTTCATGACATGTTTATTGAATAATTATGGTGCGCCCTATTCTGTGAGCAGGTGGACAAGTTTCCTTGACTGAGGACCTAGTGCCAAGGTGAAGGCAGCAAGCCTGCTGCCAAGATTCTCTCGGTGCTAAATGCTCCCAAACAATATTTTCCTTGTTAAGCATCTAAGGTGAACTCTATTTTAAAAAATCACCGAGGTGATTTTAGGTAACAGATAAGGCTGTAACAGGTAGTCTAAGGGCTAATTAAATTATATGAAAATGTCTTGTATTTGAGTTAACATTTGGCAAAAAAAGGATACAACTTATGTTAGATTGAGATATAAAAGCAAGCTTAGTAAAGTAAGACATTTATAGAATCAAATTAATTTAACGTTAAACAACGTTAAAGCTCTTTACAATAGGTATCATCTTTTCCTGATTACAAGTATTCTAAAAAAAATAACTAAAAATACTAAACGATCCCTTAGGCCAAATTACCTTTAATATAAAAGTGAGTAAGAATCATGATAAGCAGAAATTGCAGTATACCAGGACAAGTAAAGATCTTCTTTCCTGTCACATGAAACCCGATCTCTCACCCACACAACTGTCTACTCTTCACATTTATGTCTCTCAAAAGAGTTTAATAAAGTACAATTATAAAATGACAAAGCATCACAGTCCAGAGTAAGAAGCAGGGTTGACATTAAATGAGGTGAGTGAAACTGGGGGCTGTTCATGGGGAACACTTCTTGGTTTCTTCAGTATGACCTTCTCCTATTTTCCATCAGGTCTCAGAACATCCGTCTTGGCTCCTTGCTCTCTGGGCCTCCCTGGCAAACCTCTCTGCCCTCAGGGCCTCAGCCAGTCTCTCCCTTGCTTATTTCACTCTCTGACTCTGTCTGTGAATGTCTCCATAAGTTACAAGTTGTGTTTAGAGTGGCTGTGGGAGACCGAGACCCACTCCTGGAATCAACTCTGCCCAGTCTGAAGACTGTGTGGCAGTGGGCTTGAGGCTGGGGTCTACAGACCCAGCACCAGCACAGCCCAGGCATTCACCTGGACCACCTGGTGCAATTATACTTAAGGTATTTGTGATATCAAAAGTGCTTAAAAGTTCTCCTTCACTGCTGCAGGACTGGAGACCTTGCAGTCTCCTGTATGCACAGACTTACTTGAGCTCCTGCAAGGTCTCCTCTCGCTGACGGTAACTGACCTCATTGCCAGGGTGGGAAGTCATCCTTGTAACTGGCCTCTTGAAAATGCAGCTGGTGAGTCTTCTAGGAAGTGCAGACCTTTCATGATGTCTCTGCTTGGTCTTGGCTAAATGGACCTGTTTTTCTTCTCTGAAGTCTGGGGCATCATATTTCTTTTGAGCTTTCCCCTTTGAAAAAAAAATGAAATGTTAAATTAGAATAAAATGGGGGATGCAGACTGCCAGCCATGGAGAATGTTCTCACTTCATTTGGATCTTCCACCCTCCTGTATCTTGGAGAAATTTCTCTCAAACTGCCCTGTGCATCACAATCATCTGGAGGGTTGTTAAAACACAGATTGCTGGACCTCAACCCAAGTAGGCTTGGGGAGGGCTAAGAATTTGGATTTCTAAGTGTTCCCGGATGCTGCTGATACTACTGACACAGGCACCACACACTGAGAACGAGATCCTGGGATATCAAACTGATATGAGTCAAGGACAGAAAGGACTATGAAAACTGGATGATTCTGTGCCCAGAGCATAGGAATTTAGTGCCTCATCTCTAATGAAATCACGTTCCTCTCAGCAATTTGATGCTCACTTCATTTGCACACCCAAGTCCCACCTTCACTCAAATATCCTCCTGTTCATAAGTAAATAACTCACACACGCCATATTCCCATCACATAGTTCCAGCCACTGTAAAACCCATTTTTCCTCCCCTGACTCTTCCTTTCTCCTCCTACTCCTCCCTGTTAATCTGGGCTCCACCATCTGACTTAACACAATTGACGCTTCTTAGAAGTCAATCCTGCTCTCACATTTGTTCCACATCCACACCCTCTTCTAGGCCAGCCCATCCATTTCCCTGGCTTCACATACCATTAATGAACTAGAAATACCCATAGAATCAGCACAAATCTGGCTTCAATCCTGAGACCCAAATACCCATCTGCCCACTCACAACATCGGTGATAACTTGATGACCAGCTCGAAGTGAGCTGGTCCCAAGTTGAACCAACCAGTTCTGCAAATAATCACCCATATCTCAGAGTCCTCTAATCTCGCTTGTTTGTACTGATATTCTGTCTATACCTGAGTGTCATTCTGGACACCCTGCCACCCCACACTCATATATCAATGAACCATTCATCCACCCTCCTGAATCCACCTAAAGATTCTCCACTTTTGAATAATTCTTGAGCACCTTTCAGATTTCCTACAAAATACCATCTCAACAGAGTGACCTTTCCTGATCCAGCCACCAAAATTAATATCACATTTTCTCTGTTAATTTTTAAAATTTTAATTGTATGTGTATTATCATCTACTTCTCTCATAGTGTTTTTCTCACTAAATTGGATACTCCATGAAGTGAAGACTAATGTGGACTGTAATGTTTTATACTGCCGTATTCACTCATTACTTTGCCCTTACAAGGTACTCAATATATTTATGGAAAGAAATTATTCAAACTCCAAAAAAAACTTTCTAAATTTTTTCAAACAAATTCACTCATCTACAGTTATACAAGGATATAATCTGTTTTGTGGTATACTGCAATAAATTATCACTAAGATTGCAAATCCTTTCTCTCTGTAATCCATGATAAGACTCTAGGCACAATAATCTATTTAAAATGTAAACCTAATCAGTGCACCTTTCCTTTACAATCTCTCATTTCTGTCTTCAGATAGTTTTTGAAAGTGAAGTCATAAATCTCACTTCATCTCTGTTGTCCTGCCATAATTATTAATACCATCTCTGGGGCCAGCCCAGTGGCCCAAGTGGTCACGTGCACTTGCTCTGCTGCAGTTGCTTTGGGTTTGCCGGTCCGGATCCCAGGCACGCACTGACGCACTGCTTGGCAAGCATGCTGTGGTGGCGTCCCGTATAAAGTGGAGGAAGATGGGCACGGATGTTAGCCCAGGGACAGTCTTCCTCAGCAAAAAAAAAAAAAAAAAAAAAATAGAAGAGGCTTGGCAAATGTTAGCCCAGGGCTTATCTCCTCACACACACACAAAAAAAATACCATCCCTTTTGTTCTCCAACATGTCCCAGTTTGGAGGGAAAACTATTTGTGCTTCCCATTTATAGAACACCCATTATATGCCGAGTTATGTACTAAAACCCGTGATCCAGAATTTAACATAAAAAGTCACTTCCCCTGTTTATTTTAATCTTGGTGAGAGGAATGAGTTAATAAAGAGATGGATGAATTTCTAATATAGTGTTAGGTATAATTAGATCCTGTAATAAACAGTAAGGGCTACACAGAGATAGAGAGACAGAGGGAGGGATGGAGGAAGAAGAGTAAGGAAGGATAAAGGGGAAAGAAATTACTTACAATTATTTCATTTATTTATTTACCTTGTGAGGAAGATTAGCCCTGAGCTAACATCCATGCCAGTCCTCTTCTTTTTTTTTTTTTTGCTGAGAAAGGCTGGCCCTGTACTATCATCTGTGCCCATCTTCCTCAACTTTATATGGGACGCTGCCCCAGCATGGCATGACAAGTGGTGCCTTGGTGCACACCCGGGATCCGAACCCTGGCCACCAGGAGCAGAGCGTGAGCACTTTACTGTTACGCCACAGGGGCCGGCCCACCTACAAATAGATGATGCAGAGATTAGGGAAGGACTAACTGATGAGGTGATATTTGAGCACAGAACTGAATATTTTTTTAAAAAGACCAATCACATTGTGGGTAAAATGTTTTCCAGAGATGGGAACAGCGTAAACAGTGCAGGGCTGAATACTACGTCTAATTCCCAGTGATGCTGTTGATTAAAAACAACACAAAACAAATGTTTGGCCTATTAACCCAAGAAAGCTCCCTATACAGAAAAGTACAATACCTTGAACATCAGTTAACAAACCTTAACACCTAGGAAACAAATTTCAATAAGGTATCTTCTTGTTTTAAGAGCTACTGCCTGCTCACTTATAGAGGTTTCACAGAAGGACAAAGGGTACAAACGGACACTCTTGCCGTCCATATGGATTCCACACTCACCAGAATAGGCTGGCTTGAAAAACAGGCCGATGCAGGTTCCTCCATGGCTTCAGATTTGTCCTGCTCACACCACTCCTGATGTGCAGACAGGCTGTGGAATGCTGGAAAATGCAAGGACTTCTGCCTCTGATTCCCCTTTTATGGAGGAAGGGAGTGGATAATCCAATCAGTGGATAATCCAGGGGAGACATCCTGTCTCTTATCAATGGGATTTGAGAGATTCCTAAAGCTTTATACCTAAAAATAAATGTTGGGTTATTGACACTGTCAGCTACTGTTGGTATGAAAACATTTAATACAATTGTGGGGGTAGGTGTTATTTGCAGTTTCTATCAAAATTTTAATGTTTCCTTTTTCTTCCACTAATGATACCTTTGTAAAAATGGGAATGGAAGTTCATATGTACAAAAATGTCCATACCTCTTATGTTTTAATAGGAAAAAATAGAGACTGTGTAAACGTTTATCAATAAATGAATGTCCAAAATATTTATTAACAATTCTCTAGACTACATCACACAGCCATTAACAAGAAATTAGTATTTAGTGCATTTACATCTCGTGTAATTACCAGTAAACTTGTAATTATTTCAACCGTCTTACTCTTTCCCTATCCTTTGACCTGAAAAATTAATGTTCCTTTACTCTCTTTACTTCACTGATGTTGATTTAACTCTTATTATTCCATTACTTCCTCTATAAACTTATTACTTGGAATCATATAGAAATCTTTAATTGCACTAATGGTTAAATCCTGAATCCTTAATACAGTCTAATTGAATAATTACTTTTACCATCTCCCCCAAATGCTAATACTTTCAACACTTTCAATTCTATTTTTAACATTCTTAACATTTGTATTACTGTTTTCATATATTTTATTCCATGTATATTTTAATCTCCATGAGAGATTTCTAGAATTACTTCACAAAATAAAATTCATTTATATTTATTTATAAAATATCCTTTCCTTTCCTCTTCAGTCCTTCCTGCATTCCTGGTTTTCAAGCTGGGTTAATTTTCCTTTGGATGTGATAAGTCACTGCAGTATTTTGTCTAATTCAAGGCTGCTAACAGTGAAAAGTTTCACTTTAATTTTTTCTAGGACATCTTTATTTGGGGCACTATTGCTGCTGGGTGTAGAATTCTGGTTTGACATGAGATTTGTTTTAGCATTTTAAAAATGCTGCTCTGTGGATGTCTATCTTATTTTCTTTATAGTTAGAATCACCAATTGGCCTTTTTCTTGCTTATTTGGCCTCTCTCGTCCCTAAAATACTTTACATTAACTTTGGTTTTTAGACCATAGTTTATTTCATTAATATTTCCTGTGTAGTCACTCTGCTTAGGGAATGTTGAATTAATTGAATCTGTGGATTGATGTCTTTCATCAACTTGTAACATGCTTGTGTATTTTCACTTCTGATATCAATTCCTCCCCACATTCTCTCCACTCTCATTTTAATCACACCCCATGTGTCTTCTAATTCTACCCTGAATTTTCCAATGTCATTTGCCCTATGATTTTCTTGGGAGATTTGCTCTTGAACTGTCTTCCATTTTAGTAAACCAGCCTTTGCTGGAATCAATTCCTTCTTAATTACTTAAATTCTTAATTTCAGTTCTAACATAAACACAATATATCGCTATAATTTATAAAAAAAAAGAGATAGCAGAGCAGTTTGACAATGAGAAAATGATTTCCTTTTGATGCAATAAAGCTCAAATAGATGGGAGAAAATTACATATTGGATCATATTAAGATATATGAGGAGCCAGTATTCATTAAAATTGACCAGCAAGACAGAGGGGGCAGAAAACCTGAGTATCTTGTTCTTTATACTGATGTGGACTACATTTTGAAATGATAATATATAGATTTCTTGAGTTAAAGAAAAATGTTATAAAATCTGGTTTCATCTGTTTGTATTTACTTACTTTAACATGTGTTCTGGAAAATTTAAATAACATAGGTCACGTTGTGATATCTCTGTTGGTCTTGTTTGGATAGAGCCATGATGTGATGGTTAATTTTAGCTGTCAACTTGACTAGACTCAGGGGTTCCCAGATAGACTGTGAAGCATTATTGCTGAGTATGTCTGTGAGAATGTTTCTGGAAGACATTATCATTTGATTCCAGGGTCTACATAAACAAACTCATCCTCACTAGTGTGGGTGGGCATCATCTAATCTGTTGAGGGCTCAATAGAACAAAAAGCAAACAATGGCTGAATCCATTGTCTCTTCCTGACCTGGGATGTCCATGTTTTCCTGGACTTGGACATCAGAGGTCCTGGTTATCAGGCCTTCAGAATTTGACTGAATTATATCACTGGTTTTTCTGGTTCTCCAGCTTGCAGATGGCATATTGTGGGACTTCTCAACCTCCATAACCTTGTGAGCCAATTCTTACAATAAATCTCCACTTCTATATATTTATATATATTCTATGGTTGTATTTCTCTAGAGAATCCTGACTAATACACATGGATAACAAAGTGCATATTAAGTGCACATGGAGGAAATTTCCTGAGTCATAGGAGGTTCCCAAATCCCCAGGAGGAAGCAACTCATCACATCCAGGCAGCAGGCATGAGCACGTGCACACACACACACACACAAGATATTTGAAAATGTGCTCAAGCTCAAATTCTCACTCTCTGCTTTATTGTTCATCACAGCATGATTTACATGGCATGTTATACATCCTTTGCCATTTATTATCTCTTTCCTCCCACTAAGACTAAATCAAACAGGGACAGTGAGACTGTTTAGTTATTTTGTAGATCACAGGTTTTACACCAGAGCTTTGCATGTAGTAAGTGCTCTAAAAATAGAATGACCAAATAGTTTTCCATCCAAACTGGAACATATCAGTGAATGAAAAGGGTAATATTAATAATTATGAGAAGACAACAGGAGAAATATGTGCTGAAGACAGAAATGGAGGATTTAAAACTTAAGATGAACTGATCACTTTTGCATTTTAAACAGATCATTGTGACTAGAATCTCATGATTGGATTACGAGGATAAAGGATTTGGAATCTTAAGCTACTCCTGCTAATTTATTGCAGTGTACCACCTAAAGGTGGTATCTTTGCACAAGAGTAGTTAAGTGGAGTGGCCGGCCCCCTGGCTTAGTGGTTAAGTGTGTGTGCTCTGCTGCTGGCGACTGTGGTTCGGAACACCAGGTGGGCTCCTCCAGCCATGCTGAGGCCGAGTCCCACATACAGCAACTAGAAGGATGTGCAACTATGATATACAACTATCTGATGAGGCTTTGGGGAAAAAAGGGAGGAGGTCTAGCAATAGATGTTAGCTCAGAGCCGGTCTTCCTCAGTAAAAAGAGGAGGATTAGCATGGATGTTTGCTCAGGGCTGATCTTCCTCTGGGAAAAAAAAAAAGAGTAGTTAAGTGGATGGATTTAAAATATTTCATGAAGCAATATTTTAGTGTTTGAAGTTTGTATGTATATGAATATAATTTATATATTGTACACATAATATATGTGAGCCCTTTTTGTGTGCAAAGCCATATGTGAACATTATTGTGGGAAAATTTGGAAAATCCACATTAGTCTTGTCTTCATGAAATAACTAATTTAGTGAGAAAGAACTAAATCTTGAAATAAATAATAATGCACCTATAACTAAAATAGAAAAAAAATCAACAAAGAGGAAAAATGGAGTATTGTAATTTAGGTTACTGGAGCAGGAGTGTTCACTGTCTGGAAGTGATATTTTGTATGAGGTCTGAAAAGTGAGTAGAAATAAATCAGAAGTGGATAACCTGTAGGTAGATTCAGAAGGGTGGATGGATGGTTCATTGATATGTGAGTGTGGGGTGGCAGGGTGTCCAGAGTGCCACCCAGGGGTAGACAGGTTATTACCAAAAATAAGTGAGTTTGGGGACACTGAGAGAGAAGCCAATTATTTGGGTAAGTGACTTGTTCAACTTGGGACCTGATCATTGTGAGTTGAGTCATCACTGATGTGGTGAATGTGCAGGTTGATAAATGGGTCTGGGGTTCAGAGTTAGGTCTCTGCTGAGTCTTTGGACATGTTTGGCTTATTAGTGGTATTTGAAGCCAGGGAAATGTATGGGGTTGCCCCAGAAGGAGGGTGCAGATGGGGAACAGGTGTCAGAGAAGGGTTGACTTCTAAGGCATCAGTCATTGTGGGGTGGTCATAAAGAGAAGCCTGGAAGTTGCTCGGGAAGTTTAGACAGGCAAGAGCAGGACAGTGTAGGGTGGTGGATCCCAAGGACAAAGCGGCGTTTAAAAGGACATTGGAGTCCGCAATGTCACGTGTTACTGCAGAGCTTGTCAGAAAAATCATGAAAAGTCCCCAGTGGATTAGTAAGAGACACGGCTTGTGAGGTTAGCAGGAGAAGCATCCACAGAATGGGGATGGGATTGGGTAGGCTCTGTGGAAACAGAGGCATTGGGATATATGTGACCTTATCAAAATGGATCCCTGGCAGGAGGAGGAGAGGAGGGGCGTGGAGGCTAAGGACTATTAGGAATGCTGGCTGAGAGATTGTTTTGTAGATGGTAGAGATTTGTGCATATTTGAAACTTGAGGGATGATTCCAGTAGGGGAGTTATGGAAAGCACAACAAATATTGAGGGCATAATGTCATTGAAATGGAAGGATAAGATAAAAATCAGAGTGGTTTCAGCCAAAAAATCAATTTATTTGGATATAACAACAGAAAAGGTGTGATAAATGAATTCCTTATGAGGAATATTTGTAGATCTGATGACTAGAGAGTGAAATAGTTCTTGTCTGGTGGTTAACAATTTATCTGTGAAATGTGGAGGAGTTCGGAATATAGAGATTTATGGAACTCAAGAAATGGAAAGAAATGAGCAGAGCATTCAGGAAGCATTAGAGTAATGCATATAGATCCATTGGTTGGTGTGATTCTCTGTTGGGATCCACAGGCTCCTGATGCATTCTCTGTTCAGTGCAAGTGTCAACATGTCATGGCAGGTATTTGAAATCATCTGAGGTGTGCAGGGTTAATATGATGGCAATAAAGAATCTGGGAGTATGGTCAGTGGATGATTGAAATGATGGACTGTGAATCTGAGATTACTAGAAAGGATTATGAGAAGAAAAGAAAGAGAGGCTTGTGAAGATATTCCTACTGGAGTAATCAAGTTCATTGATGAATGGTTATTTAGAGTGGATTTCTTTGTGTAAAAACTGGAAATGTGGAAATTTGTAGTGGGAATATGGTGTTTGTGAATTACTGATTTGTGAGCAGGAGAATTTTGGGTGAAGATAGGATCAGGGTGTGGAAATGAACGACTAAGGATGGAGTAGTGAATAATTTCATTAGAGGTGAGGCCCTGAAAGGAGCTCTGGAGTCCTTGGAACTCTGTGTCCCAATAACAGTGGGCTGTGGGGCACCAGCATGTGTGTATTTGACCATGACAGAGAGAGGAGGAGAGAAATGTCCTGAAGCAAGATGGCGGAGGGAAGTTGGTCTGGATTTGACACTGGATAATGACCTTGAGCTTTCTCTCCTTGTCTCACATCAGCTTGATGATGCCACTGAATCCTCTTCTCCACATGTGGTCCCTGTACCAGCAGCTCAACATCACCTCTTAGAAATGAAAATTCTCCATTCCTTCCCCAGACCTACTTGGGTTGAGATCCAGCAATCTGAGATTTAAAAACCCTCCAATGATTGTGATGCACAGTGTGATTCGAGACACATGTGTCCAGGGAGAGAAGGAGGGTGGAATATCCACGTGAGCTGAGAAGATTCTCCATGGATGGTACTCTTCATTCTCCATTTTGTTCAAATTTCATATATTTTTTTTTTTGAAAGAGAAAGCTCCAAAAATATTCCCCGAATTCATAGTGGAAACAGTAAGACTATGAAACTAAAACCATTCAGAAAACTGAAGATCTATGCACCCTGAAGCCTAAGCAGCTGCATATTCCAGAGGGCAGTTACTGGAATAACTTCCCATCCTGGCGATGAGGTCAGGTGCAGTCAGTGGGAGGAGACCCTGGAGAAGCCCCAGCAAGTCTGTGGATACAGTAGACTGCAGGGACTCCAGGCCTGCAGCAGTGAAGGAGAACTCTTAAGTTCTTTGGAGTCACAAATACCTTCGAAACAGTCACACAGGCTGGTCCATGTGAATCCCTGGACCATGCCTGGGCTGAGGCATCTGCACACCAGCCCTGAGCCCACCCGGGCCACTGTCACTATTGGTCAGAGATGAGTCCAGGAATGGGTCTGAGTCGCTCATTGCCCCTCTGTAGTCAACGGACATCTTCTAGAGATATCAGGAGACAGACACAGAAAATGAAGGAAAGCATGGGAGAGACTGACTGTGGTCTCGAGGACAGACGAGATTGCCGGGGAGACAGAGAGAGCAAGGAGCCAAGAAAGGCATCCTGAAAACACAGTGAGGAAAGCAACATTGGTGCTGAAGAAAAGGAGAGTGGTGTCGTTGAGAAATTCCCCATGAGACAGGCTTGACTCTCACAGCATCTCTTTGTAACGTCCATCATGATCTTGACCTTTCATGGTAAACCTCAATTTTTATTTACCATGAGTTTTCTCCTTTTTATATTAAAATTGATAGGATAATTGAAGCTGAAGTATTAGTGTTTTGAACTTACATTTGTTTATTCTAGAACTTACACTCAATGAAGTGATGATACCTACTAGAATGAGATTTGTCTTTGAATGTATATTAAATCCGATTCCATAAATTTTTATTATGATTTTTCATCTAATTTTTTTTTCAGAGAAAGATTCACCCTGAGCTAACATTTGTTGCCAATCTTCCTCTACTTTTTGTGTGGGTCACCATCATGGCATGGCTGTTAATGAGTATTGTAGGTCCATGCCTAGTAACTGAACCTGGGCCACCAAAGCAGAACATGCCAAGCTTAACCATTCAGCCAGGGGCCAGCACGATGATTTTGCATCTAATTATAACATAAAATCCGTCAATCTTTCTCTTCATTGTCACATGGTAATTCAGACATAGGTGATTTCTATATCATGAATTAAGTATCTCTTATCTGTTACCTGGTAAATTTGTGTAGCTTTGATTTTGGAATCTCCAGAATGAGCATACCCCCTGTGGGCATTATTTTCCACTTAGTGAACCTTGGCAGAAGGCTCATTGTCTTCCTTCCCACACTAGATCCAGAGTCGTGGAAATGTGTTTGCCTTGCACACAGCACAGAGCACATAGGAATTACTCAACAAACATGTGATAAGTGAATAATTGGTGGCATCATCAGGTCATTCACAGAAGCCAGACTGAGAGAGAGCTTCCTTAGGTCAGGAAGGAGAAGCATTCCTTCATATTTGTGATGTTTTAGTTTGTAACATTGTAATGTGAACCCCAAGTATACTGTTTTTATCAAAATTGTGTTCTGAACGTTTTCAAAATCTCTAAAACTCAGAGTAGAGAAAAATCAATCTCTGTGAACCTGTTACTTGCTTCAAAGATTGTCAACTCGTATACCATCTGGCTTTCATTATCTTCACACCAAGACCCCAAGAATTAACCAGAGGAGATGGCTGAGAGCACATCATTTCAACTGTAAATATTTAAGTTTCTCTTACAGATGAGGGATTTTTGGAACACAAACAGAATAACGTTATCACACACAAAAATAAAAATATCATTCGTATAATCAACTATCTAGTCAGTATCCAAAGTCTCCCAGTTTTGTCAAGGTTATTTCCTGGTTTTACATTTTATTTGAGTCAGGATCTTAATGAAACCCTTCTTTTGCAATTGGTTGATCTGTTTCTGAAGTCACTTTTAATCTCTTAGTAATTCATGCATCTTGGGATTTGGGTGGGATATGAGTGTGTGTGTTTGTGTTGTCTACATCGATGTGTGAATTCTTACTTTCCTGGATGGCAGTGCCCTGAAAGGAAGGATCTGGGCTGTGGGAACCAGGATTTCTACTCTGCTTCCGGCTGAACTGAAAAGGCCTCCCTGGGTGACACTTGTAGCCTTCAGAAAGGAGGGGAAGAGGTACCAAGGAATTCAAGACAATGGCCCTTGTCTTACAGGGTGTTTCCAGGGCATGATGTTCCAAATGGCTGGTGCTAACCCTTTAGCTCCAGGTCGTCGTGTGAGTTCTCGGCATGAGCTCTGAGCAGTGTCTGTTAACCACCCACCTGGGAAGCATTTCACCATTTTAATTGGTAAGGTTGTGTCTGTTGTGTCTAAGATTGGTGGCATTCCCCTTCTGGACCAACTTCTATATCTGCCCCTCTCCTGCCTCATCTTTCAAAACTCCCAACAGGAAAGTTTCACATCCCTGTAACACAAACCCATATAACCACAGCACAGACTGGGGAAAAGAACACAGCCGCCCCAGGGAGTATGTGCTCTATGCCCTCAGGCCCAGCATCCCCTTTGGGACAAGTCAGTAACAACACGAGTGAGTGTGTAAACTAGTGATTGTCTGAGACCAGGGACCTCAGAACCACATGCGCCCAGATGTCACCCAGGGCAGCAAGGGATAATCTGGGTCATTCAGTGGACAGGATTAAGGTCTATAGTACTGGCAAACCAGAGCTTACCCCTGATCCATGAGGCCCAGCTGGGGTGGAATGGCCATGATGTTTCTGACAGAGAGGCTGGGGACCATCTAGGGAATTTCTGCCCAAAAAGAATCATACAAGGAAGTGCAGGGATGTTGGAAATCCTAGTTCACTGGGAGCAGTTAGGTTTATGGAACAAAGTCCTGATGTAGATTTAAAAGGTGCATCATGAATCTTTCCTTCTGGATATGAAACAAGCAGGAAAAGGACTTCCAAGGGCATGGGCCAGGATCCCAGGAGGATTCCAATCTAGTCAAAGGGTGAATAGGGAGCCCTAGAGGCGGCCTGATGGGGATGTCCTGTGGGCCCTTAGTCCATCTGCACATGGTCTTCCTCTGTCCTTTTCTGTTACACATGCAAACTTTTATCTTTTTTTTCTCATTTAGTGTTGATGCAAATCTAGAGACTGGTTAGAAAATGGCAAGTTCCAATATCTGATCAAAGAAACCTCAACAAGAGAAGCAAAAAACATTCCTTCTTTCTGGAAAGCTGTAGAAAGACAGCCACTGTCCTGGGGAAGGACATGGTCCTGGTAGGTGCTATTTGAAAGACAACCACATTTCAGTGGTTATTGCTCTGCCTAGGAAAGTCCCTCCAACCTCTACATCCAGAGAGATCTGAGGGGCTGTCTCTGCTCCTGGCCCAGGTGAACCACACAGAAATGCACCTGTCCTCTGAGGAAGGGGGACTTCAGGGTTTCATTCAGTAGCCAGGGAGGAGGTTGGCCCTCATCCCTTCTGCCACATACAATAAGCTGTGACCATACACAAGTTCTTAATTCAAGGAGGAAAGTGAGATTCTGTGTCTCATTTACATGAGCATAAGAAGTGAAAGAACCAGACCACAACACCCAGGCTGTGACAGAAACAGGATATAACGTAAGAGTTAAATCTACCATTTACTAGTAAAGAAATAATATCACTCCTCCCCAATTGGTTAACAGTCGCTGGGGTGCAGATGTCAGGGAGTTGGAGGGGGTGGTGCCCTCCCTCTGGGGCTTTAGGGGAAACCAGGGAAAGTCTTAGGATGTCCTCGTTCACTCAGGGTGGGAAGAGCTGGCCCGGTACACCCCGAGGGCGCCAGTGTCCCTGCTGGTCAGGAGGAGCTGCACTTGAGGTCTCCAGAGTGTGACGGCTCATCACCAAATGCATGGCGGCTGAAGAGAAGAAACAGACTATTTTGGGGTACCTCCTCGAGATTCATGGCACACCTCCCTGCCCCCCTGCACTCTGATCCAAACCCTGTGCCGTGTGCTGAGTCCATCAACAGCACCCCGTTTGTCCCTGATGCAGGAGGCATCATTTAGCATCACCCATTTCAGAGGAGGCAACTGAATCCCAGAGAGGAGAGGGGAGAGGCCCGTCCCAGGCCTGGTCAGCAGTGGAGCTGTGATCCAGGCCCATGCTTAGCCTGAAGCTGTACTGAGCCCCTGGATTCAGTCGCTGCTGGTCCCAACACTCACTCGGCCCTAAAGTGGAGGATGTCCGGTTCCTCTTTCTCTTGAAGAGCCGCATTTTGCTCGCCTTCTGGTGTGCGGGCTCCAGCTGGCAGGAGACCCAGTAGCTACAGGACAGAGTGGACCTGTGAGCTGCCAGGAGCCACACCTCAGGTGCCCCTCCCAGAGCCTGCCAGCAGCTGAGTCCCAGTGCCCCATGGGTCACCACGCTATGAGTTCTGAGGCTGATTAGCGAGCCAGACCACAGCCTCTGGAGCTGGCCATCAGAGAGAGTCTGCCCTGCCCTCACCCAACTCCTGTCCCCCTCACCTCTCATGGACACTGATGAGCTCCATGGCCTGGAACCAGGCCCCAAATCGCTCTTCGGGCTCCAGGTCACACGCATTTGCAGCCTGCTGGAGCAGCTGGATCCTCCTGATGACTTTGAATTTCTGGAAGGAAGGACAGGATGAAGATAGGGCTTGGGTGGGGAGCCCTGCCAGGGACTTGTGCAGAGTGAGGATCTGGTCTGGGGTCTGTGCTCACTCGGGAACCCTCCTTCCTTCCCACTCCAGTCAGGACTTGCCTGTCCTCACAGTTGGCTTGAATTAGTTCCTCATCCAGGAAGGTGTCCTTGATGCCAGCCCCCCCTGCACCCACCAACGTGATGGGATACCCAGTTTTGTGGATCTGACCCAAGGGATGAGGCCAGAGAATGTCTTGCTAGGGGAGGTCTGTGATTTCCACTTCCCCACCTTCCCCACAGCTGCTCACCTCACACCCTTTCTGGAAGTTAGCCCGATTCCCTGGAAGGGACACAGCCAATGTCCATCAGAAACAGCCCCCTAAGCCCATAACTAACTCCCATCCCACCCCTTCTCAGGCTGCAGGAACGGCAGGGCCCAGCAGAGGGCAGACCTTCCACAAAGAGAACTTGACACTGGGCCAGGCTCTGGGCTCCAGAGCAGGAGGGACAGGGGAGCTGAGGCCAGAGACCTTATGTAGCACACCCTCTCTGATGACAGATGGGGAGACTGAGGCCTCAGGGAGGAAAGGACAGCTGGACCACAGAAGTGCTTCCTCACTTGCAGGGGCTGATGGCACTCCCCCAGGGGCAGGGCCTGAGGGGGAGGCTGAGTGCAGCTCAGACACAGCCTCCTGCAGCTCTGCAGGCAGGTAGCTCTGAGCTTCACCAGCCCAGGGAGCCTGGTGGAGGGCTTACGTGTGACGTCTATTCATGCATTGCTAAGCTGGGCCTGACTCTCCAGCTCCCAGGGGTTGCCATGGGGCTCTCATGAGAGAAGGTTTGCCAGGTACTGAGAGCTCAGGGCCCAGTGCAGGGCTCTCGCCTCCCAAACCTCAGGATCCTGCTCCCTGGCCCCACCTCCAGGCTCACTCACTTCCAGATCATCCTCCATCCCAATGTCCAGAAGCTTCAGGTGATAGAGGAACGTGCCCAGGATGGGGACGACACCCTGTGAAATCAGGGTGGGAGTGGTGAGATGAGTCCCACCTCTCAGGTGCCCCCATGGACCCTCCCCCAAATCCCTTCACCCCAGCCTCCTGCCCACCACAGACTCCCACAGAGAGCAGCCTAGGACCCTCAGCAGCCTCCCCTCAGTTGCACCCTCCAGGACCACCCAACTTCCCCTGTCACCTCCTAGGGGCGGCTTTTGGCAAATCCCAGGGTATGTGCTCACTGCCCCTCTGCTCTCTAATTCATCCTGGGCCCAGCCCTCCCAGGCCTCCTCCTGGTCACTTCCAGGGCAGGTATTTCAGGCTCTGGGGCTCCAGGAGCTGGGCTGGAGGAGGATGGACCCCTCTCTTAGGGAGGCCTCAAGCCGTGAGGAGAGAGACACCCTCCTCTGACACCCTCCCCATCAGGCCCCCTCACATGCTGCTGCTGCCTCTCCTGGGTTCCCTGGGGATCCATCTCTAAGGTGGCCCACACAGAGGTCACCTCTTGCAGGGTCAAGGACAGGCTCAGGGAGGCCATGCTCCCTTCCCCATGTCTCCCAGGCCACTGATCCTGGACCCCGGACATCTGGTGTCTATGGCTGCTCCCATTCCAGAGTGCTCTTATTCTAGATCACTCCCATCTCCAACACTCCCTCCTCTGTGCCCTCAGGCCTGCCCAGGCCCCAAAGCCTCTCTCCTCATCAGGAAAGGGTGAGGAGGACTCCCATGCCTCCCAGGGTCCCCTGAGGACTCAGTGTCATCTGACTGTCACCAGTACTCTCCCCTCCCCCCTCAAGGAGGAGGAGCACAAAGCTCCTGCACGTTCCTCTCCCCCTTGTACCTCATCACCCCTGTGAGGCCTGCACCACAGATCATCTCCCTCCATTTACTAGATGAGGAGACCGAGGCCCACAGAGGGGCAGTGACTTGCTCAGGGGCCCACAGAGGAGACCACCCCCACCTCCCAGCCAAAGGGCCTGGCCCCCGGCCTTCACTCCTCCTCCAGACACACCTCTGACCAAGGTCCTGTCCTCTGGACTCTCGGGGTGTGTTGATGCCCTCAGTCAGCCTGAGCCATGGATCGGGAGGCACAAGGTGTCTCGGGGTCTTATCCAGGTGGATTCTGTGTTTTCCAGCCCCCTGAGATTCTCTGACACCAGGCTGGACCTGAGGACATGCCAAAGGCCTCAGCTCCCTTGGATCCCCTCAGGATGAACCCTGCACAGAACTCCTCCTTTATTCACTCAGGAAGGGGACCCTGTTGTACCACATCTGAGTGACAGTATAGGGAGTGAACATGGCGCTGTGTAATGGTGACATTTGCCACCTTTTTTACTTGGAAACTTCTAATGTCCTGTCAGGAAGGTCCATTAAGGATCTGTAGGTTCCCCGATAATTCTCATTGCCATCTGGGGCGTATCTTTGTCAACAAGGAACCAGGTGAGACTCACTGGTTTGTCAGCAGTGACCACTATAGGGCTAGATCGCACAGTCCCAGAGAGCACACAGTTCTGTCCCAGATCCACCATTTGGCCCAAGGCTGGGCAGCCCCTGTGTCCACAAGGCCTGTGTGACTTCACAGTGCCCATCCCTGGGGCAGGCAGTGTGCCCTCCCTTGCGAGGTGCAGTGAAGACTGAAGGAGCAGCAGGGGCCTGGCTTCCTGAGGACAGTCTGGGCTGATGTAGGAAGAAAGAAACACCCACCCACTCCATCCACCCACCAGCCTGGAGGAAGAGGGCCAGCTGATGGGTCCGCATGGAAGCCAGAGACCTGCTCATTCTGCCAGCTCCTCACCTCCTGGAACAGTCCAGGCGACACCACTGTATCCCGTGACCAAGGGCTCCTGCCCCAAACTGTCCCCACCAGCCCCTGCAGCTCACACCCCCTGCTTCCTGTCAAGCTGGACAAGACAGACCGTTATTTCTCAGGGAACCTTAAGTGAAAAACATACCAAAGCACATCCTGCCTGCTCTCTCCCCCCCTCACCTCCCCTCCTTCCAGATCTCCAGCCTCCACTCACCTCCTTGAGCAGCTTCCTGCTCTCTTGCTGGCTTGTTTTCATCAACTTTTTATGTTTTGTACAGTTCTTCCTGAGGAGGGAAAAAAAGAAAGAAACACTATGGAGTGGTTTGAGGGTAAATCCATTTTGTTTGAAAACCCAGAAGATCCAGACAGCCTGGATGAGCGTTTTCACTGTGTCCTCTGAGCCCTGAGTTGTCTGGGACTGGGGAGGGGGCTCTCCTATTGTCACCTGGGGCCTCCATTTTCTTATCTTCTCAGCAGATGTGTTTTAAACAGTCTTAATTTCATGTGGACAGAGAGTTCTGTTGCTGAAAATACTTGAAAATCTTCAATTTGGCTCAAGCCAGGATCTGTCACTTAGGGAAACTGATTCCTGAAGCAGAACCACTGGCTTAAGTTTTCAGAAAGACTCCAAGCCTTCCAACCATGTCAGACCCTATCGTCAGGGTTTGCTGTCTCCCAGGAGGTCCCAACTGACTGAAGGGCAATGCCAGCCCTGTGCGGGGTCTGGTCCACCCAGGTGGTACAAGCATGGAGAGAGGCCGACCCACCTGGACACCCATCTCCATGTCTCTTTTAAATGCTGAATGGAGGGGCCCTGCAGAGCCCAGAGGATCACATGGAGTGAGAAAAGGTTCCTCAGGCCTTGGTATTCCTGGGGAAGGGAAGAGAATGATCTGTGAGGGGGAGCTGGAGCCCTGCTTCCTCTGGCTTCTGTCGCCTCATTGACGTCTCTTGTCCTGGATGAAACAGCGGCTCAGGGAACCCGGGAAAGGCACAGCTGGAACCTGATGAGGAATACTTCCAGGAGGAGGATTTTAGCTCAAGCCAAGGAAGGAGCCCAGGAAGGGGTGAGCTTCCCACCACTGGGACCAGGAGTCAGGTCATCGAGGCACTGGCAGGAGGGGCCTAAGGATTGTGCAAAGGCTCAGACCACAGACTTCAAACATGAGAACTGAGAAAGGAGGAGCGGCAGTTCCCCCGACTCCAGAGAGGGGCTTTCAGGGCCTCCCACATCTTACCTTGGCCACCTGGATTCAGAGCTCCACCACCCTGGCCCTGTCCTGGACCATCATGCTAGGGTCCCCAATGCAGGTGGTGACGACACATTCGACCATTCTGTTAAAGTGGGCCATGTTGGCATGGATGGTGGGTGCCAGGTGTTCATTACTCCTGTTGTCACACTGGGACCAGATGGAGTCCAGGAAGTCGTGGGGCATCACTTTCTTGAAGAGCTCCTGGGAAGGACAGGGAGTGTCACCCAGCCCTGCCACAGCCCAGCTCAGCATCCGCATCCCCCAGTCCCAGGCCGTGTCAGAGGTGAGAGCCTGAGCTCAGGAATCTGATAATGCAGCCTGAGTCTTGTGTGAGTCCCTGGGTGTTGCCTGTGTCCCCTGAGGTCACCCAGCACAGGATGACCCAGGACACGATACTGTGGCGCAAGGAAGTGGCATTTGCTCGCTGCCCAGTCTCACTTCCTCCAAGCACCAGAACTCGGCTCCTGCTTGACCGTCTCTAGGGGCATCTCCCACCCATTCTGACCATCCTAGGGTCTGTCTCCTCTTTCAGTGGCACATTTCCCCAAGGCAGCAACAACCACGGGCTTTGTTTGTCTGCCTTGTAGTCATGTACACATGAGGTGCCTAATTAGTGCTGAGGCTGTTGAGGCCTCCTGGGCAAATGAGTGAACTACCCAGGACGAGACAGCACTTCAGTGTGCTCCGCTCCCCCACCAAAGCGCAGACTCTGCCCAAAGTCCTCTCTGCTTCACCTCGTCCATCTGCACAGCCAGTCTGCATGGCAGCTGCTCTCAGTGTCCATCTCTACTGTCCACATGAGGACAGCAAAAGCTTGGGAATTAAGAAGTCTGCTTAGGTCACATGAGGGTAAGCAGGGAAGCTGGACAGAGATCATGGAATTCTGGATCAGGAAATGTCAGGTGTGGGGCAGCTCATGGCACAGCGAAGGCCGACCCCACCTGCCCTGAGAGCCCCGCTGCTCACCACATCCTTCTGTGTCAACTGCTCTTCCACCAGCTGGGGAGGGAACTCCAAGAAGTCAGGCTTCTCCTCCCTCAGCAGGTTCTTGCTGGTCACATCCCAGGGGCAGGCGGGCTCTGGGGCTGGATCTGGCTCTGCTGTTATCTCTCCAGGTGGAGTGAGGATTCTCCCTGGAGCCCATGCTCCAGCTGGCTCCAGCTCAGGAGCTGGCACTGGGGCTGGAGCTGATGTTGGTGGTGGCTCTGGCCCTGGAGGGACTGATGGAGGTGACACTGGCTCCAGCTCTAGCACAGGTGGTGAAACTAGAGCTGGAGATGGATCTAGCCGTGGAGCTGGCCCTTGCTCTGGCTCTGGAGCTGGAGGGAGCTCTGGAGATGGTACTGCAGCAGGAGAAAGAAACAGTGTCACTCAAGTAGCTGACTTCACGGTCCCTGTCAAAGTCAGGAAAGACCCCACAGCCTGTAAGGGAAACTAGACTTTGAAGATCCTGCAAATCATCTTCCTAGACTGCAGTCTGCTCACCTTCCAGATCTGCCTCAATGGGCCTTGGATGCTCCAGCTGGACCTGGAGAAAGTAGGAGTGGCCCCCCAGCTCCGAGCCAGGCAAGCTGAGATGCAGAGATGTCAGCTTCATCCTGAAGCAGGGAAAGTGCAGGGGTTCCCAGAAATCCTGCCCTGGGTCCAGGCAGGTTCCCACCAGAGAAGAGATGGCACTAGGGGATGCAATTTGGCAACAGAGTCAGAGGCCTGGCCTTTCCCTCCATACTTCTCATGCCAGGCACCCTGGCTTGGGACTGGGCCCTGATGCCTGCCCCTTCCCATACTGGCGATGAGCCCCTGCTCATACAGCACGTTGAACACAGAGTCTGTCGTGACTCTCTTCCTGCTGACACTCTTCTCCTGAAGGGCCGGGACACAGCCCAGCCCAACCCTCCATGTACTTGCGCAACTGGATTGAGCAAAGGCCGGTTTTTGAACGGGTTGCTCACAGACCTCCTGTCTTGGGCCTGGAGGTGGTGATCAGAAGAGGTGGATATGGAGAAGAGACAGATTAAGATGGGTCTGTGATGGGAATGGGTCTCTTGGAGACAACTCAGCCTAGCCACCCATCTGCTTCCCAGGGGTCCTGGCACCCATCTATAGCTCTTTGACTCCTGTCTTCCTGGAGTGGAAGCCACCAGACCTCAGCCTTCTCTTGGGAATCAAAAGATGTGTGAGACGCAAGGTTCTCACAGGCCCGCCCCAGCCACAGCCCCCGTCTCTCCTTCCACAACTTGTTCTGTAGAGACAGGAAGCCCTTCTTCTAGACCCAAAGACCACTCACTTTTTTAGATGGGCCTGTGCTCTGCCCTCCTGGCTGGAATAAGGGAAGATGCCTCCAGCTATAAAGGAGGCTATCAGGGCATCACTTGGGATGTACCATGGAAGACAGGACCTGCGAAAGATGTCTAATGTCACTGTCTGACTCTCAGACGACAATTGAGGCACAGCGATTGTGTCTCCTTCATTCACTGACTTTACTAAGTGTCTCCAAAAGTCCTGCATGTAGTAGGTGCTTAATCTACACACTTGAATGGATGAAGTTCAGCCAGACCATCCCAGACACGTGAGTGGGCCTAGGGTCTCTCTGCTGCCCCAGAGATCCTTAATTGGCTACCCCAAGGAAAAGGATCAGGACCAGCTGCATGGAATCTCAACTCCTTGACAGGGTGCTTTCCATGTGTTTTTCCACACTCAGAAAGGCCACATCCTAGAGATCAGTGAGGCAGACTACTTTTCACGGCGAAGAGAAAAATAAACACCATGGACAACCACAGCACATCCACAGCACTTTCTGCAGATCCAGGCACCAGGTAAGCACTTGCCATTGCTTATCTCATTAGTTCCTACAAGATCATCATGAAATTTATCCCCCCCCCACTTTTCAGAAGAGCAAACTGAGGCTCAGCAAGACGTGGGGATTTGCCCCAGGTACACAGCTGGCATTGGGCAGAGTCACCACTGTGCTGAAGAAGGAGTGTCTACTCAGCTAGTAAACAGCTGGTCCAGGACCCGGTGGGATGTGTCTAAGGCCGAGTAGTTGACCATGAAGGCGGTGAAGCTGGACATGTTCCTACTCAGGAAAGCTGGTGCCATGGACTCTGTCAGCTTCTCCATCATGCCTGCCTGGAGGGCACGCATCCTGCAGACCTCATTTAAATTCACAGTGAACTCATCTTCACACTGGGGGAGAGGAGGAGGGACATACAGTAAGTGATATCACAGTGAACCACCAGGAGGACTGAGGTGACTTTTTACCCTCCTGTGTAGTTGGTGGGGAGGAGTGGAGGTCCAGATTCCTTTGAGAGTGTGACTGTGGGGTAGTTTAGTGAGAAAATTCTGGTGGCGGGGAGTCCAGAGGGTTCTCAGATTTGAGTCTGCATTCTAGTACTGCCTTGGTCATCTCAGAGTCCTGCGTGTGAAGACACCTCTGCACCCACACTCACCTCAGAGCAGCCCTGGTCATTGATGGACTGGTGCACTTGTGTTCTCTCCAGGGAAAGGATGAACTGGAAACCATCCACCAGCTCCTCGACCATCTCTTGGGTGTAGCTCTGCAGTGACAGTGCCCAGCAGTCAGGCCAGGAGGGATCAGGGGCCTTCCTGCACTTTGCCACAGGGGGAAACACCCCCACAGATCAGGCACTGAGGGAAATCTGCATAGACTCCACCAGGGAAGGAATGCGAGGACACCTTGAGGGCCCGGGATTCACATGCAGATAGAGGAGGTTGGTCTCCAGCACTCACCTTCATCTCCTGCAGCCAAGATCTTGAGTATGAACATGACACACTGCCCGACTCCCACCATCTAGCTCCCTGCTCCTGCTCAGGCTGGGTCCTCCTCATCCCCAGCTTCCCTAACTCCACCTCCCACACACACACACACAATGAGTGTCAAGGGGTGTGGGCCTGTCCTTTTGAGATCACAGTTCTGGCCTGACCTAGAGTGGCCTGCCCTGGCCCAAACTGTTACCTCATGGTTCCTCCTGCCAAAAGGCCACAGACATTCAAGGTGAGGGCTGAGCCAATTTCTAAAACGACTTAACATGCTCTCATTCTGGGCTTTCCTGGGACCAGAGCCTCGGAAAGTCACGGGACAACATGAGAACATCCTGCTGTGTTGAGTGTCTCCACTCAAATGAACTGGACAGGAGGCTGTGATTACAGTGTGGGTGCCTGGTAACCAGAGTTCTAAGTTCTGTTGGCCGCTGTCACCAAGGAAGTGAGGGCACTTGTTCAAGGTTCCAATACTTCGCCCCTTCATTCAATCAGACCCACCCAAAGCCCCCTCTAGGCTGTTGGCTGCTCTCCCTCCTTGTTCGTGTCATCTCCATCACTGTACACAAATACCCATCACCACCCTCCCCACAGCTCCTTGGGAGTGGATCCAGGGGCCCAGCTTTGAGGAGACAGAGCTGAAGTCAGACATCTTTTTTCCTACCAGTACTGTGTCCTGGAAAAACTGCGGTGCCTCTCAAGATCTCCCCAGTCTTCCAAGCTGCACAATGAGGATTGGGCTAAAAACAGATTCCTAGGGATCTTGTCAGGGTACATGTGATAATACGGACAACACCTGTGGGCTGATGTCACCTGTGTCTAATGTACACACTTAGAGATGGAGGAAGTACAAGAAGGAGTAGGACATCACATAGAATACCAGTCAGAACTTCTCTGGGTTCCAGATGTGTGATCTTCGGAAAGTGACTGCCCCTCTGGGCCTCATTTTCAGGTCTGCATCCTGAAGAAGTTGAAATTAGAGGAAATTCAGACATTGTGATTCACTGGCATTAACTCTTCCACGGTCCTGTTTTACTCAGAATCTGTCCCAAGTGCCTCACTTTGGCCTATGTGGTGGGCAGCCTCCACAATGGCCCCAATGCTCCCTGTCCCCTGAAGTGCACATCCTTGTGTCACCACTAAGTGGTCAGTATCTGACTTCTGAACAACAGAACACAGCCAAAGTGATGGGATGTCACTTCCAAGTTTTAATTACAAAACGTCTGTCACTTCCTGTTTACTGGCTTACTTGGGTTCCCTACTTAGCTCCCTCCTTCTGTTTCCATCTCTCTCTCTCTCTCTCTCTCTCTATCAAATCACCAGAACTGGGAATGCAAGTGCTGATGTTTTCAGTTGCACTATGTAGAGGCTCCATAGGAGAGAACTGAGGGAGTGTCCAGACAACAGACAGACAGGAGCTCAGACTTTCAGTCCAAATGGATCCTGACAAAACCCATGTGAGTGATCTTGGGTGGGAATCCTCCCCCATTTGAGCCCTGTTGAGACCACAAACCTGCTTCACAGAGACATTGAGGCGGAGGCACCCAGCTAAGCCATGCCAGATGCTTGGCTCACAGAAATTATGAGATGTTATATATTTGTACTGTATAGGTGATAGGTTTTGGAGTAATGTTGTTACAGAGGAACAGAAAGTAACAGTCTACCATGTCCCAGGATCCAGCCTGATCACCCACCTCTCTCCCATCACTCTCTCTTCTCAGGCTCCCTCCAGCCACACTGGCCACATTTCTGACCTTCCCTAGTCAAACTCGTTTCTTCCTGTTAGTCTCTGCACCAGGGAGCCTTCTCCTTGACACACTAACTCTTCCCAGACATACACAGGGGTGCTTACACTTCTCATTCTGGTCACAGCAAAATTCTGAAATGCCTCAGAGAGGCCTTTCAGAACCTCCTAGCACAGTCGCTACCATCACAGATCTTACATCCAGAAGAGCATTACATGATTTCCTCCTCCTTCCTTCCATTGAGATCAAATGAGTGCACGGGGAATGGCTGTCTGCTTTGGCTGATGCAGAGGCAACTCCTTCTGGTTATACCAGGAACACGACTGTCTCTTCCAGGCCGAATTTTTCCCACCACGAGTCCATTGTTTAAGGAAACCGTCATTCCCTCTCTTTCATGGGTCTGGTTTCCCTAAGAACACAGTGAATAATCCCCTCTCCCTGTGCTGCATCACCATAAACCCACAGCCAGAAATAAGCACCAGGTTAAAACACCACCAGATCCTGAATTCAATCACTGCTGAGACACTCCCATAAATGTTGTCATTCAATGGTGACTCCTGAGGACACATTTCCCCTGAGATCCAGTCCCAGCCTGTCCTCAGCTTCTTACAGTAACACTGGGATTTCCTCAGAGTCCTCCCAACCTGGTAAAGAAACATTCTGAAATGTTCTCTGTATTAATTTTCAGGGACTGGGTACATTGTGAGATGTAATTTGAGTGTGTATGTGCAGTAGTTTCTACGCAGGTATTCTATTTTTCAGACACAGATAAAATAGTGTGGCTACTCAATGAACCAAGAAAATAAATAACTTATCAAATTTTTTCATGATGTGAAGTCTTTAGAGAGTAGATGTCGTGGTTAAGAGCACAGAGTATGGAGCTAACTCCTCATGTCCAAATTCCAGCTCAATCCCTTACTAGATATATGTATTGACTGAGTTATTTACTTGATTGGTACCTCAGTTTCTTCATCACTCAGTTGGCAATAATGATCAGCATACCTACTTTGTAGGTTTATGGATAGTATTAAA
This sequence comes from Diceros bicornis minor, assembly GCF_020826845.1. NCBI lineage: Eukaryota > Metazoa > Chordata > Mammalia > Perissodactyla > Rhinocerotidae > Diceros > Diceros bicornis. The sequence continues at coordinate 4,710,895 of NW_026690900.1, forward strand.
GGAGTTAATATTTGAAAAATGCTTGGAACACCTAGCGTATTGCTAGTGCTGTACCTATATATTAGAAATAAAATTTAGAAATTCTTCTGACACTGCCTGTGAGCCCCAGAGTGTGAGACTGTTGCCTGGATGTATGTAGAATGCACTCCATGACATATGATGAATAAATGAGTGAACAACGTTGGCGAATGCATTACTAATGTCACCTATGTCACACTACAGGCATTCCCAAGCCGAACCACATGCAGACATTCCTGCTCTGTCCTGCATCACATTCCCTGGAGGAATCACTGGGGCTTCTTGGACCCTGGTAACCGTGCACACTAAAGGTTCTTTTCTGTCAGCAAACTCCAGTCTTTATCCAATTGCTGCACCTCACAGGGTCTGCGCTCTGATCCTTGTCTTCACTCGAGGGAGAAGTGCCATCCCCAGAGCTGGAGACACGCAGAGCCTGAGCCTTGGAGAAAATGATTCCCTGGCCCTGGGGCAGGTAGAAGAGCACAGGGACAGAGTGGGATTTGGGGAAAATCCTCCAGGTGTTGTCAGAAGAGATGGAGGCAGGAGATGTGTCAGCAAGGACTGGTCTGGTTGGTGGGCCTTGGTGGTTAAATAGTAGGGGGTCTGGGAAGTTTCATAGGTTCTAGCATAATGCAATCAATATGACGGTCATGAAATCAGAATCAGCCTAATTAAGGCCAAATTAACCCAATGTCAGCTGTTCCCTGACTCTCTAATCCAGTAGTGACTTATAATAAGGGTATTCGTGTTCTATTATCTCCTTTTCATTGATTGGTTAGAGTAATTATTCTTTACATAGCCTGTCTATTTTTACATAGTAAAGAAAAAGTGAGTTTTAAAACAACCCTCCTTGGAAAAGTCTTCCTATCATATTGAATTAATAACAGAAGCCACGACAGGAAATTTACATATCTTGAGCTTTAGTCTCTGGTTTTAGATCTTCCTAACTGGTAAATTACCTTGACTTCTGCTTTCTTTCTTGAGATTAGTCCACTTAGGACTAAGTAGGAGTGCAACCTCTTGCCATGTGAAAAGTGGTGGGACTCTAGGAAGAGGTTTGTTTCATTCTGTCAGTTTGTGTGTGTGTGTGTGTGTGTGTGTGTGTGTGTGTGTGTGTGTGTATGACAGTTTTTGCTGCATCTTGCAGTGTGGGCCATTTTAGACTTCTTTCCTAGGGAAAAATTTTCCCTAACCACTTTCGCTGGAATTTATTTTCACTGACGGCTTCATCGGCACTGTCCTATAGTAACATTAAGCACTCTATATTATAGAATTTAATTTTTTTCTTAGTAGCCACATTTTAAAAAATGAAAGAAAACAAGTGAAACTAATTTTAATAGTATATTTTAACCCACTATAACCAAGATATCATCAATGTGGGTGCAGTCTATACAAAACTTCATAATGAGAGAGTTTACATTTTTTTCCTGGGTTTCATAAATCCAATGTGTACTTCCCACTTACAGAACATTTTCCATTTGTAAGTTGAGTTTTTCCAGACATACATTCTCTGTACTGAGATTTAATGTTCACAGTTGTCAAATAAAGTCACTAGGAGTGGGGTGGATGATAATTTCACTACTGATTTAAGCTCTAATGGAGCTATGAACACCAACTGGTCAATAGGTTAATCAAATCAATAGTCATATAGTACAGAAGAATACTATGATTTGGGATATAGAAAAAGACTGGGGAACGTGGGTCCTGACAGGGAGCACCAGGGATTTTGTTGTTTTGAGTGACAAGGACAAAAAGAGAATAAATTCATACTCATAAGTGTCTAACAACATGGGGGAGAAGAAATGACCTGCCGTAGTCCTGAGTTTTGACTTAGAGCTTTCTGTTCTTGACCCAAATCTCTTTGATGATGTCCCAGAACACAGGTCAGATTAATCCCCACAGGGAGAGAGGGAGGGTAGAAGTACAAGGCATCTGACATAATTGTCCTGGGAAGGCAGGCTTCATTTATCACTCTGATCCACATTCCCAATTTATAGGGTAAGAGGAAAAGAAGTATGATGGTCAAATCATCACAGAAGAAGCGACATGATTGTGGACACCAATCCAACCCAAAGCCTGGTTTGAGCATCTCCATACCTTTGAGGATGTCCAGTTACATATTCAAGAGGCCAGTTACTAGAATCACATCCCATCCTGGCAATGAGGTCAGATGCCATCCATGGGAGGAAACCTTGGAGCAGCCCCAACAACTCGTCTGGCAGAAGATACTGCAAGGTCTCCAGGACTGCAGAGTGCAGGAGAACCGTTAAGTCCTTTGGACCTTGCCAAAGCCCTGCTGAATCTTGCACCTAGTTGCACAGGTGCATCCCTGCCAGGTGTGCTCACAGGTGGTCTGAACTCCATTCCCATGCCCACCCCTGCCTGGTCTTCAGATTCAGCAAAGACGATCCCAGGAGCTGCTCTGTACATCCCACAGCTCCTTTGCAAACAACTTCTGGTGACTCAGGAAGATATCAGGAAACAGGAAGAGAAAATGAAGACGGCAAGAGAGAGACTGGCAGTAGCATTGATGCAGAGAGACTGGCTAGCGAGGCAGGGAAAGTGAGGGGCCAAGAGGGACGTCCCAACAAACACGATGATAAAAGACAAGACGGTGCAGATGACATGGAGCTCACACTACATCAATGCCTCTGCAGGGGTCATTAGGTTTTCTTGCTTTGAGCTCTTGAAACTTTAATATATACCAATACTTTTCTTTTCACTGATTCCTTTGCAAGACAGAGAAGATACAGACAGTGATCCTTCTGAGGTGGGAGACTGAGCTTCAAGTGAGGAGAGAAAGGAGATCTTTCCTTCCTTTCCTTTCCTGAGTGTTATGTATTTGTATTTTAAGAGCAACAGAGAGTTATCACAGTCAGGGGATTCTTTAGAGTTTTGCCCTCACAGTCACAGAGAAAACATACCTAGTCCAAATTGATTGTCCTTTTTGTGTAATATTGCAATAGATTCCAACATAACATTTCACTAAAGAGCTGTTATATCTGTCTTCTCAAAAAAGACACCTACTTCAGGGTCTCTATTTTTCTGGTATTTGTTGCATGTTGAATCACTAGTTGCATACAATGAAATACTAGATTTTCAATTTTTTTAGATTTATATACGTTGGAAATTTGATTCATGAAAATTGATATGCCATTGCGGTATCATGCTGTCAGGAGAATGACTGTTTTCAGCATCTCAGGTCTCACAATAAGCCAGTGTGTTGGGATTTGTCTATTTGTCTGATCGTGTATGTTGCACTCTTCAAATCCTCTTTATCGTTACTTACTTTTGTCCCACAGAGTTATCAGTTTCTGAGAGCAATGTGTTAAACAATAATAGAGTATCTAGTATTTATATCTTTCCTAAAAAATGAGTCATTTTTTACTTAAATCTTCTCTCTATTCTTCCATGTGGTAATTATCTGGAATTTTGGTTCGAATGTGTTTTTAATGTCTTGTTTTAAAACTAATGCTAATTTAGACAGACGGTTTTTTCCTTTCCTCATGACTCCTGTTATGTTTTCTTGGGTTCACATTTCTTCTTCCTGATGTACATTCTTTACCGGTTCTTTCACTGCAGGCCTGTGGGAGGTCAACTTTGAGTCTGTTTGTAAGTCAGAAAACGTCTTTCTTTCTTTGACACATAGTTTGAATAGGTGTTTAATTTAGGTTTGTAGTAATTTTTTTCCTTCTTTGTCAAGTTATTTAATATTTCTGAGCCTCCACATCTTTAGCTTAAAATGGGAATAAAACCCTAAATATTGTGACTGTAACTGAGATAACACACGCAGAGCTTGCCAGTCATGTTGCTTAGGAGAAATTAAATAGTCAATAATGATAACGATTATTATCCATTATAATGATATTATAATAATGTAATATATAATAATAATATATTAATGTATAATAATTATACATTAATTTATAATTATAATGTACAGTGTATAATGTATGCAATGCATAATAATATATTTATATTATTAATCATTTTAATCTTCAGAGTGTGCATTCTCAGAGAAGCACTGCTTAAGTTTGAGAATGTGAAACTCACACACAAAAAGTCTGAGAGAATGCCATGACTGTGACTTTAATTCTCAGCCCTTGGGTATCTTCAGCTGTGGTCATCTGCACAGTGTGTACAGATAATGTAATCTGGTTGCACAGACCCATTGCAGAACAGCGCAGCCTGCCTCATGCCTGGGATGCGCTGGGCTGTTTGTTGGGGAGCCTCTGCTTTAAGGCTAGTTGGACTCTATACAGAGAAAGATGAAAAAAGACTCTTTCTTTTCCCTCAGATTTCTCCCACTGAGTATTATTCACTTTTACATCCAGAGCAGATACTCTCTTCCCAGAGCCTTGGTGTTTCTCTGGGATTCAGGATTCCCAGACACCTAGTCATTTCAGCTTCCAAGGCCCAAGGTGAATGCAGAGTCATTTCTCACCCACTCCTCCCATCTTGGCCTGTTTCTGGTCATGGAAGACCCATGAGTGGGGGGAGAAGCCATCGAGGGAGATTGATCTGGAAGTCCTGGTGAATCTGAGCTTCAGAGAATGAAGCAGAAAAGAGGAACGTGAGACTGCCAGGCCTTCAGTGGGGGAGGAATATAGAGGAACCGAGAGGGGTGTGATGGCTGCACAGAGTGAAGGGGAGGGATGTTCCAAATTTCCCTAAGAAGGGAAATCTTGCACTGAAGTGGGGATTCGATTTTACATGATGGCAACGTCTGTGCTGGTTTCACCAATTCTGGTGTCCCTGAGGGATGAACTGGTGTGACATCACAGGACAGAAGTTGCAGTCACTTTCAGGACTTAAGGAAGGTGAAATCTTTCAGCTTAGACCCCTGTGAGTCAGTCAGGGGCCAAGTCTAGAAAGGCTCGGAGCCTGTGTCCGTGCAATATGGTTGCGTTCTGTTCCGGCCAAGCTCCTCTGGACCACAGTTGGGAAAAAGGGACCTCAGATCTAGTCAGATCTAGTCATCGCAGTTTCTGTAGGTCGCCATGAGGCAGGTAAAAGCGCAGGCATCATCTTTGGAGCTCATAGTCACCCTCCTTCTTCCGCCAGCAGACAGTGACTTGTGAGGTGAGGAGAGCGCATCAATATGGTCCCGTCAGCTGCCCAGTATGGGATACTCCAGGGGAAGGAGATGCCAAAGCCACAGAGACCCAATGCAACCTGTGTCGCCTTCTTCCTTTTTTCCACTTAATTTTCACCCTCAGTCCTTCTTTTCCTTTCCTTTTCCCTCTTTCAGCTCTCTCTCCCTCTCTTTCCCCTAGATGTTTTAGCTTAATTGAGGTATTAACGACATACAGTAAACTGTATACATTTGAAGTGAACAATATGATACATTTTGATTATAACTTATTGAACCATCACCTCAATCAAGAAAAGGAACGCACATCCTCCCCAAATTTCCTCATGTTCATTTTAATTCCTCCTTCCCTGCCGTTTGCAAACACATTCTCATTCCCAGGCAACCAGTGATCCGGTATATGTCCCTATGGATTTTCCTGTATTTTCCAAGGATTTTGATAAATGGGATCATATACTATGTCCTCATTTTTTACTGGCTTCTTTCACTCAGCATAATTATTTTGCGATTTACGCTTGTCATCGCATGTACTATGAATTCATTCCTATCCCCAATGCTTCCCTGGCAGCCCTGTGCACACACCCGAGTGCTTCCCAGGATTGAGTGAGAGCCGATAGTACTGCTGAATCCCCAAAAGTAGGAATCTGCCTTGGTGCAACTCTGGGAGGGGTTGGCGGGAGACCTGGACCCTCAAATGAATGCTTTCCTAGATGATTGGAAAGCCCACTGTGCCACTGCAGTCCCAATGATTGGCCAATGCTCAGAACCCGTGAAGAAGTCCCAGCCACCAAGCACAGAGCTGGCATGAGCATAAGAAAAGGCAGCAGCAGATATATGCACACATGCAAATGCTTTCCCAGATTGCACAAATACCCATAGTAGTGCTGCGGTCTCACAACTGGGTACGTGCCTCCGTGTGGTGGCAGCTCTGAGCCCAGTGTGAATGCTTTCCCGGTGGATGGGAACACCCATTGTACCCACACAAATTCCAGCATATGGAGGGGGACCATAAACACAGCTCATGTTTCCCTCACAGTGGTAGCAGGCGGCATCTGTGACCTGATACTACCACAAATACGCAAGCAAAACATTAGTTCATCAAACACCATGAGAAACTACAGTAACAATTCAGAGCAGAAGGAAATGACAAATCTTCAGAAACGAACCTTGAAGTCACAGAAATTTGCAATCTAAGTGACAGAGAATTCAAAATAACTGTCATTAAAGAAACTCACCAAGTTAAAAGAATGTTCAGACAGTTCGATGAACTCAGGAATGAAATTAATGAGGAAAAGGAATACTTCATAAAAGAGACTGAAACTATTTAAAAAAAGACAAGCAGAAATTCTGGATATGAAGAACATAATTAATGAGATAAAAAATAATTTAGAATCCTTAAAAAACAGAGCTGATATTATGGATGAAAGAATTAGTGATTTAGTGGATAGAAATATAGAAATGCTTCCAGTGGATGAGGAGAGAAGACTCAGATTTTTAAAAAATGAAGGAATTCTTGGAGAAATATATGACTCAATTATAAAAGCAACTTAAAAACTATAGGTATCCCAGAGGGAGAAAAGAGGGAGAAAGGAGCAGAGAGCTTGTTCAAAGAAATAATAGCTGAGAATTTCCTAAACCTGGGGAAGAACCGGACTTACAGATACATGAAGCCAACAGAACGCCTAATTACATCAATGCTAAAAGACCTTCTCCAAAGCGTATAATAGTAAAATTGGCAAAAGCCAATGACAAAGAAAAAATATAAAGGGAAACAAGACAGAAGAAAATAACCTACAAAGGAACACCTATCAGGCTTTCAGCATATTTCTTGGCAATAACTTTACAGGCAAGGAAAGAATAGAATGATATATTAAAAATACTGAAAGACAAAAACTTTCAGCCAAGAATACTCTATCCAGTGAAATGATCCTTATGATACAACGGAGAAATAAAAGTTTTCCCAAATAAACAAAGGCTGAGGGAGTTCATCGCCACTAGATCTCCCATACAAGAAATGATCAAGAACACCCTCATACCCGAAACAAAAAGAAGGCAAATGTCTACAAAGCTGTGAGCAAAGAGATAAATAGAAAGACAAAATCAGAAAGCTACAGCTCTGTTTCACAACAGGGTAGCAAATACTTAATTATAACATAAAGAAGAAGGGAAGGAAAGCATCAAAAGTAACTATAAACACTTCAGATTATTCACAAACGCACATCACAAAATTGAATAAATAGTGACAACAATAACTCAGAAGGAGAAGAGGAAAGGGATGGAACCTGCTTAGGCTAATGGAGATAAGAGGCTCTCAGAAGATGGACTATGTCATCTATGAGATCTTCGTACAAACCTCACAGTAACCAGCAAACAAAAAATCAGAGCAGAGCCATCGATCATTAAAAAAGAGAACACCTCCACAGAAAACCCCCAAAATGAAATGGTAGTCAGAAACACAAAGGAAGAGAAACAATGGAAATATAGATTAGGTAGGATTAAGCCCTCATGTATCTGTAATCACTCTAAATGTAAATCGATTGAATTCTCCAATCAACAGACACAGAGTGGTGGGGAAGATTAGAAAACAAGACCCAACAATACGCTGCCTCCAGGAAACACATCTCAGCACAAAAACAAACAGGCTCAGAATGAATGGATGGGAGACAATACTGCAAGCAAATGGCAAATAAAAGAAAGTAGGTGTTTCCATACTTATATCAGCCAGAGCAGACTTCAAGATAAAAAAGACTATGAGAGACAAAGAAGGGCAGTATATAATGACAAAGCGGACTTTCCACCAAGAGGACGTAACACTTATAAAGATATATGCACCTAACACAGCAGCACAAAAGAATATAAATCAACTATCAATAGACCTAAAGGGAGAAATTAACAGCAACACAATAATAGCAGGGGAGCTGAACAACCCATTTACATTCATGGATAGATCATGCAGAGAAAGGCAACAAGTAAATAGTAGAATTAAATGAAACATATGAGCAGATGAACTTAATCAATATATATAGAGCATACCCTCCCAAAAAAGCGGAATACACATTCTTCTTAAGTGCACATGGAACCTTCTCAAAGATATACCATATGTTGTGAAACAAGGCAAGCCTGAATAAATTTAAGATTGAAATCTTATCAAGCTTCTTTTCTGACCACAATTGTATGACACTAGAAATCAACTACAAGACAAAAGATGGGGAAGTTACAAATATGTGGAGACTAAAGAACACAAGACTGAAGAACCATCGGATCAATGAACAAATGAAAGGAGAAATCAAAAAATACCTGAAGACAAATGAAAATGAAAAAACAACAAAACAACTCTTATGGGATGCAGCAAAAGCAGTTCTAAGAAGGAAATTCATAGCAATACAAGTGCATCTCAACAAACAAGAAAAATACCAAATAAGTAACCTTAAACTACACCTAATAGAACCAGAAAATGAAGAACAAAGGAAGCTCAAAGTCAGCAGAATGAGGGAAATAATAAAAATTACAGCAGAAATAAATGAAATAGAGACTAAAAAAACAGTAGAAAGGATCAATGAAACAAAGAGCTGGTTCTTTGTGAAGAGTGAAACAAAACTGACAGACCCTTAGCCAGACTCACTAAGAAAAAAAGAGAGAAGGCTCAAAGACACAAAATTAGAAATGAAAGAGGAGAAACTACAACAGACACCACAGAAATCCAAAGGACAATAAGAAAATACACTGAACAACTTACATGCCACCAAATTGGATAACCTAAAAGAAATAGATAAATTATTAGATTCATGCATCCTCCCAAAACTGATTCAAGAAGAAATAGAGAAAATGAACAGACCAATCACAAGTAAAGAGATCGAAATGGTCATCAAAAACCTTCCCAAAAAACAAAAGTCCAGTACCAGATGTCTTCTCTGGAGAATTCTACCAAATATTCAAGCAAGATTAAATCCCTATGCTTCTCAAACTATTCCAAACAGTTGAAGAAGATGGAACACTTCCTAATTCATTCTATGAGGCCAACATCACCCTGAGACCAAAAGCAGCCTAGGACAGCACAAAGAATGTGTATTACAGGCCAATATCGCTGATGAACACAGATGCAAAAATCCTCAAGTAAATATCACCAAATGGAACACAGCAATATATTAAAAGGATCATATACCATGATGAATTGGAATTTATACCAGGGATGCAGGGATGGTTCAACATCCGCAAATCAATCAATGTGATACACCACATTAACAAAATGAGGAATAAAAATCACATGATCCTCTCCACAGATGCAGAGAAAGGATTTCACAAAATCCAACATCCATTTATGATAAAAACTCTCAATAAAATGGGTATGGAAGGAAAGTACCCCAACACAATAAAGGCCATATATCACAAACCCACAGCCAACATCATACTTAATGGCGAAAAACTTAAAGCCATTCCTCTGAGAACAGGAAGAAGACAAAGTTGCCCACTCTAGCCACTCCCATTCAACATAGTAGTGGAGGTTTTGGCCAGAGCAATTAGGCTGGAAAAAGAAATAAAAGGAATCCAAATTGGAAAGAAAGTAATGAAACTCTTGCTGTTTGCAGATGACATGATGGTAAATATAGAAAAGCCTAAACAATCCAACAGAAAACTATTAGAAATAATCAACAACTACAGCAAAGTTACAGCGTACAAAATCAACTTACAAAAAGCAGTTGATTTTCTATGCTCTAATAATGAACTAACAGAAACAGAATTCAAGAATACAATCCCATTTACAATTGCAACAAAAAGGAAAAAGTGTCTAGGGATAAATTTAACAAAAGAGTTTAAAGAACTATACAATGAAAACTATAAGACATTATTGAAAGAAATCAACGATGACCTGAAGTAATGGGAAGATATTCCATGCACATGGATTGGAAGAATAAACACAGTTAAAATGTCCATATTACCTAAAGTAATCTACAGATTCAATGCAATCCCAATCAGAATCCCAATGACATTCTTCATAGAAACAGAACACAGAATCCTAAAATATATATGGAATAACAAAAGACCTCAAGTAGCCAAAGAAATCCTGAGAAGAAAGAACAAAGCTGGAGGCATCACAATCCTAACTTGAAAATATATTACATAGCTATAGTAATCAAAATGGCATGGTACTGGCACAAAAACAGACTCATAGATCAATGGAGCAGAACTGAAAGCCCAGAAACAAAACCACACATCTGTGGTCAGTTAATCTCTGACAAAGGAGCCAAGATCATACAATGGAGAAAAGAAAGTCTCTTCAATAAATGCTGTTGGGAAAACTAGACAACCACATGTAAATGAATGAAAGTAGATCATTATCTTCCACCATACACAAAAATTAACTCGAAATTGATAAAAGACTTGAATCTAACACTTGAAACCATAAAACTCCTAGAAGAAAATATACGCAGTACAGTCTTTGACATGGGTCTTAGCTGCACCCTTCCCAATACCATGTCTACTCAGGCAAGGAAAAGAAAAGAAAAAATATACAAATGGGACTACATGAGACTAAAAGTCTTCTGCAAGGCAAAGGAAACGATGAACAAAACGAAAAGACAGGGCCAGCCCCGTGGCTTAGTGGTTAAGTGTGCGAGCACCGCTACTGGCGTCCCAGGTTCGGATCCCAGACACGCACAGATGCACCGCTTGTCCGGCCAAGATGAGGCCGCGTCCCACATACAGCAACTAGAAGGATGTGCAAGTATGACATACAACTATCAACTGGGACTTTGGGGAAAAAAAAAGGGAGGAGGATTAGAAGCTGATGTTAGCTCAGAGACGGTCTTCCTCAGAAAAAAAGAGGAGGATTAGGACGGATGTTAGCACAGGGCTGATCTTCCTCAAAAAAAAAAAAAACGAAAAAACAACCCACGAACTAAGAGAAAATATTTGCAAATCATATATCTGACAAGGGGTTAATCTCCGAAATATATAAACAACTCATACACCCAACAACAATAAAAAGGATAATCCAATCTAAAAATGGGCCGAGGACATGAACAGACATTTTTCCAAAGAAGATATACAGAAGCCCAACAGGCACATGAAAAGATGTATAACATCACAAATTATTAGGGATATTCAAATCAAAACTACAATGAGAGATCACCTTACACCTGTCAGAATAGCTATAACTCCCAAGACAAAAAATAACAAATGTTGGAGAGGATAAGGAGAAAAGAGCACCCTCACACACTGCTGGTGGGAATGCAAACTGGTACAGCCACCAAGGAAAACAATAAGGAGATTTCTCAAAAAGTTACAAATAGAAATACCATACCTTCCAGCTATCCCACTACTGGATATTTATTCAAAGAAATTGAAATCAACAATTCAAAGAGATTTACTCACCCCTGAGTTCACTGCGGCATTATTCACAATAGCCAAGACATGGAAGCACCCGAAGTGCCCTGCTACAGATGAATGGATAAAGAAGATGTGGTATGTATTATATACAATGGAAGACTACTCAGCCAGAAAAAAAAGACAAGATTATCCTGTTTGCAACAACTTGGATGGACCTTGAGGGTATGATGTTAAATGAAATAAGCCAGACAAAGAAATATGCATGATTTCACTCATTTGTAGAAGATAAACATACACAGGGATAAAGAGAACAGATTAGTGCTTACCAGAGGGGAAGGGGGCTGGGGGTTGAGTGAAAGAGTTAAAGGGGTACATGTGCATGATAATGATAAAAGTCAGACTACTGGTAGTAAGCACGATGCAGTTTATACAGAAATTCACAAATAATAATGAACACCCAAAATTACACAATGTAAAACCCTTTATCATTTCAATAAATTAATTAAAAAAGAAAAAAATAATTCATTCCTTTTTATGATTGAATAGTATTCCACTGTGGGGATATACCACACTTTGTGTATCCGTTCACCAGTAGATGCACATTTGGGTTGTTTTCCGTTTTCGTCTACTATAAATATGTTGTTATCAACATGTGTGTATAAGTCTGTGTAAAGACATATGTGTTTATTTCTCTTAGATGGATTCCTAGGAGAGGAATGGCTGGGTAGACGTATGTAATTATTAAAGACGCATCCAAGCTATTTTTCACCAGCACTTGATGAGAGTTTCAGTGACTTGACATCTTCAACAACACTTGCTATAGTCAGTTTTTTTAATTTTAGCAATTCTCAAGTGTGCTGGAATCTCATGATGATCGTCACTTACATTTCCCCAATGACTCATGTTGTGAAGGAGAAGGCAAGCCACGTGCAGACTGGGGAGAAAACATCTGCAAAACATATCCCTAGAAAAGGACGTATATTTATAATATATAAAGAGCTCTTACAACGCAATAAGAAGAAGACAAGCAACACGTCATGGCTTACCAGGAGACAGCAGATCAGGCCTGTGATGAGCATCAGGAGTCCCGTCAAGCAGATGAGGATAAGGGCCCAGAAGGAGAGGTCTGGGGAGACAAGTGGTGGGGTGAGCCACGTCCTGTCATCGTCCCAGGGCTCCTGGTGACACCACTGTGCCTCAACCCTCCTTGACAAGGTTTGGTCAACATTCTTCGTCATCCAAGACACTGTGCGCATAGTTCTCTTCGATGAGACACAGCATCAAGATACTCGTCCCCTACCATGAGCTGGGGCTTCCTGCAGCTTTACCAGGCTTCTCAGTCAAGGTGTCATCTCTATTGGGAGAATATTCTGGAAGTGAATGAAATGGAGAATGCATGTGAGTGTGTTTCACTCTTTTTAATAAAACTTTTTAGACACAGAAAAATAAAGGGAACAGTCTCATAAACATCCATCATATAGATTTAAAAATGTATATTTCATCCAATTAAAACAATATTTCATCAATGTATAAATTATTAACACTTGCCACCCTTGATTCATCCCATGTTTTCAATGAAATATTAAAGTCAAGTAGACATCATGATGTTTCACCCCATTTTAGTTTCCATCTCTAAAAAGTGAGGACACTTTGCTACAAAATCCAAGACTATTATCACAGAACAAAAGTGTAATAAATTAAACCAAATTCATACCTCTGGGCACAGAGGACTGAATTTGGGCTGGACGTTCTTAGGACGGTCGGGGGGAGAATGGGTCATCACAGTTGGCAAGCCTATGGGATCTCTCTAAATTTGTAAAATCCCACTCAAAATTGTTCTTCCATGCCTGGAAACACATCATCCCCTTCTACTTGATCTATTTGCTTAATATTCATTTTCTAGGATTAACCTACAATGTAATATCCTGCAGGAAGTCTTCTCTGAATACCGCCTCCAAGTATGAGTTTGTTCACATCAAATAATTGATAAGTTTCAATTCTCTATTCTTGTTATTGCCAGCTACAACATAAACTCCAAGAGGGGAGGACACACAGCACACACTGGGCATGGGGGGAGGGGTGCAGGTCCCCCTACTTGTACCTCTATCCAGACAAACTCTTAGAGGTGTGCTGCCTGATATGGAGAAGCAACAAGTCTCTTTTTGAATTAAAATTAATTTTAGTTAAATAAAATAAAAAATCTAGTACCTCAGTAACATTAATTATCAGTAACAATAAAGACCAGTCACAATACCATCCTTCGAGTACTCAACAGCCACATGTGGCTATGAACTGGAGAGCACAGATATAGAACACTTCCACCACTGCAGAAAGTTTTAGTGCATTGGTGCTCATCTAGAGCGGGACTTGGCAAACTATAGCCTGTGGATCAGAAACCACATGACACCCAAACCTGTAAGTCTGCTTCACACACTGTTGGAGGCCCTCACTGACCATCTGGCCCAGTGGCTTTCAGTGCAGAGATAAGGAAACAGAAGTCCAGAGAGGGGAGGAGACTAGCTTGAGGTCACAGAGCTGTCTAGGAGAAGGTGACGGCCTCCTATATTACACTGGTGTCCTTTTCTCTCTCTCTATGGTGGGTAAAGACTGGGGGACTATGCCACCTCCTGCCAGCCTGAGAAAGTTCAATGCTCTCTCAGCCTCAGGCATCCAGAGTCCCCAGAAAGGCCTCACTTCCTTTCCCAATGACCAGGGACCCTTACCATCCCCAAGGACACTCTTCCTGTCTGGGGTCAAGTTCTGCAGTTGGGTACATTCTGGGTCAGCCACAGGAATTCCTCCTAGATGACAACTGTGTCCAGTCTCTGTGCCAAGGCGGCAAGGTACACAGGGAGTCCACTCCAATGTGGTTACTGTGGGGTACAGACCTGGAAGGGCACATGGGATGAACAAGTGTGTCTAGAATTCTACCCTGATTCTAGATTCCTTGCTTCTGTGTCCTGTCCAAGATAACTTTCTGCAATAATGTAAACATTTGTTTGCACTACTAAATACACTCATTATTAGCCCCATGTTCTTATCAAGCACTTAAAATGTGGCTAGTGTGTGTGAGTGAGGAACTGAATTGTGCACGTAATTTCATTTTAAGTAATTAATTTATAAATAAATAACCACAGGGAGAACATTTTTGAAACATTTGAGAAAGGACTTCTGCAAATGCATAAAAACAATGAGAACAATGGTAAAAATGGTCAAAATCAACTTTTCAGAAGTCTAGAAATTAATCAACTGCTTGTAGGAATCTGAGTAGGGTTTAGTGAAGAAACATGGTCGAATCTTGATAACAGGAGAAAACTTTGCGGCATTATAACTTGCACTATTCCCATCCTGCTCACACAATATCCTCCATAACTTTGAAAACCATCAGTCTCAGAACCATGGTAGCTGAGACAACCAGCAGCCAAGCAGCCATAATGGGTTTGGAGCTCTGAAAAGACCCATCCCCATCCAACTGTCATTAGCTGACCTTCCTGGCAGTTTCCCGAAAAAGCCCCATGTTCAGGGCTTGACGTTACTTGACTCAGAGCTTGCCCAGGGAGGAAAGTCTGTCCCCAGAGCACTTGCTAAAAATATTCAGGGCTAATTGTTTTCTATTATGGTTGACTGAGGGAGTGATATCAGCTGAGGCAGGCAAGAGGTGAGCCAAAAATTTAGAAGAAAAATTGGGGGAATGAGATGTCCACAGGGGCCTTTGAAAAGCTCCAGTGTATTTGCGGGCATCTAGAAGGCCACAAGGGCTCAGGGCTGTGGCACGCCCAGGAAAGCCTTGAGAACATCTTAATCTCTCACCTCTAGTTGAAGGGTTGGCTTAATATCTGAAAACTTGACTATGTAATACACCATATTAATAGAATAAGGGCCAATACCACGTAATCTCGACCACATATACAGAAAAGAATTTCACAAAATACAACGCCCTTCATGTCTAAAAAAGAAAACACTCAACAAATTAGGAATAGAAAAAAACTTTCTCAACCTATAAACAGCATTGATGAAAAACCCACGGCTAACACCATATTCAATGGTGAAAGACTGAAAATTTCCCCCTAAGACCAGAGACAAGACAATGATGTCTTCCCATATCTCGTATGTTAATCATAGGTACTAGAGGTTCTAATGATGGCAATTAGGCAAAAAAAAATGAATAAAAGAAACCCAGATTGGAAGGGAAGAGGTCAAACTATTTGTTTTGCAGTGGAGAAGATATTGTATACAGAAAAACCTAAAAAATACACTCCTCTCCACACACAATATGTGAATCGTATCCTAATAAGTGTATAAAAAATTTAAATTGCCCCATGTGGTTAGCGGCTCCACTATTGGAGAGCACATTTAGACTGCTGATATTTGTTGAAAGTCTCCAGAAGAGGAGGAGGAGCAGGATGCTGGAGGTTGGTGGCACCAAATGTTAATGCTTTCCTCATCCCCCGAAAACCTATGGAAGAGGATGTTAGGATTAGCTGACAGGGATGTGGGGCAGAATGGGCACGATGTAAGTGACTTCCAGATCAATGATGTGTCACGGGAGCTCAGAGTCATCAGCCACCAGCTCAGCCAATGCTTCCAATCTCCTCAACCTACATCAAGTCGGTGACCAGGCAGGAGTGGAATATGTCTCAAAGCTGGCTGCCTCTGTAGAGCTGGTGACCTAGAACAAACGCGAGGGAGAGTGGGTGAGATGGAGGTCTCCTGGGGACGCAGGGGACCACTGGATCCAGTAAAAGATCACAGACCTTGGGGCAAGGGAGACCTGACTTCAAATCCTGGCTCTGTCCCTAACTCACTGTGTGACCTTAGGCACAATACTCCCCTTTCTGAGCTTCAGTTTACCCATATGAGAAATGGGCAAGGCAGCTAGGACATCACCTCTGGAAACTGAGATAACCCAGACATGCAGGGAAAGTGAAGGGTTGAAACAATCACATAACAGATGTATGTCAGATGGAGGAATGACGGTGCCCTCAGGGCAAGGAGAGACGGGAGAGGGAGACCACACCTGGTCCTGGGTGTCTCTCAGCAGGGCGGTGTACTCCAAGGATGTCGGCTCTGAGTTGCTGAGGTTCCAGCTGAAGATGCGGAAATGTAGCTGGTGCTCTCGCTTGATGGATAAACTCTGGGCTGCAGAGCCTGGAGCCACCGAGAGGAAGAGCAGACAGGTGTAGACACTCAGCTCCCAGCACAGCGGCATGGTGGCCCACAGGGTCAGGGTGGTGGGTGCAGACAGCGTCCACACAGGTGGCTGCCCCATCCTTCTCAGGCCTGGGGAGAGAGGGATGTGGGGACTCTAGAGAGAGTTCCTGAAATCTCTGGGGGTGGGGGCCAGAACAGGAAGGAGTAAATGGGAGGACAATGGGGACACAAAGAGGGGTGGTCACAAAAGTGGTCATTAGGGGCAAATGCTGAGGGGAGGGTCTCACCTGAGGGAGACCAGTCTGCCACTTGAGTAGAAGGGGCCCAGGCTGCTCTTCTTGAACAATAATCCAGCTGGGGAGGAAGGAGGAGGAGGAGAAGGAGGGACAGGGGTAGGGGGAGGGGCTGAGTGGGATTTAACCCACCAGGAGCTGCTGGAACCAGGGTCTCACCATTCTCTGCAAGTCCCTCTCAGTGAAGTTGAACGTGGCCTAACCGTTGCTCATGTCTGATGAATACTGGAGGGTGGAGATGGTGACGTTGACTTTGAGGGTCTTCAGGTTGTGCCCCAAAGCTGCAAGACGAGAGGGATTGTGATGGCCATCTCTGAAAGCTGGCCTGAGACCAGATCAGAGTCCTGCACTCATTATAATCTGTCGTCTTCTGTCCCAGTGGCACCACCACCCACCCGTGTGGTCACGCAAGTCAGAACCAGCATATCTGCTCAGCTCCTCCTCCCTCCCAGTAACACCCATTCACCTTGCACACTGGTCCTTACATATACTCCCTCTCTCCATCCCTGTCCTAGCTCAGGTCTTAACTTCCTTCACCCGGACCAACACCCCAGCAGGCTCACTGGATGCTCTGTCTAAAGGATGTTCTACATGGACTACTAGAAGAATCTTTCTGAAATGAATACCTCACTAGGGCCACCACTGCTCTAGTACAACCCATGGCTCCCTATGGCCTTCAGTGTTTAGTTCAACCTTCTTGACCTGGCACTCAAGGATTTACTCAATCTGGCTCCTGCTGACCTTTCAGTCTCATTTTATCCATCTAATGCAGGTTAAACATTATGCTTCATGCAACCCAAATTCGTTTCAATTCTCCCCGTATGACACGTTGTTTCTGGTCGGAGCCTTTGCTCATGGAATCCTCTCTGCCAGGAAAACCCTTCATACTCTATTTGCCAGGGTCCCTCCTACTCATTCTTAAAGACTTCATTCTGGTGAAATTTTCTCTAGCAAGCTCCTCCCCTGCAAATTATGACAGGTGCCTCTCCCCGAAATTTCCCACATTGTATTATAATGGTGTGTTAATTTCACAAGACTAGGGGCTCTCTGAGGGCTGGCCTTAGACTGAATCGTTGGTATAATCTTTGTGATCAGCATGATTACCCTAAAACCAGAAAATCACACCCTGGCTTCCCAGCCCCTGGATCACACCTGGCTCATGGGGAGTGGGGCCAGAGAGCTTCTCCTGGGAAGGAAAAGGGACCCCCAGTTACCTGTGGTGGCTTCTGGTGGCACAGGTGATGATCAAGTATGCAGGGATGTGTTGGCCGGCTCGGGAGCTGTGGATAAGTCTGTCATCAGGAAGGGACAGAGTGGGAGGAGCCCCGAGGCTCACACGTGCTCCAGCACTGGCTGTCTCAGGACCACCATTCACAGGTGAAGCATAAATTAGAGTGACGTGATGGGTGACTGTGTGAGTAGAGGGATGAGCAAGCCTGTGGATGAGAGGAGCCCAAGAGAGAGAGATAAGTGAACAAGAGTGACTGAACTCGGAGGAGAGACAGATAGGCAGAAAAATGGGCAGATAGTTGGGATACCTGGAAAAGGAGACCCAAGGGCGGTGCTTTAGGAGAATTAAAGTGAAAACCACGTGGGGTCAGAATGTGGTGGAGAACATGTCTGTGTCTAAGGCTTTCTCACACTGGGCTGGGACTCTCCACTAGAACACGGGAGGGAGAGAAGGGATGAATTAGGGCCCTTCCAGGTCCTTCCCTCACCAGGGACAGCAGGTGAAGGAGAACAAGTGCTCCCAAACCCCAAATGCAGACGGGACACAGGAAATTAAGGCAAGGAATACTCACTGGTGGTAGTCGACGCCACGTCTCCATAGGTGTAACCTGTGGAGAGAAGGCGAGAGGAGCTGACCAAGAGTTTGGGTGAACATAAAACATTAAGGGAGAGGAATGATGTAGGGACCTTTGTGGGAAAAACAGAGGGGAAAGCAGAGGGGACGAGTGGAGGGGTGTTCAGGGGGAAGGCAATGAGATGGAAGGTGGCTGGACCCAGTGATCACACAGTGATGAGAAGACTGAACCCAGACCAGAAGGATAGAGAGATGGATCATAGCTAACTTTAGAGCAATGGAGGGAACACAGAACTCAGACTGGGACAGACAGCGTGGCTGTAGCACAGCCCCTCACCACTGACGTAGAGGCTGTCCCAGTCCAGGGTGAAGGAGCCCAGGTGGGTGACGTGCTGAGTCTCATGGCTCAGCTCCCAGTAGAGTCACTCTCTGTCCAGCCCGGGACCTGCGAGGGTCAGAATGGAAAGTGCAGATGATGTCCACGCCAGCGGCTACCCCACCCTTCTCAAGCCTGGGGGAGGAAGATCATGGGGCTGTGCAATACTGAGCAGGGGTCATTCTGGGTGTAGAAAGCGAGAGAGGGGAAGGGAGGAAGGTGATGGAGATGCTGAAGGGGCTGCTCTGATGCCTGCAGGGGCTCTCCTAGGTGTCTCCCGTGTGAGACAACCCCCTCACAAGTAAGGCCTGACTTTTTTAGGATGTGGATGGGGGGCCTGTGAGTGGCAAAGAGGGGTGAACACACAGAACTGGGTGAGGGGGCATCTGCAGGTCTGCACAGACAACAGCGAGAACAGTCAGTGCCCTGTATCATCTGACACATGCAGGCAAGAAAGTACCGTTATGTTCTCTCGGTTCTACACTCCATGGTCTTTTCTTCCTACTTCTTTCCTACTCCACAGCCATCACTCAGGCCTAGGGAACAATCATCTTATTCCTAATCTTATTCCCAGCGCCTCCTATCTTGCCTATTAAGTCTTCATTCTTAACCATGAAGTCCATTTTAACCCACATGCTTAGACCAAACGCTAATCACATCATCCTTCTACTCGCATCTCTCCAGAGTGTTCCCACTGGTCTTAGAACAGAGTCCCATGTCACCACTGATCTGGTCCTGCCTGTCCCCCCTCACCAGTGTGGCTCACAGCCCTCCCCCTGTGTTGACTTGGCTCAGCCATCCTTCTTCTCAGTTCATGGACACACCAGGCTCTCTGCTTCAGGGGTGTCCTCATGCGGGTCCCTCTGCCTGAAACGCTCTCTTGAACACACTCCCACACCCTCACTCCAGTATAACCCTCCTACCAGCTAAATCCAGTCCCAACTCTAGCTCTCAAGCTAAATATCAGTCCTTCTCAAGAGGGCTTCTCTGCCCCCTCATGTTGATTCCCCTTGTGACAAACTCCCACATCACTCTCATCATTAACTTTTCAAAATCTAAATTCCCAAATACAATGTAAATTCCATGGAGGTTGGACAAGGTCTGTCTGGTTCTCCAGGTCCCCATGCATGTGTCCCAGGGCCTGGCTCATGAGATGAGGAACCATCCCCGTTTGTCTAGGACTGCCCTTGTTTGAACACTAAACGTCCTGTGTCCTGGAAAACGCCTCTGTCCTGAATAAACGAGGATGGTTGGTCACCATAAATTATACACTCAAAGACTATCTATTGCATGACAAGCACACATTCCCCTCAAGAACATCACAGGAAAGCTATAATGAAAAAGGCACACACACATACACACACAATTAGTAGAGGCCAACAACTAAATACAAAATTACTTAACAAGATTCTCTGCAACGTGAATCACCAGACCGTTATTTCAGAAAAGTTTCAAGAAACAAAGTTAATTCCCTTTAGATGACAAGGTGGAGAGGACAGTCTTTTTGGAGACTAGCGCCCTTCCCTTCCATCTACAGTGTTGCTTAGTACTCCTCCAAATGATTTGAAATGTCATAAAGAAAAAAATGCTCAAAATGAATCTGGCTACTGGCAAATTCAATTTTAAATTTGTTATTAATACAAAGAAGTTCCAATCATCTTTTTCCCTGAATGCTCCTTTATTTCAAATTTATGTGGAGGATTTATAGGACTTTAGAAATCAAATTGAATGGGTATAAGGAATGTTGCTGAGTATCCCTGCTAATATTTCATGGGATGTCTTCTAATACTACATACACATGCAAAACATTTCTGTATTTATATTATACATAAATCCTGACTTTTGAGTATTATGCAATGCAAGTAAATCTATATTTTCTACTATAATACACATTTGCAGTTATTTAGGTTTGTTTCATGTGTTTTTATTTGCATATAACTGTACTTACTGAAATATTTACCACACAGAACCACACACCCCTTACCATTTTTCCATCCATTAAATATCAATAATTTTTCTCAAGACACCTTCACTGTCAGTGACTCCAGGTGGTGACAACCCGAGCCCAGGAAAGCTCACTAGCAGGTCTTCTGTACAGCGGAGGCTGCCGGAACCTGTTGGTACCAGGTCCACAGGGTACTCACCTGGTCACACAGAAATCCATGGATCAGCGAGGACAGGTGGACCCTGAGCCTGGTTTCACCTCAAACTTGAGCTCCACGGATGCTTTTCGTGTCTGAGGGGGAATAAAAAGCACAAACAAGCTTTTGAGGCCTTTTATAGGGTGTTGGATGGAAAGGCCAACCCCATTCACTTTTCTATTTTTGTATTTACTGATTTAACTGTAACTGTTGGCTGTGGCTGGATTTTCCCGATTCCTATCCAGCCACCTGCTGCTCCCCGAGATGGGAGAAAGCAGCTTCGTGCTGTGTGCACTTGAGTCGCTCAACTCACTTGGCTGGACAGAGACTTTTTGTTGACTCTGGACCCTTTAAACAAGCTTGTTATTTAGGGACCCTGTAAGTGACTCGTTGACTTGTCAACAATTTCCACAGTTCATTCATGGCTCGGGAGATTTTCAGGCCCTGGAGCAGGTTTCCCAACCTTGACACAACTGACATTTGGGGCTGGATAATTATCTGTCAGGCCATCCTGGGCCCTGGAGGATGCTGAGCAGCATCCCTGCCTCCTCCCCTAAATGCCAGGAGCGCCCCATTTGTAACGACCCAAACATCTCCTCCAGAAGCGGCTAAAGCCCCCTGGGGACAAAATCCCACGCAAGACGGTGACGGGGACTCAGAGGAGGTGACGGCGGCGCCCGGAGCCAGGAGGAACAGCAGCCTCGGGGGCCCTGAGCGAACAGCCAGGGGGAAACAGGGCTGCTGGGGGACGGAGAGACGCCGAGCCCTGACGGGGCTGCCCACGGCCCAGGCCCCTCCCTGGACCGCGACTGGAGCCGGGACAGCCCGCCGCTCACCGAGCCCCGCCTCTGAGGTCGAACGTCCACGGGAATTCCGTCTGCACCGAGAAGACGGAACACACCGCAGAGAACGCCCGCTCCATCCATGGCGCCGCCCGCGCTTCCGGTTCCGGTCTCGGGCGGGCGTTCGTGGAGGACAAACGTTTGGGGGCTGCGGGTTGAGGCGGTGGGCGGGGCGAGGCCACGCACCTCAGTCTCGGGGGAGGTGTCTAGTTTCTAGAGTGAGTGAGAAGCTGGAAAGCGGGCTGGGTCAGCATTAGGGACAGGGACAAAATCTAGGGGCAGAGCAGTGTGCGGGAATCAGTTCTAGGGGCGGGATATGGGCGGGGAAAAGGCTGTGAGTGACAGCAGGCCGGGAAGGCAGTTCTATGGGCGGGAATAAGGGTGCAGGCAGGGCAATGAGCCTGGACCAGGCTGTGGGCGGGGGCAGGCCAGAACGTTGTGGGCTGAGACCAGTTCCAGGGGCGGGAAGAGGCGGGGGTGTGGCTGGAATAATTAAGGCAGACTTCACAGGGGGAGGAAATCAGCTACAGGGGCGTGGCTGGAGGCGAGGCTTTCCGTGGACCCCTACACTGTACAGGTAGCTGGATGTTGAACAGCTGTTCTTCATTCCTTTCCCCACCTTGACACAGCCTCATAGAATGATGTGCCCATATTTAGAATTCTAAATTTTTTGTGCGTTTGCTGTTCTTAATTTCGTTAAAAAATTTGATCATATATTCACATTTCTCTACAACTTGCTGTCTCAAGCCGGTGGATAAGGATATAACGCTATTTTAATTTTAAAAATCTGGGGGGAGGGAGGCCTACGTCGTAGGTGCACGTATAAGAAAACTTCAAATATTCTCACTCTACCACTGTCTCCTGGTACTTTTGCACAGAGATAAACATCCTTTCCTCCTCTATCCTTCCAGACATACTGTGTATATGTGGGACTGTGTATATGTTCAAGCCCAAGAGGGATTTCCCCAAGCAAAACCTGAAGCCCATGAATTGTCTCATACATCAGAAGTTAATGAGAAGAGATTTAATTTTCTGGTGGAAGGAGATGAACCAGTGATGAATCCATAGGAAGACAAAAAAGAAACAAGAGAATTTTACCATTTAAAAAGTCAAAGGAAAGTGAGAAAGAAAATGTATTCATACTATCTGACGTAGCACATTTCTGGATAAGATTCGTATGCTATAAAATGGTAAACACTGATGTCATAAAACAGTAGACATTGAATTTTGATTTATCTTAATTCATTAAATAGTTATATTGGGCAAGGGGAATTATGTTTTTAACCTATGTAAGAACACTTTGTGCTGATTTTTTTCAGAGAAGAAATAAACTATAAATAGTCAAAAGCTGAAAAATGAAAAAGCTGTATGAGTAGCTAATTTAGAAATATAGATTTTCAACCAGAAAATTAAAGAAGTTGTTTTTGGAACCCGAGTCAAGAATGGGGAAAGTAGCTTTTCATTATAAGCCTTGGAGTATTATTTGAGAGATGTGCGTATACATACACACACACGCACACACACGGAAGCCTGAATTTGTATTCCAAAGGGATCATCTAACTCTACAAAGAATTTGTAAAAAGGATTCACTTTACAAGTGTAGAACGCATTTTGAAAACTACAGACTTCAAGCATTAAAAAAGCTGTCATCATCCCAGTGGAAAAATGAATCGGGCATCACTTTCCAACCCACATGTTGATAAGCATTTTACATACATTACTCTTGAGTATTTTCACAGCAACCCATAAGGAAGATGGTATTATCTATCTCCATTTTGCAGATGAGGAAATTGGTGACAGCATATTGCTAAAATTTTCATATAAGTTCTCAATAGATATTGTTTTATGTTAAAATTGTTTATTGAATTTTATTTTCATTAATAAAATGATATGTGTCACTCTTACAAATAAGCAAAGGCTGTGTAAAAACAATTTAGCAAAACTACAGTTTTCTTTTGATATAATTAAATATAACAATCATTTTATTATTTTTCTGCTGTCTGCCTCACATCTACGAAGATTCTTCCTATCCCAAAGGCTTACTGGAAAACTCTACTAAAAATCAAGAATCAGGGAAAACCCATATTATGCAAGGTTCCTGAATACATACAAAAAAAGCCATTATAACAATGTTTTGTACAAAAATCTTAGCTCATTCATGAACTGATAAGGACACAAATCATGATTAGGCAAGGTATTTCTGTAGAATGACAAATATTTAAACTTTAGACATTTAGAAAGGTAATTCATTACAGTAACTAATGTGTATAAGAATTTTTTCAAACTCACTAAGTGCCAGGAAATCATTTGACAAAATGCACTGCAATATTATTCACAATAACCAAGAGATGGAAACTACCTAATTGTGCACCCATGGGTGAAAGGATGACGAAAATCTGGGGCATCTATACAATGGAATATTATTCAGCCT
The DNA here is from genome assembly GCF_020826845.1 of Diceros bicornis minor. NCBI lineage: Eukaryota > Metazoa > Chordata > Mammalia > Perissodactyla > Rhinocerotidae > Diceros > Diceros bicornis. The sequence continues at coordinate 4,735,370 of NW_026690900.1, forward strand.
TAAAAAGGAAGGAAATCCTGTATTCAGAATTGCTTGCCTGGATCATTTCAGTAGCCATGTGCTTTCTTCCTTAGTCCCTTCTGATACATTCACCAACCAGGAACCAAGGTGATCCTTTTACAATGTAAGCGCCACAACCTCTAATGGATCCCTAAAATAGATTTTGGAGGTAAACTGCCGGGTACTAGCTGTGTGATCTTGGTCAATTATATAACCTCTAATGTTCCTCAACCATACAATAGTGGTTAACAGTATTGTCTCCATGGCATTGTTGTGAGGATTAAATGAATGAATACATGTCAGATGCCTAGAAAGTGCCTGGCACATGTTAAGGCATCATGAAAAATTTCACTGTAATTATAACCAAATTAAATATTGTGATGGCCTATTAATTAAGTTGAACCATATGAAATTTCTAATATTCAACTATTTTGACCCATTATTATTGTTAAATAAATGATAAAAGTCTAGGCAGGTTTGTTAGAGTCAAAAAGGATTGGATAAGTGAAAATATTATTAGAAAAAATGAGCTGAAATAGATTGCTTTGCAATTTACAAAGCAGTTTCTCATACTTTGTTTCATTTAATCTCTATAGAATGCTTTTTAGGGTATTATTACCACTGTCTCTGAAGGAGTAACTGACTTTCCCCAAATCACACCACATTAAAAACACAATTAGAGTGGAAACATCATTTCAAGTATAAATCCCATATGATATGTTTTTTCCCCTTCATAATATCATTGGTCCTCTCAAGAAAGTGATGAAATAATGCTGATTCATAGGAACTTAGTCTTAAAGAGACATACTGTCAGATGATAAACACTATGTCTTTGAAACAGGGGTGTTGTGAGAAGAAACTTGGGACCCATGCTTTCTGGGTTTTCAAGTCCATGATTAGACTTCTGGTAAACAGTCAAAGAAGGGAAAGGGTGAATAATAGTCCAGAATGAAAAAAGTTTGATGTATATGTAACTTTATTGATCACCTCCAGATTCTCTTTTTTTTATGGTCTGTGTCACCCTACTAGAATATAAATGCTCTTAGGGTAGATCACTGTTAACGTGCAGCAAGTGAAAGGCACTGAGTAAATATTTATTAAAAGAATGAAAGTGGCCTTGAATACATCTGCTCTTTACTCACCAGAGAACAGCCCCATAGCAGGCAAATGGCATCATTAACAAAATTTTAAAAATCATATCCTTATTAGCTCATAACCATGGATACAAGGCTCCCATTTATTTCATACTTTCTAAGTACTTAAGCATTCTGGTGTATTAGGGAGTGTTTCCACAGCCTTGCTGTAACATAAAGCAAGACTTTTTGGCCCATTGATTGCTGTTTCCAGAAGGGCCCATCTCTATACTTACCTCTAAACAATTAACTATTGATTTGTTATCCCAATGAACAACGATTTAGTATGGAACCTGTTTTATCAGTGTCATGCGAAAGTAGACATTTGATATGTCTTTAAGGGGTGATATGGATAATAATGTTGATGCAGAAGAAGACAACTAAAAGTTCTCTCTGGTCTTTGTCAAGTGCATCTGGGTGAAGGGTATCTTGGAGTCACTGGATTTCAGAACTCAAAAAGACTCGTCCAACTCTTCATGTTACAGGTGAAGAAAATGAGGTCTAAAGAGGTTGAGAGATTTGACCAAGACTAATTCCTGGGAATAGAGAAAGATCCTCTGATTCTCAGTTGGCCACATTGTCATCAGATCTCCAGTTCCAAACAGCCAAGAGAAGCAAGTCTGTTGATTTCCAGGAAGAAATGATTCCCCTTCACGTTTTTACTTTTTCTCCCTTAGATGCCTGCTCTGCCCTAACACGGAATTTATCTGATGTTTACGCTAAACTTAAGAAGAGGAAAATGCTCCTGGCAAAACTTGTGAATCAGTGTGGCATTGGAGAGCACAGTCATGAGAAAATGAGAATCAAAAGAATAAGAGGTAAATAATATTAGAGAAGAATAGAAAATCTATTATTTTAGTGGGACATAACATAAAATTTAGAACTGGTAAATAAGTACAGTAATGTATAAGGAAGCTAGATTCCTATATGAAACATCGAAAATACTGTTACATGAGCAAGAATTAGTTTAAACATGTAAACAATTATTCCATTCCTAAGAGCAATGAATTATTTAAGGTAAGTAGTTAAAATAATTGGAACTACACATTAGTTATATGAAGAAGATTATAAAGAGATACAAAGTGTGTAAAAGCTCTGATTAAATGGAGAGATATACTATACTTGTGATTGAAAACAGTGATTCAAAGATATCAATTTTCCAAACATTATTCAGATTCCATGTGCTTCAAATCAACTTTTAAAATGATGTAGTGTTTGTTTTATAGACTAAAAGATATCCATTTGTAAAATAAAACAATGGACCATCAACTAACATTATTCACAAGTAAATCATTCCAAATGGATTATAGGGCTAAAATTAAAAGTAAAAATCCCCCGTGTATAACAGTGGTGGATGACAATATAGAAGAATATCCATAATTTTAAAATTAGTGAAGATATTCTTAATATATATGCTTAAAGATGTCTGGTTGAAAAGTGGAAGGAGAAAAAGTAAAATGGAACGTGATATGGTCTCTGATTTTCTTTCAGAGACTTAATCTAGAGAAAAATATTCCAGTCTACGATATTGGATAAAGAAATAGAAATCTGTGATAATTACACAAATAATGAGAGAACATATATAAATGGTAGCATAATGTATCAGTTAGCTTCTGCTGTATAACAAACCAACATAAAATTTGGTGGCTTCAAATAAGAATAGTTTATTTTTTCTCAAGATTCTGTGGGCTAACTGGGCAGTTATTGTGATCTGGACCTATTGGTGGCTCAGCTGGGATTGGCTGGTCTAGGACGGCCTTACTAACATATCTGATTGTTGACTTGAAGTCACCTGGAGTAATGGAGATGTGCAGTCTATCTAGAGTCATTCACATATTGATGGCCTCAGGCATCCCAAGGGCAGCCGGAGAAGGACAAGTACAAACAATGAGCAAGTGGTTTTCATGCCTTTGCTTATGTCATTTGTTAATGTCTCATTGGCCAAAGCAAGTTACAAGGCCAAGTCTACCCAGAGTCAACGTGGGATGCTACGACCAAACAGACAGTGGGAGAAGACTAATGTGTTGCCATTTTCGCAATATTTCACACATAATTTTAGAGGAGAATTAGCATGAATGCTTTTGTATTTGTTCATTTGAATGCCCGAGGAAAATTGTACAAAGCCAAAACAAACGTAAAGCAAAAAATTAAGTGGAGATGTAAGGTAAGTTTAGTTGGTACTTAAAGTGGATCTGCAAAAATGTGGTAGTTTATTTTTCAAGTGTATGCAAGTTCTTGTGACCTATGAAAATAACTTACATTTCAATTATTTTCTCGCTGAGTGTGTTTTATTCGTTAACACATTTGATGTGTTTCTCTCTGGCATTAGGAAAATAACGTAGCACTTGGGAGCAAAGTAGCAGCCTAATAGCCCCACACTGGAGGCCAAGATGGAGCAGATATCCACGGCCAACATGACCTTGCCCTTGGTGCTGTGGTAGATGGGGAGGAAGGTGACCCAGACACTGCAGAACATCAGCATGCTGAACGTCAGGATCTTGGCTTCATTAAAGGTGTCAGGCAGGTTCCGGGCCAGGAAAGCCACAGTGAAGCTGCCCAGGGCCAAGGAGCCCAGGTATCCCAGGACACAGTAGAAAGCAGTGACCAAGCCCTTGTTGCACACGACGAAGATGTGGCGGTGTTCAGAGTGTGCATCTGTGTCAATGAAGGGAGGAGAGGTTCCCAGCCAGATTCCACAGAGACTCAGCTGGATAAAGGAACAGATGGGAATGATGAAGTTAGGTTCCTCTGACACCAACCACTGCCTCATCCTTCTCCCTGGTGCAGTGACCTTGAAGGCCACAGCCACAGTCATAGTTTTGGCCAAGACAGTGGAAACAGCCACAGTAAATACAACTCCAAATGTGATTTGATGAAGACTGCAGGTGGCTGTCTTGGGACGACCAATGAAGAGTAAGGAGCAGAGGAAGCAGAGGGTGAGGGAGATGAGCAGGATGTAGCTGAGAGTCCGATTATTGGCCTTGACTATGGGAGTGTCTTGGTGCTTCAGAAAGACTCCCAGGACCACAGCTGTGAGGACAGAAAAGTACAGAGCTGTGCAGGCCAGGACCATCCCTAAGGGTTCCTCATAAGCCAGAAAGGTCACAACTTTTTTGAGGCAGCAATCACACCCTCTGTTGGCATACTGATGATCTGCACACTTCACACACTGATCCATGTCTGGGGAGAGATGCAAAGTGTCCTCAGCCCAGGTTCAGTCATTCTATCTCATTCACATGCCCCCAAAGAAGGCATTGGGTAAGTTTAGCCAATTGTCTTCCTTTGCTGCTCCAGGCACCAAATAACAGAATGCTCTACAGAGAACCATTCCTAGTTAATACTGCCCATCTTCTTTCTGGTTAAGTAAACAAAGCTATTATCCTTCTCAGTATTTATCTTGCATATTCATGAAAGCACTTTTTTCTCAGCAGAAAACCAAATGTCCTCCCTGTCTCTCTTAGCTATACCCCTGTAAGCTATGGCCTAGATTTACTCATTCAATGAGCAAGCAGTTATTGGAAAACCTCCATGAGCCAGATAATATGCTACATTCTACGGAAACAGAGATGACCAAGTCATAGACCTCACTCCATGGGAGTTTCAAAATGAGACCCTTTCTACCATCTAAAATGATCTCCAAAACATTTCATCTTGATTTCACTTCCACCACTTTTGTTAACATTTTAGTCACTTCTCTCCTATGTTATCATAAGATCCTTTTACTCTGGTTCACTGCCCTTGTCCAGCATCACAAGTGATACTTCTACATGTAAGTGGGATCATGTTTATCCTCCATTAAAAAATCCGACAAACTCTTGGGAAGACCAAAAAGACTGTATAACCTTGGTCTTGCCTACCTCTACTACCTCTGCTCTGATTTTTAAGATTCCCAAATCTTCATGTGGTTCTGAAATTGTTCCGTGCCCACTCATCCCTGCAGGTATCAATACATGCTTTTTCCTTCTACGGGGCATTGCTCCTTCCTCTTTAGGTCCCTTTAAATTCTCTCACTTATCACGTTTAGAACTACAATCTGCCTGATAACGTTTTCTGTGGATGGTGTGAGTTAGGGTTGGCGAGTCATTGTCTTCTTCATGAAGACAGCCAACTTACCCAACATGGTTTATTGAAAAGTCTTTCATTTTCCCACTCCTCTTCAGTGTTTCCTTGTAAATCAGACGTCTATACGTGAGTCCCTATATGAGCAGATTGTATCTGAACTTGCCATTTGGTTCCGTTGATTTTCTTGTTTATCCTCTTGATGAACCTCCTCTATTGTGATGCTATAATACTTGATGTCAGGTAGAGTAAGTCCTCCCACTCTATTCATTGTCTTCAAGATTTTCTTAGCTAAGTTTTTCCTTTATCATTTCCATAAGAATTGTATCAACTGTAATTTCCACAGAACGGGTCATCATTTTAGCTGCAATTTTGTGGAAGCTGTAGATTAATTTGGACAATTTTGATATCTGTAGAATTTTGAGTCTGTTCAGTCACAAGTTTGATTTATCCCTCCACTTCTTTCAGTCTTCCTCCATTTTTCTAAATGCTGTTCTATAAATTTATGGACAGCAATCTTTTGAAAGTCTCATTAAAGTTATTTCTAGGTACTTCATAATTTAAGATGTTGTAAATGCCATTTTTTAAAATTTAAATTTTGAATGCTTATGATGGGTAGATGGAAGCAAAACTTTCTATATTAACCTTGTATTGAGACACCAATAAAATCAGTTAATACCTTAATTTATATGGTTTTTACATTTATACCATAATATCATCTGAAGATAACATCAATTTTACTTCTTCCTTTGAAGTAAATTATTCCTTTATTTATTTTCCTGCCAATATTGTATCAGGCAAGACCTCCAGCCTAACGGCTTATAGAGGCAGTGATGTTGAATATTTTACTCTTATCCTTGCTTTCAACAGTGCACCATAAATTTCCATTCTGTGAATACTGTGTATGGGAATAAGAGAGTTTCCTTCTGTTCCTGATTTGGTGATTGTTGTTTCTGTTGTTGTTGTTTGTTTTAAAATATGAATAGGTGTTTAATTTTACTAGTTTTTCTTACAGTTATTGAGATTATTATTTCTCTTTTTTTCAGAGATTAGTGTACTGAATTACATTGAATGAACCTAATTTGGTCATGATATGTCCTTCTTATAAAATATGGCTAGATTTGGAACCTTGATTTGATTTGATTTTTTTTTAGTATAAATGAATTTAATCCAAGAAAGAGAGTGGCCTTTAACTTCCTTTTCTGCAATGATTTTGTTAGATTTTGGTACCAATGTTAATCTCGTCTCTCAAAGTGATTCAAAAAGTTTTCAGTTTTTCCTATTCTCTGGAAGAGTTTGAGTAGATGTATATTTTTTGTTCTTGAATATTTGGGCAGATTCATCAAATTTGTACCAAATAAATAGCTTACAATAAAATTTTGTAGAAATGTTTTAAAGGATGGTCTCAATTTCTGTAATAGGTATGGCAATATTCAGATTTTTCATTTTTTCTTTATGCAGTTTGGTAACTTTTATTTGCCTAGAAATTTGTGAATTTCCTCTAAATTTTCATTGTATCAACATGATGTTATTTATGTTTTCTTCATGTTAAAAATTTTCCATATGATCTGCAGAGATTACTCCCTTTTCAGCCTTGGTATTATTTTGTTGCAATTTTTCTCTTTTTTTGAACACTAGTAATAGGATTTTGTTGAGCATATTTGTCATTTATTAGAATCTAATTTAGTTTTATTTATCCTTTTGATGTTTGTCTTTTATTTTGTTAACACTTCCTCTAATATTTATCATTTTGTGTTTTCTCTTTTCCTTGTGTTTACTTTTCTGCTCTTTTTATAGTTTGTGATGAATGCTTAGAACTTAGAAATTCAACCTTTCTTTATTTAAATATACACAGTAATATATAAATATATAATCTAGGATTATACATTTCTCTTTAAGGATAGATTTAATTCCACCCCATAAGATTTGATGAATAGTATTTTTAATTGGAAATACATTTATCCAAATTGACGATATGCTAGACTATATCATCAATCTCAGTACATTTCAACTAAATTGAAATTATACAAAAGATGTTGTGAAATTATGCTTCATATCAATCACAAAAATAAAATTAGATAATGCCACCATTGGGGGGATTCCAGCATTGCACCATTTAATATCATAAATCTGAGTAATTCCAAGATGTTAATTATTGCATGGAAAGTCTTCAGTGTTGGTTTTCTGTCCCTCTTTTACTTCATGACCCAACTCCCAAACCCACAGTGTCTGTGTTCTAGTCATGTTGAACCTTTTCTCAGCTCCCTAGAATATTAAATGCAGGGCTAATTTGCCGGTTTCTGCCATTTCTAAGAATTCCACCAAGAATTTAATCCGCCTTCATTTGTCTGATATAATACTAATGCTACTGCCTCTATGAATAAGTCCATGACACTTCCCTCCCCACAAACATATATACTATCACTTATTTCATCCCATGGGTCTCTGCGTACCTATATTGCAGCCCTATGTCACCCCCTTGAATTCACATCACTGCATGTTGTCTCCCCTACTCACCTGTGAACTCGAGGAGATCAGAAACCAAGCTGTACCATAAGCTCATTGTACACCATGGAAATACTTTCTTCTTAAATCAAACACAACCTTTCTGAGCTCCTGCTCTGTGCCAAGAACAGCACCAGACACTGGAAAAATAAGGATTTGTTCAACGTGATCTAAATGTAGCTTTAAAGAAGATGAAAAGTAAGGACTTACAATACCATGTGTTAGATTACATGAGAGAGATTTAAGTTAGTTACTGTGGAGTGGTAGTAAAGGGTTTCCTTGAGATCATAATGCCTGCAATGATGCTAAAATGAGATAAGCAAGCTAGTTCAAGGTAGAGAGAGAGAGTATCATTTTGGGAGGAAATATTATTGGCTATAAAAGTTAAATTACTAAATGGAGGAAGGCAACATTTTGACCCTGCAGTCCTCATCAGAGCTTTTCCGTTTCTTTGGGAGACCGGTGCATACAAAAGAGAGGTGGAGAGCCAGCCTTGATAGCCTAGTTGTGAAAGTTCAGTGCTCACCACTTCGGTGGCCCATGTTGGTTTCCTGGACATGGAACCACACCATCTCTCTGTGAATTGCCATGCTGTGGTGGTGGCTCACATAGAAGAACTAGAATGATTTACAACTAGGATATATAGCTATGTACTACAGTTTTGAGGACAATAATAAAAGAGGAAGATTGGCAACAGATTTTAATTAGCTCAGGACAAATGTTTCCCTTCAAAAAAAAACAGAAGTGGAGAATGTCGCTGCAAGGCATATACTCAACTATCTCATTGGAAATCACATTCTCTGGGCTGAGAATGCAAGCAAAACAATAGGCAGCATTGCTCTCTTGAGGGCTCTTCCTGAATCCCGGACTGCAACTCTCACTGCATGCAGAGTGTGGACTTTGGAGAAAATCAGATAACACTTGGTAACAGCTGTGACTTTTACCTAATTTTCAAATAACTAGAGTGTTTTAAAGTATTGGGCCTTAACAAACTTAATCTTGAAATACCTAAATCCAATTCATTGGTTGGACGCCATGCTTATTGTATGATATAAAACACTGGTACACCTCAGAAATAATGTGGGTTTGTTTCCAGAGCACTGCAATAAATCAAATATTGCAATAAAGTGAGTCACACCAATTTTTGATTTCCTAGTGCATAAAGAAGTTATGTTTACACTGTACTGTAGTGTACTAAGTGTGCAATAACATTATCTCTAGAAAACATGTACACAACTTAATTTTTTTTTTAAAAATTATTCCTGAAAATTACTAACCACTTTCTGAACCTTCAGCAAATTGCAATCTTTTGCTTATGAAGGTCTTGCTTCCATCTTGGATTGTTGGTAAATGAAAAAATTACTTCAGTTGGAAGTGAATTGTTAAATTTCCATGTGTGGCCCTTTATGAAGATCTGAGAGGACACAAAACTCCAACAAGATTTTGGTTATTCATGTGTGGAGTAAGGAATTGTGATTGGGTTCAACACACCTCAGTAATTCCTGTGTCCCACTCAATCACCTCGTCAGATAAAGACAATTCTTGACCATGTGGAGCATGTTGGGAATATTCTCCTACTTTCACCTTAAGTCCAAGACCTTCGGGAAATTTCCAAAAGTTGAGAATAGTTTACTCTGAATCTGATTTTCCTTCATCAGCCAAATTCACTGAGTCACCAGCAGGATTGTTAAATTCTATGTTCCTCAGAAAGAGGTGCAGCTAAAAGAGACACATCATCCTGTGGTGAAGTGGGCCCGGGTGTTAAAGAGAAAAACCCTGAATTGGGGACAGCCTTTCATTGTCTGTAATCCTTGCTTCATAATGTACTTTTATTACAAGTATCCAATGAAGTAAAGCAAATGAAATCATATGGAGAACTACAATATCATAATGTTTCTAAAATATCAGTTAGTTTCAAGAGAAAATGCCTAAAGACAAAAATATCAAGATGATCAGTGGTGATAGGATTCAGACAAATCTCGAGTACAAAGTCCAATCTAGCCACCCTCATGCACTCTCTGAATTTTCCCAGACCATCAATCTGCAAAATAATGTTAGCAATACCTAAAGTTGTTGCAGAATTAAATGAGATCATTTATGTAAACAATTCACTGTGATGTTCAGCACCAGATAGGCACATAAAGGACAAGTTCTCTTCTTCTTGTCATTGAGGAGCTTCATGGGAGAAGACAGGATATTCCCTATTGAAACGTTAGGCAGGCAGGATATTGGGATCCTTTGTAACACAAAGCATTGATATTGACTCATAGCTCAATTTCTCGTTGCCACTAGAACCTTCTTGTAGATGACTTACTACCCAAGACTAGATATACCTCTTAGAGAGTGAAACAAGTATAGAAACTCTTTTGCTTTTCTTGGAGAAAGAATCCTAACTTCTTGGATTGAGCACCTGTGGAACCATAAGAAAGTCACTTTTACAAGTGTACATTCTGTTAAGTCGAAGAGACTTTACCCGCCAGGGACAAAACACCAGACTTTCCCCACTTCGCATTGGCTGCATTTCTGCAAGTTGAAGAAGCATCTTGTGAAGATTCCAGGCCACAGCATACACAGCATTTTACATACTGTAACACCATTTAGTCATGTTTGTGTCAAAAATCTGCCAAGGCAGCCATCCTAAGGAGGCATTAGGTGGACAATTCTCCAGTGTTTTACAGTAAGACTCAGAAATCGTGCAAGGAATAAAGGGAAACCACAACATAGTGAGGTAAATGTCTTCTGGATATTTGGAAGGGTTAACTGTCTGGATAAAATTTTCAAAGCCAGGGACCTCACTACGGTGGTGTGAAAAAATGAAAGTCCCATGCAATGAGTCAAGGATGAAATCTCTCTCACTGTGGATAAAATCCCACTCTGATGTCGTGACCCAGACTTTCCATATCACTAAATACTCCCAAGTAGAAAAGCTCAAGCTTATCAGAGAGTTGGCATCACCATAAATGATAACCACATTCCCTTCTGTTTCCTATACTTGGAAATCGTATGGCCATGTCCTTGAGCAATATGACCTTTCAGTCACAGGAATCATTTCCACAAAGGCTGCACAGATTCCATTCCGCTCCATCTCTCCTCTGAAGTCTGAGAGAAACTCAACACCTTTCTTTTCTTCCGAGATGACCAGCCCCACCCAGATCCAACTGAAATGAAGCAGCAAAGAGTCCATGCCACTGGGTAGAGATGTGACCCTGGGGGCCATCTAATAGAGAGATGGAAACTGCTCATCATCATTCAGGGTAAGATCAAAAGGACCATAGGTAAGCTAAAAGGAAAAAACAATTGGAAGCAATATGAGGAAGGGGATTGGCAAAAATCACACTCTCAGTCCTGAAGGCTGTTCAGCAACACCTGGAGTGGTAGAAGGGGACGATTACTCATTTCATTTTCTAATCATTTTTCACTCCCTGAAAGCTTTCTATAAAATAAGATCAGTCAGAGTTCCAGGAAACTGCTTTGTCTCCTTCCCCTTCAACCTTCTCTCTACTCCAAAGAAAGGAAATGTCATACTCCATCGAGGTCCCGTAGACGGAGCCTTTGAGATCATATCCTTTGAGAGATGCACAAACCCAGTCTCCTCCTCTCTTCCTTTTTAAGCCCCTGAGAATGGCACCAAAGGAGACGTGGTTTCATCTCTCCCCATCCCACCCAGTCTTACCTGTGGAAATTTTTACAGTTCCAGCAGTGTTCCAATCTGGGCAGAAATTGCCAGGTGGTTCCTGTAAGGATCGCTAGAGACTTACACTCTCTCCTGCAGTCGTAATTAGGGATGTCCTTGCCCAACCCTGAGAACCAAATCAGGGAACTCTCCAATGTCCTCTTTTCACTGGGCAGGGCATTATAGAGATCAAATCCCAGTGTTGATTTCCTCAATGGCAAAAACCAAGGACAGAACATACTGGTAGTTCTTGTACTGAAACCTGCATAGAGGGATAAGAATCCTTAGGGAAAATACTCAAAATGATTTCCTTCAAATGCAATACAATGACTTTATTAAGATAAATTTGCTATTGACTCGAATGTCTGTGGCAACAGATGGCACTCCTGAAGCCTTAGAATTTATAACTAAAGAAAATAACATGACTCCAGCTGTGGAATGTCCTTACTGAATTACACACTCATGAATGAAACTGGTTAAATACACAGAAGAAAGTACAATGAATGGAAAAACAGATCACATTCAGAGTAGACTTGTAAATGGCTCTTTGGTTCAGGATCCAAAATGCTTGTGTATATGAGCACACCATTAAATCCTTCCTAGAAGAGCAACAATATTAGCATGAGATTGGAGAAAGCCGTGGGGAGGAAGAGTAATTGCAACTGAAAGATACATGACAAGCATAGACGCATGACATGTGCACGATGAGAATGGTGCAACAGAAGGCTATCAATCAAATTGACTAACCTCTGTCCCCTCAAACCTGTGCGTCTCCCACCATCAAAACCAGGAAACTAAGGTGAACTTCAGAGATCCAATGAAGGAGGAATCATCAACAGGCAGGAACAATTGAAAGAATCAAGAAGGACTGAAAGGACTAGCAACAATTAGGAATCTAAGAGAGAGAGCATTGTAAAGTTTAAAAAGCTTCTCATCCATTTCTTATTTTAAAAATATAAAATTAAAAGTAATCATTAACATCTTTAACGGTACCTATTCCTGATAGCCCATATTGTCTTCATCTTTTCTACAGACGTTCTAAACACAAATAACACCTAAGCCAAAGAAATTTCTCTGCATTTCTATTTCCTGGGATTTGTAATAGCATCAAGAATAAAATAGAGCAGTCACTTCTACTTATTTCAAGTGTTCTATTATTTAAGGTTTATTTAGTACCCTAGTTCATGCTCACTGCTTGTTAATGCTCCCCGTGTCCCTGTGAATAATAGGTGTTCTTCACTTTTTGGGTATAGGGTTCGATGTGTATCCATTAAATGCAACTTGCTAATTTGTTTTTCAAATACTCTATTATTAGATATATGTTATTCTTTGTCTCAGAGCAAAGTTGAAATTCTTCACTATGATGATATATTATGTCTACCTCTCCTCTTCCTCTGTCTCCTTCTCCTGTACTTCCTCCTCCTCCTCCGACTTTTTCTTCTTATCTTCTCCTTCTTCTCCTCTTCCTTCTCCTCCTTCCTTTCCTAGTTGAGGCTATATTATCTTCACATGATATCGTGTGTAGTATAACGACTATATCTTCATGCTAAGTTGAATTTATATACCATTGGGGATTAACCACTTAATTCCTAATGATGCTTTTCTCCTCATCTGTTTTATCTCATATTATTATAGCTACCTTGGGTTGATTTTTGATTGATATTTTCCTAGCATATCTTTATATCTTCTATTCTGTTTTGAATTTCTAGTTTTCCATGTATTTTAGTTTTCACAAGTCTTGTAAACAAGATACAACTAAATTTATCATTGTCACATCAAATTTAACAATCTGTATTTAACTCGAGAATTTATTCCATTTACATTTGCTGTGATTATTTATGTCCTTCTTTCGCTCCCACTATCTATATGTTTTCCTTCTATATTTTCCACAAGTTTTATTATGTTATTTCCCTTTAAAATTTATTGATTTATACTTCTTTTCCATATTCTATTGTATCTCCTCTATTTGGGTGAGAGTTATATTCTCTGCTTCTATTTTACCACCAGCCCACATTGCCTGAAGTGGATATAGTTTCTCATCTCCTGAGAAATTTATAGACCCTTTAACTTTCAGTTTTACCCTCATGGCTCACTTGTTTTTGTTGTACAGTACTTTATTTCTCCTTTTTCTTTACTCTCTCATCATCTCCATATCGAAATTATCTTTCATATTTTTTAGTTCCTTGTCTTTCTATGCTGCATTCTATTTCCTTCAGAATGCAAATTTGGTTTTCTATTCTCTCTTCTGTTGTAGAACCCATCTATGAAGTTTTAAAACTCAACACTTATGTATTTTTCATCTCTTAAAGTTCTATAAGGTCCTCTGCCAAATATGTGATATCATTTCTAAAATCTCTTCTTTGATTTTGTTATTCCATTTTTTGTTGTTCCATTTTTTTCTACACAGTTATTTTGTATCTTGAAGTTGTTAAGTCTAATAGTGAAGGTTTTAGTGTTTAAATCTATGGTTTTATTTTTAATTTTCTTATGTCTTATGACACTTATCGACAATGGCATGTATTCCTTATTTGTTTGGAGAACTTTGATTATGAGCTCACATTTGTCTGATTTTAATGTGTACAGAATGTCAGGCTTTTGCTTAGATTCTTTCTTCCAGAGATGAATGTCACTGGTTTCTGCTCACAGTCATGTGAGATGACACCAAGCTAAATGCCATTTTTGTGTGACTCACAACTAATCTGTGAGGCCCAGATTAATTCCCTCAAGTCACTGGTGACTCAAAGACAAATCCTTTCATTAGAGGATCATGCTGTCCTTTGACCACTGGGTGAATCCAAATTTGTCTAGTGCTTACAATTTCCTTCTTCTGTCCTTTGAGACTTGGCTTACATCATGTGAACTCAAGAATGCAATAACATTATATTTTATGGAAGATAGTATTATGTGGAGGGAAACCCCTTTGTGGTATCTAGTCCTCCATACTCCTAGTATTTCATTCTTTTGGATACTTCTTTGCATTTCTTTCTTTTAATAAAAATTCTTTCTGTAACTTGAAAAGAAAATAAATTGTAAAATCAAACGGGTGAGCTTGGGAGTATAGAAATAATTTACACGCTATTCATCAATATAAGTTTAAGATATAGAAAATTTTACAGTAATGTATGTATGGATTAGGTACATTTAACTGAAACTAAGAACCTCTATTTAGAACATATTTAATCAAATTTTAGGAGAAGAATCATTGAAATGCACACTCCAGGAACATTCTGTTTCTGTGAGGTGCACACATACTACACATATACCTGATCGTCATGTGACAAGCCATGATATGACCAACTTTAGTTCAACTTAGTTCAGGTGTGATATGATCAATTAAACTTGAAGAAGGGAGAGTGTCCAGAATATCCAGAAGCCCCATGTGTTTCCAATGTTAGAGTATTAAATACTGAGAACAAGGAAGAATGGTGCAGGTGTTGTATAAGTAAATTGCAGGTGTTGTATAAGTAAATTGCAATGTCTAAAGAGCAGAGAACAGCATCCACATTAAACTTATTGCAGACTGTGTCACATTTCTGAAAATAAACCACTCCTTTCAGAAGAAAAATGAAGAACGTTTTTGTGTCAGTTGGGGCCTCCAAATGCTGAGGTGGAGTTAGGAGTACAAGAAGATTATTGTGGCATAACACCTGTGAAAAATCAAATGATTGGGTAGGGACAGCCTGCACACTCAGATACGGATTTTACTGCCTCTGAAATGAAAAAATAAGGAATGTTAGGCAGAGGAGCTTTGAATCACAATGTGGAGATGCTAGTCTGCACCTGAGACCTACTGAATCAGAATGTTTGGGGTGGGGTCCAGCAAACCTTCTGTGTTTTAACAAGCTTTCCAGATAATTCAGATCCATAATCAAGTTTGAGGTTGACGGGGTTCAAAAATAAAGCACAGTACCAAAGAAGTGAACACAGAAAAATTAAAACAATTGTCTCAGTACTTTGTGTTAATGCGATTTTTAAAAAATGCAAACCACAAACTACTTTAAAGAATGTGCATAAAATTTAAAACCATCTTGAACCAAGAGCTTAATCTATACTGGATTAGGAGAAAAGAGACACTGGATTTGGAGAAAAAGAAAAGAAGTAATATACTAATTAATTTTTCATCTAACATTGAGGAGGCAGTGAGGCAAGACTTCAGATTCTGGGTTCTTCTTATTTCTCAAATTAAAAATATTGTAAAATAGGGGCCACCCTGGTGGCATAGTGGTTAAGTTTGCACGCTCTGCTTTGGTGGTCTAAGGTTCATGGCTTCGGATCCCGGGTGCAGACCTCTGCATCGCTCATCAAGCCATGCTGTGGTGGTGTCCCATATAATGTAGAGGAAGATGGTCATGGATGTTAGCCCAGGGCCAATTTTCCTCAACAGAAAAAAAAATTCTAAAATATAATGTGAAAAAGATGTATATATCCAACATCGTGTAGAAAAGTTTACTAAGGAAAATTACTTTAAATGGAGCAAAATAAGGAAAAAGGAAAAAAAGCAAAGTACAAAATTTAAAAATAGAACCACAGAGATAATGCTACATAAAGCAGTTATACTATACTGAAGTTACTTAAATCACTTTTTCAATATTGAATGTTACTCTACATTCCACGAAGACATAGGAAACTAACACTGAACATAGATGCTGAAAGAAAGGGGATTGTCAGTGATATTCCATACACGTGCTCACAAAAGTAAAGCCACAACTAATATGCAACTTTTATATATGAATGTGTATAATGGTACACATATCTGAAGGCAAAATATTTATGGACTAAAAGGTGGTTAGCAGGTAAAATGTATATGTTCAACTATAGTATCATATATTTGAAAAAGGATTTTAAAAATATGAAGTAAAGTGAACCTAACTACAACCAAAGTAAGAGTATTCAATTAACTTCTCAGTATTTGTCCAAAAAATGTCAATATAGGAATCATATATATTGTTAATCTTGATTTATCATTAAATATGTTTGGAGCATACACACACATGTGCCCACATATAAATATCAAACTTCCTACTCCAAAGCAAAGAAAGCATATTATTATAAAATTAGGTCCTATCCTTGTCCAGCAAGCAATTTCAACATAGCAATCAATTCCTGAAGCCGCCAGAAGTGAGATAGATGGCCAACCACAGAAATTCTGACTCAGTAGCTCATCAGAGGAACGGGCAGATTTGAAATCCAGTTCCTTAACCAACTTGCACGCAAAAATGTTCATTAACTGCCAACATATCTTAAACAAATCAGACAATTTATAAGCCAATAAACACTCTCATGAATATCAGTTTGGTCAAGCAGGAAATCAAACCAATGATTAGAAAGGAGTGGTGATGGTTTGTAATTGATATTTCAGTGGTGAACACGATGTAATCTATGCAGAAATAGAAGCAAAATGATATACACCCAAAATTTATACAATGTTGTAAACCAATGTTACTGCAATAAACAAAAATTAAAAATAAATAAATAAATAAATGTAGGATTAGCAAGGAGCCCTGGAGAGTGAGGAGAGAGAAAGGAAGAAGATAAGAAAGAGGTCTGCTCTGTGAGAAAATATCTGAGCAAGGTAGGGGGAGAGAGAGGGGGAGGAAAGGGGGAGAGAGAATCCCCCGACGCCCTTTCCCTGCAGGTTCTTAGGGCTGGCCAAATCCTTAACAAGACAGGTTGGCTGGAGAAAATCAGACATATCTGAAGAACATGTGTCCATGGGAGAAACCCGGCAAACTGAGTCAATCCACACAATAGCAGAGATTCTCAACTTGCATCCTCTCCTGAGCTAATGACAAAGGTGGATGTCGTGGGTGGGCCTGTGGGATGGGAGAGGGGATGAAGATGATTATTATGCAGAGACACAGATAAAGGTTTGTCCAACCCGTTTCCCCTGCACTGGGGTCAGGTCCGGAAGGGAAGGCATGGAGGTGACCAGGACCCGACATCTCTGTGGTGGGGCTGGCCCGAGGGCGGGCGTGGGGCTGATGGCTGGAAGAAGGATGGCTTGTGAGTTGGCACCAGCCAGCGGTGGAGCCAGAGACTTAGAGGTCAGGGATCGCTCTCTCTCTCCCTCTCTCTCTCTCTCTTTCCCACCCTCGGGAACCTGAGGAGAGTTAGGAGGCGCCACCTGCACACCTCGCCTACATCTCCCATGGGCCCTTCTTTGTCTGGTAGCTCGGGGAACCCTGCGGGCTTGGGTTCAACCCCCCACACCCCCGCACAAGCCAAGTGCTCATGATTGAATGCCAGGGCCTAGGGCTGGCCTCAGGGGTCCTCAGTGAAGGCCCCGCCCTCCCTCCAGGATCTGATCAGCTGGCGCCACCCAGCTGCAGCAGTTCCATCACCGCCCTACTTGACTTGGATTCAGCTGTTGTCTCCTTCCTCTCCCCCACTCCCACTCAGCTTGAAGGCGGCTTCTCTGCCTTGGAAGTATTGCTCTGGCCCTGATGGCCACAGGTATACTGGGCTTCAAGCTCAAGGCTCTGCCTGGGCCAGCTGCTACGTGCAGGGACTCATTTCTTCCTGGAAAGACAAAGCCATGGCCTCACCCCACGCCTGCACTTTGCGACTGCAGCCAGGCCAGGTGTAGGAAAGGCTCTGTGGAGTCAGAAGTGCCGAGACAGGCAGATGGCACCGCAGGGCTTGGGGGCCAGGGCCTAACTGGGCAAACCCTTCCGGCCACAGGTCCCAGCCTCCTCCCTGGAGTCAGGAAGGCCTGGTCTTCCTAGTGCCCAGGCCATGGCTCTGGGAAGAAATCTGCCATGGAGGACACGCAGGAGGCTCGCTGCCTGAGGTCGCAGGTGTCTCGCCAGGGCCACTTCAAGCCTGGCTTTCTCCAAAGGAGGCTGGCCAACCAGCCGAACCTGGCATCTGGGCCAGGCCCCTTCCAAGGGGACGAGTTCTGGAGGATATAGACCTGGGGACGGCTGCCAAGTCTCCTGGGGCGTGTGCTGGGCCCCCGTCAGAGGAGGAAGCAGCCTGGGAAGCAGTGTGCCAGACCTGAGATTTGGAGGCCTCCCACCCCCAGGTCCCTGTCCTGCCCAGGCCTCCCCAGGGAGGACGATGGTCATGGCAGTAGCTAGCGGGGTGGGGCTGGTGCCGAGCCTGCCCTTGGATGCCCCGGGAGAGGGCACTGTGGGATGGGCTGCCTCTGGCCAGGTCTGAGGGACTGACCGAGCTCGGGGCTGTTGGGGGCAGACAGAGAATCACCCTCCGCACTTTCCCTTCAGCTTCTTATGGCTGGCCAAATACTTAACAAGACAGGTTGTCTGGAGAAAATCAGACCCAGCTGAAGAATGTGTCCATGGGGGAAACCCGGGAAATTGAGTCTCCCCACACAATAGCAGAGATTCTCATCTTGCATCCTCTCCCGAGCTAATGACAAAGGTGGGTGTCATGGGTGGGCCTGTGGAATGGGAGAGGGGAGGAAGTCTATAGTCATGCAGAGGGACATGTAAACGCTTCTCTGAACCTTTCCCCAGCACTGGGGTCAGGTCCGGAAGGGATGGAACAGAGGTGACCAGGAACCGACCTCTCTGTGGTGTGGCTGGCCCTGGGGTGGGCGTGGGGGTTGTGGGTGGAAGTGGGATGGCGTGTGAGTTGGCACCAGCCAGTGGTGGAGGCAGCAACTCAGAGGTCAGGAATCTCTCTCTCTCTCTCCTTCTCTCTTTCTCTGTCTTTCTCTATCTCTGTCTCTGTCTCTCTCTCTCTCTATCCCTCTCCCTTGGGGACCTGAGGCATGGACCACCTCTGACATCCTGCTCTGAGCCTCCCAGACCACCCCTCTACCAGCCTGGTGACGTCTCCCGGCCCCTCTGAACAGGGCCTGCTTCAGGCCGCTGCCCTGCAGATATGTCTCACTGTGGTCCTCGTGGGTGCCATCCAGAGTGGT
The DNA here is from genome assembly GCF_020826845.1 of Diceros bicornis minor. Lineage (NCBI taxonomy): Eukaryota > Metazoa > Chordata > Mammalia > Perissodactyla > Rhinocerotidae > Diceros > Diceros bicornis. Next base: position 4,754,628 of record NW_026690900.1, read on the forward strand.
CTGTATTTTCTCAGTAGAGCCAGGGAGAGGGCCCTTGACAGGCTGTGGGGACCCCAAGTCCTCAGTTAGAAAGTGACTTGGCCAAGCCCTCAGGGGACCCAAGAGTGCCCCATCTTCTGCCTCAGAGATGAGGCACTGTTCTCCTTGACACCTCCTGGAACTTACAGTTTCTCCTCTCCTGGTTCTGTCCTCTTCTCTATCCTTGTCTCAGCTCACGCCCTCCAGCTGCATGTCTTGGGTGACAGAGATCTGGACACAGGCCGGGGCTGGGCTGGCATTCCCTGGGGAACATGTCCGGTGAAAGTGAGCTGTGAGTGTGCGTGCATGTGTGTGTGTGCATGTGCGCACATGTAAGTCACTTATAAGCATGCCTAAGCCAGCAGTGGCACACAACACACACACGTGCTCATTCTGAGGGTGGGCCCAGTCCCCCTCACTATGCCCAGCGTTTCCCACCGCCTTGACTGTGTCTGCTAGTTTCAGACAAGTGCAGTCAACCTTCAAGAAGGAGAGAGAACTTGGGTCCCATAGCTGCTCTCGAGGGGACCAGGATGCAGACAGTTGGAGCAGAGGCTCTGCACGCATGTTCCAGGAGCGTCCGAGTGTGGCCAGTCTGGCTGCTCCCCACTCAAGAGCCACATGGCCGGACCAAGTTCTTGAGCGGCTCCAGTCACGGTGTCGCATCTGTATGGGGGGCAAGCACCCCCACGAAGCTCGTGTCCGGGCCCTGAGTCCCAGCTGTGGCGTGGCCAGCAGAGCCAGCAGCAACCCCCTCATCTCCTCCCACCGTGTCACCCTGTCAGCTCACCAGGACCATCAGACAACCCCATAGGGTCTACAGGGTCACAGTACTGTCAACCCTTTGTTGGAGACGGGGAAGCTGACCCTCTGAGGTCAGGGATGGCGGAGGTGGCTCTGCATCTAGGCTTCCCGTGGGCCCCATGTGTTCATCTCAAGCTGCACCCTGATGGCTGCCCCGCACCAAAAACGGAGAGGAATCCCCACTTCCAGGAGGTGGTCAGAAGGGGAGGTGGTGCAGGTGAAGCACGGCAGGAGCGTGCTTTCGATGCACGGTGGCTGCTGTTACAAGATTTACTGTCTTAACAACAGTGTGTCAGGGTTCTGGGGCCCTGCCACCCCATCCACAGGAACTGAGTGTGCAGGTGAGAGCTCCAGCCCTTAGACCATCACCTGAACACCGAGTCCCCCAAGACCATGAGCTGCACCCGCTTTCCTGTCCTGGTAATGTCTCTGGCTGGGCTCCCCGTCAATTCCCTGCTTACCCTTGCCCTCCCATGCTGGAGCTCTCCACCTCCTCTCAGCTCCAAACCCAAGCCCACAGCCCTTCCCCTGGCACTCGGTAGGGAAATACTGCTGCCAGGATCCTTCTGGCTCGCGTCTGCCCCTCTCTGGAGATGCACTGGGCATGCCAAGGGCCGAGGCTGGATGGGAGCTTGTTAATGTTGAGTGAAATGCAGTCGGATCACAACGCTCCTGGCACAACACTCCTCGGTACCCCAGCTCCTGCTGCCTGCAGAGTGAGGACCACCCTCCTTCCGTGGCACAAGGGGGCCCCCCAACTTCCCTCAGGTGTAACCTCCTCTGTCTTGACCCTCACCCATCTCCCTCTCACCTGGCGTCTGTTAGCACGACTATCTCTGCTGAGCTGTGAGGCAGAGACCAGACTGCTCAGTGGTGTGTCCTTGGATCCTGGGCCCACTCTGACCAGTGGACATGGTGTCAGGCTGACACTGAATGACTGGCGGGTTGGTGGGGATGATGGGGGAGAAAAGGAGGTTGGCTTTATTTTTCCCTAATGACATAGAAAGAAGGAAGGGAGGTGGCTTCTGGGCAGGAGCAGACAGCTGTGCTGAGATGGGGACTCTAAAACAGAATAGGCTCCAGCGTCCTCTCCTCTTCCCTCCTGTGGTAGCCGGCCCCAACCCTCGTCTAGTGCACCCGTGGCTATTCAGTGGTTCCGTTCACTATGCTGCACTCATGTCCTCTGGAAGATGGTAATCTGTTCCTCAAGTCCCCTGCAGTGAAGCTATCTCGACCTTTGAAACAGATGAAACGTACGCTTTTTCCAACTGGGACGCAAAGGATGCGAGGTTCGTGCACAAGGCAGTTCTAAAAGTGGATGGGTAATTGCTGGTTCTGCTGATTTTGTAAGATCACGCCACACAGCCTCCCCCACAGAGAACAACTAGAAAATCTGTACATAATGCAACCAGGAGCCGCTTGACGGCATTGGGGAGTGAACAGCAGCAGACAGATTCCGGTGGAGTAGTTTGAAGTGAATTCCTCTGGCTTTCAATCTGGGTCCATGTGCAGTCAGAGGAGGGCATGGGAGGCAGTGGCTCTGGGAAAACCACAGTCTTCACAGCCCAAGAACAAGAAAAATGAAACTGGGGGGCTGTGGTTGTTACCGAACGAAGTGGGCTTGTTACCAAACTAAGTGGGCTCACCTCCTGTTGAGTTAAATAAGACTATACCAGTGGAAGTTGTCTCACAAAGTAAACTGTATTTGCAGAAAATAGGAGGCCATGAAGAATCATTTCCAAAGTCATGGCGTCCCAGAACTAAGGGAAGCAGGAAATTTTATTTCAGTTGGGGAATAATATTCAAAAGGGAGAGGTGGGTATTCACTTCCACAGGCTCAGTTCGAGAACATGCTTCCACATAATGAGGCCTAAGCTCCTCCTGGAGAGATCTTTGCATTAAAAATAAAGCAAAGGTCATGGGCATAGCTCTTGTGGTGTGGCTTGGTCAGTTTCAGGATGGCTGGTGGTTACATCTCCTTAACCTACAAAAGGAAAAGAAACAGCTTGGAAAAACAGTTAATTGCTTCCAAACCCACCTTTGAGTTTCTCCAGCCACCTAGTCCCGGACATGGTCACTGAAGAGGGAGGGGGATTGCAGAAGAGGAAGAAATGTGCAGGGGAAACTTCAGACTCTGCCCCCACCTTTCTGATGGACTGAACCACACATGCGCAAGCCACCCGCTAACAACAGAAGATCTGAACTGAGGCTGGAGCTGCAGCTAGGAGCCAGTTTGGGGTTCAAGACCAGCTGAGATCACTACATGCTGAACCAAGAGACACAGTCATTGGTGGAAAATAACAGAACCCAGAGTTTCCACCACACCACATTCATAATGTCCAGGACAGAGTGCAAAATCACCCAACATCCAAAAATCAAGTAATTGGGACACATTATTAAGAGAAAAGAGCATCAACTGAGATAGATCCCAAGATGACCCAGGTGTTGGAACTGGCAGATAAGGATTTTTCTTCATGTGCCGTGAAGCTCGGTTATTAGGTGCATAAACAGTCTGTATTATGTCTTCTTGATAATGGACCCTTTTGGATTTCACAACGACCTCCTTTATTCCTGGTAATATTCATTGTGCTTGAAATCTGCTTTATCTAGGATTAGTATAGCTTCTCCAGCTTTCTTTCAACTAGTGTTAGCATGGCATGTTTTTTCAATCTCTTTATTTTAAATTTATTTGTGTTTTTATATTTAAAGTGGGTTTGGGGTAGGCAGCATATAGTTGAGTTTGCTTTCTTATTCAATATGACAAATTATGCCTTTTAAATGGGGTTTTTAGACCACTGTCATCTAATGATACTGCTGATAATAGTTAGATTTGAATATATCCTGCGATTTTTTTCTTATTTGACCAATCTCTTTTTTGTTTCCTTTTTCCTCTTAGACTGCTTTTTTTTGGATAATTTAACTATTTTTTATGATTCCATTTAATCATTTTTTTTGGCTTATTCTGGATAAGTCTTTGCTGTGTGTGTGCGTGTGTGTGCATGCATTAGGGTTTACAGTACACATCTTTAACTTATCACATTTTATCTTCAAATAATATCAGACCACTTCATGACGCCTGAACAACATCACAACAGTGCTCTCCCACCCCCACTGCAGCCTCCGTGTCCATGTTGTCACACGTTTTATTCGACGTGTTACATACCCCACAGAAAGTGCTCTCTATCCCTTTCTTCACATAAGGTTTCCATATTGTGTCATTTTCCTTCAGCATCTCTCAGCGCTGATCTGCTGGTGACCGTGAATTATCTCAGCTCTTGTGTGTCTGAGAAAGTTGATATTTTATCTTATTTGTACCCTTTGCTACCAGGCATAGAATCATAAATTAGCAGCTTTTTCTCTCAATACTCTGAAGACCTTGCTCCACTCTGCTCTGGCCTCAGTTCCAGTAAGAGATCTGCCTTCATCCTAACCTTTGTTCCTCTGCACTCAGCAGGACTTTTTATCTCCTGTCTGATTTCATGATTATCTTGTTATCACCCTATTTAAGCAATTTAATTATGATGTGCCGTCTTCATACTTCTTAGACTTGGGGTCCATTAAGTGTCTTGGATATGTGGGTTTATAGTATTTTTTTAATATAATATGGAAAATTTTCAGTCATTATTTCCTCAAATGGTTTTTTCTGTTTTCTTATCTTTCTCTTTCTGATTACACATATTTTAGGTCATTTGAAGTTGTCCTGCAGTTAACTTTCTGCTCATTTTCTTTGGTCTATTTTCTCTCTGTATTTTATTTTGAATGGTTTCTATTATATGTCTTCAAGGTCATTAATCTTTTGACTAATTTGCTCTTAATCTCATCTAGTAAGTTTTTCATTACAGATGTTTAGTTACAGACATTTCATCTCTAAAAGTTTTTGGGTCATTTTCATATCTTCCATATTTCTACTTAACATCATCAGCCTTTTCTTTTTTTTACTGAAGTATTGACATACAATATTATGATAGTTTCAGGTGCACAACATAGTGATTTGACATTTATATACATTATAAAGTGATCACCATGATAAATCTAGTTCCATCTGTCATCATACAAAGTTATGACAATATTGTTGACTATGTTCCCCATGATGTAATTCCATCCCCATGACTTTTTCATTTTATGACTGGAAGTTTGTACCTCTTATCCCCTCACCTATTTCACCCACTCCCGACCCCCTACATTGTCAGTCTTCTCTCTAACTTCTTGAACATGTGGAATATGATAACAGTAATAACATCTCATCTTTGTCTATGAATTACATCATCTGTGCTATTTCTGGTCAGTATCAATTGACTGACTTGTCCCTTCATTACATGATGTGTTTTCCTGCTTTTTTGCGTACCAGGTAATTTTGGGTTGGCTGGTAGACATTGTGTATTTTTCCTTGTTGGAAACTGGATAGTTTGAACGCCTAAAAATATTCTTGAGCTGTTTCCTGGGACAGAGTTGTGTTAATTTGAAACAATTTGAAACATTCAGGCTGATTCTAAGCTTTGTTAGGTGGGATCTGAGTAAACTTTAGTCCAAGCCTGACTGTGTTCCACCACTGAGGCCACTCTGAATACTGGACACAATCTCCTGTGAGTTATGGGGCTTTCCTAAGCTATGTGTGGACTGGTTGAACCCAAACCATTCCTGTCTGGGTGAGCTCCAAGAATTATTTCCTTTAATTTTTTGGTGTTTGATTCTGTAGTGTTGGGTAGTTTCCTCACATGGGTGCACTGGTCAGTACTCAGTGGAAGATGCAGTGGGCCCACTGAGAATCTGTGATGTTCTCTCTTGCTGCAGTTCTCTCTTCTTGGGTGGTCTTCTGTATGTGCTCTAGTCACCTCAGCCTCCCAGGACACCCAGTGCCATCTCTTCAACTCAGAGAGAGCTCAGGGGTCCACCTGGGTTCTCCTTCTCTGTGCTGGAGCCTGGAATTCTCTCTCCAGGCAGCAGGGCCATCTCAGGGCCTACCTTGTCGGTTCCAGGTCTCTCAGGGATCACTGAACTCTGCTGCCTGAGACCCACTGTGTGAAAACTACTGTTTCATATATGTTCCCCAAGATTTTCAGTTGTTGTGGGAAGAAAGGTAAATTTGTTCCCTGTTATTTCACCTTGGCCGAAAGCATAAGTATTAAACAAAGATTTTAAAGTGATTGTCAAAACTATCCTCCGTGAAGGTAAACAAATATGCTTGCAACAAATGAAAGAGTAGGAAATCTCAGCAGAAAAATTTAAAAAAGAAAATTTTAGAATTGGAAAATACAATATTAGAAATAACAAATTATTTACATGGAATTTAAGTAGCGCAATAGAAATTAACATGGAAAACAGAATGAAAAAAGGGTGGAAAAATAACAGAGCCTCAGTCATTCTTAGGTAAGATCAAACTTTAATATACTTGTGGTCGGCTTCAAAGAAGGAATGGAGAGAGAGAATGTGCAAACAAAAATACTTGAAGAAATAGTGGCTGGAATTATCCAAGTGATGGAAGATAGTAATTTGCAAATATGATGCTCAACTAACACCAAGCATAATGAAAACAGTCCCACATAGAGACACATCAGATCTAGCAGCTGGATACCAAGGCTGAAAAGCAAATGTTGGAAGCAGCAGAGAAAAATGACACTTCACACAGAGTGGAGTAATGATTTGATTAATAGGTGACTTCTCATCAGAAACTATGGGGATCAGAAGAGAATGAGAAAAGAGATTTAAAGTGTTGAGAGAGAGAAAAAAAGACCTGTCAATCCAGAATCTTATATCCAGCAAAGATATACTTCGAAAATCACTGTTGAAAGACAACATTTTCAGATTTAGAAAAACTAAAAGAAACTATTACCAGCAAATCTCTACAATAGAAGATGCTAAAGGAAATTCTTTAGGAGAAGGGAAATTATACCAGAAAAGGAATCTCAGATCCTCAGAATGGAATAAGTAGCTTCAGAAATGGTAAATATCTAGGTAAATGTCAAAGGCTACTCATTTTTTCTGCTTTCTCCTTCTAACTTTTGTATAATACACACAACTTAAAGTAAAAACTGTGATATTATGGGGAGGGTAGAAGGATGAATAGGTGAGCATAGAGGGATTTTAGGGCAGTGAAACTATTCTGTCTGACACAATAATGGTGGATACATGTCATTAGACATCTGTCCAAACCCACAGAATGCACAACAGCGAGAGTGAACCTGGTGTAAACTGTGGACTTCGGGTGATGATGACATGTCAGTGCAGGTTGGTCATCTGTAACAAATACACCATCCGATGGGCAATGTTGATAGTGGGGGGGCTGTGCATATGTGAGCAGGGCATATATGTACCAAACACTCAATTTTGTTGTGAAACAAAAACTGCTCTAAAAAAATAAAGTCTTTAAAAAATGATAATATTTTCATCTGAGGTTCATAAGATATGTAGATGCAGTACATACAGTTACTACAGCATAAAGGATGGGCGGGGTGGCCCAATATGGCTGCAATATTTCCATATTTTACCTGAAGTACTAAAATGTTCATTGTAAGTGGAACAGGAAAAGTTAGAGATGGAGATTGTGAACGCTGGATAAATAACTGAAAAAAAAATAACCAATAAGACAAAATTAAAACAATGTAATCCACCACATGACCAGATCAAAGAAGAAAATCATGTGACATGCAGAAAATGCATTTGAAGAAATTCTACATCCATTTATAAAAGTCCAGGAAAGTAGAAGTAGAGGGAACTTCTCTAACTTGATACAAGGCATCCATGAGAACCTACAGTTATCACAGACATTAAGACTAAAGGCTTCCCCTGTAAGTCAGGATCAAGGCAGAGACATCCACTCTCATTGTCTCCAGTCAACACCACACTGGATTCTTAGTTGGTGTGAAATAGCAAGAAAATCAAATAAAGGGCATACAGATTGGAAAGGAAGAAGTAAAACTGTCTTTTTTCACAGATGACATGACTGTCTGCGTAAAAAATCCTTAAGAATATAACAAAAAAAAGGCTACTGGAATTCATAAATGAGTGTAACAAGGTCATAGGATACAAAGTCAACATACGAACATCATTTGTATTTCTATACAGTGGCAATAAATGATTGGAAATTGACATGTTTTTTCTTTTGCTTGAGGAAGATGGTCCCTGAGCTCACACCTGTGCCAATCTTCTTCTACTTTGTATGGGATGCTGTCACAGCATGGCTCGATGAGCAGTGTGTGGATCCATGCCCAGGATCCGAACCCGAGGACACAGGGCCGTGGAAGTGAAGTATGCGAACTTAACAACTGTGCCACCAGGCCGGTCCCCAGAAATTGACATTTTTAAAGTGCAACTTACAATAGCAACAAAAATCATAACATATTTAGGAATAAATCCTATAATATGCCTGTAGAATCTCTATGCTGAAAACTACAAAACACTGATGGAAGAAGTAAAAGAAAACTTCAATAAGCAGGGAAATGATCTTAGTCTATTCGGGCTGCTATAACAAAACCCACAGACTGGATAGCTTATAAACAACAGACATTTATTTCCCACAGTTCTGGAGGCTGAGAGTCCAAGATCAAGGCACCAGCATGGTCACATTCTGGTGACAGCCCACTTCCTAGTTCATAGCTGGTGCCTTCTTGCTGTGTCCTCACACGGTGGAGGGGACAAGGGCTCTCTCTGGAGCCTCTTTTGTTATAAAGGCACTAATCTTGTTCATGAGGGCTCGACCCACATGACACAAGCACCTCCCAGAGGCCCCACCTTCTAACACTCTCAACCTTGGGGGTTAGGATTTCAACATGTGACTTTTGGGAGGACATAAGCATTCAGACCCCAGCAGAAATATACTGTGTTTGTGGATTGGAAGACTCGGTATTTTAAATATTAACTCTCCTTAAGTTGATCTATACCAATTACCATTCCAGCGTATTTTTGGTAGAAACTATGAAGTTGATTCTACAATTTATTTGAGTAGGCAAAGTAATTAGAATAGCCAAAACAATTTTGAAAAAGAAGAACAAAGTTGGAGGCCTTAAACTACCTGCTTTCCAGGCATATTATAACATTACGATAATCAATAGTGTGCTGGTGAACGAATAAACACACAGATCAGTGGAACAGAAGAGAGAATCCAGAAACAGAACCACACGTGTATGAGCAATTGATATTTGACAAAGTTGCAAAAATAACTTAATGGAGAAGGAATGGTATTTTCAAAAAGTGGCACTGGAAAAATTGAATATTCACACGCAAAAATATCCACCATAATATATAACTCAAAACAAAACAAAACCCCAAAATCCTTGGACCCATGTCTCACACCACATACAAAAATTAACTCAAAGTGAATCATAGCAGTAAGTGTAAAATCTAAAACTATAAATCTTCTAGGAGAAAATATTCATGACCTTGGATTAGGCAAAGATTTCTCAGGTGTGAAACCAAAAGCACACCCATAACAAATTTTGTTTAGTTAAACTTTATCAAAACTAAGAACTTCTTCTCTTCAAAAGACACTGTTGAGAGAAGGAAAACAAGTCAAAAGCTGGGAGAAACCATTTCTGAAACACATATCTGTGAAGGCTTTTTATTCAGTATATATGAAGAACTCTTAAATCTGAATAACAAAACAACCTCGTAAAAAATTGGCAAAAGATTTGAAGAGGCACTTCAGCAAAAATGATACACAAATGGAATGAAAGTACAGGAAAAAATGCTCAACATCATCAGTCATCAGAGAAATTCAAGTGAAAATCACAATGAGATACATGTGTGCACCTTTCAGAATAGCTTAAAAAATTAGCAACAATATCAAGTACTGGCAAGGATGCAGAGCAACCAGAATGCTCGTACACTCCTGCTGGGAAAGCAGAATGTTTCAGCCATATTGGAAAACATTTTGATAGTTGCTTGTAAATTTAAAGAAATGTTGACCATGTAATCTTTCTGATCCGGTAATCATATTCTTGTATATATGTCAAAGAGAATCAAAAAGTTACGTTCACACAAAAATCTGTATATTGATGTTTATAGCAGACTTATTCACAATTTCCAAAAACTGGAAACAACCCAAACAGACAATCTGTGGATATAAACGGTCTTCAGCTAGTAAATAAGTGGCACATCCATCCAATGGAATATTATTCAGTAATGAAAAGGAATAAACATTTTATATGTGAGACGAAATGGATGAATATCAAATACAATCTGCTAAGTAAAGAAGGTAAATCTCAAGAGCAGATGGACAAGCTTGTCCCAAGAGGAGCGACAGTCCTGCCATGTGCAGCCCGCAGCCTCATCATGCTTGGTATGGGAGGCCTTCACCAAAGAGTGTGTTCCTGGCTGAGATTTGAGGAGGCAGAGTTTGCAAGATTCATTGGACAATCTCCTGACCATTCATTCTATGTGGCCACATTGGTACTTCCTGGGGACATTGGTGGGGGAGGTCATGGAGGTCCGTGAGCTCAGAAGATCATGGCAGTGGAGGCTGATGAGAGTTGATGGAAGGGGCTACAGGATTGACCCTATCCTTTAATTTTGTTGGAGTAAAGATGGTGCAGAACCCCAGGCCAGGCAGGGGCTGGGCCAAATGGATAGGCTAGTGGCGCTTCCCTGGGTTGGGGGAGGAAGGATGGGCATTGAGTGAAGAATGAGGAGGATGCCTTTTGGTTTCAACAGTCGGGGCTCACCCCCTGGAGACCTTGGGATGTTTCCATAACCAGAACAGGGCTCCAAGGTGGCTTCTGTTGTCCAGGAAGCCCAGCGGATGCAAAGTATTTAAAGTGCCCTTTGTGGAATCATCACCTTGAAATTCAAAACCTGTAAGTGGCCACTGGCTCAGCTGCATGGAGGGCCTGGGCTTCCAGGGGGCAGCATTTCTGCAGGAATGTGCCAGGTGACCACCTAGACTGTGAATTTGGATGAGGACTCATGTGATAGAACCCCCCTCCCCTGTCCCTTGAAAACCTCAGATCATCACCTAGGGAGACAGTTTTCCCTCTACTGCTCAGAACCATCAGTCATCCTGGCTGGTCCCCACACACAGCTCGTGTTCTTTCCACACCATATCCACGAACTGACTTTCTCCAGTTTCCCAGAGCCCAGACACACTCTTTGCTGGACACCCCTCCAACTGTGAGCCTTTCTCACTGAAAGTGGCTCCATGCCCAGGGACAGGACACCTGTGCTTCCCCTACCTCACAGGGTCATCACCCTCAGGGGACACGACACCATGCTGAAACAGTTCCATCATCTTCTCTTATTCCATCCAGAGAACCAGTAAAGAAATTTGGGGTTCAGGTCAGCTGCTCCTAAGCTCCCTGCAGCATATGGAACAACTTATGACAAGAAGCTTCAGGGAGCCTTGGCTGATGGCAGTGATCTGAGGCCAGCTGAGAGACCTAATGTGGACAGCATCCCTGCCAGCCACCAGACACGTCTACGCAGTACTGCTGGGGATCTGAACCTCCATCCCTCCTGACCTCGCAGCTCCCTGCACTGGGGCCTCCCACACCCTGTTTTCCCTCCTTCAGGCATTAAGACCCTCCCCAACTGCATGAACCCCAACAAGTCCAACATGGCCTTAACCCATGTCGCTTCTAGGGTGGAGATCCATCATCAACACTTGGTTCATCCTGAAGAGGGACCATGGCATTGCTTAATTCCAAGACAAGATGAATAACCAGGACATGCAGATGATGAAGTCTTCAGTGGGGGTCTCCACAGGGCAAGAGGGGCCTTAGAGGCAGTGGTGTGGCCACACAGAGTGGGCTGTCTACCTGGGCCAGCACATCTAGCAGCTGCACTGAGCCTTTGAGCCAAACTGTGTCTTGTGCACTGATGGGGAAGTGTGTGTGTGTTCATGTGTGTGTGCAATTTGAGGTGTGGGTGTAAGCCCGCACTGTCTGTCTCTCCACCACTATTGTGACTCGACCCCTTTTGGTCACTCTGCATCCACCCAGATGATCTTTCTGACATCTTGGACCCTCAGGCCCTGTCCTCTGCCTACCTTCTCTCAACTCCCACCACCCACTGCCCTGGCATCACTCTGCGCATTTAACCATCTCCACCATGACCGACACCCCCATTTATGGCCAGCCCATTTAAGCCAGTACCCACCAGTGTCTCTCCAGCCCACCTACTGGGGGCTCCCTCCCCTGATGAGTCCTCAGCCCACTGGGTCTGCGTCTGCCAACCTTGCTCCACGTTCGCTTTCCTTCCCCTACGTCACGTCCTTCCTTCCTCTGCACACACTGAGCTCCAGGACAACCCCACGCTCCTATCCTGCAGCTCTGTCCTGTTCCTTCCATGATCCTGGCCAGGTGAAATCCACCCTGGGACCCAGCTCTACACCTTCTCTGCACATGCCTCAGCTGTGAGAGGGGCAGAGGCTGGTGCAGAGCGAGGGCTGATCCCACTGTCACATCATGACGGCAGACCACAAGGCCCCTCGGTACTGCCCACACCCCTCCCAGTGTCCCTGGGTCACCTCACTCCTCCCCGCTCTAGGTGCATTTCACATGTCCCTTCTCTCCTCACCATCCACCCACCCCTGCTTCCCTGTGCAGTACAAACCTTTATTGCAACAAGGCTCAGTGCACAGATTGTGCACACTGTAGTGTGCACGGCTCGGTGTGGCAGCTTGTGGGTATGGTATGCACACATGTTGCCAGCTGGGAGAGGGCTGAGGTGCAGCTTCTGAGACTCAGACTCCCCCAGGGAGAGGTCAGGCGCATGCAACTGGGAGGGGCAGACACCCTGGAAGGGAGAAGGGCCACACCAAGGGACTGTCCCCTCTCCAGGATGAACATCTCAGGGGGCTTCAGGTTCTAATGGGCCAGGCTGGGAAGATGGGACTCCACTCAGGAGGGGCTGTGGGCTGATTCAGGTGAGGGGGAAGAAAGTGTAAGGTCACTGGCCTCTGGAGGCCGGGCATTGACAGCCTGAGCCCCCTCCTCTTGGTGTGGTCCCCCTGCAAACCATAAAATGCAGGCATGTCCCTCATGGAGGGGCTGTAGCAGGGTGGACAGTGCACCCCTGAGTCCAGGGAGTTCCACACCATCCCATCCACAGAGGGCAAGTCTCTGCTCTCCCGGGCCAAGTGGCCCCCTTTGATGTGGAGTCTTCAGATAAGGGGACCGCCCCAGAGGCCTCAGCTACCCAGGCGGCTCCTTGGCTCAGGTGACTCCTGTCCCAAATAGAAAAAAGTACAATGAAGAATATAGACAGGACCCATAATCCCACCACTATATCCACCTCCCCTAACTCCCAGGTCTGGTCCTTTGGATTTGAGTGTGGATCAAACTGGGAAATTCACTTTTGGCTTTTCATGGCATTTCCATCACCCTCCAGACTCTCCAATGTCCTCGCTGGAAGGACTAACCAGCTAGAGAACACCCGGTTAGTTAACCTCCTGTATTTATAGAGGGGCAGGAACCGAGATGGGGAAGGAAGGAGGAGCCTCAGGCCTTTGACCCTTCCTCCTGCACCTCAGCATCAGCTCTGCTCTGTCTCCTCACCCTCACCTGGAGAATGTGTCTTGACTGGATCCCCATCCTGCTCCTCCCTCCGCCACAGGCCTTTGTCCACCAGCTCCCCAGCCCAAAGAGTTAAGGATGGCAAGAACAACTACAAGAGCCATTATTTATGGAGTTCTTGCCCTGTGCCAGCAAGGAGTTAATTATCTCACCGAGTAAGAGAGAGGTTCCAAAAGTCACCCATTTTACAAATGAAGAAACTGAAGCCCAGGGAGTTAATCTCATGGCCAGGGTCTCTGAGGTAGGAAGAGGTTACATCCAGGATATGAATGTAGACCCATAAGTCTGGAGTCTCGCACTAACACGTATGCTTTGGGAATAATCAGTAAAAAAGTTTATAATCATGAGATTGGATTTGCAAGTTGGAGCATAGCATACATACCATCAAGTACAGAAATCATACTTGCATTGATCCGTGAGTTATCCAAAGGGAACACAACCGCTAACCAGTACCCACAAAAATAGAACATGACCAGCCCTACAACGGCCCTCTTATGTGCCCCTCCCAGGTCACTGACCTCTCTCCCCCAAGGGGAACCAATATTCTAACTTCTGAATTTGTTTTTCTTGTCTTTGAACTTGATTTAAATGGAATCATAGAGAGTGTCTTCTTTGGTGTCTGGCTTCTTTCATTTTGCTGCTAAGATTCATCAATATTCTTGAATGTGGCTGTAGTTAATTTTTATTTCTGTATAGTATTCCACTATAAAACGTATAACCCATTTTATTTATCCATTCCACTACTGATGAGGAATGGGTTGTCCCCAATTTGATGATATGCCAAAAAATGCTGCTCTGGACATCTTGTACATCTTTCGGTGAACATATGAACATATCTGTGTTGGGTATATACCTAAGCATGGAATTGTTGGGTCATAGAGTATGTGTACGTCCACCTTTAGGAGATACTACCAAAGAGTTTCAAAGTGTATTAAACAGTTTGCACTCCCAGCTGTGTATAAAAGTTCGAGTTGCTCTGCATCTCCACCAATGCTTGGTGCCGTCAGAGGTTTGATTTTAACCGTGGTGGTGTATGTGTAGTGGTAGCTCATTGTGGTTTTAATTTGCATTTTCCTACTGAGTAATAACGTCGAGCCCTTTTCCATTTCATTGTTCCCATTTGGTTATCTCTTTTTTTGAAGTGCCTTTGAAAATCGGTCCTTTTTTTCTGGTGGATTGTCTGTAATATTTTTATAAATTTATGAGAGTTAGTTAAATATCCTAGATAAGAGTCTTGTGTCAGATAAATGAATGGCATGTGTTTATCCCCTTTGTGCCTGCCCTTTTTCCTCTCTTAAAAGTTTCTTTTCACTGAAAGTTCTCATTTTTAATAATTTCCTGTTTATCTTTTGTTCCTTATGTTTACTATCCTTTGTGTTCTGCGAAATCTTTGCCTGCCCCAAGATCCTGAAACTGTTTTCCTAAGGTACCTACTATAGAAGTTATTGTAAAAACCCCCATTTAGATTTAAAATCCACCTGGAATTGACTTTTGTTGGTACAGCCGGTATGGAAAACAGTGTTTTCTCAAAGATTAAAGATCAGAGTTTTCTCAAAAGATTACAAATGGAACTCTCATATGATGAAGCAATCCCACTACTGGGTATAGTTCCGAAGGAAATGAAATCAGTATCTTCAAGTGATATCTGCCCTCCCATGTTCACTGCAGCACTTGTCATAATGTTACCGAACCAAAATGAATTCCCTATTTGGTGAGTTGAAATCAAAGCCTTTGCCAGAAATAGTTTTCACACAAAGTACAATTCATTTGCAGCAAATAAAGGGGACCATAGGGAATCGCTTCCAAAGCTTTGGCTCTCTCAGCAAGGGAAAACAAGTGCCTTTTATTTTTGGTAGGGAATAAATATTCAAAAGGAAAGTTTCGTCATCACGTATAGAGGTGGGTATAAGCTAGCCCAGGCGTAGTTTGAAAACATGACTTCACCTACATTTCGTGTTATGCTAATAAGGCTTAAGCTCCTCCAGGGGTGGAGATCTTAACATTAAAATGAAGCAAAAGTAACTTTGGACAATTCTTGGCCCATCTGTGCAGGCATTGCTTTTGCAGTGGGCTTTGGACTGGTTCAGGGTGGTTGGTGATTGCGTCTCTTAATGTAACTGAGAAACAACTTTGAGAAAGAGTTAAGGGGCCGGCCTGGTGGCGTAGTTGTTGGGTTTGGGCACACCACTTCAACAGCCTGGGGTTTGCAGATTAGGATCCCTGGCGCCGACCTATGCACTGCTCATCAAGCCATGCCGTGGAGACGTCCCACATATCAAACGGAGGAAGATGGGCAGAGATGTTAGCTCAGGGCCAATCTTCCTCAGCATAAAGAGGAAGATTGGCAACAGATGCTAGGTCGGGGCTAATCTTCCTCACCAAAACAACAAAAAAGAAACAGTTAAGTGCTTTCGAAACCGCCTTTGAGTTACTCGGGGCAGTTAGTTGGTGAGAACAATAGCCAAAGTATGGACACAACCTAAGTGTCTGCTGATGGATGAATGGACTAAGAAACATTACATGTATCTACAATTAAATATTATCCAGCTTTAAATATGAGAGAAATCCTGCCTTTTCTGAAAACACAGTTGAAATTGGAGGACATTATGCTAAGCGAAATAAGCCAGACACAGAAAGACAATTACTGCATGATCTCATTTACATGTGGAATCTAAAAACGTCAAACTTGTGGAAACAAAGAGTGGAATGTGGCTACCAGGGATGGAGGTTGGTGGGTGCGAGGGGAATAGGAGATGTTGGTCAAAGGGTACAAACTTTCAGTTATAACATGAGGATGTTTTCAAGATCTAATATAGAACGAGGTGACCAGAGTTCATAACAATGCATTGTATACTCAAGAAAATTGATCTTAAGAGTTCTTAGCATTAAAAAAAGGGGGAGTTGTTACAGGAGGTGACGGAACTCTTCATTAGCTTGATTGTGGTATTCATTTCACAATGTGTACATACATGAAAACATCACATTGTACACCTTCAATATATACAATATTTCTTTGTTAATCATACCTCAATACAGCTGGAAAAATATTTGTGCAGACTTCAGAAAATGCTTACGAATTAATGTGAATGAGGAAAACAAGAAGTGAAAGCACAAATGCAGCAGGGCCTGGGAGAAAGTTTGCCAAATGTTACCCGTGGGTGATACTGGCCTAAAGCAAGTTGACTCAAGGGAAGCCGTGTTGTAACTTAGAGTAACCTCTGACTAGCTCACTCAAGCTCTGTGTGTTTTACCTTGCACATAGCCTAGGAGATAAACAGCTCTGGGAAATAATCCTGGCTGACACACGTACCTCCCAAGGGTGATAGATGATAACTTTATTCTTTTGAGTTTCTTAGGAACATGACGACCTCCTCAGGAAGAACATCTATGCTGGCATCCATCATTGATGACAACTGAAAGACCTGGTGTGATGTCTCCAGTCTCCAATGCCAGATGGTCAATGTTCCTGAGTCCCCTCACAGCCCATTAGTCCCTACAGAACTGCCTCAGATTATGTGCTTGTTTAAGATGGTCTCTGGGACATGAGTCCATCATCTTCCGATTTTACTAGCTAATCGAGTAAATCCCTTTCCTGATCACCAACTCATCTTGCGATTGATTGGCTTCAAGGTTGCAGCAAGCAGAAGGAGCCTTTGCTCGGTTACACGGGCAGGGATTAGCAGTGATTATTAATTTATTCTTTACATCTTTCTCAATTTCTCACGTTTTTTAAAAGCACATTCACTTCACCAGGAGAAAACCAGCAGCAATTGTGAGTCACAACAAAAAGTGGAGAGATGAGAGTGTGCACCCCTAGCACTACTGGCCCCAGGAGGGCTGGAGGGAGAACAGTGGGCAGTGCAGGCAGCCCTGACCCTGCTTGGCCCAGGGTCTCCTTCCATAGAGCCTTCTAGTTGTCCACCAGGCCCCACCAGTGTGGCTGCAGAGCTCCTGCTGCAGGTGGCCCCCATCAGGGTGAAGCCCAGCTGAGTGGTGGCCTCTGAGTGACCAGCAGGACCTGGTTTGTGATCTTGGCCACAGGTGGGCAGGACCAAGGAGGGTTGGTGGCTCAGTTGGAGAGGGGTGGTGGAAGGCTGGACAGGGGCTGGGGCAAAGTATAGCAAGGGCCTGGGAGGGAGTCCCAGCAAAGGAACCAAGGGTTGGCAAAAGGGCAGGGCTATGTCTGAGAGATGCTGAGGAGCACGGGGGGGGTCACTGGGGCTCACGGAAGCTGCCCACGGCTGACAGTGACAAGAGTCTCCCTCAAGGTCACACAAGGCCCCTGACCCTGTGGCCTTCAACCCAGCTCCCACCTTGACCCTCTATCCTGTCCTCCCTACAGCCCTGTGAACTCTCCTCTGGGCCATTCATGGGACCAGGGAGTTCTGGGACTCAGGGCCAAGATTTTCCCGGAGATTTCTCATCTGGGTGGTGTTTAGGGACGTCCCCGCTCCCTTCTGCTCTGTGCTTGGTGCAGGACACCTGGGGCCGCCCTGAGCTGGACCATCAGTGATCTGAGGCTGTTCTCCTTTACTCTGCTGGGCTGACAAGGGGACCTGCATCTGGCAAGCTCAGCCATCTGCACAGGGGTGGAAATCTCAGGGCTGCCACTGCCATTATCTGCTTCACGCCTCGAGTCTCCTGGGCACCGCCATCTTGCATGACCTTTGCCCTCACTCCCCAGTGGAAGAGCCCATGGCCACGTTTACTACTGGCTGAAGGCAAAGGCACTGAGGGCAGCCAATGGCTCAGGGAGGACTGAGGGGTGCGTCCTGTTGGCGTTGATCATCTCTGGGCCCTGGCTGGACAGACAGGTGCACGGCAGGGCAATGGTGTTTCTGGGTCAGGCTGACGAGAGGCGGGGTGAGTCAGTGACTGGAGCCCCCACTTGGGATCCCGGGTGTGTTTTCCCCTCTGTGCCTCTCCTTGGTGAGAAAAGCTCACAGCCTCTGCACCACCCTCACGCCTCGACCCTTAAAGAAGTTTAAGCTCTATAAAGTCAGTTTGTGGGAAAAGTGAATCTATGCTCTGCCTTTCTTCTTTCCCTGTGGATAAGCAAGAGAGAACTGTAAACATACTTCCTTTCACCATGAGAAGACATTACTACTTTTACCTGTATGTACTAGAAATTTAGCTACTTACCTTCTTAACTTTGTTGAAAATGTCATGAATTTCCCTGGGGATTATTCCTAAATCATCTTTGGAACCGATCATGGTATATGTTTTGCCTGAAGCAGTCTGCCCGTAGGCAAATATAGTACCCGCAGAAACAAAACAGACACACGCAAGAATAAAAATGAATCTAGAGTGTGTAAAACTATCAATACTGTTGAACAGACACCCAAGACTAAATAAAGCATTTCTGCAGTGAATACAAACCATTGTAGCCTTGCATGGCAGAGTCTATGATTGGTACTGTTATTTCTTCATACACATTTTCAGTCGATTCATTATTGAGAAAGACACGATCTAAAAAAAAACAAAAACACAGAAGTTAAAGCAAACAAATCAACTATGCATTCATTCTGAATTAGTAGTTGCCCAAAGAAATAAAATTGTCAGAATATGGTATGATAAAATATTTGTCACAATATTTTCTTCAACTTAGTAGTCCTCTGAAAATACACTTCTCTATAAGGTAAACTGTGTTGGTTCTCACACACAAAAAAACACAAGTCAGTTATCCTATGTGCTTTCAAGAGGGAGTAAGGCATAGTGGCTGAATGTGGGGGTCTATAATCTGACTGTCTGCGAATCTTGGTTCTGCAAGTAAGTACAAGCTGTGTGACTTTGGGCAAGGTGGTTGATGTCTCAGTGCCTAAATTCCCTAACCTGTAAAATGAATACATATTATCTTCCTTATAGAATTACTGTGAGCATATGGTTAATACTCGGGAAATGTGAACTATTACTATTCTTTGAGAAATTTTAGTGTTTATACCATGTCTAGCAAGAAGGCCTGGCTCAAACTAAACCAGGAAATGCAGACATTTGGAAGAAAAGTACTGAACGAAGCTGAGGTGGTACAGAGAATGGCCGGTTGGCTGGCTGCTGAAGGCTGGCTTTAGGGCAGCATTTGCACTGATGAATCCACTAGTCCAGGATGCAGTTTCTGATTTTGTCAGCGCATCAGGAATGGACCACTCTTTCAGTGGTGGCCTCACATTAGAAAGCTTACAGGAATGCATTTGTAAATCAGGAGGGAAATGTACGGACCATCTTGAGAAACTCAGTGATGACACTGCTCGCACCATGACCACATATCTGCCCTTGTAGGTGGAACCATATGGAGAGCCAAAGTGCCATTGGAAAGCTGTTGGGGTCCTGATTTCAGAGCAAGGACAGATGGCAGGATTATTCAGGTCTCAACGCCAACAGCTTCAGACAGGTGGGTGAGTCCAAATCCTTTTTGAGCATGCACGGCCACTGACAACCTATAGTACTTGAGTCTGAATGCCTGTGTATCCCTTGTTCTTGGTTTTCTAATCTCTGGCACACACTGTTTTACCTTTTTAAAAATTATGTTGATACTATCAAATAGTCTTTTAGCAGGAATCATTTTTTAACCTATACATCTTTGCTCCAAAGCCTTATATGCTGGGTTTCTAGTGTAACACTAACTCGACAACCTAAGCACTCGTACTCCTAAGGTTGTTGAGAGGACCTCACTGTCCTCTACGGTGCCTAAGTGGAAACATGGTAGTGTGGCTGGAACATAGATCTGACTCCCCCATCTGCTGGCTGTGTGACTTGCGTATCAGTTCCTCATTAAAATGGGAAGGTACATACTGCACAGGCTGGTTAGGAGAAATAAATGAGTTAATATACATGAAGTGCTTAGAATGGTGTCTGGCACATTGTCAGCACATATATGTGTGGGAAATCAATACACAAATCAGCCTAGCCAATGTTGAGGGCCTCCAAGTCCCTTTCTCCCAGCTGGTTCTCACTCATCCTGCAGGCTCCAGGGTAAGTGGTACCATTTCAGACACCTAGACTAGTTAGACCCCCTGCTACAAACTCCCACAAAGCTATGTCATCACGAGTGTAATTAGTTGTTGAAAGCCTTTCTTCCCACCATATGATAAGCTCCACAAAAGTGGTGGTAGGTCCCTGCTGTATTCTAGCAAAGAAGGAATATCTTCACTATTTATTCTGTCAAGAGTTTTCCTGAAAATAATTGTGGAAAGAATATACTAAACTGAAACATCTTAAAGATGACTCGACATTAAGCAACAAATTTTGGGCTTACAGAGTCTTAGGCCACAAATACACTAACAAATAAGAGGAACAATGTTAGTTTCAGTCATAAGGCACTATGACTATAATCGTGTTTTAAATATCAATTTATTACCTTACTTATCATATATGATAAACAACTTTTTAAAATTTCCACTGAAGGAGTTTACAGAAGGCTTAGTCTGATCTTTAATGACAAATGCAGTATTATTGAAAAGCCTTTTGTACTCAATAGAAAAGAATAATACGTTAACGTTTGATGCTATTATAAGCTTACCAAAATTGAAGGATATACTTCCATCAACTTGATAAATATTATTATTGTCAGTTTTCCAGGGATCTTGCATAGCCCCTCCAAGAGCTTCTTTCCTAAAAGAATAAAAACAGTGCATTTTAATACAACTGGTTTTGAAGTCATGTTACATGAAAGAGAATTTTAAAGATTTCATATTCTGAAGAATATTTCAAAAGATCTTAATGACCTATACTATATACAAGAGCAATGTGGAAAGTCCCCCGTTGAGGGCTCAGCACTTTTAAGTGGGGCTTCAGCGACCTCCTGCCCTGTCATGGGCCTTTCATTGGGAAGCTCTCCACTCCCCTCCCCCTACATAGTACTGGCCACTGAAGAGAGACATTCAAATCCAACTCCAATTATGTCCTTCCTGCTTAACATCTTTCAAAACCATCTGAAATCCTTAATATGGCACATGAGACTGGGATCATGTTTATTTCTCTCTTCAACCTTATCTTCCTCTAACTTCCTATATACACCCTAACTCCATACAAATCAACTATCTGAAGGTTCCCCCAAGATAACAGATTCAATCCCTCTGTGCCTGGAATACCCTGGCTGGCTTACCCTTCCAACAAGTAACTTAACTATTCTTTCATTCCTGAAAAGTGTCAGGAGTTTCCTGACACCAGCCCTGCCCCTTTCCCCAAGTTGTTATCTAACAGAAGGACTAATGAGCCCTCAGCAAACACTCTCCACCTGCCTGTCATAGCACTTGTCACGATGTATTGTAATGGTTTCTTTATGTAGCTGTCTTCTAATGCATTAGATAATGAGCTCCTGAAAAATAGGAAATTCCTCATCTGGATATGCTCATTTATTAAACACTCTAATATTTAACACATAATTCTCAAACAGAAAAATGTGTTTGTATTCTTGGGGAGGGGCAGAGATTAGAGAAGCAAAAAGCCTTCATTTCTTCCCGTTCCCCAGGGCAACAACGGTAGTACCTACACTGTACCAAAAAAAAAAAAATGGACTTCAATACTGATAAATCTCAGTCCTTCAACATTCTGCATGCTGAATTCAGCCATTGACTGTGAAGTCTTGAGCGCCTTCTGAACCCAGTGCAACAAGACAGACTCGGCCTTGCTGTCAAGGACACAGTAGAGGGGGAGACAGCCTAGTGCACCAGGACCACCTGTGAGGAGCACCAGAAGCTCTTTCCCACAGGTGTCCCTGATGGGAGGGGTGAGCAAGCGGGGGCAGGGTCACGGGGGTGAGGGCCTGAGTTACAGCGGAGTCAAGCGAATCCCACAGCTGGACCCTCCAACCCCTCCTTGTCACTGTACCAAGAAGGAAACCATGCAAGGCTGTGCGGGAATGGGTGGCGAGGAACAACTCCTCAGCTCGGGGCTGCCGCGGGGACCTGGCCGGGTCGTGCCGCCTACCTGCTGAGGGGCCGCAGGCGCACGCAGACGGTGATGGCCTTCTCCTCCGCCATCCTGCCGGCCATCCTGCCTTGAACGGGAACTGGTCCAGATGCCGCGCTGCAGCTGCGGAGCGCCAGGCCTCCCCGCTTAGAGCTTTCAATTTCCCCAACGCCGCGTTTGAATGGGCTGCCGCCTCCTGATGCTTCTCACCTGCAGCGCATGCTCAGCTAAAGGGGGCAGGGGGGTTAAGGAGTCTGGAGATAGCGCGCTAGGGGAATGCAGAGAGCCGCTATCCCAGTAATAGCAGAAATTGCTGTCACCTGCTGAAAGCCACTGAAGGGCAGGCAGCCATTTACAAACACATCCTCCACCGCACTCTTCAAGAGTTTGCAATCTGTAGAAAAAACAACGCAGAAAAACTTTTTCACTAACAAAAGAGAATTATGACATTTAAACAATCACACTTTATTTTTTCATTAAAAAGAGTCAAACGACGAGCTGCAAGTCACTACCCAGCCCAGAAACATAAGAAACTTGTGCTCTTTAGAAACTCTGAGATTTAGGTTTCTCCTCTTGCTTTCTTTTTCTTGAAACTCCTGTTTCCCTTGGCTGTCAGTTCCTGAAAGGTTGACTTAGGAAAAGAATTACCGAAGAATGGAAAAACTCACTTAGTAATGAGCTGAAACTTTTATTAGCGGAAGTGGGAAAGTGATTCTAAATTCTTTCCCAGAAACAGTGCTTGATTTTCTTTGTTTTAAAGATTTTTTAATTTATTTATTTATTCCCCCCAAAGCCCCAGTAGATAGTTGTATGTCATAGTTGCACATCCTTCTAGTTGCTTTATGTGGGACTCGGCCTCAGGATGGACGGAGAAGTGGTGCCTCGGTGCACGCCCGGGATCCGAACCTGGGCCGCCAGCATCGGAGCGCGCGCACTTAACAGCTAAGCCACGGGGCTGGTCCTTCCTTTGCTTTAAATATGCATCACAGTAAAGTATTACGTATTCTGTAGGAGATTTCATTTTCTTTCAGTCCTTTTCTTAGTTGATTTAAGATGCATCAAGAATTACCTCCTTTCAGGGTCCGCCCGGTGGTGCAGCAGTTAAGTGTGCGTGCTTCACTTCGGTGGCCCAGGGTTCGTATGCTTGGAACCCCGGGCAGGCACCAATGTACCGCTTGTCAAGCCATGCTGTGTCAGTGTCCCATATAAAGTAGAGAAGATGGGCACAGATGTTAGCTGGGGGCCAGTCTTCCTCAGCAGAAAGAGGTAGCCTGGCATCGGATGTTTGCTCAGGGCCAGTCTTCCTCACAGACAAACGTTTTAAAAAAGAATTCTCTCCTTTCCCTCACCAAAAACATGACCTGCAGTTACTAACAACGGTTCATTATTTAGAGGAGTAGAGAAGTCTATTGATTCAATAAAACTATTTTGGAGGGTAATTTTGCAATATCAATAAAATATGAAAGGCACGTGTATGCCAGCAATTCTAAGACTTTATTTATAGATATATTTGAAGTGATGAAATCCCGCCATTTGTGACAACATGGATGGGCATTGAGGGTATTATGCAAAGTGAAATAAGTCCGAGGGAAAAAGTCAAATACCATATGATCTCACTCATTAAGTAGTAGATAATAACAACAACAAACAAACACATAGAGACAGAGTTTGGATTGGGGGTTGCCAGAGGGGAAGGGGGGAGGGAGGAGGGGGAAACGGATAATTTGGCACATGTGTGTGGTGATGGGTTGTAATTAGTATTTGGGTGGTGAACATGATGTAATCTATGCAGAAATAGAAATATAATGATGTACACCTGAAATTTATACAATGTTATAAACCAATGTTACTGCAATAAACAAAAAATTTTAAAAAAGTGAAAAGCAAATAAATAAATAAATAAATAGACAGATAGATATATTTGAATGACTGTGCAAGGACATACATATGAGGTTATTAGTTGCAGCGTTGTTTACAGTAGCAAATGGCCGAAAACACATTAAATTCCAATAAATATGGCACTAATTAAGTGGATGGCATTTTATCAATACAATGAAACACTATGTAGCCAGTAAAAAGAATGATATTGCTCTTTATGTGTACTTTAGAAAGCCATCCCAGATGTTTCATTAGCTGAAAGAAATCTAAAGTGGAGGACTGTATGCACAGTGTGGTCCTATTTGATATTTTCAAAGGATATTTGTATGTCTCGATATGCATACATGATTTCTGGAATGGTACACAGAATATGCCTAGTTTCTTTGGACAGGGAGGACTCAGTTAGATAATGGATCAGCCTTTCATTGTCCAGTAGTTCCCCCTTATCTGTGGTTTTGCTTTCTGTGATTTCAGTTACCTGAGGTCACCTGCAAACTGAAAATATTAAATGGAAAATTTTAGAAATAAATAGTTCCTGAGTTTTAAATTGTATGTCACTCTGAGTGTCATGTTGAAATCTCGAGCCATTCTGCTCTGTCCTGCCCTGGACGTGACTCATTCCTTTGTGCAGCAGATCCACCTTGTGTCCACTACCCACCCATCAGTCACAGTAGCAATCTTGGTTATCAGATCGACCATCGGTATTGCAGTGCTCGTGCTCAAGTCACCCTTATTTTACTTAATAATAGCAGAAAAGCACAGGAGGAGTGATGCTTGGCCATTTGGATATGCCAAAGAGAAGCCACAGAGCAGCTGCTCTCATAGAGCTACGATTCTCTGAGGGCTGATGGATAGTGCACAAACTTCCCTCTCTATTCCTATCTCTGTCTCTCTCTCTACTGCTATTGGGTGGTTGTGAGAAGAGGAGTACAGCCTGATCAAGGGAGAGATTGATAAGGTGGGGGTGGGGGTGCTAGTTTCTTATGAAACACATTCTTGTGGGTAGAAGCAGAAAATACAGAATAAACATGTAAGTAAAATAAGATGATGAGAGGAGGGGCCACTTTAGATGGGGTGTTCAATGAAGGCCAAGGGAGGGGACCTTTGAGGTGAGACCTACATGATAATAATTAGCCAGACTTGGGAGGTAGGAGAGAGGGCTTACCAGACAGAGGGACAAGTAAGTCAAAGAATCAAAGGCTCGTATGTTAGCCACGTGTCTGAGGCACAGAAAGAAAGCAACTGTAGCTAGAGCATTTTGGGTAATGGAGAGAGGTAGGTGGGGCCAGGTCCTGTGGGGCTTTGTGGACCATGATGAAATGTTTGGATGTTATTTAATAGTGAGGAGAAGCCTATGGGAGACTTTAAGCAAGAGAGTGAAAAGGGATTCACTAATTCCTCCAAAGAAGATTTTCGTTTCTATTTCACTATGAAAGTAGGAGCAGGCAGAATAAACTTTGCAATGACTCCTGTCAGCTTGTCTACCCACCCACTTGTCTGTGCCCATTTCCACAGTCTTCCAGATTGTAATAAGATGAACAAATGTCTTCCACTCTGACAATCTCCCCACCTGTGCACTGGATCCTACCCCTTCCTGCCTACTCTTCTCTCTCTTGCATCGTCATTTCCCCTGCTCAATTAAACCAATCTCCTCAGCAAACACATGCCTTAGTTTCTCCCATCTTGGACATCTGATAGATACTGCAAGCTTAAAATACTGATACCAAATTCATGATCTTCCCCTCAAAATCTGCTCAAACCAGTTTTCCACATCTCAGTTGATGGCAAATCCACCCTTCCAGTTACCCAGGCCACAAACGGTGGAGTCCTGATGCTTGACTTCTTTCTCCCAAAGTTGACATTCAATGTGCCTGAGAATTATGTTGGGGCTACCTTGAGAATATTCCAGAATATGATCAGTTATCACAACTTCTGCTATCCATCGGATCCAAAACAGCATCATCTCTCACGGAACTCATTTCCATGTTTCTACCTTTGCCCACCCCCACTGCCAGTCTATTCTCAACACAGCAATTTCAGTGATCCTTTTACAATGTAAGTCAGGTCATGTTAATCCTTTCTGAAGACCCCCAGGGCCACTGATTCTGATTTTTCTCAGGATAAACCTACAGTCTAACTGTCTCCTGAGCTGTACAAGACTCTGCCCCTTCTTACCCTCTGGCCTTACCCCCTGCACTCCCTTTTTCCCTCTCCATTCAAGCCACACTGGTCTCTTCACAGTTTCTTGAATACTAGACAGGCTCTGTCTCTCTCTCTCTCTCTCTTTTTTTTTTTTTTTTGCTAAGGAAGACTCACCATGAACTAAAATCTGTTGCTGATCTTCCTCTTTTTTTTTATGTGAGCTGCCACCGCAGCATGGCCACTGACAGATGAGTGGTGTGGTTCCATGCCTGGGAACTGAACCCAGACTGCTGAAGTGGAGCACGCTGAGCTTTAACCACTAGGCCATCGGGGCTGACTCGACAGGCTCCCTCTTGAATAAAGCCTTTGCACTGGCTGTTCTTTGCCTGTTAGGCCCTTACCCAAGCTATCTATGTTTTTCTTCTTCCATTTAATTCTGGGATCTACTCAGATGTCACCTTCTCAGAACTCTGTCTGTATAAAAGAGCAACTTTCTTGTCTGCTCCCTCTGTTTCTTTACTCCTCTTCTTCTTTTAAAATATTATAACTTTCAGATATAATATCTGTGTGTTAATTTGTGTATATATTTTTCGTCTTCTCTCACTAAAGTGTCATCTCTATGAGGCTAGAGGCCTAGTTTTTATTTACTCATTATTCCTTGCACCTAGAAAGATTCTTGGAGTATGGTAAACATTCAGTTAAAAAAATTTCTTATTCAATCACTCAATATATACATATTGGTGTAATATCTGGAAAGATACATGGAATACCCTTAGTCTCCTTTGGAGGGGAGGACTAAGCTAGAAGATAGACCTACCCATGGTGGTGGCACCTGTGACCCCAGCCCACTCAGAAGTGGTGATGATGCCCACAAACATGGTACCACCAGCAGTGTTGGTGACAGCAACCCCAGAAAAGCCAGGAACAGCAGCAGAGGCAGCATGAGCGACTCCAGTCCCCCTAGTCACAGCAGCACTTGAGGCTGCAAAGAGCGAGTTAGCAATGGCAGTGGAGCCTGTGACCCCAGTCCCCCCAGCTAGAACAGTGCCTGCAACCCTGGCCCACCACCTGTGGCAGTAGCACCTCTGGACCAAACATCCTCGCATGTGGCAGGGTGCTCATGTCCTTGGATCCTGCCCCACCCTCTCCCTCCTCCCACTGTAGTGGGGGAACCCATGACCCAGGTGACCCTGGAATCAGCAGAGAGACTAGACAGCCTGGGGAGCTCAGTGGTGATGCCTGAGATTGCAGTGACACCAGCAGCAGCAAAGCACCAGCAACCTTGGAGGCACAAGCGGCACAACAAGGGCACCAGGAACACCACTGAAAGAGGCAGTGGAGGGTGGAAAGCACAGCCATTCAAATACAACCAGAAGCATCTCAGAATCAAAGTACACAAAGCCCTACCTAAATAAGAACGGTACTCACTACTAGAAATGCACCAGCAGAAGAACAACTCATCAAGCACCATGGAAAAATATGGTAACACGTTATCACAAAAAGAAAACAACAACTCTCCAGAAACCAAACTTGAAGTTATGGAAGATTGCAGTCTAGCCAATACAGAATTCTAAATAGCTGTCATCAAGAAACTCAATGAGCTACAAGAAAACTCAGCAAGACAGCTCCTTGAGCTCACGAATAAAATCAATAAACAGAAGGAGTACTTTATCAAAGAGATTGAAATTCCAAAAAAGAACCAAACAGAAATTCTGTAGCAGAACTCAAAAAATGAGATGAACAAGACAGTAGAAAACATTGGAAATAAAGCACACCATATGGAAGTGAAAATTAGCGAACTCAAAGATAGAAACTTAGAAATGATAGAGGTAGAAGACAAGAGAGAAATAAGATTTAAATAAAAATGAAAAATTAACAAATTCTGTGAGAAATATCCAACTCCATTAGCACAATACCCTCAAGCTTTATCCATGTTGCAAAGGGCAAGATTTCATCTTTTTTTATGGCTGAGTAGTATTCCATTGTGTACATATACCACATCCTCTTTATCCATTTGTCCCTTGATGGGCACTAGGGTTATTTCCAAGTCTTGGCTATTGTGAATAATACCACAATGAACATAGGTGTGTATATATCTGTACCTATTCGTGTTTTCATGATCCTTGGATAAATACCCAACAGTGGGATAGCTGGATGATATTGTAGTTCTATTCTCAGTTTTTTGAGGAATCTCTATACTGTTTTCCGTAGTGGCTGCATCGGTTTGCATTCCCACCAGAGTGTTTGACACTTTCCTTCTCTCCACATCCTGTCTGACGCTTGGTGTTTCCTATCTTGTTAATTACAGCCATTCTGGTGGGAGTAAGGTGATAGCTCATTGTAGTCTTGATTTGCATTTCCCTGATAGTTAATAATGTTAAACATCTTTTCATGTGCCTGTTAGCCATGTGTATCTCTTCTTTGGATAAGTGTCTGTACAGATCTTTTGTCCATTTTTTAATTGGGCTGTTAGCTCTTATGTCATATCATTCTTTGAGAATATTATATGGCAACCCTCATACTTGACCACCATTATTTCTGAACACCTTCATAACTGATCACCCCTTTATCAGACCAGCCTCATGTCTGACAACCCTCATAACTGATCACCCTCATATCTCACCAACTTCATATCTGTTCACACTCATATCAGACCACCCTCATGTCTTACCACCCTCATATCTGGTCTCCATTATATCTGGCCACTATCACATCAGGTCACCCTCATATCTGATCACCCTCAGTATATGATCCCCCTCATATAAGACCAACCTCATAAGTGGACCCCCTCATATATGTTCACCCTTATATCTGACAACTCTTGTATCAGACTACCCTCATGTCTTCTCACATTAATATCTGATTGCCCTCATAACTGTTCCTTCTAACACATGACGATGCTAATATCTGACCATCTTCAGACCTGATCACCCATATATCTGAATCCCCTCATATTTCATCACCCCCCGATGTACCCAACATCCTATCAGATCACCCTCATATACGATAGTCCTTAATATCTGATCAGCCTTGTATCTGATTACCATCATATCTGACTACCTCATATCTGGCCAGCTCGATTTCTGACCAACAATATTTGTGACAAACCTCACATCTGACCACCCAGATATTAGATCACCCTCATATCTGTCCGCCATCATGTCTGTCCACTCTCAAAACTGATCATCTTCCTATTCTACCACTCCTAAATTATCACTCTCACATATGACCACCCACATATATGACTACTCTCATATATAACCACCCTCATACCTGGCATCCTTAATATACAACGACTCTCGTATCTGACCACCCTCATATCTGCCCACCCACATATCTGGCCACCCTGATATCTGACCATCCTCATATATGGCCATCATCATATCTGATCACCTTTATCTGACGAACAACATATCTGACCATCCTCGTATCTGGCCACTCTCAATTCTGACAATCCCTTTATCTGCCAACCCTCATATTTTACCACTCACATGTCTGATCACACTCATCTGATCACCCTCTTACCTGACTACACTCATATCATATCATCCTAATTTCTGATCAACCTCGTATCTGTCCACCCTCATGTCTGGCCAACCTCATATTTGGAAAGTCAGATATCTGACAAGCCTCACATCTGATCAACCTGATATCTGACCACTCTTAAATGTGATCACCCTCATATCTGAAAACGCTGATATATGAACACCTGCATATCTGTTTGCTCTCATATAAGATCGTCCTCAATATTGGACCACCCTCATATCTGGTCCCATTCATATGTGACAAACTTCATATCTTATCACCCTTATATCTGACCAACCTCACATTTGACCACCCTCATATCTCATCACCCTCAATTCTTTTCTTTTTTTTTTTTAATTTTTGGTTTATTGTAGCAGCATTGGTTTATAACATTGTATAAATTTCATGTGTACATCATTATACTTCTATTTCTGAGTAGATTACATAATGTTCACCACCCAAGTGCTAATTACAACCCATCACCACACACATGTGTCTAATTATCCCTTTCGCCCTCCTCGCTCCCCCGTTAACCTCTGTTAAACAACATTCCAATCTCTATCACTATGTGTTTGTTGCTGTTATTATCTACTACTTCATGAGTGAGATCATATGATATTTGACCTTCTCCCTCTGACTTATTTCACTTTGCATAATACCCTCAATGTCCATCCATGTTGTCACAAATGCTGGATGTCATCGTTTGCTATGGCTGAGTAGTAGTCCGTCGTGTGTATATACCACATCTTCTTTATCCACTCGTCCCTTGATGGGCACTTAGGTTGCTTTCAAGTCTTGGCTATTGCGAATAAAGCTGCAATGAACACAGGGTTGCATGTATCTTTACACATTGTTGTTTTCAAGTTCTTTGGATAAATACCCAGTGGTGGAATAGCTGGATCATATGGTAGTTCTATCCTTAATTTTTTGAGGACTCTCCATACTGTTTTCCATAGTGGCTGCATCAGTTTTGACTCCCACCAGCAATGTATGAGAGTTCCCTTCTCTCTACATCCTCTCCAACATATCTGACCACCTTCATATATGTCAACCCTCATATCTGATCACCCTCTTCTCTGACCACCCTCTTATCTGATCACTCTTGTAGATGACCACCCTGATATAAGATCACTCTCATATATGATGTCCCTCAATATCTGATCACACTCCTCTTGGACCACTCTCATATCTGTTCACTCTTATATCTGACCCTACTCATATCAGACCACCCTCATATCTTCCCATCTTAATATCTGACCACCCTCATATCTGTTCTCACGAATATCTCATGATGCTCCTATCTGGCCATCTTCAGATCTGATCACCTGTATATCTGAAAACCCTCATATCTGATCACACCCATATCAGCCCTCCATCAAAGCAGATCACATCGTATACAATTGTCTTGAATATCTGATCACCCTCATGTCTAATCCCAGTCAGATATGGCCACCCTCCTATCTGATCACTAGTACTGACCACTCTCCTATCAAACCACCCACATACTTTGCCAACCTCATATTTCATAACGCTTTTCTCTGAACAAATTTATATCTGACCGCATTCACATCTGACCACCATCATAACTGATCACCCTCACATATGATCACCTTCAAATCAGAACACAATCACTTCTGATCACCCTCATATATGACCACACTTATATCTGGCAACTCACTTACCTGATCACGCTTATTTCTGATAGCTCATATCTTATTACACTCATATCTCATCACACTCATATCTGTCCACTCTGATATCCTTCTAACCTCATATCAGGAAACACTGATTTCTGAATATCGTCTTATCTGATCGCCCTCATAGCGAAACATCAATATTTATGCACCTTTATATGTAATCTCCCTCATATGTGGAAACACTAATATCTGTTCACACATACATATGACCAACCTCCTATCTGACCAACCTCATATCTTCTCACAATCATATCAGATCACTCGTATATCTGATCACCCTCATATCTGGCAACCGTCATATCTGGCCACCTTTGTTTCTGAGCATCATTATATCTGACAGCCCTCATATCTGACTACCCAGTTATCGGGTCACCATCGTATCAGACCAACATCACTTCTGACCACCATCTTATCTGATGACCATCATATTTGAGCACCTTCCTATAGGACCACCCTCATATATGACCACCCACATATATGATCACACTCATATCTGGCCACCCTCATACCTGACCACCCTAATATACAATCCCTCTCATATCTGATCACCCTCATATCTGACCACCCTCATATGAGTCAACACTCTTATCTGACAACCCTCAAATCAGATCACAATCATATTTAATCACCCTCATATCTGAGCATGCTCACATGTGGCCACCCTTGTGTGGGACCACTCTCATATCTGCCCACACTCATATCTAGCCGCCCTGATATCTGACCATCCTCGTATATGGCCACCATCATATCTGATCGCCTTTATGTGATCATCTTACCTCACCACCCTCATATCTGGCCACCCTCATTGCTGATGACCCCTTTTCTGACAACACTCATATCTTATCACCCTGATATCTGATTACACCCATCTGATCACCCTCTTATCTGATTAAATTCATATGTGATCAACATCTTGTCTGGTCGCCCTCATATCTGTCCACCCTCATGTCTGGCCGTCCTCATATCTGGACAGTAAGATATCTGATATACCTCACATCTGATCCCCCTCATATCTGACCACCCTCAAATGTGATCACCCTCATATCTGAAAACCCTGATATCTGACCATCCTCAAATCTCTTTGCTCTCATATCTGATCGCCCAATATCTGATCATCCTCATATCTGACCCCCTTCATGTTTGGACACCCTCATATCTGATCATCCTCATATTTGCCCTACCTCTGATCTGGCCAACCTTATATGTGGCCCCCCTCATATCTGACAACCTTGATATCTGATTACCCTCATGTCTGACCAACCTCATATCTGATCACACTCATATCTGACCACCCACATATGTGAGCCTGCTCATATTTGACCACCCTCAGTTCTGACCGCCCTCCAATCTGACCAGCCTTATATTTGACCACATTCATATCTGATCACCATCTTTTCTGATCTCCCTCACATGTGACCAGCCTCATATCTGACCAACCTCATGTCTGATCACAGTCCTTTCAGACATCCCTCATACCTAACCTCTCTCTTGTCCTATCAGACTCATATCTGATCAACTTCACACTTGATAACATTCTTCTCTGACCACCCTCATACCTCGCCACTTTTATATCTAATCACGATTATTTTTGACAACCATGATATCAGATCATCCTCATATCTGACCATCCTCATATCTGACCAACATCATAGCTGATCTCCGTATAATCTGATTACCCTCATATCTGATCACCCTTGTCACTGAGATACCTCATATCTCCTCACACTCATATCTGACCACTCTCCTATCTGTTAACCCTCATATTTGATCACACTCATATGTGATCACCCTCCTATTTGATCACTCTCATGTCTCTCCACACTCATATCTGGTCACCAACATATCTGATACTATTCGATACGTGATCACCCTCATGTCTAATCACACTCATATCTCACCACCCCAATATCTGATAACTCTCTTATGTGACCACCCTCATATCTGTTCACCATCTTTTCTAACCACACTCATATCTGATCTCCTTCATATCTGTTTGCCCTCAATATCTGACAACACTCTTATCTGACCACACTCATATCTGATCACTGTCATATATGTCCACTCTCAATTTGCTATCAACTTCATATCTCATCACCCTAATATCTGAGGACCCTCACATTGGATCTTCCTCATATCTGAATCACCTTCATATATGACCACCCTCATAAATGACCACTTCACATATGGCCACTCTCATTTCTTACCACCTTCATATCTGACCACCCATATATCTGACCACCCCCCTCATATCTGACAACCTTCGTATCTGACAACCTCATGTCTGGCCAGCCTCATGTTTGATCACCCGTATAGGTGATCAGGCTCATATCCTATCATCCTGAATATCAGACGACTGTCATAGCTCATCTCCCTCCTGTCTGACCTCCCTAATATCTAATCACCATCTGAATTGACCACCTCATATCTGACCACCTTCATGACTGACCACTCTCATATTTGATCATCCTCATATCTGATCACATTCATATATCACCACCCTCATATAAGATCACCCTCATATGTGAAATCCCTCATATCTGACCACTCTCATATCTGATCACGATTTTATCTGACCTCTTCATATCTGATCATCCACATATCTGTTCTCCCTCAATGACTGATCACCCACATATCAGACCACCGTCGTATATGACCACCCTCATATAGTCTCAAACTCTTATTGGAAAACCCTCCTATCTGAACTCACACTTGTCTGTCCACCCTCATATCTTTCCAACTTCATATCTGATCACAATTTTATCTGGCATCCCTTATATCTGATCACCTTCATATCTGACCACAGTCATATCTGATCACCATCCTGATTAGTGTTATATCTGACCACTCTCATTTCTAATCACCCACATATAAGTTATCAATAAATATCTGATCACCCACATATCTGATCACCATTTTATGTGATCACCCTCATGTCTGACCACACTCGTATCTGGCTACCCTAATATCTGATCATCCACATATATGAACACCCTCATATTTTGTCTCCCCCATATCTGATCAACCTTCATCTGATTGACTTCAATCTGATCACCCTAATATTTTATTACACTCATTTATGTTCACCTTAATAGCTGACCACCCTCATATCTGGCCATTCTTATATCTGGCCAACCTCATATCCGACCACCCTCATGTCTGTCTGCTCTCTTATCTGAATCACAATTATTTCATCACCCTAATATCCGACCATCCTCATATCTGGCCACCCACACATCTTATGACCCTTATAACCGACAACCTTCACAACTCATCACCCTCATGTCTGACCACCCGCATATCTTGCCCCATTCATATCTGATCACCCTTATATCTGACAACCATCATATCTGATCATCGTCCTTTCTGACCACCCACATTTCTGATCACACTCATATCTGCCCAACCCTCATATCTGGCCCCCTTTCATAAATAACACCCTGATATCTGATCACCATCATACCAGACCACCCTCATATATTACCAGCATCAGGTCTAACCACCCTCCTGCCTGATGATCCTTATATCTGACTATCCTCATGTCTGATCGCCCTCATATCTGATTACCCACATGTTGGACCACCTCATATCTGATCACCATTATATTAGACCGTCCTCATAGGTGTCTAACATCATATCAGACCAAACTCATATCTTATCACCCTTTTAAGTGATCAGCCTTATTTCTGAGGCTGACAACCTATAACTGACAACCCTCATATCTCATCACCCTAATATATGACCACATCATATCTGATAACCCTCATATCTCATCCTCGTCTTATATGATCACTCTAAAATAATATCAGTCCCATACCTGTCCCCCCTCATACCTGATCGCCCTGATATCTGATAAATCTCGAATCTAACCACACTCATAGCTGATCACCCTTATATCAGACCATCCTCATACATGATCAACATCATATCAGGCCACAGTCGTATCTGGTCATCATTGTAAGTGATCACCCTCATTTCTGACCACCCTCATATCTCATGACCCCTATAACGGATAGCCATCATAAATCATCAATCATATATGACCTTAGTCATATCTGATAACCCTCATTTATGATCACACTCATATATGATGAACATAAATTCTTGCCACTCTCATATCTGTCCACCCTCATATGTGATCACTCTCATGTCTGATCGCCATTAGTATGAGATGACCCTCATATCAGATTCTCCTCATATTTGACCACCCTCATAACTGATCACCATCTTATATGACCACTCTCATATCTGATCACCCTTAGATCTTATTGCTCTCCATATGTGATCACCCTCATATCTGCCCAGCCTTATATCTTCACACATTCATAACTGATCACCTTCATATGATCATCCTCATATCTGGCCACCTTCATATCTGATTACCCTTCTATCTGAACAACACTCATTTCTAATCACCCTCATATCTGACGACACTCATAGGTGGTCAACCTCATATCTGGACACCATCGTATCTGGCCACCCTCATATCTGATCAGCGTCATATCTTACCACCCTCATACCTGATCATCCCCGGTTAAGATCACCTTCAATATCAAATAGCCCTCAATATGTGGTCATCCTCATTTCTGATCACCCTCATATTTGACCACCATCATATCTGATCCCTATCATATCAGATAGCCCTCAATATGTGATGACTCTCCAATCTGATCACCCTCATTTCTGACCACACTCATATCTACTCACCCACTTTTGCTACAACAATCCTATCCGAGGACCCTCATATCTGACAACCCACATATCTGTTCAGCCTCTTATGTGATCATCCTCCATATGTGGTCACCCTCATATCTGACCACCCTCATATATGTTCACCCTCGATATCTATTCACCCTCACACCTGACCACTCTCATATCTGGCAACCCTAATATCTAATCATGACTATATGATCACCCTCATATCCGATCACCCTCATAACTTACCTCCATTATATCTGAACACCCTCATATCTGATCACCCTCATAGCTGACGACCCTCATATCTGATAACCCACATTTCTATCCTCATATCTAACCTCTCTCATATATGACCACTCTCATATGTGACCACCATCTATATTGTCAAGTTCATATGTCATCACCCTTATAACTGACCATCCTCATATGTCATCACCCTTATATCCGACCACCCTCAAAGCTGACCACTCTCATATCAGGCCACCCTTGTGCCTGCCCACCTTCATAAATGATCAGTTTATAACTGATCACCCTCATATCAGACGCCCCTCATATCTGTCCACTCACATACGTGATTACCATCATACCTCACAACTGTCCTATCTGATCACCCTTGTATATAATCACTCTCAATTCCTACCAGCCTAATATATGATTGTACTCAATATCTGATCACTCTGATATCGGATCACCCTCATATCTGACCACCCTCATAACTTATCACCATTATAACTGACCACATTCCTATCTGATCAGTCTATCTGATCACCATCCAGATCTGATCACAATCATATCTGATCACCATCGTAATGCTCCCCATTCCTATTTGACAGCCATCAAATCTGACTACCCTCATATCTGGCCAACCTCATATCTGATCACCCTCCTATCCAACTACCCTCATATGTGAACATACTCATATATGAGCAAAATTAAATTTTGCCACTCTCGTATCTTGTCAACATTATTTATGACCACACCCATATCTGATCACCATCGTATCTGAATACCCTCAATATCCGATCACCCTCATTTCTGACAACCCTCGTATCTGGCCACCCTCAGATCTGATCACTCTGGTATCTGACAATCCTCATATCTGACCAACCTCAAATCAGATGACACACATATCTGATCAACCTTTTATCTGACGACCCTCAAATCTGGCCACCCTCTGATATGATCACCCTGATATCTGACAACTTTCATATCTGATCACATTCATATGTGATCACACTCCTATCTGGTCAGCCTCATATCTGATCAGACTCATAACCCACCAGCCTCATATCTGGCAACACTCATATCTGGTTACCCTGATATCTGACATCGCTTATATGTAATCACCCTCATATCTGATCATCCTCATATCTGGCCAGACCAATATTTGACCCCCCTCATATCTGGCCAACCAGATATCTGATCATTCTGATATCTGAAACAATCATATCTGATCGCTGTCATATATGACTACACTCTTATCAGGCAATCTTCATAACTGACCACCATTTTATATGATCACCATTGTATCTTACCACACTCATATCTGACCACCCTCATATCTGAACACCATCATATCTGTTCACCATAATATCAACTCACCCTCTATATCTGATCACGTTCAAATCTGGCCTCATTCATATCAGATGACCCTCATATCTGACCACACTTTTATTTGACAAACCTCATATCTATTCACCCACATATATGGTCACCCTCATATGTGAACACCCTCATATCAGACCACCCTCATACCCAAACACCCTAATATCACTTCACACTCACATCTGATCACCCTCACATATGATCACCCAAATATCTGGCTGCCCTCATATCTGACTGCCCTCATATCTCTCCAATGTGATCACCTTTATCTGATCAATCTCATATCTCATCACCCTCATATTGATCAGCTTCATATCTGATCACCCTAATGTCTGATCATGCTCATATCTGACCACCCTTATAACTGATTACCCTCATATATGATCAGCCTCATATCTGACTACCATCATATCTACCCTCGTATAATACCAGCCTCATATCTGATCACCATTATGTCTGACATTCCTCATTTCTGAATGACTCTTTCATGAACTACACTCTTATATGATCACCCCCATAGCTGATGGCCCTTCTATCTGCACATCATCATATCCTATCACCTTTATATCGGGCCACCATCATATCTGTCACCCTTATAACTGACATCCCTCATATCTGATCATCCTCATGTCTCATTACTATAATACTTCTCCACCCTCATATCTAGGCAACCTTTATCTGATCACCCTCTTATCTGGCCACACACATATCTGATCACCCACATATCTGATCACCATCAATATATGATCAACCTCATAACTGAGAAACCTCAGATCTGGCCACCCTCATACACATCACACTCATAATTGATCGTGCTTCATAAATGACCACACTCCTATCTGATCACACTCAATCTGATCGCTGTCAGTGTCTGATCAACCTCATATCTGACAACTCTCATATCTGACCACCCTCAAGTCAGAACACCCTCATATCTGATCCCTCCTTGATATCTGATCAAACTCAAATCTGACCTCCCTCATACTACACCACCATCATATATAGTCGCCTTTATATTTGCTCACCCACATATTGGATCACCCTCATATCTGACTGCCCTCAAATATGAACACCCTCATATATGATCGCACTCATATCTGAACAATATCATATCTGAGTACCCTCATATCTGGCCATGCTCAGATCTGATCCCCCTCTTATCTGACAACAATATCTCATCACACTTATGTCTTGCTGACAATACTCATATCTGATCATCCTCGTAGGTTATCACAGTCATTCTGTTCACCCTCATATCTGATCACTCTCATATCTTTTCACCCTCATATGTGCTAACCCTCATATCTGATCACCTTTGTATCTGATTGACCTCAATATCTGAACACCTTCATATCTGGCGTGGGAGACCAAAATTGGCCACCGTGAAATATATCTCTTTACCTTGATTATTTTTGCTTACAGGACGTTTGACCTCCCCCAAACTCCTTAAAGAATTAAACATAGAAGACCTGTTCAAGTAAGGAGTTACTATCATATGATAGCTGTACTACAATGTAAAATAAATGTTACAATAGAAAAGACGCCAACAAGCCCATCTGCTCAAAAATTCTGTCTCTCTCAGGCCACAGTCTCTAGGTGGCACTGGAATGAGTTGCCAGACAAACATTTACATTTATAAGGGAAATCTCCATTTGTAAAGGTATCTCTCTCTCTGTGCTGGGGGGAAGGTGGGATAGCCCCTCTAGAAACTTATCAGTGTGGAGGATGAGGCCTTAAATCTGCATAGCCTTGATTACTGTAATTTCTATTTCCCTTCTGTCTCCCTCCTCACCCCCAAAATCCTTCTTTGTGCTTAGCTGAAGATTGTATTTAAGATGAGAATTGCCTCTCTTGTGATGAGAAGCTCAATTTCCCTGGTTTCTCCCATGTATACATGTTATTAAACTTGGTATTATTTTCTCGTGCTAACCTGTCTTTTTAATTATTTGTCCAGCCATAAGAACCTTAAGGGAAAGTGCAGAGGGGGATTCTCCCACTTCCTCGACACTGGCAACTCTCATATCTAATCACTATTATATCTAACGATGCTTATATGTGACCGCCCTCCTATTTGACCAGCCTCATATTTGTTCACTCATATCGGATCAACCTCGTATTTGACCACCCTCATATCTGACCACGATCATATCTGATCACACTCATATCGGACAATTCTCATATCTGACCACCCTCATATCTAACAACAAACTTATTTTAACACCATTATATCTGACCAACCTCATATCTGAGTGCCCTCATATCGGACCACACTCCTATATGACCACTGTCTTATCTGACCACCCTCCTATCTGATCACCCTCATACATGACAACTGTCACATCTGATCATCCTCTTATATGACAACCATCATCTGATCACCCTGTTGTCTGCCCACCTTCATATCTGACCACCCTCATATAAGACCACCCTCATGTCTGATTACC
Organism: Diceros bicornis minor; assembly: GCF_020826845.1. NCBI lineage: Eukaryota > Metazoa > Chordata > Mammalia > Perissodactyla > Rhinocerotidae > Diceros > Diceros bicornis. The sequence continues at coordinate 4,794,846 of NW_026690900.1, forward strand.
CTCGATATTTTATCACACACATATCTGACCACAATACTTTCTCTCCACCCTCCGATCTGGCCACCCTCTTATGGGATCACCCTTATATCTGCTCACCCTCATGTTGACCACACACATAAATTTCCACTTTTCTGTCTGACCACCCGCATATAGGGCCAGACTCACGTCTCATCAACCTTATCTGATCACCCTCATATCTGACCACACCCTCATATGTGGTCAAATATTTACCTGAGACTGGCATATCTGTCCCACCTCATACCTGATTACCCTTTTATTTTAACACTTTAATTTTGATCACACTCATACATAATCACCCATACATTCTATTGCCCTTGACATCTGAACGCCCACATACTTGAGCCACTTCATATCTTATCCCACTCTTATCTGACATCTCTCATGGTTGATCATCCTTATATCTGACCACACTCATATCTGATCAACCTCATATCAGATCACCCTAAATATCTCATCACCCTAACGTCTGATCACTGTTATGTTTGGCCACCCTCAGATCTGATCACCCTTGATATCTGATCACACTCATTTATGACCATCCACATATTCAGACCGCCCTCATATCTGATCACCGTTATATGTGAACATTCTCATATCTGATCTCCATCTTATCTGACCACCCTTATATGTGACCACCTTCTTATCTGACTACCCTCATTTCTGAGCACCATCATATGTTACCACACTCAAATATGATGGTCATCTCTAATCATCTTTGTGATCACCATCGTATCTTACCTCCGTAATATCTGGCCAGCCTCCGATCTGATTAGACTTCTCTGATTACCCTCATATATTACCACACTCATATCTGGCCACCCTCCGATCTGGCCACCCTGACATCTGAACAACCCTAATATCTGATCACACTCATAACTGACCAATATTATTTCTGATCAGCCTCATGTCTGATCACTCTGATATCTGACCATCCTCTAATCTGATGACCCGTCTAAATTGCTACCTTCCTTAGTGACCACGCTGAAGTTTGATCACCCTCATTTCAGACCACCATCACTTCTGGTCACCTCCTATCTGAAAATCCTCATATCTGATCACCCTATTATCTGACAACCATAATATCTGCTCACTCTCAAATCTGACCACTCTCATATAAGACCACCCTCATATCTGATCGCTCTCGAGTTCTGATCCTACTCATAACTAACAAGACTCGTATCTGACCAACTTCATATCTGGCCACGCTCATGTCTGATCACCCTTATATATGGTCACACTCATATCTGACAGCCCTCATAGGTAGCCACTCTCATATATGACCACACTCCTATCTGGCTAACAACATATCTGATCACCCTTATAGTTAGCCCTCATATCTGATCACAATCATATCTGGCCACCTTCATATGGGATCAACATTATGTGTGATCAAACTCATATCTGACCACCCTCATATCTGGCCACCTTCTTATCTGATTACCTTTATCTGATAAATCGCATAACTGACTACCATCATATTTGACCACCCTCACATGTGATCAGCATTACATATGACAACTCTCATATCTCATCACACTCATATGTGACCACACTTATATCTGATCACCCTTATATCTGATCGCTCTCTATATCTGATTACAGTCAATATCTGATCACACATAATTGATCACTCTCATATCTGGCCAACCTCATATCTGACCACCCTCATATCAGACCACCCTCATATTTGATCACTGTCATATCAGACCACACTCATATCTAATCACTCTCACATCTGACCACCCTCTTATCTCACCACACTCTTATCTGATCTCCTTCTATATCTGATCACACTCATACCTGGCTTCCTTCATATGGGATCAACATTATATGTGATCAGACTCATATCTGAACACCCTCATATCTGGATACTCTCATATCTGACCACCCTCATATCTGGATACTCTCATATCTGACCACTCTCTTATCTGATTATCGTTATCTGATGAACTGCATATCTGACCCCCGTCATATTTGGCAATCCTCACATATGATCACCATTACATATGATAATCCTCATATATCATCAATCACATATCTGAACATACTCATATCTGATCACTCTCTATAACTGATCACTATCGATATCTGATCACACATGACTGACCCCTCTCATATATGGCCAAACTCATATTTGACCAACCACATATCTGATCACCATTCTATGTGATCACCCTCCTATTTGATCACCCTCATATCTGATCACCCTCATATCAAACCACACTCACATCTGGTCAACTTCATATCTGAGAACCCTCATATAGGATCACTCTCATATGTGACCACCACCATATATTTTCATACTCGTATGAGACCTCCCTCAACTCTGACAACCCTCTTATCTGACCGTCCTCATATCTGATCACCATAGATAGCTGATCACACACATATCTGATCAACCACATAACTGACCACCCTAATGTGTGATCACTGTTATAGGAGATCACTCTTGATACCTGACCACACTTAGATCTGAACACCATCATAACAGACCACCCTCACATCTGTTCACCATGGTATGTTATCAACGTCATATCTGACCACATTCATATCTGATCACCCTGGATGTCTGATCATACTCATATCTGACCACCCTCATAATTGAACACCCTCATATATGACCACCCTCATATCTGATCACCCTCATATCTGACCATCATCCTGAGGACTCACGTCTATGAACACCCACATATCTGATCACTCTCATATCTCTCCACCCTAATATCTGATTGCAGTCATATATGTTCACCCTCATATCTGACCAACTCCATATGTGATCACCCTCTTACCTGAATACCCTCGTATCCTAGGACCCTCATATTGGATAATCCTCATATCTGATTTACCCTGATATATGACCACACTCATAACTAACCACCCTCATATCTGACCACCATCATATCTGACAAACCTCATATCTGATCACAGTTTTTTCTCACCAACCTCATATCTGACCACACACATATCTTCTCAGACTTATAAATGATAAACCTCATATATCATAATCTTCATGTATGACAACACTCTTATCTGGCCACCTTCATATCTCATCATGCTTATAACGAACAACCATGATATCTGAACCCCCTCATATCTGACCACCTTCATATGTGATCACGCTCATATGTGATCACCCTCATATCTGGCCACTGTCATATTTGATCACCCTTATAAGTGATTACCCTCCTATCTGACCATGATCTTATCAGACAACATTCATATTTGTCCAACCTCATATACGGCCAACCTCAGATCTGGACCGCCTGATATGTGAGAAGCCTCAAATCTGATCACCCTCATATCTAAGCACATATCTGGTCACCCTCATATCAGATCGCCCTCAATATCTGATCACCCTCCATATGATCACCCTCATATTGTACCTGCTTCATAACTTATTAAGCTCCTATATTAACACCCTCCTATCTAATCATGCTCATATGTGATCACCCTATTATCTGAGGAACATTTCATTGATCATCCTTATAACTGAAAACTCTCATATCTCCTCACCCTCATATTTGACCACACACGTACCTGATAACCCTCATATCTGATCACAATCTTATGTGATCACCCTCATATCTGATCACTCTCATGTCTCTCTACCAACAAATATGATCACTGTCATATATGATCGCCCTCAATATGTGATCACCCTCATATTTGGTCACCCTCATATCTGACCACCCTGTTATCTGATCACCCTCTTATCTGACCTCCCTCACGTCTGATCACCATAATATTTGAACACCCGCATGTCCCGCCAACCTCATATCTTTTCAGGGTCATTTCTGACCACGTTCATATTTGTCCACCATCATAGCCTCTCAGACTCATATCTGAGAAACCTCAGATCTGATCACCTTCAGGACAGACAACCTTCATATCACACCACCTTCATATCTGTTCATGCTTATATCTAACAATCATGATAGCTGATCACCCTCATATCCGACAACCCTCCTATCTGACCAACATCGTATCTGATCATCATCCTTTTTGAACAACCTCATATCTGATCATCCACGTATATGTTCACCCTCATATCTCACCACCCACAAATCTGACCAACCTCATATCTGACAACACTAATATCTCACCACCCTCATATCAGATCAACCTCATATCTGAACATCCTCATATCAGAGAACCATCAGATCTGATCATCCTTACATCTGACACTTCTCATATCTGATCACCCTATTATTTCACCCTCAATGTCTGACCAACCTCATATCTGAGCACCCTCATAACTGGCCCCCCTCATACCTGATCACCATCCTATCTCACTACCATCCTTTCTGGGTTCCCTCATATCTGATCACCCTCAATATCTGATCACCCTCAAATCTGATCACCTACATATGTGGACACATTTCATATCTGATCATGCTTACATCTTACCACTCTCATATCTGATCACTCTCATAACCTCTCACACTCATAATGGATCATCATATTTTATCATCCTCATATATGACAAACTTCATATCTGGCAGCCTTCAAATCTAATCACCCTGTAGACAACCATCGATTCTAATCTCCCTCATATCTGACCATCTGCAGATCTGATCAACCTCATATCTGGCAAGCCACATATCTGGCCATCCTCATATATGATCAGAGTTATATCTGACCACACTCATATCTGATCACTCTCATATAAGATCACCTTAAATATCAGATAGCCCTCAATATGAGATCACCCTCATGTCTGATCAACCTCATATCTGGTCACCCCTTTATCTAATTGTCCTCAATATCTCATTATCCACCATCTGATCACTCACATATCGGATGAGACTCATAAATTGTTATTCTCATATCTGACCACCCTCTTATCTGATCACCCTCATATCTCACCACCTTCATGTCTCATCATGCTTATATCTGACAACTTGGTATCTGATCACCCTCATATCAACCAACATCATGTCTGACCACCGGCCTATCTGACAACCCTCATATCTGAACACCCTCACATCTGATCACCCGTATGTGTTATGGCCCTCAATGTCAGATAACACTCATATCTTATCTCCCTCCTACCTGAGCACACTTATGTCTAATCACCATCCTATCTGACCACCTCATATCTGACCACACACTTATCTGATCACCCTCATATATTATCACACTCGTATCTGAGTACCCTCATATCTGACCAGCATATTATATTAACCAATAAGACGAATCTCATATTTGAACACCCTGATAATTGACCACTCACGTATCTGGTCACAATCATATCTTATCACACTTAAATGATCATCCTCATAGCTAACCACCATCATTTCTGATAACACTCTTATCTGATCAGCCTCATCTATGACCAGCTTCATATCAAGCCCCCCTCAGATCTGATTATGTTCATATCTGACAACCTTCATATATGATCACCTTTATATTTGTCATCCCTCATATCTGGTCACAATCATATCTCATGAAACATGTATCTGACTATAGGCATATCTGATAACCCAAATAATTGAGAACAATCATGTCCTACCATACTCATATCTTATCACCCTCAATATCTGATTACCTTCATACATGATCACCCTCATATCTGACCACACTCTTAACTGAACAACCTCATATCTGTTCACCCTTATATCTGAACACAGTCTTATATAATAAAGCTGATATCTGACCACCCTCAATATCTCACCAACCTAATATCTGATCAAGCTCATATCTGGAAAAACACATATCTGATCACTCTCATATATCATCAGCCTCATAACTCACCACTGTGATATCTGATCACCCTCATTTACATCTACCATCATGTCTGATAATTCTGATATCTGACCACCCTCATTTCTGACCAGCCTCATGTCAGACAACCTTCATGTCTGATCACCCCCGATATGTGGTCACTCTCGTATTTTACCATGCCTATTTCTTACCAACCTCATATCTGGGTACTCTCATATCTCATCAGCCATATATCTGATTACCCTCATACCCGGTAACTCTTGTATCTGACAATGCTCCTATCTGTCCAGGCACTTATCTGATCTCCCTTATATGATCACTCTCATATATTACCACCCTCATATCTGGCCACACTCATATCTGAACAAACCCTCATATCTGATCACTGTCATACTTGAACAAGCTCATATCTGAGCAACCTCATGTCTGATCACTCTCATATCTTATTGCCCTCAATATCTGTTCAACTTCATACCTGATCGCCCTCATATTTGACCACCCTCTTAACAGACCACCCTCAAATCTGATCATCTTATATTTGATGACAGTCATATCTAATCACTATCTTTTAAGATAGCCCTCAATATCTGATCACCCTCATATCCCACCACCCTCATATATGATCACCATAATAGCTGACAGCTCTCATATCTGATCACTCCCATATCTGATCTCCCTCAATATCTGATTAACCTCATATCTGAAGACACACGTATCTCATCTCCCTCATGTCTATTCACCCACATTTCTGACCACACTCGTATCAGACCGCTTTCATGTCTTGTTGTCTTCTATGTCTGCTCACACTCATATCTGACCCCCTTATATCTGGCCACCCTCACATATGACCAGCCTCATATCTGACCAACCTCATATCTGATCATTCTTATCTGATCATCCTGCTATCTGACCACCCACGTATGTGATCACTAAAATATCTGACAAACCTCATTTATGATCACCCTCGTATCTTAGGACACTCTTGTCTGATCACCCTCATGTCTGACCACTATCATAACTGACCACACTCATATCAGCTCACCCTCGATCTGAGCGGCCTCAGTATCTAATTACTCTCATCTCTGACCACACTCATATCTGAGCAACCTTATATATGATTACTTTTCTATCTGAACATCCTAATATCTGACCTTACTCAGATCTGATAACCTTCATATATGACCTCCATCATATCTGACTGCACTCATATCTGATCACCTTCATATACCGCCACCCTCATTTATCATCCTTATCTCTGACCAAAATCATATCTGATCAGCCACATTTCAGGTCACGCTCAGGTCACAGTCACATCTGGCCACACTCATGTCTGAACACCACCATATATCAGGAACCTCATATCTGATCACCTTCAAATCAGATAGCCATGAATATGTGATTACTCTCATAACTTATCACCCTCATATCTCATGATCTTCCAGATCTGAATACCCTCATACAGGATAAAACACTTGTCTGACCAGCCTTATAATGGGCCACTCTCATATCTGGCCACTCTCATATCTGACCACTCTCACATCTTATCACTCTTATATCTCACCACTCTCAGATCTGACCACCCTCACATATGATCTGTCTCTTATCCGTTTATCATTGTATCAGACCACACTCATATCTTGCAACCCTCATGTCAGATCACATTCATAGCTCATGACCCCTATATATCTAATCAAGCTCACATCTGATCTCACTCATACCAGATCACCCTCATATATGTTCAACCTCATGCATGGTGATCATCATATCTGATCACACTCATATCTCATCACCTTCAAATGTGAACACCCTCACATAATGTACACACTCATATCTGATCAATATCACACCTGAGTACCCTCATATCTGGGCACGCTCAGATCCTATGACACTGATATCTGACAAGCCTCATATCTGATCACACATATGTCTGAAAACACTCAAATCTGATCACCCTCACATGCGATGATGGTCATATCTGATCACCCTCATTTCTGAACACTCTCATATCTGGTCGCCCACATATATGATCACACTAATATCTGGTCTCCATCATATCTGATCACCCACATATCTGATTGCCATCATTATCAGATCACACTCATTCCTGATAACTCTCATATATGACCACCCTCTTATCTGACCTACCTCATATCTGTTTACCCTTGTATCAGACCACACTCTTATGTCATCACTGTCATATCAGAAGACCTTCCTATCAGATCACCCTCAATATCTGATCAACCTCATGTTTGACCACATGCATATCTGACCGCTCTCATGTCAGACCACCCTCATATCTCATCCCTCCTCGATATCTGATCAAACTCATATAAGAAGTCCCTCATACCAGACAACCCTCAAATATGGTCAAGCTCATATCTCATCACCCTCATATCTGATCACCATCACACCTGACCTACCACTAAGCTGAACACCATCACATATTGTCGCACTGATATATGATCAATATCGTATCTGAGTATCATCCTATCTCTACACACTCAGATCTGATCGCCCTGATATCTTACAACCCTCATATCTGATTACATATGTATCTGACAATGCTCATATCTGATCACTCTTGTATGTGATCACAATCCTATTTGACCACCCTCATATTTAGTCACCCTTATAGTTGATCAAGCTCAATATCTGAACACCCTCATTTCTGGCAACCCTCATATCTAATCCCCGTTATATCTAACTACTGTCATTTCTGAACCCCCTCCTATTTGACCAGCCTCGTATCTGTTCACTCTCGTATCTGATCAACCTCATATCTGGCCACACTCTTATTGACCACCCTCATATGTGAACACCCTCATCTCTGACTACTCTGATAACTGACCACCATCTTATCTGACCACCCTCATATCGGATCACCTTCAATATATGACCATCCTCATGTCTGAACACAATCAATATCTGATAACCTGAATATATGATCATGCTCATATCTGGCCTACCTCATATCTGATCACCCTCATGTTTGATCACCCTCATATATGACCACCGTGATATCCAATCTCCCTCTTGTATGACAACCCTGATATCTGAACACCCTCATATCTGACCACCCTCATATCTGACCACCTACATGTAAGACCAACCTCATGTCAGATCACCCTCGATATCTTATCATGTACAAATGTAACCACACTCCCTTTTCACCACCCTCTGATCTGGCCCCCCTTCCACGTGATCTCCCTTATATCTGGGCATCCTCTTGTCTGACCACCCTAATAAATGGTGACTTTCATTTCTAGCAACCATCATATCTGGCTAGGTTCATGTCTGATCACCCTTATCTGATAACCCTCATATCTGACAACCTTCATATCTGATCACCCTCATATATCTTCAAATATTTGTCTGACAACCGGCATATCTATAACCCCTCATTCTTGATCACTCTAATATCTGAACACCCTCATGTATGATCACATGCATGCATGATAACACACACTTTTTATCACTCACAACATCTGATCACCGTCATAAGTGAGCCCCCTCATATCAGACCCCCCCTCTTATCTGACCTCCGTCATGGTTGATCACTCTTATATCTCACAACACTCATATATCATCACCTTTATATCTTATCACCCTCAATATCTGTTCAACCTCATATCTGATCACCCTTATCACAGGCAACTCCCGTAGTTGATCACACTTATATCTGATGACCCTCATATATGGCCGTAATCTTCAGATCACAATTATCTGACCACAATCTTGTCTGACCACCCTCCTATCTGGCCTCCCTCATAACTAACCCCACTAATTTCTGATCACCATTCTATATGATCACCATCATATGTGAACTCCATCATATCTGGCCACCCTCATGTCTGAGTACTTTATTTTCTGAACACCAGCATATGTTACCACACTCATATATGACCATCCTCATATCTGATCACACTCATAAGCGATCAACATCATATATGATCACCCTCACACCTCTCCACCCTCCTATCTGATCTGACTTCTCAGGTTACCTTCATATCGTGCCACCCTGATTTCTGGCCACCCTCCGGTCTGGCCACCCTGAAATCTGAAAAACCCTCATATCTGATCATGCTCATAACTAACGACTATCATTTCTGATCATCCTCATGTATGATGACACTCATATTTGACCACCCTGATATCTGATGAGCCACTTAAATGACCACATTCTTAACTGACCATCCCTCGTGTTTGATGTCACTGACCACCCTCACTTCTGATCACCTCTTATCAGAAGGAGGTGATTATATATGAGTGTTTTAATCATACATAATCACTGTTCTATCTGACGCCTCTAATATCTAGTCACTCTCCAATTTGACCACTATAATATCTGACCACCCTCATATCTGATGACACTCGAGTTATGATCCTACTCATTACTGATGACTGTCATATCTGGCCAACTTCATATCTGGCCATTCTGATATCTGATCACCCTTGTATGTGATCACAATCATTTCCGACAGACCACATATCTGGCTACCCTTATGTCTGATCAACCTCCTATCTAGCCAACAGCATATCTGATCACCCTTATAGTTGACAGCATTCATATTTGATCACACTGAACACATTCATATCTGATCACTCCCTTATCTGACCACCCTCATATCTGACAACACTCATATATTCTCACACTCATATCTGATAATCCTGATATGTGATCACCGTAATACCTGATCAAAATCACATCTGGAACACTCATAGTTGTTCACTCCTATATATCACAACACGATGGTGATCAGGTATGAGAGTGGTCAGAGAGGATGGTGGTAAAATGAGGTTGGTCGATTATGAGTGTGATCAGATATGACTGTGATCAGCTATAAGGGTGGCCAGATATGAAGGTAATCAGCTATGCAGGTGCTCTGATATGAATGTGGTCAGCTGTGAGGGTGGCCAGATATGAGAGTGGTAAGATATGAGGGTGATCAGTTATGAGGGTGATCAGACAAGGGTCATTAGGTATGAGGGTAATCACCATTGTGGGTGGTCAGATATGAGCGTGGAAACATATAAGTGTGATCAGTTATGAGGGTGACAAGATATGGGGTTGGTCAGTTATGAGGGATTGAGATATTATTGTCATCATTTATGAGGGTCTTTAGAAGGGTGTGATAAGAGGGTACACAGATATTGTAATGGTTAGCTATGAGAGTGGCCAGATATGAGGGTGGTCAGTTATTAGATTGATCACATATAAAGGTGATCAGATATGAGGGTAGTCATATATGATGTTGGTCAGATATTAGGTTGGTCAGATGTGAGGGTGATCAGATAAAATTGTGATCAGAATTGTGGATGATCAGACATGAGGATGGCAATAAATGATGTTGATCAGATATGAGTGTGATCACATACAAGGGTGATAAGTTATGAGATTATCCAGATTTGAGGTTGGTCAGATATGAGGGAGGTAAGATATAGTGTTCATCACGTATACACAGGGTAGTATATAATGGTGATCAATTATGTCGGTGATCAAGTATGACAGTAATAAGATATGGTAGTAGCCAGATATAAGGGCTGTGAGATATAGGGGTGATCATATATGAGGGTGGCCAGATATGATGTTGGTGGGATATTAGCTTGATTAAATGTGAGGGTGATCAAATATAACAGTGGTCAGATATCAGAATGGTGAGAAATGATGTTGATCAGATATGAGTTTGATTACATACAAGTGTTATCAGATATGAGGATATCCAGATTTGACATTCATCAGATATGAGGGAGGTAAGATATGGGGGTCATTAGATATGAGTGGGGTAGGATATGTGTCATCCATTATGTTGGTGATCAAATACAGTGGTGAAAAAATACAATGGTGGTCAGATATGAGGGCTGTCATATATAGGGGTGATCATAATTGAGGGTGGTCATATGTGGCTGTGCACATATATGAGGGTTCTGAAATATGAGAGTGGTGAGATATGATAGGTTTGAGATATGTGTGTATCAGATATGAGGGTTTTCAGCTATCAGTGTAGCCTTATATGAGGTTGACCACATATGAGTATGGTCAGCTATGACAGTGGTCAGTTATGAGTGTTATCACATAGAAATTTGATCAGTTATGAAGGTGGCTAGTTCTGAGTTTGGTCAGATATGAGGGTGTCAGATATGTGTATGATCAAATATCGAGGGAGACCACATATGAGTGTTGTCAGATATGATCATGATCAGATAAAGGGGATTAGATGAGGGAGGCTATATATGTGTGTGGTCAGTTATGAACTTGATCAGGTAATGTGGAACATATGTGAGGGGGAACAGATATGAGGGTGGTCAGATATGAGGGTGATCACATTTACTGGAGATCAGATATGATGGTGGCCAGTTATGAGTTTGGTCATGTATGAGTGTGGTCAGGTATGACTGTGGTCATACAATGAGGGTAGTTATTATAAGGGTGGTCAGATAAGAGGATGGTTAGATATGAGGGTGACCATATAAGAGGGTGGTCTCATATGTGGGTGGCCAGATATGAGTGTGGTCAGATTTGAGGGTGAACAAATATAACAGTGATCAGATATGAGGGTGGCCAGATGAGTTTTGTCATATATCAGGGTGGTCAGATATGAGCTTGTTCAGATATGAGAGTGGTAAGAAATGAGAGTGGTCAGATGTGATGGTGATCAGTCTTGAGGGTGATCAGATAGGAGGGCTGTCAGATACCAGGTGGGGCAGATAGGTGGATGACCAGTTATGTTACACCAGATATGATCTTGGAAAGTTATCAGGGTGGTCTGATGTGATGATGGTCAGGTATGAGTGTGATCAGATATGAGGATGGCCAGATATGAGAGTGGTCTACGTTATATCATGTATGATGGTGATCAGATATGTTGTGCAATAAGATATGAAGGTGATCATATATGCAGATGGTCAAATACAAGGGTGATCAGACATGATGTGGTCTGGTATGTTAGTCGTAGCACAAGAGGGTGGTCAGATTTGAAACTGATTATATATGAGGGTGATCATATATGAATGTGGTCAGGTATGACGGTGATGAGATAAGAAGATGCTCAGATATGAGAGTGGTCAGATAAGATGGAGGGCTGATATGCAGGTGAACAATATTAGGATTGTCAGACATGAGGATGGTCAGATATGAGGGTGGTCACATGTGAGGGCAAAAAGATATGAAAGTGATCAGATATTGAGGGCAAACAGAGAGAGGGTGATCAGGCATCAGGGTGGTCAGACATGAGGGTGATCAGATATAAGGGTGGCCACATATATGAGGGTTGTCAAATATGAGGGTGATCTGACATTAGTGTTATCAGATATGACAGTGATAAGATTTGAGTTTTGTCAGAAATAATGGTGATCAGATACATGTGGTCATATATGAGTGTAGTCAGTTATGATGGTGATCAGATATGAGCATGGTCACAAATAACTGTGATCAGATGTGAGAGAGGACAGATACGAGGCTTGTCAGATGTGAGGTTTTTCATGTGTGAGGGTGAACACATGTGGAGAGTGATCAGATATGATGATAAAATACGAGAGGGATCAGAAATTGAGGGCAATTTGACAAGAGGTTTGTCATATGTAAGAGTGATCAGATATGAGGGATGTGCAGATATGATGTTAATCAGATCAGAGGGTGGTAATATGTGAGTGTCATTGGACATGAGGAGGTCAGATATAACATTGAACAGATGTGATGGTGGCCCTAGAAGATCGTGATCACATATGGTGTTGACTAGATATTGAGGGTGGTAATATAAGTGGGTGATCGGATATGAGTGTTGTTCAGATCTGAAGTTGATCAGATATGAATGTTTCCAGATATAATTGTATTCACATATGAGTCTGGCTAGATATGAACTTGGTCAGATATGAGAGTGATAAGATATGAAGGTGATCAGATATTAGGGTTGTCAGATCTAATGGTGATCAGATATTATCATGGCCAGATATGAGGGTGGTCAGACATGAGGGAGATCAGTTAAGCATGATCAGATATTTGGGAGATCGTATATGAGGGTCGTCAGATATGGTCGTGATGAGCTAGGAGCGTGACCAGATGTGAAGCTGTTCTGTTATTGAGATCAGTCAGATACAGAGTAATCATATATGAGTGTGGTCAGATATGAGAGGTATCCTAGATGATTGTGGTCAGATAGAGGTTGGTCAGATATTAGGACGATCAGACATGAGGGTGAACACTTATGGGAGTGGTCAGATATAAATGTGTTCAGACATGAGTGTGAGGAGATATATTTGTGTTCATATATGTGGGGGGACAGATATGAGGATGGTCAGATATGAGACTGGTGAGATATGGTGATGATCAGATAGAGGGTCATCATATAGGAGGGCAGTCAGAAATAAGCTTCAAAAGATATGAGGTTTCCCTGATAGGAGGGTTTTCATGTATGAGTGAGTGTGGTCAGATTTGAAGGTGACCCAATATGATTGTGATCAGATATCAGGGAAGTGAGACATAATGGTGACCAGAAGTGAGGGTGGTAAGATATAAGGGTAGTCAGTTATTAGGGTGATCAGTTAAGTGTTATCAGACATGAGCATGGTCAGATATCACTGTGTTCAGATATGAGGGTGGTCAGATATTGAAGGCAAACAGATAACAGGGTGATAAGGTATGACTATGGACAGATATGAGGGAAGTCAGATATGAGGGTGGTCAGATACAAGGATATTCAAATGTGAGTGTGCTCAGATATGAGAGTTGCCAGATATAATGATGGTGAGATATAACAGTTATCAGATATGAGGGTGGTCTGATATGATGGCGATAAGATAAGATGATGTTCAAATATTGAAGGCATTCAGACACGAGGGTGATCAAATTTGATCTTGCCAGATATGAGGTTGATCAGATCTGCGGATGGTCAGATATGAGGGAGATTAGAATCGATGGTTGTCTACAGGGTGATTAGATTTGAAGGCTGCCAGATATGAAGTTTGTCATATATGAGGATGATAAAATATGATGATCCATTATGAGTGTGAGAGGTTATGAGAGTGATCAGATATGAGAGTGGTAAGATGTAAGCATGATCAGATATGAAATGTGTCCACATATGTAGGTGATCAGATTTGAGGGTGATCAGATATTGAGGGTGATCAGATATGAGGGAACCCAGAAAGGATGGTAGTGAGATAGGATGGTGATCAGGTATGAGGGGGGCCAGTTATGAGGGTGCTCAGATATGAGGTTGGTCAGACATTGAGGGTGAAATAATAGGGTGATCAGATATGAGAAGTGTCAGATGTAAGGATGATCAGATCTGATGGTTCTCTGATATGAGGATGTTCAGATATGAGGTTGATCTGATATGAGGGTGGTGAGATATTAGTGTTGTCAGATATGAGGTTGGTCAGATTTGTGGGTGGTGAGATATGAGGGTGAACATATACGTGGATGATCAGATATGAGGTTGTTCAAAAAGGATGATGATCAGATACGATGTTGGTCAGATAGGAGGGTTGTCGGATATGAGGGTGATCAGCTATCATGATTGTTAGATATAAGCATGAACAGATATGAAGGTGGTGTGATATGAAGGTTGTCTGTCCTGAAGGTGATCAGATCTGAGGTTTCTCAGATATGAGTCTGAGAGGCTATGATGGTGGACAAATATGAACGTGGTCAGAAATGACCCTGAAAAGATATGAGGTTGGCGGGACATGCGGGTGTTCAAATATTATGGTGATCAGACGTGAGGGAGGTCAGATAAGAGGGTGATCAGATAACAGGGTGGTCAGATATGAGGGTGACCAAATATGAGGGTGATCACATATTGAGGGCGATCATATATGACAGTGATCATATTTGTTGGTAGAGAGACATGAGAGTGATCAGATATGAGGGTGATCACATAAGATTGTGATCAGATATGAGGGTTATCAGGTACGTGTGTGGTCAAATATGAGGGTGAGGAGATATGAGAGTTTTCAGTTATAAGGATGATCAATGAAATGTTCCTCAGATAATAGGGTGATCACATATGAGCATGATTAGATAGGAGGGTGTTAATATAGGAGCTTAATAAGTTATGAAGCAGGTACAATATGAGGGTGATCATATGGAGGGTGATCAGATATTGAGGGCGATCTGATATGAGGGTGACCAGATATGTGCTTAGATATGAGGGTGATCAGATTTGAGGCTTCTCACATATCAGGCGGTCCAGATCTGAGGTTGGCCGTATATGAGGTTGGACAAATATGAATGTTGTCTGATAAGATCATGGTCAGATAGGAGGGTAATCACTTATAAGGGTGATCAAATATGACAGTGGCCAGATATGAGGGTGATCACATATGAGCGTGATCACATATGAAGGTGGTCAGATATGAGGGGGTTCAGATATCATGGTTGTTCGTTATAAGCATGATGAGATATGAAGGTGGCCAGATAAGAGTGTTGTCATACATGAAGATTATGATATATGAGGTTTATCATTTATAAGTCTGAGAAGATATGTGTGTGGTCAGATATGAGGTTGGTGAGAAAAAACTGTGATCAGATATGAGGTTTGTCAGATATGATGGTGGTCAGATATGAGGGTGGTTAGTTATGAGTGTGGTCATATATCAGGGTAAATCAGATATGAGGATTATCCAATATGAGGGTCCTAGGATACGAGGGTATTCAGGTAAGAGGGTGATCACATATGGAGTTGGTCAGATATGAGGGTGAACATATATGACTGCAATCAGATATTAGGGTGGAGAGATATGAGAGTGATCAGATATGTGGGTGTTCATAGACGTGAGTCCTCAGGATGATGGTCAGATATGAGGGTGATCAGATATGAGGGTGGTCATATATGAGGGTGTTCAATTATGAGGGTGGTCAGATATGAGTATGATCAGACATCCAGGGTGATCAGATATGAATGTGGTCAGATATGACGTTGATAACATACCATGGTGAACAGATGTGAGGGTGGTCTGTTTTGATGGTGTTCAGATCTAAGTGTGGTCAGGTATCAAGAGTGATCTCCTATAACAGTGATCACACATTAGGGTGGTCAGTTATGTGGTTGATCAGATATGTGTGTGATCAGCTATCTATGGTGATCAGATATGAGGACGGTCAGATAAGAGGGTTGTCAGAGTTGAGGGAGGTCTCATACGAGTATGAAAATATATGGTGGTGGTCACATATGAGAGTGATCCTATATGAGGGTTCTCAGATATGAAGTTGACCAGATGTGAGTGTGGTTTGATATGAGGGTGATCAGATATGAGGGTGATCAAATAGGAGGGTGATCACATAGAATGGTGATCAGATATGTGGTTGGTCAAATATGAGTTTGGCCATATATGAGAGGGGTCAGTCATGTGTGATCAGATATCGATAGTGATCAGTTATAGAGAGTGATCAGATATGAGTATGTTCAGATATGTGATTGATGATATATGAGGATTATCATATGTAATGGTGATCATATGTGAGGATTGCCAAATATGACGGGGGTCAGATATGCAGTTCATCAGATAACGATAATCAGATAAGAGAGTGGTCAGATATGAGAGTATCCAGATATGAGGGTGGTCAGATATGAGAGTATCCAGATATGAGGGTGTTCAGATATGAGTCTGATCACATATAATGTTGATCCCATATGAAGGAAGCCAGGTATGAGTGTGATCAGATATAGAAGGAGATCAGATAAGAGTGTGGTGAGATAAGAGGGTGGTCAGATGTGAGAGTGATTAGATATGAGTGTGGTCTGATATGACAGTGATCAAATATGAGGGTGGTCTGATATGAGGGTGGTCAGATATGAGGTTGGCCAGATATGAGAGTGATCAATTATGTGTGATCAGATATTGACTGTAATCAGATATAGAGAGCGATCAGATATAAGGGTGATCAGATATAAGTGTGGTCACATATGAGTGTGATGAGATATGAGAGTTGTCATATGTAATGCTGATCACATGTGAGGGTGGTCAAATATGATGGTAGTCAGTTATGCGATTTATCAGATAAAGGTAATCAGATAAGAAGGTGGCCAGATATGAGGGTGGTCAGATATGAGTTTGATCACACATAATGTTGATCCCATATGAAGGTGGCCAGATATGATTGTGATCAGATATGAGGGCTAACTATAAGGGTGATCAGATATGTTGTTAGCCAGATAGGAGTGTGGTCATATATGAGAGTGGCTACCTATGAGGGCTGTCAGATATGAGTGTGACCATATATAAGGGTGATCAGACATGAGCGTGGCCAGATATGAAGTTGGTCAGATACGAGTCTTGTTAGTTATGAGTAGGATCAGAACTCGAGAGCGATCAGATATGAGGGTGGTCTTATATGAGAGTGGTCAGATTTGAGAGTGAGCAGATATTATGGTTGTCAGATAATAGGGTGATCAGATATGAGGATTTTCAGATAGGAGGTGACCAGAAGTGATGGTGGTCTGAAATGAGGGTGATCAAACTTCAGCGTGGTCACTAAGGAAGGTAGCAATTTAGATGGGTCATCAGATTAGAGGATGGTCAGATATCAGAGTGATCAGACATGAGGCTGATCAGAAATAATATTGGTCAGTTATGAGTGTGATCAGATATTAGGGTTGTTCAGATGTCAGGGTGGCCAGATCGGAGGGTGGCCAGATATGAGTGTGGTAATATATGAGGGTAATCAGAGAAGTCTAATCAGATCGGAGGCTGGCCAGATATTACGGAGGTAAGATACGATGGTGATCACAAAGATGATTAGAGATGACCATCATATTTGAGTGTGGTAACATATGATGGTGCTCAGAAATGAGGGTAGTCAGATAAGAAGGTGGTCACATATAAGGGTGGTCAGATAAGATGGAGATCAGATATGAGAATGTTCACATATAACGGTGATCAGATATGAGGGCGGTCTGAATATGTGGATGGTCATAAATGAGTGTGATCAGATATCAAGGGTGATCAGATCTGAGGGTGGCCAAACATAACAGTGATCAGACGTTAGGGTGATGAGATATTTAGGGTGATCTGATATGAGGTTGATCAGATATGAGTGTGGTCAGATATAAGGATGATCAACCATGAGAGATGTCAGATAAGAGTGGGATAAGATATGAAGTGGCTCAAGTATGTGGGCGTTCAGATGTCAAGGGCAATAGAATGTATGGGTGATTATGTATGAGTGTGATCAAAATTAAAGTGTTAAAATAAAAGGGTAATCAGGTATGAGGTGGGACAGATATGCCAGTCTCAGGTAAATATTTGACCACATATGAGGGTGTGGTCAGATATGAGGGTGATCAGATAAGGTTGATGAGACGTGAGTCTGGCCCTATATGCGGGTGGTCAGACAGAAAAGTGGAAATTTATGTGTGTGGTCAACATGAGGGTGAGCAGATATAAGGGTGATCCCATAAGAGGGTGGCCAGATCGGAGGGTGGAGAGAAAGTATTGTGGTCAGATATGTGTGTGATAAAATATCGAGGGTAATCAGACATGAGGGTGGTCTTATATGAGGGTGGTCAGATATGAAGGTGGGCAGACAACAGGGTGATCAGATGATGGTTGTCATATAAGAGGATGATCAGATGTGACAGTTGTCATGTATGAGGGTGATCAGATAGGAGGGTGGTCAGATAAGACAGTGGTCATATAGGAGTGTGGTCCGATATGAGGGCACTCAGATATGAGGTTGGTCAGATATAATGGTGTTAAAATAAGTTTGTTGTTAGATATGAGGGTGGTCAGATATGAGAATTGTCCGATATGAGTGTGATCAGATATGATCGTGGTCAGATATGAGGGTGGTCAAATACGAGGTTGATCCGATATGAGTGAACAAATATGAGGCTGGTCAAATAGGAGGGCGGTCACATATAAGCATCGTTAGATATAATAGTGATTAGATATGAGAGTTGCCAGTGTCGAGGAAGTGGGAGAATCCCCCTCTGCACTTTCCCTTAAGGTTCTTATGGCTGGACAAATAATTAAAAAGACAGGTTAGCACGAGAAAATAATACCAAGTTTAATAACATGTATACATGGGAGAAACCAGGGAAATTGAGCTTCTCATCACAAGAGAGGCAATTCTCATCTTAAATACAATCTTCAGCTAAGCACAAAGAAGGATTTTGGGGGTGAGGAGGGAGACAGAAGGGAAATAGAAATTACAGTAATCAAGGCTATGCAGATTTAAGGCCTCATCCTCCACACTGATAAGTTTCTAGAGGGGCTATCCCACCTTCCCCCCAGCACAGAGAGAGAGATACCTTTACAAATGGAGATTTCCCTTATAAATGTAAATGTTTGTCTGGCAACTCATTCCAGTGCCACCTAGAGACTGTGGCCTGAGAGAGACAGAGTTTTTGATCAGATGAGCTTGTTGGCGTCTTTTCTATTGTAACATTTATTTTACATTATAGTACAGCTATCATATGATAGTAACTCCTTACTTGAACAGGTCTTCTATGTTTAATTCTTTAAGGAGTTTGGGGGAGGTCAAACGTCCTGTAAGCAAAAATAATCAAGGTAAAGAGATATATTTCACGGTGGCCAATTTTGGTCTCCCACGCCAGATATGAAGGTGTTCAGATATTGAGGTCAATCAGATACAAAGGTGATCAGATATGAGGGTTAGCACATATGAGGGTGAAAAGATATGAGAGTGATCAGATATGAGGGTGAACAGAATGACTGTGATAACCTACGAGGATGATCAGATATGAGTATTGTCAGCAAGACATAAGTGTGATGAGATATTGTTGTCAGATAAGAGGGGGATCAGATCTGAGCATGGCCAGATATGAGGGTACTCAGATATGATATTGTTCAGATATGAGTGCGATCATATATGAGGGTGTTCATATTTGAGGGCAGTCAGATATGAGGGTGATCCAATATGTGGGTGAGCAAATATAAAGGCGACTATATATGATGGTGGTGTAGTATGAGGGAGGTCAGATTTGAGTTTGATCAGATATCAAGGAGGGATCAGATATGAGGGTGTTCTGACTTGAGGGTGGTCAGATATGAGAGTTGTCAGATATGAGGTTGATCAGACACTGACAGCGATCAGATTGAGTGTGATCAGATAGGAGTGTGGTCATTTATGAAGCACGATCAATTATGAGTGTGATGTGTATGAGGGTGGCCAGATCTGAGGTTTCTCAGTTATGAGGTTGATCATATATTGATGGTGATCAGATATGTGGGTGATCAGATATGTGTGTGGCCAGATAAGAGGGTGATCAGATAAAGGTTGCCTAGATATGAGGGTGGAGAAGTAATGAGACATGAGGATGATCAGATATGAGGGATGTCAGTTATAAGGGTGACAGATATGATGGTGGCCCGATATAAAGGTGATAGGATATGATGATGTGCAGATAGAAGGGTCATCAGCTATGGGGGTGATCATATAAGAGTGTAGTTCATGAAAGAGTCATTCAGAAATGAGGAATGTCAGACATAATGGTGATCAGATATGAGGCTGGTATTATACGAGGGTAGATATGATGGTAGTCAGATATGAGGCTGATCATATATGAGGGTAATCAGTTATAAGGGTGGTCAGATATGAGCATGATCAGACATTAGGGTGATCAGATATGAAGCTGATCAATATGAGGGTGATGAGATATGAGATTGATCAGATAAAGGTGATCACATTGGAGAGATATGAGGGCAGTCAGATATGAGGGCAGCCAGATATTTGGGTGATCATATGTGAGGGTGATCAGATGTGAGTGTGAAGTGATATTAGGGTGTTTGGGTATGAGGGTGGTCTGATATGAGGGTGTTCACATATGAGGGTGACCATATATGTGGGTGAATAGATATGAGGTTTGTCAAATAAAAGTGTGGTCAGATATGAGGGTCATCTGATATGAATGAGGCCAGATTTGAACGTGATCAGATATAGAGGGTGAGTTGATATTATGGTGAACAGATATGATGGTGTTCAGATATGAGGGTGGTCAGATATGAGTGTGGTAAGATACAATGGTGATCATATAAAATGGTGGTCAGTTATGAAGATTGCCTGATAAGAGTGTAGTCATATATGACAGCGATCAGATATGATTGTTTCAGATATCAGAATGATCAGATATCTGGTTGGCCAGATATGAGGGGGGTCAAATATTGGTCTGGCCAGATATGAGGATGATCAGATATGAGGGTGATTACATATAAGCGATGTCAGATATCAGGGTAACCAGATATGAGTGTTGCCAGATATGAGGCTGGTGGGTTATGAGTCTGATCAGATATGAGGCTGACCAGATAGGAGTGTGATCACATATGAATGTGATCAGATATGAAAGTTGTCAGATATCAGGGTGATCATATCAGAGGGTGGCCAGATTTGAGGGTCGTCAGATAAAAGGTTGATCAGATATGTGTGTCATCTGATTTGAGGTTGGTCAGATATGAGGATTGTCAGATACCAGAGTGATCAGATCTGAGGGTGGCCAGATACGAGGGTTGTCAGAAATGAGGGTGATCGGATATTGAGGGTATTCAGATACGATGGTGATCAGATATGGGTGTGGTCATAAATAATGTTGACAAGATACGAGAGTGGCAAAATTTAATTTTGCTCATATATGAGTATGTTCACATATGAGGGTAGTTGGATAGGAGGGTGATCAGATATGAGGTTGGCCAGATATGAGGGTAGTCAGATTTGATGGCTGTCAAATAGGAATGGGGAGCATTACGATGGTGATCAGATATGATTGTGATCAGATCTGGATGGTGATCAGATAGACTGATCAGATAGGAATGTGGTCAGTTATAATGGTGATAAGTTATGAGGGTGGTCAGATATGAGGGTGATCCGATATCAGAGTGATCAGATATTGAGTACAATCATATATTAGGCTGGTAGGAATTGAGAGTGATTATATACAAGGGTGATCAGATAGGACAGTTGTGAGGTATGATGGTAATCACGTATGTGAGTGGACAGATATGAGGGGCGTCTGATATGAGGGTGATCAGTTATAAACTGATCATTTATGAAGGTGGGCAGGCACAAGGGTGGCCTGATATGAGAGTGGTCAGCTTTGAGGGTGGTCGGATATAAGGGTGATGACATATGAGGATGGTCAGTTATAAGGGTGATGACATATGAACTTGACAATATAGATGGTGGTCACATATGAGAGTGGTCATATATGAGAGAGGTTAGATATGAGGATAGAAATGTGGGTTATCAGATATGAGGGTCGTCAGCTATGAGGGTGATCAGATATGAGGGTGTTCAGATATAATGGAGGTAAGTTATGAGGGTGATCGGATATGAGGGTGATCATATAGTCATGATTAGATATTAGGGTTGCCAGATATGAGAGTGGTCAGGTGTGAGGGTGAATAGATATCGAGGGTGAACATATATGAGGGTGGTCAGATATGAGGGTGACCACATATGGAGGATGATCACATAAGAGGCTGAACAGATATGTGGGTTGTCAGATATGAGGGTCCTCGGATAGGATTGTTGTAGCAAAAGTGGGTGAGTAGATATGAGTGTGGTCAGAAATGAGGGTGATCAGATTGGAGAGTCATCACATATTGAGGGCTATCTGATATGATAGGGATCAGATATGATGGTGGTCAAATATGAGGGTGATCAGAAATGAGGATGACCACATATTGAGGGCTATTTGATATTGAAGGTGATCTTAACCGGGGATGATCAGGTATGAGGGTGGTAAGATATGACGCTGATCAGATATGAGGGTGGCCAGATACGATGGTGTCCAGATATGAGGTTGACCACCTATGAGTGTCGTCAGATATGAGGGTGATTAGAAATGAGTGTTGTTCAGATAGAAGGGTAATCAGATATGAAGGTGGCCAGATATGAGGATGATCATATGAAGGTGATCAGTTATGAATGTGTGAAGATATAAGGCTGGGCAGATATGAGGGTGATCACATATGGAGAGCAATAAGATCTAAGGGTGATCAGATATGAGAGTGGTCATATAAGATGGTGATCAGTTATGAGGGTGGTCAAATATGAGGAGAATCTGATATGAGGGTCATCTCATACTAATGGCGATCAGACATGAGAGTGATCACATATGAGGGTGGACAGATATGAGAGTGGCAAGAATTTATGTTCATCATATATGAGTGTGATCATAAATGAGGGTTATCAGATATGACTAAGGTCATATATGATTGATGATTTATGATGGCTATCCGTTATAGGGGTCATGAGATATGAGGGTGGTCAGAAATGAGGGTGATCACTTACAATGATGACCAGATACGACTGTGGCCTGATATGATGTTGATCATGTATGAGGATGGTCTGATATAAGGGTGATCAGCTATGAGTGTGGTTAGATTCGAGATTTATCAGATATCAGGGCGATCAGGTATGAGGGGGGACAGGTATGGGACTGATATTATTTTAGAGTGATCATATAAGACGAGGATGAGATATGAGGGTTATCAGATATGATGTGGTCATATATTAGGGTGATGAGATATGAGGGTTGTCAGTTATAGGTTGTCAGCCTCAGAAATAAGGCTGATCACTTAAAAGGGTGATAAGATATGAGTTTGGTCTGATATGATGTTAGACACCTATGAGGACGGTCTAATATAATGGTGATCAGATATGAGGTGGTCCAACATGTGGGTAATCAGATATGAGGGCGATCAGACATGAGGATAGTCAGATATAAGGATCATCAGGCAGGAGGGTGGTTAGACCTGATGCTGGTAATATATGAGGGTGGTCTGGTATGATGGTGATCAGATATCAGGGTGTTATTTATGAAAGGGGGCCAGATATGAGGGTTGGGCAGATATGAGTGTGATCAGAAATGTGGGTGGTCAGAAAGGACGATGATCAGATATGATGGTTGTCAGATATAAGGGTGATCAGATATGAATGGGGCAAGATATGCGGGTGGTCAGACATGAGGGTGATGAGTTGTGAAGGTTGTCGGTTATAAGGGTCATAAGATGTGTGGGTGGCCAGATATGAGGATGGTCGGATATTAGGGTGATGAAATAATTGTGATTCAGATAAGAGAGCAGACAGACATGAGGGTGGTCGGATATGAGGTTGGCCAGATATAAGAATGGCCAGATATGAGGGTGGTCAGCTATTAAGGTGAACATAAATGAGTGTAATAAAATATTAGGGTGATCAGATTGAAGTCAATCAGATGAAGGTTGATCAGATATGGGGGAGACAAAATATGAGGGTGTTCATATATGTGGATGATCAGATATTAGGGTAGCCAGATACGAGTGTGGTCAGACATGAGGGTGATCACATAAAATGGTGATCAGATATGTGGGTGATCAGATATTTATTGATAACTTATATGTGGGTGATTAGAAATGAGAGTGGTCAGATATAACACTAATCAGGATGGTGATCAGATATGACTGTGGTCAGATATGAAGGTGATCAGATATAAGGGATGCCAGATAAAATTGTGATCAGATATGAAGTTGGAAAGATATGAGGGTGGACAGACAAGTGTGAGTTCAGATAGGAGGGTTTTCCAATAAGAGTTTGAGACTATATGAGGGTGGTCATATACGACGGTGGTCTGATATGTGGGTGATCAGTCATTGAGGGAGAACAGATATGTGGATGATCAGATATGAAGAGGTCAGATAAAATCGTGATCAGATATGAGAGTGGTCAGATATGAGGGATTTCACATATGAGGGTGATCTTATATGAGGGTGGTGATATATGAATGTGATCAGATATGAGGATGATCAAATATGAGAGTGGTCAGTCATGAAGGTGGTCAGATATGAGGTGGTCAATTCAGATGGTGATTAGATATTAGGGAGGTCAGACAGGAGGGAGATGAGCTATGACAGTCGTCTGATATTCAGGATGATAGGATATGAGCCTGATCACCTATACGGGTGATCAAACATGAGGCTGGCCAGACATGAGGTTGTCAGATACGAAGGTTGTCAGATATGAGGGGGGTGGTCAGATATATGGGTGGTCAGATATGAAGGTGGTAAGAAATGAGAGTGGCCATATGTGAAGTGGTCATTTATGAGGGTGGTCATATATGAAGGTGATTCAGATATGAGGAAGATCCAATGTGAGGGTCCTCAGATATTAGGGTGATGAGATATGAAGTTGATAGCAAATTGAGAGTGGACATATATGACAGTGATCAGATATGAGTGTGGTCAGATAAGAGTGTTGTCAGATATTGAGGGCAAACAGATATGAAGGAGATCAGATATGAGTGTGGTTAGAAAAGATGGTGAACAGATATGAGGGTGGTCACATAAGAGAGTTATCAGATATTGGGGTGGTGAGATATGAGTGTGATTAGACATGAGGGTGATCACGTATCGAATAGTATCAGATATGTTGGTGACCAGATATGAGTGTGGAGAGACATGAGAGTGATCAAATAGGAGGGTGATCACATATGAGTGTGATCAAATATGAGGGTTAACAGATAGGAGAGTGGTCAGATATGAGTGTGAGGAGATATGAGGTATCTCAGTGACAAGGGTGATCAGATATGAGGGTAATCAGATTATACGGAGATCAGCTATGATGTTGGTCAGATATGAGGATGGTCAGATATGAGGATGATCTGATATCATGGTTGTCAAAAATAATCGTGATTAGATATAAAAGTGGCGAGGTATGAGGGTGGTCAGAGAAGAATGTTATCAAGTGTGAAGTTGATCAGATATGAGTCTGATAGGACAAGAGAGAGGTTAGGTATGAGGGATGTCTGAAAGGACTGTGATCAGACATGAGGTTGGTCAGATATGAGGCTGGTCACATGTGAGGGAGATCAGAAAAGATGGTGATCAGATATGAATGTGGTCAAATATAAGGCTGGTCAGATTGGAGGGCGGTCAGAACTGAGGGTGGTCAAATATGAGCAGGCTCACATATGTGGGTGGTCAGATATGAGTGTGATCAGATATGAGGTTGGTCAGACATGAGGGTAATCAGATATCAAGGTTGTCAGATATGAGGGGGGCCACATATAAGGTTGGCCAGATCAGAGGTAGGGCAAATATGAGGATGATCAGATATGAGGGTGTCCAAACATGAAGGGGGTCAGATATGAGGATGATCAGATATTGGGCGATCAGATATGAGAGCAAAGAGATTTGAGGATGGTCAGATATCAGGGTTTTCAGATATGAGGGTGATCACATTTGAGGGTGGTCAGATATGAGGGGGATCAGATGTGAGGTATATCAGATATCTTACTGTCCAGATATGAGGACGGCCAGACATGAGGGTGGACAGATATGAGGGCGACCAGACAAGATGTTGATCACATATGAATTTAATCAGATAAGAGGGTGATCAGATGGGTGTAATCAGATATCAGGGTGATAAGATATGAGTGTTGTCAGAAAAGGGGTCATCAGCAATGAGGGTGGCCAGATATGAGGGTGGTGAGGTAAGATGATCACATAAAGGCGATCAGATATGATGGTGGCCATATACGAGGATGGTCAGATATCAGGGCGGCTAGATATGAGTGTGGGCAGATATGAGAGTGGTCCCACACAAGGGTGGCCACATGTGAGCATGCTCAGATATGAGGGTGATTAAATATGATTGTGATCTGATTTGAGGGTTGTCAGATAAGAGTGTTGACTCATATGAGGGTGGTCAGATATGAGGGTGATCAGATATGAGAGGGATTGTATATTAGGGTGGTCAGGTATGAGGGTGGCCAGATATGAGTGTGATCATATATGTGGGTGGTCATATATGAGGGTGGTCCTATAGGAAGGTGCTCAAATATGATGGTCATCAGATAAGATGGTGGTCAGAAGTGATGTTGGTCTGATACGATGGTGACCCGATAACTGGGTAGTCAGATATGAGGGCTGTCAGATATAATGATGCTCAGAAACAAAGGTGGCCAGATATGACGGTTGCCAGATATGAGGGTGATCAGATATACGAGTGATCTGATATGATTGTGAGAAGATATGAGGTTGGTCAGATAGGAGGTTGGTCATATGTATGTGTGAACAGATATTAGTGTTTCCACATATGAGGGAGATTACATATAAAGGTGCATAAATATTGATGTTTCGCTATGAGGGCGATCAGATAAGACGATATTCAGAAATCAGTGTTTCCTGATATGAGGTTAGAAGGATATCAGAGTGGACAGATATGAGTGTGATGAGATATGAGTGTAATAAGATATGAGCTATCAGAAATAAGCGTGATCAGGTAAGTGAGTTGCCAGATATAAGTGTGGTCATATATGAGGGTGATCAGAAGTGATTGTGTTCTGATTTGAAGGTGATCATATGTGAGGGTGATCAGTTATGATGGTGGTCAGATGTGAATGCGGTCAGATATAAATTTGTTCAGAGAAAAGCGTTATGAAATATGAGGTTGGCAAAGTATGTGGGTGGTTTGATAGGAGAGTGGTCAGTACTAGTGATCAGATAGGAGGGTGGCCATATCTGACTGGGATTAGACATGAGGGTGATCAGATATTCAAGACAATTGTATACGATGTGATCTGCTTTGATGGAGGGCTGATATGGGTGTGATCAGATATGAGGGTTTTCAGATATACAGGTGATCAGATCTGAAGATGGCCAGATAGGAGCATCATGAGATATTCGTGAGAACAGATATGAGGGTGGTCAGATATTAAGATGGGAAGATATGAGGGTGGTCTGATATGAGTAGGGTCAGATATAAGAGTGAACAGATATGAGAGTGGTCCAAGAGGAGTGTGATCAGATATTGAGGGACATCATATATGAGAGTGATCTTATATCAGGGTGGTCATCTACAAGAGTGATCAGATAAGAGGGTGGTCAGAGAAGAGGGTGATCAGATATGAGGGTTGACATATATGAAGGTGGTCAGATATGTTGGAGAGGATGTAGAGAGAAGGGAACTCTCATACATTGCTGGTGGGAGTCAAAACTGATGCAGCCACTATGGAAAACAGTATGGAGAGTCCTCAAAAAATTAAGGATAGAACTACCATATGATCCAGCTATTCCACCACTGGGTATTTATCCAAAGAACTTGAAAACAACAATGTGTAAAGATACATGCAACCCTGTGTTCATTGCAGCTTTATTCGCAATAGCCAAGACTTGAAAGCAACCTAAGTGCCCATCAAGGGACGAGTGGATAAAGAAGATGTGGTATATACACACGACGGACTACTACTCAGCCATAGCAAACGATGACATCCAGCATTTGTGACAACATGGATGGACATTGAGGGTATTATGCAAAGTGAAATAAGTCAGAGGGAGAAGGTCAAATATCATATGATCTCACTCATGAAGTAGTAGATAATAACAGCAACAAACACATAGTGATAGAGATTGGAATGTTGTTTAACAGAGGTTAACGGGGGAGCGAGGAGGGCGAAAGGGATAATTAGACACATGTGTGTGGTGATGGGTTGTAATTAGCACTTGGGTGGTGAACATTATGTAATCTACTCAGAAATAGAAGTATAATGATGTACACATGAAATTTATACAATGTTATAAACCAATGCTGCTACAATAAACCAAAAATTAAAAAAAAAAAAGAAAAGAATTGAGGGTGATGAGATATGAGGGTGGTCAAATGTGAGGTTGGTCAGATATAAGGGTGATAAGATATGAAGTTTGTCACATATGAATGGGACCAGATATGAGGGTGGTCCAATATTGAGGACGATCTTATATGAGAGCAAACAGATATGCAGGTGTTCATATATCAGCGTTTTCAGATATGAGGGTGATCACATTTAAGAGTGGTCAGATATCAGGTTGATCAGATGTGAGGCTTGTCAGATATCTGACTTTCCAAATATGAGGTTGGCCAGACATGAGGGTGGACAGATACGAGGTTGATCAGAAATTAGGATGATATGATATGAGTGTAGTCAGGTAAGAGGGTGATCAGATGAGTGTGATCAGACATGTGAGTGGTAAAATATGAGGGTTGGCAGATAAAGGGATTGTCAGAATTGAGAGTGGCCAGATACGAGGATGGTCAGATATGTTGTTCGTCAGATAAAGGTGATCAGATATGATGATGGCCATATATGAGGATGGTCAGATATCAGGGTGGCCAGATATGTGGGTGGGCAGATATGAGGGTGGTCAGATACGAGAGTCGTTGTATATTAAGGATGCCAGGTATGAGGGTGGTTATATATGAGAGTAGTCATATATGTGGGTGGTCATATGTGAGAGTGATAATTTAGGAGTGGTAGAATAGGAAGATGATCAGTTTTGAGAGTGGACAGACATGATGGCGGACAGATATGAGGGTGATCTAATATCTGGGTGGTCAGATGTGAGGTTTGTCACAAATATTGTTGGTCAGAAATCGAGCTGGCCAGATATGAGGTAGTCAGATATGATGGTAATCAGATACAAGGCTGATCAGATATTAAGGACTATCGTATATGAGGGTGATCTGATAGGATGTTGGGTACATCGGGGGGTGATGAAATATGAGGGGATTCAGATATATGGGTGATCAGGTCTGAAGATGGTCAGATATTAGCATCGTCATGTGTTAGAAGGAACAGTTATGAGGGCAATCAGATATTAATGTGAGAAGACATGAGGGTAGTCTGATACAAGAGTTGTCAGATATAAGGGTGAACATATATGAGGGGGTCCACTTATGAGGTTGGTCTTATATGAGGGGGATCATATACTGAGGGTGATCAGATATGAGGGTGACCTGATGTGATAGTGGCCAGATATAATGGAGACCAGATATGAGGGTGGTAAGACATGAGGGTGGTCTGATATGAGTGTGAACAGATATGAAGTTGGTGAGATATGAGGGTGATCAGTTATGAGGGTTGTCAGACATGAGGCTGGTCTGATAAAGGGGTGATCAGTTATGAAGGTGTTCAGAAATAATGGTGGTCAAGTATGAGGGTTGCCATATAATATTCTCAAAGAATGATATGACATAAGAGCTAACAGCCCAATTAAAAAATGGACAAAAGATCTGTACAGACACTTATCCAAAGAAGAGATACACATGGCTAACAGGCACATGAAAAGATGTTTAACATTATTAACTATCAGGGAAATGCAAATCAAGACTACAATGAGCTATCACCTTACTCCCACCAGAATGGCTGTAATTAACAAGATAGGAAACACCAAGCGTCAGACAGGATGTGGAGAGAAGGAAAGTGTCAAACACTCTGGTGGGAATGCAAACCGATGCAGCCACTACGGAAAACAGTATAGAGATTCCTCAAAAAACTGAGAATAGAACTACAATATCATCCAGCTATCCCACTGTTGGGTATTTATCCAAGGATCATGAAAACACGAATAGGTACAGATATATACACACCTATGTTCATTGTGGTATTATTCACAATAGCCAAGACTTGGAAATAACCCTAGTGCCCATCAAGGGACAAATGGATAAAGAGGATGTGGTATATGTACACAATGGAATACTACTCAGCCATAAAAAAAGATGAAATCTTGCCCTTTGCAACATGGATAAAGCTTGAGGGTATTGTGCTAATGGAGTTGGATATTTCTCACAGAATTTGTTAATTTTTCATTTTTATTTAAATCTTATTTCTCTCTTGTCTTCTACCTCTATCATTTCTAAGTTTCTATCTTTGAGTTCGCTAATTTTCACTTCCATATGGTGTGCTTTATTTCCAATGTTTTCTACTGTCTTGTTCATCTCATTTTTTGAGTTCTGCTACAGAATTTCTGTTTGGTTCTTTTTTGGAATTTCAATCTCTTTGATAAAGTACTCCTTCTGTTTATTGATTTTATTCGTGAGCTCAAGGAGCTGTCTTGCTGAGTTTTCTTGTAGCTCATTGAGTTTCTTGATGACAGCTATTTAGAATTCTGTATTGGCTAGACTGCAATCTTCCATAACTTCAAGTTTGGTTTCTGGAGAGTTGTTGTTTTCTTTTTGTGATAACGTGTTACCATATTTTTCCATGGTGCTTGATGAGTTGTTCTTCTGCTGGTGCATTTCTAGTAGTGAGTACCGTTCTTATTTAGGTAGGGCTTTGTGTACTTTGATTCTGAGATGCTTCTGGTTGTATTTGAATGGCTGTGCTTTCCACCCTCCACTGCCTCTTTCAGTGGTGTTCCTGGTGCCCTTGTTGTGCCGCTTGTGCCTCCAAGGTTGCTGGTGCTTTGCTGCTGCTGGTGTCACTGCAATCTCAGGCATCACCACTGAGCTCCCCAGGCTGTCTAGTCTCTCTGCTGATTCCAGGGTCACCTGGGTCATGGGTTCCCCCACTACAGTGGGAGGAGGGAGAGGGTGGGGCAGGATCCAAGGACATGAGCACCCTGCCACATGCGAGGATGTTTGGTCCAGAGGTGCTACTGCCACAGGTGGTGGGCCAGGGTTGCAGGCACTGTTCTAGCTGGGGGGACTGGGGTCACAGGCTCCACTGCCATTGCTAACTCGCTCTTTGCAGCCTCAAGTGCTGCTGTGACTAGGGGGACTGGAGTCGCTCATGCTGCCTCTGCTGCTGTTCCTGGCTTTTCTGGGGTTGCTGTCACCAACACTGCTGGTGGTACCATGTTTGTGGGCATCATCACCACTTCTGAGTGGGCTGGGGTCACAGGTGCCACCACCATGGGTAGGTCTATCTTCTAGCTTAGTCCTCCCCTCCAAAGGAGACTAAGGGTATTCCATGTATCTTTCCAGATATTACACCAATATGTATATATTGAGTGATTGAATAAGAAATTTTTTTAACTGAATGTTTACCATACTCCAAGAATCTTTCTAGGTGCAAGGAATAATGAGTAAATAAAAACTAGGCCTCTAGCCTCATAGAGATGACACTTTAGTGAGAGAAGACGAAAAATATATACACAAATTAACACACAGATATTATATCTGAAAGTTATAATATTTTAAAAGAAGAAGAGGAGTAAAGAAACAGAGGGAGCAGACAAGAAAGTTGCTCTTTTATACAGACAGAGTTCTGAGAAGGTGACATCTGAGTAGATCCCAGAATTAAATGGAAGAAGAAAAACATAGATAGCTTGGGTAAGGGCCTAACAGGCAAAGAACAGCCAGTGCAAAGGCTTTATTCAAGAGGGAGCCTGTCGAGTCAGCCCCGATGGCCTAGTGGTTAAAGCTCAGCGTGCTCCACTTCAGCAGTCTGGGTTCAGTTCCCAGGCATGGAACCACACCACTCATCTGTCAGTGGCCATGCTGCGGTGGCAGCTCACATAAAAAAAAAGAGGAAGATCAGCAACAGATTTTAGTTCATGGTGAGTCTTCCTTAGCAAAAAAAAAAAAAAAAGAGAGAGAGAGAGAGAGACAGAGCCTGTCTAGTATTCAAGAAACTGTGAAGAGACCAGTGTGGCTTGAATGGAGAGGGAAAAAGGGAGTGCAGGGGGTAAGGCCAGAGGGTAAGAAGGGGCAGAGTCTTGTACAGCTCAGGAGACAGTTAGACTGTAGGTTTATCCTGAGAAAAATCAGAATCAGTGGCCCTGGGGGTCTTCAGAAAGGATTAACATGACCTGACTTACATTGTAAAAGGATCACTGAAATTGCTGTGTTGAGAATAGACTGGCAGTGGGGGTGGGCAAAGGTAGAAACATGGAAATGAGTTCCGTGAGAGATGATGCTGTTTTGGATCCGATGGATAGCAGAAGTTGTGATAACTGATCATATTCTGGAATATTCTCAAGGTAGCCCCAACATAATTCTCAGGCACATTGAATGTCAACTTTGGGAGAAAGAAGTCAAGCATCAGGACTCCACCGTTTGTGGCCTGGGTAACTGGAAGGGTGGATTTGCCATCAACTGAGATGTGGAAAACTGGTTTGAGCAGATTTTGAGGGGAAGATCATGAATTTGGTATCAGTATTTTAAGCTTGCAGTATCTATCAGATGTCCAAGATGGGAGAAACTAAGGCATGTGTTTGCTGAGGAGATTGGTTTAATAGAGCAGGGGAAATGACGATGCAAGAGAGAGAAGAGTAGGCAGGAAGGGGTAGGATCCAGTGCACAGGTGGGGAGATTGTCAGAGTGGAAGACATTTGTTCATTTTATTACAATCTGGAAGACTGTGGAAATGGGCACAGACAAGTGGGTGGGTAGACAAGCTGACAGGAGTCATTGCAAAGTTTATTCTGCCTGCTCCTACTTTCATAGTGAAATAGAAACGAAAATCTTCTTTGGAGGAATTAGTGAATCCCTTTTCACTCTCTTGCTTAAAGTCTCCCATAGGCTTCTCCTCACTATTAAATAACATCCAAACATTTCATCATGGTCCACAAAGCCCCACAGGACCTGGCCCCACCTACCTCTCTCCATTACCCAAAATGCTCTAGCTACAGTTGCTTTCCTTCTGTGCCTCAGACACGTGGCTAACATACGAGCCTTTGATTCTTTGACTTACTTGTCCCTCTGTCTGGTAAGCCCTCTCTCCTACCTCCCAAGTCTGGCTAATTATTATCATGTAGGTCTCACCTCAAAGGTCCCCTCCCTTGGCCTTCATTGAACACCCCATCTAAAGTGGCCCCTCCTCTCATCATCTTATTTTACTTACATGTTTATTCTGTATTTTCTGCTTCTACCCACAAGAATGTGTTTCATAAGAAACTAGCACCCCCACCCCCACCTTATCAATCTCTCCCTTGATCAGGCTGTACTCCTCTTCTCACAACCACCCAATAGCAGTAGAGAGAGAGACAGAGATAGGAATAGAGAGGGAAGTTTGTGCACTATCCATCAGCCCTCAGAGAATCGTAGCTCTATGAGAGCAGCTGCTCTGTGGCTTCTCTTTGGCATATCCAAATGGCCAAGCATCACTCCTCCTGTGCTTTTCTGCTATTATTAAGTAAAATAAGGGTGACTTGAGCACGAGCACTGCAATACCGATGGTCGATCTGATAACCAAGATTGCTACTGTGACTGATGGGTGGGTAGTGGACACAAGGTGGATCTGCTGCACAAAGGAATGAGTCACGTCCAGGGCAGGACAGAGCAGAATGGCTCGAGATTTCAACATGACACTCAGAGTGACATACAATTTAAAACTCAGGAACTATTTATTTCTAAAATTTTCCATTTAATATTTTCAGTTTGCAGGTGACCTCAGGTAACTGAAATCACAGAAAGCAAAACCACAGATAAGGGGGAACTACTGGACAATGAAAGGCTGATCCATTATCTAACTGAGTCCTCCCTGTCCAAAGAAACTAGGCATATTCTGTGTACCATTCCAGAAATCATGTATGCATATCGAGACATACAAATATCCTTTGAAAATATCAAATAGGACCACACTGTGCATACAGTCCTCCACTTTAGATTTCTTTCAGCTAATGAAACATCTGGGATGGCTTTCTAAAGTACACATAAAGAGCAATATCATTCTTTTTACTGGCTACATAGTGTTTCATTGTATTGATAAAATGCCATCCACTTAATTAGTGCCATATTTATTGGAATTTAATGTGTTTTCGGCCATTTGCTACTGTAAACAACGCTGCAACTAATAACCTCATATGTATGTCCTTGCACAGTCATTCAAATATATCTATCTGTCTATTTATTTATTTATTTATTTGCTTTTCACTTTTTTAAAATTTTTTGTTTATTGCAGTAACATTGGTTTATAACATTGTATAAATTTCAGGTGTACATCATTATATTTCTATTTCTGCATAGATTACATCATGTTCACCACCCAAATACTAATTACAACCCATCACCACACACATGTGCCAAATTATCCGTTTCCCCCTCCTCCCTCCCCCCTTCCCCTCTGGCAACCCCCAATCCAAACTCTGTCTCTATGTGTTTGTTTGTTGTTGTTATTATCTACTACTTAATGAGTGAGATCATATGGTATTTGACTTTTTCCCTCGGACTTATTTCACTTTGCATAATACCCTCAATGCCCATCCATGTTGTCACAAATGGCGGGATTTCATCACTTCAAATATATCTATAAATAAAGTCTTAGAATTGCTGGCATACACGTGCCTTTCATATTTTATTGATATTGCAAAATTACCCTCCAAAATAGTTTTATTGAATCAATAGACTTCTCTACTCCTCTAAATAATGAACCGTTGTTAGTAACTGCAGGTCATGTTTTTGGTGAGGGAAAGGAGAGAATTCTTTTTTAAAACGTTTGTCTGTGAGGAAGACTGGCCCTGAGCAAACATCCGATGCCAGGCTACCTCTTTCTGCTGAGGAAGACTGGCCCCCAGCTAACATCTGTGCCCATCTTCTCTACTTTATATGGGACACTGACACAGCATGGCTTGACAAGCGGTACATTGGTGCCTGCCCGGGGTTCCAAGCATACGAACCCTGGGCCACCGAAGTGAAGCACGCACACTTAACTGCTGCACCACCGGGCGGACCCTGAAAGGAGGTAATTCTTGATGCATCTTAAATCAACTAAGAAAAGGACTGAAAGAAAATGAAATCTCCTACAGAATACGTAATACTTTACTGTGATGCATATTTAAAGCAAAGGAAGGACCAGCCCCGTGGCTTAGCTGTTAAGTGCGCGCGCTCCGATGCTGGCGGCCCAGGTTCGGATCCCGGGCGTGCACCGAGGCACCACTTCTCCGTCCATCCTGAGGCCGAGTCCCACATAAAGCAACTAGAAGGATGTGCAACTATGACATACAACTATCTACTGGGGCTTTGGGGGGAATAAATAAATAAATTAAAAAATCTTTAAAACAAAGAAAATCAAGCACTGTTTCTGGGAAAGAATTTAGAATCACTTTCCCACTTCCGCTAATAAAAGTTTCAGCTCATTACTAAGTGAGTTTTTCCATTCTTCGGTAATTCTTTTCCTAAGTCAACCTTTCAGGAACTGACAGCCAAGGGAAACAGGAGTTTCAAGAAAAAGAAAGCAAGAGGAGAAACCTAAATCTCAGAGTTTCTAAAGAGCACAAGTTTCTTATGTTTCTGGGCTGGGTAGTGACTTGCAGCTCGTCGTTTGACTCTTTTTAATGAAAAAATAAAGTGTGATTGTTTAAATGTCATAATTCTCTTTTGTTAGTGAAAAAGTTTTTCTGCGTTGTTTTTTCTACAGATTGCAAACTCTTGAAGAGTGCGGTGGAGGATGTGTTTGTAAATGGCTGCCTGCCCTTCAGTGGCTTTCAGCAGGTGACAGCAATTTCTGCTATTACTGGGATAGCGGCTCTCTGCATTCCCCTAGCGCGCTATCTCCAGACTCCTTAACCCCCCTGCCCCCTTTAGCTGAGCATGCGCTGCAGGTGAGAAGCATCAGGAGGCGGCAGCCCATTCAAACGCGGCGTTGGGGAAATTGAAAGCTCTAAGCGGGGAGGCCTGGCGCTCCGCAGCTGCAGCGCGGCATCTGGACCAGTTCCCGTTCAAGGCAGGATGGCCGGCAGGATGGCGGAGGAGAAGGCCATCACCGTCTGCGTGCGCCTGCGGCCCCTCAGCAGGTAGGCGGCACGACCCGGCCAGGTCCCCGCGGCAGCCCCGAGCTGAGGAGTTGTTCCTCGCCACCCATTCCCGCACAGCCTTGCATGGTTTCCTTCTTGGTACAGTGACAAGGAGGGGTTGGAGGGTCCCGCTGTGGGATTCGCTTGACTCCGCTGTAACTCAGGCCCTCACCCCCGTGACCCTGCCCCCGCTTGCTCACCCCTCCCATCAGGGACACCTGTGGGAAAGAGCTTCTGGTGCTCCTCACAGGTGGTCCTGGTGCACTAGGCTGTCTCCCCCTCTACTGTGTCCTTGACAGCAAGGCCGAGTCTGTCTTGTTGCACTGGGTTCAGAAGGCGCTCAAGACTTCACAGTCAATGGCTGAATTCAGCATGCAGAATGTTGAAGGACTGAGATTTATCAGTATTGAAGTCCATTTTTTTTTTTTTGGTACAGTGTAGGTACTACCGTTGTTGCCCTGGGGAACGGGAAGAAATGAAGGCTTTTTGCTTCTCTAATCTCTGCCCCTCCCCAAGAATACAAACACATTTTTCTGTTTGAGAATTATGTGTTAAATATTAGAGTGTTTAATAAATGAGCATATCCAGATGAGGAATTTCCTATTTTTCAGGAGCTCATTATCTAATGCATTAGAAGACAGCTACATAAAGAAACCATTACAATACATCGTGACAAGTGCTATGACAGGCAGGTGGAGAGTGTTTGCTGAGGGCTCATTAGTCCTTCTGTTAGATAACAACGTGGGGAAAGGGGCAAGGCTGGTGTCAGGAAACTCCTGACACTTTTCAGGAATGAAAGAATAGTTAAGTTACTTGTTGGAAGGGTAAGCCAGGGTATTCCAGGCACAGAGGGATTGAATCTGTTATCTTGGGGGAACCTTCAGATAGTTGATTTGTATGGAGTTAGGGTGTATATAGGAAGTTAGAGGAAGATAAGGTTGAAGAGAGAAATAAACATGATCCCAGTCTCATGTGCCATATTAAGGATTTCAGATGGTTTTGAAAGATGTTAAGCAGGAAGGACATAATTGGAGTTGGATTTGAATGTCTCTCTTCAGTGGCCAGTACTATGTAGGGGGAGGGGA
This sequence comes from Diceros bicornis minor, assembly GCF_020826845.1. NCBI lineage: Eukaryota > Metazoa > Chordata > Mammalia > Perissodactyla > Rhinocerotidae > Diceros > Diceros bicornis. The sequence goes on from NW_026690900.1 coordinate 4,833,101, forward strand.
GTGGAGAGCTTCCCAATGAAAGGCCCATGACAGGGCAGGAGGTCGCTGAAGCCCCACTTAAAAGTGCTGAGCCCTCAACGGGGGACTTTCCACATTGCTCTTGTATATAGTATAGGTCATTAAGATCTTTTGAAATATTCTTCAGAATATGAAATCTTTTAAATTCTCTTTCATGTAACATGACTTCAAAACCAGTTGTATTAAAATGCACTGTTTTTATTCTTTTAGGAAAGAAGCTCTTGGAGGGGCTATGCAAGATCCCTGGAAAACTGACAATAATAATATTTATCAAGTTGATGGAAGTATATCCTTCAATTTTGGTAAGCTTATAATAGCATCAAACGTTAACGTATTATTCTTTTCTATTGAGTACAAAAGGCTTTTCAATAATACTGCATTTGTCATTAAAGATCAGACTAAGCCTTCTGTAAACTCCTTCAGTGGAAATTTTAAAAAGTTGTTTATCATATATGATAAGTAAGGTAATAAATTGATATTTAAAACACGATTATAGTCATAGTGCCTTATGACTGAAACTAACATTGTTCCTCTTATTTGTTAGTGTATTTGTGGCCTAAGACTCTGTAAGCCCAAAATTTGTTGCTTAATGTCGAGTCATCTTTAAGATGTTTCAGTTTAGTATATTCTTTCCACAATTATTTTCAGGAAAACTCTTGACAGAATAAATAGTGAAGATATTCCTTCTTTGCTAGAATACAGCAGGGACCTACCACCACTTTTGTGGAGCTTATCATATGGTGGGAAGAAAGGCTTTCAACAACTAATTACACTCGTGATGACATAGCTTTGTGGGAGTTTGTAGCAGGGGGTCTAACTAGTCTAGGTGTCTGAAATGGTACCACTTACCCTGGAGCCTGCAGGATGAGTGAGAACCAGCTGGGAGAAAGGGACTTGGAGGCCCTCAACATTGGCTAGGCTGATTTGTGTATTGATTTCCCACACATATATGTGCTGACAATGTGCCAGACACCATTCTAAGCACTTCATGTATATTAACTCATTTATTTCTCCTAACCAGCCTGTGCAGTATGTACCTTCCCATTTTAATGAGGAACTGATACGCAAGTCACACAGCCAGCAGATGGGGGAGTCAGATCTATGTTCCAGCCACACTACCATGTTTCCACTTAGGCACCGTAGAGGACAGTGAGGTCCTCTCAACAACCTTAGGAGTACGAGTGCTTAGGTTGTCGAGTTAGTGTTACACTAGAAACCCAGCATATAAGGCTTTGGAGCAAAGATGTATAGGTTAAAAAATGATTCCTGCTAAAAGACTATTTGATAGTATCAACATAATTTTTAAAAAGGTAAAACAGTGTGTGCCAGAGATTAGAAAACCAAGAACAAGGGATACACAGGCATTCAGACTCAAGTACTATAGGTTGTCAGTGGCCGTGCATGCTCAAAAAGGATTTGGACTCACCCACCTGTCTGAAGCTGTTGGCGTTGAGACCTGAATAATCCTGCCATCTGTCCTTGCTCTGAAATCAGGACCCCAACAGCTTTCCAATGGCACTTTGGCTCTCCATATGGTTCCACCTACAAGGGCAGATATGTGGTCATGGTGCGAGCAGTGTCATCACTGAGTTTCTCAAGATGGTCCGTACATTTCCCTCCTGATTTACAAATGCATTCCTGTAAGCTTTCTAATGTGAGGCCACCACTGAAAGAGTGGTCCATTCCTGATGCGCTGACAAAATCAGAAACTGCATCCTGGACTAGTGGATTCATCAGTGCAAATGCTGCCCTAAAGCCAGCCTTCAGCAGCCAGCCAACCGGCCATTCTCTGTACCACCTCAGCTTCGTTCAGTACTTTTCTTCCAAATGTCTGCATTTCCTGGTTTAGTTTGAGCCAGGCCTTCTTGCTAGACATGGTATAAACACTAAAATTTCTCAAAGAATAGTAATAGTTCACATTTCCCGAGTATTAACCATATGCTCACAGTAATTCTATAAGGAAGATAATATGTATTCATTTTACAGGTTAGGGAATTTAGGCACTGAGACATCAACCACCTTGCCCAAAGTCACACAGCTTGTACTTACTTGCAGAACCAAGATTCGCAGACAGTCAGATTATAGACCCCCACATTCAGCCACTATGCCTTACTCCCTCTTGAAAGCACATAGGATAACTGACTTGTGTTTTTTTTGTGTGTGAGAACCAACACAGTTTACCTTATAGAGAAGTGTATTTTCAGAGGACTACTAAGTTGAAGAAAATATTGTGACAAATATTTTATCATACCATATTCTGACAATTTTATTTCTTTGGGCAACTACTAATTCAGAATGAATGCATAGTTGATTTGTTTGCTTTAACTTCTGTGTTTTTGTTTTTTTTTAGATCGTGTCTTTCTCAATAATGAATCGACTGAAAATGTGTATGAAGAAATAACAGTACCAATCATAGACTCTGCCATGCAAGGCTACAATGGTTTGTATTCACTGCAGAAATGCTTTATTTAGTCTTGGGTGTCTGTTCAACAGTATTGATAGTTTTACACACTCTAGATTCATTTTTATTCTTGCGTGTGTCTGTTTTGTTTCTGCGGGTACTATATTTGCCTACGGGCAGACTGCTTCAGGCAAAACATATACCATGATCGGTTCCAAAGATGATTTAGGAATAATCCCCAGGGAAATTCATGACATTTTCAACAAAGTTAAGAAGGTAAGTAGCTAAATTTCTAGTACATACAGGTAAAAGTAGTAATGTCTTCTCATGGTGAAAGGAAGTATGTTTACAGTTCTCTCTTGCTTATCCACAGGGAAAGAAGAAAGGCAGAGCATAGATTCACTTTTCCCACAAACTGACTTTATAGAGCTTAAACTTCTTTCATTCTTTCCCTTGCATCCTGAAGCAGTAATACGCCTGCCAAAAAGTGGGCATTGAGAAACAAGAAGTCTTATCACTGCCTTTGAATATCTGCCAGTGATCATTAAGGAGCAGGAGAGAGTAGATATGGTTAGGAGACCAGGATAGGCAACCTAATGATTTTTAAGGTTCTTATTTGAACATCTATTGGTAGGGTTTTTTTTTAAGCTTAGAGAGTTGGGCTAGGCACTCTCCTCTTCTAATGCTATAATACTATATTTTCATTATTTCCAAAACAATGCATTTATATTTGTGTTTATTTTTCTCGATGTAGAACCATAGGGGCTTTTTTTGTTTTGTTTTTTGTTTATTTTACAAAGATAATTTCTCAAAGAATATTTTACTGTTTAATAAGAGCACATAAGCATTCAGTAATAGGTTTTCTTAATTGGATGATCTCTGACGTTTTTACATATTTTTTATTCTAGTTTCCTGATAAGGAATTTCTCTTATGTGTGTCTTACATGGAGATATACAATGAAACCATTACAGACTTACTCTGTGACACTCAAAAAATGAAACCTTTAATAATTCGAGAAGACTTCAGTGTGAGTAACAGAGTTAAGAGAGTGGCTCAACAAATAGACTGACTTAATGAAATTATTGTTCATGAACGTTTACCTTTAATTTCCATATTTTTTAAAGTGTCTCCTGTTTCTATGATTTGTTTTTTGTCTTCTTACTTGTGTTCATAGAGCTCATCTTTTAAGGGATATGTATCGTTTTTAAATATTGACAGCTGTAATACCTTTGTGTAAGTGTCTAAAAAGAATAAGATGAAGTTAGAATTTGGTGTGCTTTGGTATAGGAAATAAATTGTAAATATCATAGGCTTACTTGTTATTTTTTTTTACAGAGTAATAGTCCCCATTGCCCACTTTTACCTTCCACAAATGAATGCTGTAATAGTTTGCACCTTCTTTTTGAGATGCAAACTTTTAAGTGACTTCTATTTCTCTACTCTTCCAATCATTAACCTTGTTTCAGAGGAATCCGTATGTGGGTGATCTCACAGAGGAAGTTGTTTATACACCAGAAATGGCTTTGAAGTGGATCACAAAGGGAGAAAGTAAGACTTTATGCTGTGTTTCTGCAAAACATTTGTAAAAACTATTCAGTTGAATGTATTTAGGCTTCAAACCACACTTTTCATTCTTAAGCTAAAATAAAAGTTAATGTTTTTCTTTGCATTTTAATGTATGCAGCTGAAATGTGACTCATTTTTACAGAGAACAGACATTACAGAGTTACGAAAACGAATCAGAGAAGCAGTCGTTCTCATGCTATTTTTAGGATGGTAGGTAATTTTCTCTCTACTTGGTCTTTCCAATTAAGAATACACTAATTTTTCTACAAGTTGCCATTTCTGTCTAGATTTTGGAAAGTAGAGAGAAAGATGAACCCTCTAATTGTGAAGGATCTGTCAAGGTGTCCCATTTGGTGAGTGTTGATGAACCATGATGATGTACTCTACGGACCAAAGCAAAGTTTAATTCAGCTGCTGGATCTTTGGTTTCATAAGAACTGTTAACTGAACTAAATAGGCAAAAACATCTATGAATTGGTAGTTTATTCTCATTTGTAGCACGAGATGACTAGTTAAAATGTAGGAAGAATTCAAGAGATCTTTCTTCCTGTTCTTTTATGGCTGCCTTCTCCTACAATTTAGATGTAAGGACTGTAGGAGTTGAGGCCTTTCCTAACCAGTAAGCAAATGGGTTTGTTTTTTTTTTTTTTTAATTCACATTTGAAAGTTAAAGTGGTGTTGGAATATGGGGATACTTTTGTTTATTTCAGTAACACTGGTTTATAACATTGTATAAATTTCAGGTGTACATCATTATACATATATTTCTGCATAGATTACATCACATTCACCACCCAAATACTAATTACAACCCATCACCTCGCACATGTGCCTAATTATCCCTTTTGCCCTCCTCCCTCCCCCCTTCCCCTAGGGTAACCACCAATCCAATCTCTGTCTCTGTGTGTTTGTTTGTAGTCGTTATTATCTACTACATAATGAGTGAGATCATATGGTATTTGACCTTCTGCCTATGTCATTTCACTTTGCATAGTACCCTCAATGCCAATCCATGTTGTCACACATGGCTGGATTTCATTGTTTCTTATGGCTGAGTAGTATTCCATTGTGTATATATACCACATCTTCCTATCCATTCGTCCCTTGATGGGCACTTAGGTTGCTTCCAGGTTTTTCCTATTGTGAATAACGTTGCAATGAACACAGGTGTGCATGTATCTTTATGCATTGGAGTTTCCAAGTTCTTTGGATAAATACCCAGCAGTGGAATAGCTGGATTGTATGGTAGTTCTAGCCTTAATTTTTTGAGGACTCTCCATACTGTTTTCCATAGTGGCTGCACCAGTTTTCACTCCCACCAGCAGTGTATGAGAGTTCCCTTCTCTCCACATCCTCTCCAACACTTGTTGTTTCCTGTCTTGTTAATTATAGCCATTCTGACGGGCATGAGGTGAAATCTCATTGTTGTTTTGATTTGCATTTCCCTGATAGTTAATGATGGTGAACATCTTTTCATGTGCCTGTTGGCCATCTGTATATCTTCTTTGGAGAAATGTCTGTTCAGGTCTTTTGCCCATTTTTTTTAAATTTATTTTTATGTTTTTAAATTTTTTGTTTATTGCAGTTACATGGGTTTATAACATTGTATAAATTTGAGGTGTACATCATTCTACTTCTATTTCTGCATAGATTACATCATGTTCACCACCCAAATACCAACTGCCACCCATCACCACACACTTGTGCCGAATTATCCATTTCACCCTCTTCCCTCCCCCCTTCCCCTCTGGTAACCACCAATCCAAACTCTGTTTCTATGTGTTTGTTTGTTGTTGTTATTATCTACTACTTAATGAGAGAAATCATTCGGTATTTGACCTTCTCCCTCTGACTTATTTCACTTTCCATAATACCCGCAATGTCCAATAAGTCAGAGGGAGAAGGTCAAATACCATATGAGTGCCCATTTTTTAAATAGGTTGTTCATTTTTTTGTTGTTGAGATGCATGAGTTCTTTATATATTTTGGAGATTAACCCCTTATCAGATGTATAGTTTGCAAATAATTTCTCCCAATTTTTAGGGTGTCTTTTCGTTTTGCTGATGGTTTCCTTTGCTGTGCAGAAGCTTTTTAGTCTGATGTAGTCCCATTTGTTTATTTTTTCTATTTTTTCTCTTGCCCGGTTAGACATGGTGCTTGACAATATGTTGCAAAGACCGATATTGAAGAGCGTACTGCCTATGTTTTCTTTTAGAAGTTTCACAGTTTCAGGTCTTACATTCAAGTCTTTAATCCATTTTGAGTTAATTTTTGTGTATGGTGTAAGGTAAGGGTCTACTTTCATTTTGTTGCATGTGGCTGTCCAGTTTTCTCAACACCATTTGTTGAAGAAGCTTTCTTTTCTCCATTGTACGTTCTTGGCTCCTTTGTTGAAGTTTAGCTATCCATAGATGTGTGGTTTTATTTCTGGGCTTTTGATTCTATTCTGTTTATCTGTGTGTCTGTTTTTGTGCCAGTACTATGCTCTTTTGGTTACTATAGCTTTGTAGTGTATTTTGAAATCAGGGAGTGTGATACCTCCAGCTTTGTTCTTTTCTTTCAGGATTCCTTTGGCTATTCAGGGTCTCTTGTTGTTCCATATAAATTTTAGGATTCTTTGTTCTATTTCCTTGAAAAATGTTGTTGGATCTTTGACAGGGATTGCATTGAATCTATAGATTGCTTTAGGATGTATGGACATCTTAACTATGTTAATTCTTCCAATCCAAGAGCAGGGAATATCTTTCCCTTTTTTTGTGTCTTCTTCAATTTCTTTCAGCAATGTTTTATAGTTTTCGGTGTACTAGATCTTTCACCTCTTTGATTAAGTTTATTCCTAGGTATTTTATTCTTTTTGCTGCAAATGGGATTGACTTCTTAATTTCTCTTTCTGCTACTTTGTTGTCAGTGTATAAAAATGCAACTGATTTTTTATGATGATTTTGTATCTTGCAAGTTTACCATATTCGTTTATTACTTCTAAAAGTTTTTTGGTGGATTATTTAGTGTTTTCTATATATAAAATCATGTCATCTACAAATAGTGAGAGTGTCACTTCTTCCTTTCAGTTTGGATCCCTGTTATTTCTTTTTATTGCCTGATTACTCTGGCTAGGACTTCCAGTACTATGTTAAATTGGAGTGGTGAGAGTGGGCATCCTTGTCTGGTTCCTGTTCTTAGAGGGATAGCTTTCAGTTATTCACCATTCAGGATGATATTAACTATGGGTTTGTCGTGTATGGCCTTTATTATGTTGAGGTACTTTCCTTCTGTATCCATGTTATTCAGAGATTTTATCATATGTGGGTGCTGTATCTTGTCAAATGCTTTCTCCGCATCTATTGAGATGATCATGTGATTTTTATTCTTCATTTTATTAATGTGGTGTATTACATAGATTGATTTGGAAAGGTTGAACCATCCCTGCATCCCTGGAATATAGCCAACTTGATCATGGTGTATAATCTTTTTAAAGTATTGTTGTATGCGATTTGCTACTTTGTTGAGGATTTTTGTGTCGATGTTCCTCACTGATATTGGCCTGTAATTTTCATTTTTTGTGTTTTCCTTGTCTCATTTTGGTATCAGGGTAATGTCGGCTTCATAGAAGGAGTTAGGGAGCTTCCCCCCCTCCTCAATTTTTTGGAAGAGTTTGAGAAGGATAGGTATTAGGTCTTCTTTGAATGTTTGGTAGAATTCACCAGGGAAGCCGTCTGGTCCTGGACTTTTATTTTGGGGGAGATTTTTTGATTACAGTTTCGATCTCTTTACTGGTGATTGATCTATTCAAATTCTCTATTTCTTCTTGATCCAGTTTTGGAAGGTTGTATGATTCTAAGAATTTATCCATTTCTTCCAGATTGTCGAATCTGTTGGCATATAGCTTTGCATAGTGTCCTCTTATTCTTTTGTATTTCTGAGGTGTCTTTTGTAATTTCTCCTCTTTCATTTCTGATTTTACTTATTTGAACGTTCTCTCTTTTTTCTTGGTGAGTCTAGCTAAAGTTTTGTCAATTTTGTTTATCTTTTCAAAGAACCAGCTCTCGGTTTTATTAATTTTTTCTATTGATTTAGTAGTTACTATTTCATTTATTTCTGCAATGATTATTATTTTTTCCCTTCTTCTACTGATTTGGGGCTTTGTTTGTTCTTCTTTTTCTAGTTCCTTTAGATGCATTTTAGATTGTTTATTTGAGATTTTCCTTGCTTGTTGAGCTAGGCCTGTATTGCTATAAACTTACCTCTTAGTACCGCTTTTGCTGTATCCCATAAATTCTGGCATGTCTTATTTTCATTTTCATTCGTCCCCAGGTATTTTTTGATTTCTTCTTTGATTTCTTCGTTGAGCCAATCGTTGTTCAGTATAATTTTGTTTCATCTTCACCTATTTGTGGCTTTTCTGATTTTCTTCCTATAGTTGATTTCTAGTTTCATACCATTGTGGTCAGAAAAGATGCTTGGTATTATTTCAATCTTCTTAAATTTATGTAGACTTGTATTGTGACATAATATGTGATCAACCCTGGAGGATGTTCCATGTGCATTTCAAAAGAACGTGTATTCTTCGGTTTTTGGATGGAATGTTCTGTGTATATCTACTAGGTCCATCTGTTCCAGTGTGTCATTAAAGGCAAGTGTGTCCTTATTGGTCTTCTGTTTGGATGATCTATCCGTTTGTGTAAGTGGAGTGGTAAAGTCCCCTACTATTATTGTGTTACTGTCTATTTCTCCTCTTATGTCTGTTAATAATTGCTTTATATATTTAGCTTTTCCTATCTTGTGTGCGTCGATATTTACAAGTGTTATATCCTCTTGTTGGATCGTTCCCTTGATTATTATGTATTGACCGTCTTTGTCTCTTGTTACAGTTTTTATTTTAAAGTCTATTTTGTCTGATATGAGTATTGCAACCCCAGCTTTCTTTTCATTGCCATTTGCGTGGAGTATCATTTTCCATCCTTTCACTTTCAGTTTGTGAGTGTCTTTAAGTTTGAAGTGTGTCTCTTGTATGCAGCATGTATATGGGTCTTGTTTTATTATCCAAACAGCCACCCTACGCCTTTTAATTGGAGGATTTAGTCCATTGACGTTTAAAGTAGCTATTGATAAGTATATACTTACTGCCGTTTTTTAACTTTTTTCTCAGTGTTTTAGTAGACATCTATACAGAATTGATGGTCTCTTTAGTTTGACCTCTGTCTGAAAGCTCTACTGTTTAACTCCGTTCCGCCCTCATTTTATGTTTTTGGTATCATATCTAACCTCCTTTTTGTGCATTTGTATCCATTACTCTCTTATCATGGAAATAGATAATTTTTCCTATTTGTGGTCTTCTCTTTTCCCCTCAAATCAGTCCCTTTAACATTTCTTCTAGCACTGACTTTTAGGTGACAAACTCCTTTAATTTTTTTGTCTGGAAACTTTTTATCTCTCCTTCCATTTTGAATGATAACCTTGTTGGCTAGAGCATTCTTGGCTGTAAGTTTTTCCCTTTTAGCACTTTAAATATATGGTGCCACTCTCTTCTAGTCTGTAACGTTGCTGCTGAGAAGTCAGCTGATAGACTTATGGGGTTGCCTTTGTATGTAACTTGTCTTTCTCTTGCGGCTTTTAGGAGTCTCTCTCTATCTTTAATTCTGGACATTTTAATTATGACGTGTCTTTGTGTGGGCCTCTTTGGATTTATCTTCTTTGGTGCTCTCTGTGCTTCCTGTACCTGGATGTCTGTTTCCTTCCTTAGGTTAGGGAAGTTTTCATCTATTATTTCATCAAATAGATCCTCTGCCACTTTGTCTCGCTCTTCTCCTTCTGGGACACCTATAACTCAGATGCTAGTGTGCTTGATGTTGTTCTAGAGGTCCCTTAGACTGTCCTCACTCTTGTTAATTCTGTTTTTTTTTTTTACCTGTTTAGCTTGGGTAATTTCTTCTAGTCTTTCGTCCAGCTCGCAGATCCGTTCATCTGTTTCCTCAACTCTGCTTTTGAGTCCCTCTAGTGAATTTTTCATTTCTAGTATTGTATTTTTCATTTCTGATTGGTTCATTTTTATATCTTCCATTTCTTTCTTGACATTCTCACTGAGTTCATCCATTCTTCTCCCCAGATCAGTGAGCATCCTTAACACTTTTTGTTTGAACTCTCTGTCGTGTAGGTTGCTCATTTCTGTTTCACTTAGTTCCTTTTCTGAGGTTTTGTCCTGTTCCCTTACTTGGAATGTATTCCTTTGCCTTCTCATTTTTCCACTTTTCCTGTGCTCGTGTCTGTGTATTAGCTAGGTCAGCTACATGCCCTGCACTTGGATAGGTGACCTTATATAAGTGATGCCTTAGCAGGCCTGCAGTGTGCTTCCCTCAGTTCTCAATGTTCCAGGAGTGACCGCTATGTGGGCTACGTGTGTCCTTCTGTTGTGGCATGTTTGTTTTCCCTGTAGGCGCCCAGGGAGGCTGAGTTATGTAGTTGTTGTGGGCCCTTCAGTCTCTTTATCAGGTGTGGGAAGCCCCAGCACAGTTGGCTGCAAGTTCTAACACCACATTTGGTTTGCAGTATTTCTTTTAAGTGACTAGGCCCCCAGCGTGGCAGTTTGTTAGGCTCAGGGGCTCACAATTGCTACAAGCCTCCAGCTTTTAGGTCTCTTGTCAGCTCTCTGAGGATTGCAGCTGGGTGGGGTTGGCCTCAGGCATGGGAGCACCCAATTGTTTCAGGCTTCGGAAAGTGGGGCAAAACCCCTATGTGGGTCTTTGGGAAGCACAAGTCTTCTGCAGCTGACAAGCCCCACCGCCCACAGGTCCACACACACAGTCAACACAATCCTGCCCCATGTGCGCACCCCAACCTCCTGAAGTGGACCCAGTCTCTCCACGGTGGGCGCACCACACACTCCACCACTGCCCCACACTCCCACCTACTCCTTGTGTACGCCCTGCCCCACAGAAGTGGGCTCAGTCACCAGGCTGCAGAGAATCCAGTCACCAATGTATGCAGGCCCACAAGTTGCCTGAGGGCTTGTTGTTGGGTGGGGCCAGCCCCTAGGGTGGGCTGCCTGCCCTGGCTGAGCTGGATTAAACTGGTGCTCTAGTAGGAGGGACAGACCCTGGGCTAGCAGGCCCCAGGGAGAACTCCAATGGTGTCTGTGTCAGCACGCCCACACCAGGCCACAACAATGGCCGCCGGCAATGTCCCAGTTCCTGGAGAGGTCTCACCTCTCACTAAGATGCACTCAGAGCCTATCAGGTGAGTCTGTTTTCACCAAAGCACTGTGCACCTTTCTTTCTGGTGATTTTATGTTGATTTCTGAAACGGGTGTGTTTGTGCGTGGGCCCTCTAAATGTCCGTTTTAATTTCTTTGTGAACCAGCTTTTATGGGAGTACTCCCCAATGTTTTAGTAGGAGGCAAAGTCAGATATTATGCCACTCACCTCGATTGTGCTGGGTCCATGAAGTGCCTACAGCAGGGGCGCTCCCCAGCTCAGGGCTCCACTCCTCCAGGGAGAGCTGTGTACCTTTGGGCTGCTCCCGGGTGGCTGTGAAGCATTGCAGCTTGTGAAGGCGGCATTTTTTTCTCTCCAGAAGGGAGTTTCTGCCTCTTCCACCTCAATTACGATTGTCCTTTGTTGGAGGAGTTCCTCTTATCTAGTTTTCAGTTCTCTCTCAGGGGTAATTTTTCCATGAGTAGTTGTAAATTGTCTGTGTCCCCAGGAGGAGGTGGGTTCAGAGTCTGCTTATGCCACCATCTTGACTTCTCTCGGGATATTTTTTATTATTTATTTAGTTTCAGCCAATAGAATTGAGACTTGGGAAATCAACAAAAACCTACGTGGATGGTCATAAATAAATCACATGTTCAAGTTCATTTTTAGGTACAATAAGAAAATAAATTTTAGATTGTAAATACAATGTTTATGCTGTAAATCCGTCAGAGAAGGGTGATATCTCATTCATCTTTGTAGCCTCAGCACATTGTACCTAGTTTATCTTCAATACTTGTTTGTTGAATAAGTGAATATAAACATTATACAAATATTCCTTCTTTCCATATAAGTAAACCCCCTATTTCCTTTTTGCTGCACTGTATCAATTATCTCTCATTTTTGTGTTTCCTTCCTATTCCTTACCATTATTGCTTTATTCTCTGTCTTCAGGGCCTAAATTCTTTAGCTTGATGTGGGATATGATTTAAGATTATTCTGTTTGATTTGAAAACTTCAGGGAAAAAAGTAATAAATCTATAATATGTTTATTCACTTTTAGATTTTGAAAAATCAGAGTCTTAATTAAATATCTAATTCTAGTTCACCTCAGTTATTTTATTACACAGTATAACATTTATTACAATAGTCTAGTCTTGCTTTAATTTAACAACAAAAAATGCTACAAAACCTAACTTCTGTTTTGTTTCCCAAACCTGGCCTGTGATATTTCAGTGAAATTTTAACTTTTAATAATTTAGCTTTAATACTCTTGATCTATTCAGTGATCCATTTTTGGACTTTTCTCATGTTCTTTGATGCTCTATTATCTAGGGACTTTAGATATCATCAAGTCCAACCCTCCAGACTGCCATTCACTCTAGGTATCTTCTTGGAATGCAGTCTTCCCAGAGAGTCATTTTCTGTCTCTTTGGAGGGGGCCTTTGTTTGAGTGTCTCCTGGCCTTTCTAGGAGAATAATATCCAGGTTCTCTTAGCTCTGATCCTTCCCTGTTCACTTCTGTGGTTTCTTTTTCCTACCCTCCTAACAACAACACAGGAGTGTTCTGTGGCCTTTCTTACTTCCCATGCTTGCCCTCTGACTTTATGTTAGCATTTCTCTTTTGATGACAGCCGAATTTTTATTGTATCTAGATCTCTGAGTTGTCATTCACATCTTCCTAAAGATTATAACTGTGTGTCCCACTGTTAGCTCAAAATTTACTGTTACTAAAACCAAGTTTTATTTTTTGTTACCATGGTGAATATTCCTTTTTTCCAGTAGTACCAGCATTATCCTGGTCATCTAGGCTGGAAACCCAAGTCAGCTTTGCCTCATCTTTTTCTGCCTTCCCTTTTTTCCCATCATCGCCGTTTCTTACTGATTCCACCCTTTAGCTTTCCATGGGTGTCATACCCAAGTCCTTATCTCACTTGAATTACTGTATCATTCCACTGGACCTGGCCTCCACGACCTGGTTTTCCTTTTTAAGTCCAATATACAGAATTCTAATGTGGCTAAACTTCTGTTGCATCACTTCCTTAACAAGATCTGTCCAGTCTTAACCAGTCTAAGTTGACATCCTTCTGCTCCACCTGAGCTCCTCCCTTAAAGGTAGATTGGACCTCTTGGTATCTTTGAACACTAATGATTGTTCCCATCTTTATACCTTAGTTCATGCTGCCTTGACCACCACTTCACCCCTTTATTATGTATCTAGGTCATCTGTGGTAGATACTGTACAAGAAACATCAGATATCTTTGAATATTTTGAAGAAAGAAGTATCTGAGATAGGACTATAAAGCAGAAGTGTATAATGACATGCTTATCCTTGGAAGTCTCCACAGAGAGAAGTAATTTAAATCTCTGATTTCCTTTTAATGCAGTAAGAATATTTACTGAGCCTTTGCCCTGTTCTGAGCACAGTGCTGAGCTCTGAGATGAAAGGAATAGAGAAGACATCCCTCCATACTTACCGTCTCCACTGCACACTCCCCAGTACAAGCCACTGTCATCTCCACTCAGATTCCTGCACAAGCCACCTGACTGGGCTCCTGCTGCCACTCTTGCCCCTCTGCAATCTGTTCTCCACCCAGGGCCCACAGGTGACCCTTCAGAACGTTAAATCAAGATATGTCACTCTCTTGATCAATCCCTCTAATGGCTTCCTATTGTATTTAGAAAATCCAGTTCTTACTCTTGCCTACAAAGCCCTACATAATCTGAGCCCTCCCTACTTCTCTTACCCTGTCTTGTCCCATCTCTGCTTCACCAACGCTGCCATGCTGCCCTTTCTCTTTCTTGAACACACAAAGCTCATTTCTGCTTTGTGACTGGGTGTGCTGGCTGTTCTTTATTTGGGAGTCTGGGTCCCTTGGTCTTTGCTTGGCTGGCTTCCTCTTCTCTGTCACTGCAGATTTTAGCTAAATAGGAAGCCTTCTCCTGCCACTCAATCCTAAGAACCTACTCTGACCTCTCCTCTTCCCTCCTCTGGCACTCTGTTTAAATTGTCTGTATTACCCTCATGGTGATATGTTGCTTATTTGTCTTTTTCTCTCCTCTCACTGACTTTCTCCCCCATCCCACCCCATGCAGAATGTGAGCTCTCTGAGCGCAGGGTCCTTCTTTGTCTGGCTCACTGCCATGTCCCAGCACCTGACATGCTGCCTGGAACAGGACAGGAGGTCAATTGTTTCAGCAAAATTTGTGAAATTAAAGAGAGGCCCATGCTTTTAAAGATGCTACAGTGTAGTCAGAGACATAAAGGACCAGCACAACACAGTAAGTGCTATAATAATAAGTCATATCTGTAAAGATGTCTGGGTACACAGTTGAAAGAGCAGTTCATTCAAGGTGTGGGGAAAAAAGGATAAAGTTGGCAAAGCTACACTGAGAAGGTAACATGTGCCTTTGGTCCTGAATAGAGAGTAGGGGTGGACTAGAATGTCAGAACAAGCTAAACAAAGGGAATGGCAAAGTGTAACAGTACATGAGTTGTGGAGCGCATAGTCAGGAGCTCATCCAGTTAAGAGTAAGAGATGGCCAGGAATAAGGCTAGAACAACACAAGTACCAGATTGTGGAGAACTGTGTTCACCATGGTAAGATTTTGAACTTGGTGCAGGAAAGTGAAACTATTCTGGCAACATTATAGAGGAGACATTATAAAGAAGGAACAAGGTGTAGAGGTCAGTTTGACTCAGACAAGGGAAGGCCTAAAGAGTGGGGTGAGAGACAAGGAAACACGGGGTATTCAGATAAGCCATGGGTTAAAAACGTTCTTTCGGTAGTTTGGATTTTATTATTTTCAAGTTACCCTTCCTAAAGTTTTATTTTCCTCTCTTACAGAGTTTGGTTGATCTTGCAGGCTGAGAAAGAGCTGAACAAACAGGTGCTGAAGGTAATGAAAACTCATGAAATATGTTGGTCTGAATGTCCTGCTGTTCTTTTACAGAATACAAATGGCAGCAGGCATTTTAGAAACTAATAAGGTAATGGTGATAATTTTGTGATAAAAAGTCTTTAACATAAAGAGCAGCTTCCTTATCTGGTTAATTATATTCTTTGGGCTGCTATAGCATCAGTTAAAATGCTAAAACTCTGTATGAGATTTATAGCTGGAAAGCTCCTGAGAGTACCATGGACACCATTATCAGTAAGGAAATTCAGAAAGGTGACAGGGTACAAAATTAATGTACAGACATGAATAACTCATAATAGAACAACCTGTTGGAATATTTAATGTACAAAAAGATCCCATTTACAATAATGACTTAGAAGATGTAATACCTGAGAAGAAACTCAGCAACAATTGCACAAGATCAAAATAAAGAAAACTTTAAACAGACCTGAAGGACATAACCGAACACTTAAACAAATGGAAAAGTATACTTGGATAGGAAGCTTCAGAACCGTAAAGGTGTCAAGCCTCTCTCTGTGTTAATTTTCTGCAGCCTGACATAGAGACACTCAGCTGAGCATGGCCTGTACTCACCAAAGCAGTGGCTCCTCAGGCCTGTGAATGGGAAATGAATGCCTGTTGTTTTAAGCTGGCTTGGTAACAGCAATATTACAGCAATAGCTGACTAAGGCACCTGTGAGATAATCGCTATTTGGAATGATTCTTGCAGTATTTTTTGTGTACAGGGTAGATTGAAAACCTGCGTGTCCCTCAGCAGGCTGCTGGGTGAATACATTCTGGTAGACCCATACAATGATATTCCATTCTATAAAAAAGAATGAGAAAGACCAATGTTTACCAATAAGATATATGGTACGTTGCCAAGTGAAAAAAGCAAAGTGCAAAATAGTGTGTATGGTATGCTACTATTTGTTTAAAAAAGAAAGGGGAAAACTTAATATATATGAACTTGTATTTCTAAAAATCTCCAGAAGAATAAGCTAATAACAGTGGTTTCCCGGTAGAGGGACAGGAACTGAATGAAAGGAGCGTAAAAGTGAGAGAGGGCTTTTTCCATGTGCTTTTGTTTGAGCCATGTGGGCATATTAATAGTTTAAAAATAAGAATGTGTTTGGTTGTGAGCTGCTAGGAACTAATTTGGTTGTAAGTCATTAGTTGTGTATATTTGGGGGTTTGGAAAAATAGATTTGAATTGAGGAGTTAGCAGGGCTCTTTTAGGACATGGCTTTCTCTCCTTAATCTTTTCTTAGTCATTTTTTTCTTCTTGCTGTTTCTCTGGTGAGAGCCTTTCTGATTCACATAACAGGTGGGAGGGAGAGAGAGAGAGTGCCTGCTACCTGTGGTAATAAAGGTGGGGGCAGATCTAATCTGAAGCCCAGACTGTAGCATGTGACCCTGCAGTTTCTAATTTCTCTCATAACCTACTGATAAGTAAGTTCATAATCTAGTACAGGGGAAAATTTTAGTTTCATTTATTTATTTAATAAATGTAGGTGTGAAACTCAAGGAAGGCTGTAATATAAATCGTAGCTTATTTTTTTTTGTGACAAGTGATCAAGAAACTTAGTGATGGACAAGATGGGTAAGTTTATCCCATTGTACATTTACCTGTTAATGTTAAGGTTTTTCATTAGGTTGAAAATTATGATATTTCAGTGACACTCAAACAAATGTACTGATTTCTCCCATATATTCAAAAGCTGCTGTGATTCCATGAGCATGAATTGCTTCTTGTATGTATGACTGTGACCTACTAAGTTTACTTTCTAAATTAAATGGAATATTTTTAGTTAGTAGTTTTGCTTGGCCTCGTGTAACCTGTAAAGAATCAATTTTTTAACTGTAGTTAATTGAAGGTTCTGCATTAAAAACCAACCACATTTGTTATATAAAAAGTTTTACTCTTTTTTCTTCCCAAACTCGTTCCTCACTAAGTGCTTTCATAAATTATCGAGACAGCAAATTAACACGAATTCTCCAGAATTCCTTGGGAGGAAATGCAAAAACATGTATTATCTGCACAATTACTCCAGTGTCGTTGAATGAAACCCTGACTACTCTTCAAGTGAGTTTGATTTTTATCTCAACTTACTATGGGGGGAAATTATCTTTCAGAAGAAAAAATTACCTACTAAAATTAGGTACAGTTTTTTTAATTGATATAATATACCTGTTAAAATAAAGTTGATGTGTTGTCTACTAAAGAGCATTCCTTAATTTTCCCAAACTTCAGTCATTCATATGCCACCTACACAATTTTGTTCTTCAGTATTTTACTGAAATTGACCTGATTTTTTCTTTAAATAACTCACTTTTTAAATTTAACTTATTATAAAAGGAAACTTTATATCAATCCCATAAATGAAAAACTGGTTATCACTTGCAACAAACAGAAGGTGACCCAAAAAACTGGTGGGTGTGTATTTATAACAAAATAATTCTTAAATTCCTGTTAGTGAATTACTGTCTGAAATTTCTCTGAGCCTAAGGCCTGCATTTTCTGTTTTTTTAAAACAGAAAAAGTGAGGAATGTCAGTAGACTATCTATCTCAATGAAGGATTCAGTGTCATTTAATGGTCCCCCACACATATCCTCTTAAAGTTACTTCTGGGGGCCAGCCCGGTGGCATAGTGGTTAAGTTAGCGTGATCCACTTCAGTGGCCCGGGGTTCACAGGTTCTAATCCTGGGCATAGATTGACATACCGCTCATCAAGACATGCTGTGGTGGCATCCAACATACAAAATAATAGAGGAAGATGGACACAGGTGTTAGCCCAGAGCCAATCTTCTTCGGCAAAACAAGGGTAGGATCGGTAATAAATGTTAGCTCAGGGCCAAGCTTCCTAACCAAAATAAAAGTTCCTTCTGACACTCATATGTGAAGAAACATTGCTTGAAGTAGCTATTGAGCACTGGATCAAAATCCTGCCAGAGAAGCAGATAGAAGATAGAGTCTCTGGCTTCATAGAATTTATAGTCTTATAGGGAAGAAAAGACCTGTCTTCCAGCATGCTTGCCATGGATTAAGAGTTAAGTGGCTAATAAGTAGGACAGAGATCAAAGGAAGGAGAGAGGCTTTTGACTGGAAGCAAATCTTTAGAGTAGAGGGGACCTTTGCACAGGATTTTGAGGTGTAGATGGGATTCCAGTGAGCCAGTGTTTGTAGTTTCTTTGTCAGCATCTGTCATCAAGATATTTCTTTGACTCTCTTGAAGACTAGCAGCTAGGATAAATTACGAGCATTGTCACAGGGACATAGAATGTTCTGTGTTCACAAACATTAAGCCACCTGGGAAGAGTATTGATTTTTCTTTACAAAACTTAGTTACGAGGAACCTAAATATTAAGTAAATTAACTTTTTAGTGTCAAACACTTAACTCTCTTGTATTTTTTCCCAGTTTTCCACAACTGCTCAGTCTATGAAGAATACCCCTTATGTTAATGAGGTATCAAATGATGAAGCTCTCCTGGAAAGATATAGAAAAGAAATAATTGATCTTAAAAAACAGTTAGAGGAGGTATGTATGAGCCATGTATTTCAGTAAAGAATATAGAGAGATTTAGAATTCAGAACTGCCTATATGCCCAGAGCCTCTTAAATCATCTATCTGAGTTCTACAACCTAAATTTAAAACAAATAGTTTTTAACTAAGGAGAAATCAACTCATAAAAATTTTAGTTTACTATAAACTGAAAGGTATGGTCTCTTGAAATTATTTTAGATATTGTTTTTCATTTCCAAAGGGCAAAATTTGAGATTTTCAAATGGGCCAAGTAGAGATGCTTTTTTTTTTAGAGATAATTTTTAAAAATTGTCACAAATACATAGAGAG
Source organism: Diceros bicornis minor (assembly GCF_020826845.1). Classification (NCBI taxonomy): domain Eukaryota; kingdom Metazoa; phylum Chordata; class Mammalia; order Perissodactyla; family Rhinocerotidae; genus Diceros; species Diceros bicornis. The sequence continues at coordinate 4,852,029 of NW_026690900.1, forward strand.
TTAGGTTAAAAAGAGTCTCTACCAATAGTTTTTAAAACTACTTTGTTTCATTTTAATTATCTTGAATTCCTCTTCTAGCCCTAAGATAGCAAGCTAATAAGATACTGTAATTGCTTGTCATTGTTTGTTTTAACCGTCACGGTCCCCTATTCTGTAAAAATCTTACATTTTAATCATCTTTTTAAAAATGAGCTAAAATATCAAATGGCGGTCTTATGATAGCACTTCTTTTGCTATAGTTATTCAAGTCTCTGCTTTAAGAATTCTCTGCCTATTATTTATATATTTTCAGTCATTTAATAAAATTGCTTTAACAGCATTGATATCTTATAGATGACATATAGAATAGTGATATGAGAAGAAATGTATATTTTACTTCAAGTTTGAGAAATTATTGATTATGGTAACTGCATGTAGGTGTTCTGTAGGTAGGGCATATTTTACCTCAATAAAATTAAAATTCTCATAGCTCACAAACAAATTTATATATATATATTTTAATTTTTTGTTTATTGCAGTAACATTGGTTTATAACATTGTATAAATTTCAGGTGTACATCATTATACGTCTATTTCTGCATAGATTACATCATGTTCCCCACTCAAATACTAATTACAACCCATCACCACACACATGAGCCGAATTATCCCTTTCGCCCTCCTCCCTCCCCCTTTCCCCTCTGGTAACCACCAATCCAGTCTCTGTCTCTATGTGTTTGTTTGTTGTTGTTATTATCTACTACTTAATGAAGGAAATCATATGGTATTTGACCTTCTCCCTCTGACTTATTTCACTTTGCGTAATACCCTCAATGTCCATCCATGCTTTCACAATGGCTGGATTTCATCATTTCTTATGGCTGGGTAGTATTCAGTTGTGTATATACCACATCCTCTTTATCCATTAATCCCTTTATGGGCACTTAGGTTGCTTGCAAGTCTTGGTTATTGTGAATATCGCTGCAATGATCACAGGGGTGCATGTATCTTTACGCATAAGTTTGTAGCAATAAAGGCCTATTTCATCAAACAAGAAAAATCTCAAATAAACAATCTAACAATGCACCTAAAAGAACTGGAAAAAGAAGAACAAACAAAGCCAAAATTCAGTAGAAGAAGAGAAATAATAAAAATCAGAGCAGAAATAAATGAAATAGAGACTAAAAAAACAATGGAAAAATTAATAAAACCAATAGCTGGTTCTTTGAAAAAATAAACAAAATTGACAAACCTTTAGCTAGACTCGCCACGAAAAAAGGAGAGAAGGCACAAATAGGTAAAATCAGAAATGAAAGTGGAGAAATTACAACACATGTCTCAGAAATACAAAAGATTATCAAAGAATGTCTTTTACGAGTTTACCACTTCATCTCCTCCTAGTGGTGCATACTAACTTACTCTTTTTTTTTGATGTCTTAATAGTTTATAGCATTGTGAAATTTCGGTTGTACATTATTGTTTGTCAATCACTATATACATGTCTCCCTTCACCCCTTGTGCCCACTCCCCCACCCCCCTTGCCCCTGCTAACCACTATACAGTTTTCTTTGTTTGTGTGTTGGTTTATATTCCACATATGAGTGAGAGCATGTGGCATTTGTCTTTCTCTCTCTGACTTATTTCACTTAACATAATACCCTCTAGGTCCAACCATGTTGTTTCAAATGGGACGATTTTGTCCTTTTTATGGCTTACTAGTATTCCATTTATATATATATATATATATATATATATATATATATATATATACATCCTCTTGATCCAATCATCAGTCGATGGACAGTTGGGTTGCTTCCATGTCTTGGCTGTAGTGAATAATGCTGTGATGAACACAAAGGTGCATAAGCCTCTTTGGATAGTTGATTTCAGGTTCGTTGGATCGATTCTCAGTAGTGGCTTGACTGGATCATAGGGTATTTCTATTTTTAATTTTTTGAGGAATCTCCATACTGTTTTTCATAGAGGCTGCACCAGTTTGCGTTCCCACCAGCTGTGTATAAGTGTTCCTGTTTCTCCACTACCTCTCCAACATTTGTTGTTTTCTTGTCTTGGTGATTATAACCATTCTAATGGGTGTAAAGTGATATCTTAGTGTAGTTTTGATTTGCATTTCCCTGATGATTAGTGATGTTGAACATTTTTTCATTTGCCTATTGGCCATCTGTATATCTTCTTTGGAGAAGTGTCTGTTCATTTCCTCTGCCCATTTTCTGATCGGGTTGTTTGTTTTTTGTTGTTCAATGGTGTGAGTTCCCCATATATTACGAAGATTAACCGCTTGTCAGATATATGTTTTGCAAATATTTTCTCCCAGCTGGTGGGTTGTCCAATCATTTTGATCCTGGTTTCATTTGTCTTGTAGAAGCTTTTTAATCTGATGAAGTCTTCCTTGCCTAATTTTTCTTTAGTTTCCCTAGTCCGAGTAGACATGGCATCCAAAATCATTCCTTTCTGACCAATGTCAAATAGTTTATTGCCTACATTTTCTTCTATGAGTTTTATAGTTTCAGTTCTCACCTTCAGGTCTTTGATCCATTTTGAGTTAATTTTTGTGAATGGTGATAGCAGATGTTCCACTTTCATTCTTTTCACGTGGCTGTCCACTTTTCCCAGCACCATTTATTGAAGAGATTTTCCTTTCTCCATTATATGTTCTTAGCTCCTTTGTCGAAGATTTGCTGTCTGTATATGTGTGGCTTTATTTCTGGGCTTTCAATTTTGTTCCATTGATCTATGTGTCTGTATTTGCACCAGTACCATGCTGTTTTGATTACTATGGCTTTGTAGTATGTTTTGAAGTCAGAGATTGTGATGCCTCCAGCTTTGTTCTTTTTTCTTAGGATTGCTTTAGCTATTGGGGGTCTTTTGTTGACTCATATGAATTTTAGTATTCTTTGTACTATTTCCGTGAAGAATGTCGTTGGGATTCTGATTGGGATTGTGTTGAATTTGTAGATTGCATTAGGTTATATAGACTTTTTAACCATTTTTATTCTTCGAATCCATGTGCATAGGGTCTCTTTCCATTTCCTTATGTCATTATCGATTTCTTTCAGTAATGTCTTGTGGTTTTCATTGTATAGGTCTTTCACCTCGTATTAATATTTAGTCCTAGATATTTTATTCTTTTTGAATCAATTGTAAAATTGTATTATCTTTTTGAGCTCTCTTTCTGTTAGTTTGTTATTATCATACAGAAGTGTAACTGATTTTTGCAGGTTGATTTTGTACCCTGTGACTTTGCTGTAGTTGATTATTTCTAATAGTTTTCCAATGGATTCTTTAGGGTTTTCTGTATATAAGATTATGTCATCTGCAAATAGTGAGAGTTTCACTTCTTCGTTGCTTATTTGGATTCCTTTTATTCCTTTGTCTTGTCTAATTGCTCTCGCTAAAACCTCCAGTACTATGTTGAGTAAGAGTGGTGAGAGTGGGCAGACTTGTCTTGTTTCTGTTCTCAGAGGAATGGCTTTCAGACATTCCCCATTGAGTATGATGCTGGCTGTGTGTTTGTCACAAATCGCCTTTATTATGTTGAGGCACTGTCCTTCTATACACATTATGTGGAGAGTTTTTATCATAAATGGATGTGGGATCTTGTCAAATGCCTTCTCTGGGTCTATTGAGATGACCATGTGGTTTTTGTTCTTTGTTTCATTGATGTGGTGTATTGAGTTGGTACCAACCCTGCATTCCTGGTATGAATCCCACTTGATCATGGTGTATAATCTTTTTAATGTATTGCTGTATTCAGTTTGCTAATATTTTATTGATGATTTTTGTACCTATGTTCATCAGTGATATTGGCCTATAATTTTCCTTCTTTGTATTGTCTTTGCCTCACTTTGGTGTCAGGGTGATGTTGGCTTCATAGAATGTGTTAGGAAGTGTTCCATCTTCCTCTATCTTTTGGAATAGTTTGAGAAAGATGGGTATTAAATCTTCTTTGAATGTTTGGAAAAATTCACTGGAGAAGCTATCTGGTCCTGGACTTTTATTTTTTGGGAGGTTTTCGATTACTATTTCAATCTCTTTACTTGTGATGCATCTATTCAGATTGTCTATTTCCTCATGGTTCAGTTGTGGGATGTTGTGTGAGTCTAAGAATTTATCCATTTCTTCTCAATTGTCCAATTTGTTGGCATATAGTTTTTCATAGTATTCTCTTATAATCCTTTGTATTTCCATGGTATCTGTTGTAATTTTGCCTCTTTCATTTTTAATTTTATTTATTTGAACCTTTTCTCTCTTTTTCTTAGTAAGTCTGGCTAAGGATTTGTCAATTTTGTTGATCTTCTCAAAGAAGCAACTCTTTGTTTCATTAATCCTTTCTACTGTATTTTTAGTCTCAATGTCATTTGTTTCTGCTCTAATTTTTATTATTTCTCTCCTTCTGCTGACTTTGGGCTTTGCTTGTTTTACTTTTTCTAGTTCTGTTAGGAGTAATTTAAGGTTGCTGATTTAGGCTTTTTAGTGTTTGTTGAGGTGGGCTTGTAGTGCTATGAATTTCCCTCTCAGGACCACTTTTGCTGCATCCCATGTGAGTTGGTATGGCATATTTTCATTTGTGTTTGTTTCCAGATATTGTTTGATTTCTCTTGATTTCATCAATGATCCATTGGTTGTTCAGTAGCATGTTGTTTAATCTCCACATCTTTGTCACTTTCCTAGTTGTTTTCTTATAGTTTATTTCCAGTATCATATCATTATGGTCTGAAAAGATGCTTGTTATGATTTCAATTTTTCTTAAATTTATTGAGGCTTGCCTTGTTTCCCAGCATAAGGTCTATCCTTCAGAGTGTTCTGTGCATGCTTGAGAAGAATGTGTAGTCAGCTGTTTTTGGATGAAGTGCTCTTTATATGTCTACTACTATAAGTCCATTTCATCCAGTTTTTCATTTAAATCAACTGTTTCCTTATTGACATTTTGTCTGGATGACCTATCCACTGATGTAAGTGGGTATTAAGATCCCCTACTATTATTGTGTTGCTGTTAATATCTCCTTTTAGGTTTGTTAATAGTTGCTGTATGTTTTGTGCTTCTATGTTGGGTGCATATATACTTATAATTGATATATCTTCCTGGCAGAGGGTCCCTTTTATCATTATATAGTGGCCCTCTTTGTCTCTCTGAACCTGTTTTATCTTGAAGTCTACTTTGTCTGATATGAGTATGGCAACACCTGCTTTTTTTTCTTTGCCATTAGCTTGGAGTATTGTCTTCCATCCTTTCCCTCTGGGCCTCTGTTTGTCTTTAGAGCTGAGATATGTTTCCTGGAGTCAGAATATTGTTGGGTCTTGCTTTTCAAGCCATCCTGCCACTCTGTGTCTTTTGATTGGAGAGTTCAATCCATTTACATTTAGGGTAATTATTGATATATGCGGGCTTAATGTTGCATTTTTATTGATTATTTTCTGGTTCTTTTGAATTTCTTGTGTTTCTTGTCCCGTGTGTTTTGGACTGCCAATTCAGTTTGATAGTTCTGTCTTATGACATTTTTGGTTTTCTCTTTATTATCATATGTGATTTTGTTCTGATTATTTGTTTAGTGGTTACTTTGAGATTTGTATAAAAAATCTTGTGAATGAGATAGTCCATTATCTGATGGCCTCTTATTTCCTTAGACTAAGTCCATTTGATCTGTTTCCTCTTCCCATTCTAAGTTATTCTTGTCACAACTTATTCCATCTTGTATTGTGGATGTGTGTTTAAAGTGATGAGGTTACGTTTGTTTGTGGTGTTTTCCTTCCTTTGATCTTTCATTGTGGTATTTAAGTGGTTGCTAACCTATTCTGATAAAGATCTACTGTTTTTTCTGATTTTGTCTACTTATTTTTCTCCTTGCTCCAAGCTCTGTGTTCCATTTTTCTTCTTTTATTCAGGCATGAGGGCCTTCTTGAGCATTTCTTGCAGTGGGGGGTCTCATGGCCGTGAACTCCCTTAGTTTTTGTTTATCTGGGAAAATTATTATTTCTCCACCATATTTGAAGGGTATTTTCACTGGATAGAGTATTCTTGGCTGAAAGGTATTGTCTTTTAGGATTTTGAATATATCATTCCAGTCTCTCCTAGCCAGTAAGCTTCTGTTTAGAAATCTGCTGAGAGCCTGATGGGAATTCCTCTGTACATTAATTTTTGTTTTGGTCTAGCTGCCCTTAATATTGTTTCTTTGTCATTAACTTTTGCCAGCTTTACTACTATATGCCTTGGAGAGGGCCTTTGCCTGTTGACATATTTAGGAGACATATTGGCTTCACTTACTGGTATTTCCTGCTCCTTCCCCAGATTTGGGAAGTTCTCAGCTATTATTTCCTTGAATAGTCTCTCTGTTCCTTTTTCCCTCTCTTCTCCCTCAGGAATGCCTATAATACTTATGTTAGATTTTCTAATTGAGTAGGATATTTCTTGGAGACTTTCTTCATTTCTTTTTAGTCTTAATTCTCTCTCCTCCTCCATCTGGAGCATATCTGTATTCCTATCCTCGATAATGCTAATTCTTCCCTCCGTATTGTCAGCTCTGTTCTTTAAAGATCTCAGACTCTCCTTTATGTCCTCTGTTGTGTTCTTCATCTCTATCAATACTGATTGGTTTTTCTTTATGATATCAATCTCTTTTGTGAAGAAACTCCTTATCTTGTTGAATTGCTTTTCTGTGTTTTCATGTATTTCGTTGAGCTTTTTTATGATAGCTATTTTGAATTCTCTGTCATTTAGGTTATGAATTTCTGTGCCTTCAGGGTTGATTTCTGGGTGCTTGTCATTTTCCTTCTGGTATGGCAATTTAACGTACTTTTGCAACGTGGTTGCTGTATTCACTGTGTTTTTCCTCACACTGGAAATATCTGGTTGCATTTTCCCCCTCCTGCCACTGGGTAAGGGTCAAGGGCTGTGAAATCTGAGCGCCCTGTGCTCCGCGGCTGCTGGTGCTCCCTGGCTGCCTGTGCTGTGGCTGCTCTGACTGATCAGCAGAGCTGCAGCATCGGGCATGTGGTTGGGAAGGGTTCTCTCTTTTGTACTCCCAGTCCCTGGGCGGGCTTCTCACTCGCCTCTCATTATCTTCTCTCTTGGGGTCCTCAAATGTTGATGCACCGCTGCAGCAGTTCTGAGTCCTCTGTGTGGGAGTTTCCCACTGGCTGAGAGAGCTTGACGGGCTACAGTTTCCCTGCAGAAGGCAGCCACACCCCCCTTTGTGAGCCTCACAGACCCGAGTCACCGATCTGATGGGGAGGGGGAGGATTTCTCCTTACCTCTCCCCACCTCCTCGGGGGGCCCCAGCATGTCCACTCTCAGATATGCAGCAGTGTGGGACTCTCCAATGTCCCTTTGTGCTGTGTGAGTGACCCTTCTTGGTCTGTAACTGTCTCTTTTATTGTATCCTATCGGAGAAAGAGTTCACTCTGCCATGATGCTGATGTCACTCCCCTTTTGCCCATTTTTAAATTGTTTTTTTTTTTTAGAGTTCTACATTTATCCCTAAGTGCTTTATTTATTTATTTTTTACAATTTTAAATGGGATCTTTTTTTTTTTTTCCTGAGCAAGATTCTCCCTGAGCTGACATCTGTTGCCCATTCTACTTTTTATGCTTGAGGAAGATTAACCCTGAGATAACATCTACACCAATCGTCCTTTATGTTTTTGGATACGGGACACCCCCACAGCATAGTTGGTGAGCGGATTAGTTGTGCGCCTTGGATATGAGCCCATCAACCCGGGCCACAAAAGCAGAGCACACAGAACTTTAACCACTCAGCCATCAGGCCAGGCCCTAAATTGGGTTTTTTGTCTTTTGTTGTTGAGTTGTAGAATTTCTTTATACAGTCTGGATATTAACCCTTTATCAGTTGTATGACTTGCAAATCTTTCCACCCATTCCATAGCTTGCCTTTTTACTCTGTTGATTGTGTCCTTTGATGCACATAAGTTTTTAATTTTTATATAGTCCACTTATCTATTTTGGTTTTTGTTGCCTTGCTTTTGGTTTCATATCCAAGAAATCATTGACAAGACACGTGTGACGATGTTTTCCTCTCATGTTTTCTTCTAAGAGTCTTATAGTTTTAGTTCTTATGATTAGGCTTTTGATCCATTTTCAGTTAATTTTTTATATGATGTAAAGTAAGGGCCCAACTTCATTCTTCTGTGTGACATAGCCAGTTTGTCCAACACCATTTGTTGAAGAGACTGTCCTTTCCTATTGAGTGGGCTTGACATCCTTGTGAAAGATTATTTGACCATATATGCAAAGGTTTATTTCGGGGCTCTATATTCTATTTCATTGGCCTGTATGTCTGTCTTTATGCCAGTACTGCACAGTTTTGATTAATACAGCTTTGTCGTAAGTTTTTAAATCAAGAAGTTTTAGGCCTCAGCTCTGTTCTTTTTCAAGATTGTCTTGGCTGTTTGGAGCCCCTTGAGATTCCATGTGGATTTCAGGGTGGATTCTTTTATCTCTGCAAACACTGTCAGGATTTTATAAGATTTGCATTAAATTTGGAGATCACTTTGGGTGGTGTTGACATCTTTACAATACAAAGTCTTCCTATCCATGAACATAGATGTCTTTCTGTGTATTTGTTGCTGCTTTAATTTATTTCAGATACATTTTGTAGTTTTCATTGTACACGTCTTTGCCTTCTTGGATAATTTTATTCCTTTATATTTTATTATTTTTGGTGCTATTGTAAATGGATTGTTTTCTCAATTTCCTTTTTAATTGTTTATTGTTAATGTATAGAAATATAACTGAATTTTGTACAGTCATGTAAATTTTTAAAGTAGACATTATATACAGATGGAAAAGTCTCCAGGACACACTGTTAAATAAAAGCAAATGCATACTACAAAATAATTCAGTGAGATCCAACTTATGTAAATAAACTTATATATACATTTATATACTATTCCTGTATATAATGATCTTCTTTTTTTCCCCATTTACCCTGGGGTACATTATTCTTTCCTTGGAAAAGGAGCTTTCTCCTCCTCTATGCCTATGCTTCAGTCATTTTCTCCTAGGAAGCATTTTCACTTGCTTTGTATCTTGTGTTCTCAGCTTATCTATAATTTAGGTCAACCATGGGCCAAAGGCACTTAACCTTGGTTTAAAATTTATAATTTCCACATTTATGAGGGGAATGTTTCTTTAAATAGACTTTTGAAAATAAGATATAACAATCAGTAGCTGCTTTTAAACAAATGTAAAATGCAGGCACAGGGCCCCCTGAGAAAGGGCAGTAGAGGAGGAGTGAGGGGAAAGGAGAGTTACACTCACTGTGACGAGCCGATCTGTGGTATTATGTTCATGCTGGAATCATCTGTGTTGATAAAAGGGTCTGACTGGGCATTCTCTGGGGCCATTTTGTTCATCCAGGTTTCTGAAATCTGGGATGAGAGGCCGCGATCAGCTTGGTCTTGTGATATGTTCATGCTGGAATCACCCATGTGGATAAAGAAGTGGGTCTGGGCGTTTACGTCGTCCCTCTGTTTTTCAGGGCACCAGAGGGCTGCACTAATAGGTCTATCATGAATCCACTTCGAGTGCCCGTTTTCAGTCCAGCTTGATGTGTCTCTCTCTGCAAGTGAGATTCTCTAGTATATCTCAACAGAAATTTCAAACTTTGTGATTAGTTGTCTTATTCTCATATAAAGAACACAATTTTTTTTCTTTAATGATTAGAGCTATTAGATTTGCTCATAACCTTGGTAGCTGAAATACTTTCTAGGCTGAGTTCAGTTTTGAACTTTGTCTCACTCTGCTTTGTTTCTGTGTATATTCCGATATATAGGAATAAAGATGCAAGATTCTGAATTATAGTGTCTGACAGACTAGTCCCCAAGATTGTGTGTTCCAAATGTTAATTTCTCATGTACTTAGTAGTTAGCTCTGTGCTCATCTTTGTTAGAAACTCGTGCCTATTGCCAACAGTAAGGGGGTAGGTAAGTAAAATATGATTTGTCCATATCCAGTCTAGAGAATCGAGCAGCTACTAAAAATTATAATTTGAAGATGATGTAACAGCTTGGAAAAATGCATATCATCTAATCTAAGTGGAAAAGTAAACCTAAAAAAGGAGGTTATGTATTAGTAAATGAATCATAATTGCAATGTTAAAAAAAATTTAATGGAAAAAAATCTGGAAGGAAGTATTCCAGAATTCTACTAGTGATTGTGTGAAGTTAGTGTCATTAGATTATTTTTCTTCTTTTTCTTTTTTTTTCTAATGAAAATATAGATTATTATAACAACTTTTTCAAACATCTGTGGCCAACATGGAGCTGAGTGTTTTTACTGGGGTAGTGTAGGATTATATGGTGATACCGTAATTTCATACCTATGCTTGTAATGTCAGTTTTGTCTCCTTTTACCACACAGTCCATGTATTCTGTTACCTCTGGTTCGGCCTTATTTATGGATAAATGAGTTGACATGAGGTGTTTTTCTTAAGCAGTGTGTGGAAAGTGTAAATTAAGAAAACATGTATTATGCTACTATGATATGAAATATGTTTCTAACAAAACTCTTTTGCCTTCTTATATATCATAAAACTCTGAAAATAAAGATTTGTTGGGAGTAGGGAAGAGGTTACAATTTCCAGCTTTTGAAGGAAAGAAAGAGGGGGAGAGTTTAAGGTGGCTCACTCCTTCACAAAGTCAGGTTAACCTGTCAGACGTGAAGGTGAGTGTGGGTCATCTGTAGCTGTCCAGGTAGCTCTTCTCAGTACACAGGCACAAGAGCACAAACTCTGGAGTCAGAGCACTGGGCTCAGAGAATGACTCTACGTCTCTGAGTGACTGTGGGCAAATGACCTGTCCTCTCTCGGATTCAGTCTCCTCACCTGTCAAATGGAGATAATAATAGTACCTAACTCATAAGGTTATAGTGAAGATTAAATGTGTCAGTATATGAAAATAGTGCCTGGTACATAATAAGTAATATGTGTTGGCTATTTTGTTATTATTAAAACTAAGAAATTCTTCTCTAATGTATTTATATTTGAGATGGTTGACATAGATAGAAAGCAGAATTTGGAAGCCAAAAAAACCCAAGTGTTGATTGCAGATGTTGATAATGAGCTGATTGAACAACAGAGAAAAATATTTTCTTTGATACAGGAGAAAAAAGAGCTGCGACAAATGTTAGAGTGTGTTACCGCAGAAAAGGAGCAACTGAAGACTGACCTGAGGGAGAGTACTGACAGGGTGAGTTCAGCACCGGGTACTTGGTAGTGTGTTTTTATCTTTGTGTCTCCGGTTTTTACAACTTTATTGAGGTATCGTTTACACGCAATAAATGTATCTGCTGCAATTGTCAAGTCTGATGACTTTTGACAAATGTGTCCCCTTATGTACTGTCCACCCCAGTCAAGATACAGAACACTTCCACCCACAAGAAGTTCCCTCACACCTCCACCTGTCAATCCTCACCTCACCCTCTGCCCCGTAGAGTCACTATCCTGATGTTTCTCCACCTCAGATCACCATGTCTCTTCTAGAACTTCACACAAATAGAACCACACAGCATGTGCTCTTCTGTGTCTCACTTCTTTCTACATGCCTTTTTATTGCTGGGTACTATTCCATGGTATGAATGGGCCACAGTTTGCTTAGTTTTTCTCCTATTGTTGGAAATTTGATTCATTGCCGCTATTTGACTCTTGAATAAAGCTGCTGTAAACATTCTTATACTAATCTTTTTATGAACGCATATTTTTTATTTCTCTAGGGTAAGTATCTGAATGGAATAGCTGTGTCATAGGGACATGTATATTTAACTTGATGAGAGTTTACTAGACTCAATTCCAAAGTAGTTGTACCATTTTAATTCTCATCAGCAAATTAAGGGAATTCTGATGGCTCCACATCCTCACTAAAGCTTCATATTATTGGTGTTTTTAATTCTAAGCATTTCTATTGGGTGTAACCTCATTGTTTTAAATTGCCTTTCCCCAATGACTAAAGATATTGGTCATCATTCATGTGCTTATTGTGTATCTTTCTATAAACTCTCTGTTCTCTCAGTGATGTGTTGTATAGGTTTCAGTGTACGGGTCTTGTACGTATTTTGTTAATTTGTTCCTAAATGTTTCTCTTGTATTTATGCTGTTGTAGTTTTCTCTAATTTCATGTTTGCTTGTTGTTAATATTTGCCAGTATCTTCAAACCTACTTTAGGCTTTATTTTTATATTTAAGGGCAATATAATGTGTAATAGATAGAAATTAATATTTTGAAAAGTTTGCTGTGGATCACAGTAGAACTTGACCTTTTGTGTAATTTTTCATGTCTCTTGGGATTGTCTGTTTGCTCAAAAGATATGAATGTAAATAAGAATACAGACAAAGGTCATATTCTCTTCTCAATCTCTGGCTTGTAATGTTTTTTGGTCTTGATACTGGAGAATGTCACTTTTTAAAGATAATAAGTAAGATTAGCCCAAGTCATGCTAGCAAAGGACAGTTGCTATTTCGAGCTTGCTCAAAATCAATGCCCCAAAACAAGCCATCCCAGTGTATGAAAAGCCCATAGCTAGAGTCTCATCATCAGTCGATGAAAGTGTAGAGATGGTCTCTTTTGGCTTAGGGGTAGAAAACAAGCAAACCTCTCATGATAGAATGTTAGATCCAGTTCTAATTCTCATGCTGCGAATGTACATTGAGCAATAAAGAAACAGCATAAGAAAGCAGAGTCTTGGCATTTACATGATTAAAATAAAGACTTATGTTCTTTTTCAATAGGTCTTTTCCAATATACTTTGCCATTATTCCTCCATTTTCAGGCTGAGGTAAATGCTGATTTTTATCTGATTTCTTAAATGTAACCTAGTATTTATTTTAATGTCAACTTTAAAAAATTTTAGGCCACTGAAAACCAGGAAGAATTAAGAATTCTTGGAGGTGAGCTTAAAAAGCAACAAGAGATAGTTGTACAAGAAAAGAACCATACCATAAAGAAAGAGGAAGTGCTTTATAGGACCTGTGAGAAACTGGCAGAAGCTGAAGAAAAGCTAAAGGAAAAGGTGAATTTTTAAAGTTACCTTCCTGGCCATATTTCCTGACTAAACTTTTTTTGGTAATAAATTTTTATCCCAGTAGACCTAAATTCCAGAAATAGCATATGCCTCCCAGATGGTCAGATCTCACTGCTAATGTTTTGGACAGTTTCAGCTCACACGAAGATGTTGCTGTTGTCCTTTGTGAGGATTACATTATCCTGGAGTCTTTAGATGAGAGGGGGGCCTTGGTTCATCTAAACTACTCATGATATATTCACTCATCAGATATTTATTGAGCAATGCCATGGGCCAGGCTCTGCTCTGGGTGCTTGAGATACATTAGTCAATAAAACAAAGCCCCTGCCCTTATAGACCTGTATTAGGCATTCTCTAAAATGTAAGATTTGTCACTATTGCCATCCCTTAGATGTTTGCAATTTCCTGAATCATTTCCTTAATGGAAGTAAGGTGCTGTCATAGTATATTTGCATAAGAGCTAAGACTCTTGTAACATTTGTACTGCTCCAGTAATTCTAAAAGTCACCCACTGAGATCTTTCTATTTCTTCTAAGAACAGTACCACTTGCATTATAAATAATACATTGCTGTTTCCATTGTGCTTCTGTTGAATGATGCTTTCTTAACATGGGTTCTCGTAATTCTCATCCCTTTGACTATAACCTAACTGAATTTACTGAAACCTCCTGTCTATTTCATTCTCCTCCTAAAGAAGTAAAATCAATAGCCTTATGTAAAAGTTAATGCCTCAATGTTTGTGTGGGCCACCCCCTAAAGACCTTGTTGGAAGTAAAAATAAATTATCCAAAAAGATTTTAAGAGATGAGGAATTACAGTTTGACAGCTACATCTGTATATTTAGTCAGTTTCTTTTTAAATTTTTCTCATATTCACTTTGCCTCCTTGATTTACCTAGTGACTCTATGCTAGTTTCTTAGGACTTCTGTGTCAAATTACCATAAATTCGGTGGCTTAAAAACAGCAGAAATTTATTCTGCCACATTTCCGGATCCTGGAAGTCCAAAACCAAGATGTCGGAAGACCTTGCTGCCTCCGAAGGCTCTAGAGAAGGGTCCTTCTTGGCCTCTTGCTATCCTTGGCTCCCAGCTGTCCTCGGTATTCCTTGGCTTGTAGCTCATTCACTCCCATCTCTGTCTCCATCTTCACATGATCTTCTCTGTGTCTCTGCGTGTCCTTTCCTATCTCTTATAAGGACACTCTCATTGGATTTAGGGCCCACCCTAGTCCAGTTAAGAGAGCCTCTCATTCCTTAAGAAATTACATCTGCAAAAACCCTATTTCCAAATAAGATCACATTCGGTTGTTATCTGAGTAACTGACAGTTTGAATCGGGTCGTTTGTGTAAAGAAACAGGATATGAATTAGCCTAAAATTGAAGACAAGTAAAGATTTGTCTTTACTTGCCTTAATTAATTTAGAAACTATTATTTAGCTTTCTATCAATATCTGTCTATATCATAATTTATTGTATGATTATCTCAAGATCCAAGAACTTCAGGAGAAAGAACATCAACTTCTTAAGGCAAAAAATGATCTCAGGGAAAATGCGCATCAAACAGAGCAATTTAGGAAGCAATTAGAGGTCCAGAATTCAGCCCTGGAAAGTATAGAAGCAGAGAAGTTCAGGTTGACTCAGAAATATCTTGAAAACCTTGAAGAAATAAAACTTGTTACTAAGGAAAGAGATGGCCTCAGAAGAGTGGAGGAAACCCTCAAAATGGAGCGAGACCAGCTCAGTGAAAGCCTGAGAGAGCTGGAAGCTAAAGTAAGTTACACTCATTCCCCACCCTAGTGAGGAGACATGGGGTTTTCTGACAGCAGTGAGCCTTCTTTGAAATGAGGGGTACTGTTAGTGTGCGAGAACTGATATACCATTTAGGCACATAGTTTGGTATTCTTGAAAATTTTAAATTCTGCAACCATTATTTCCTTTATAGACTTTATCCTATATGTACACTTAATCAATTGTTAAGATAAATATATATTTATGTTTATACACACATACAGAAATACACACCACAAGGTTGTTCACTGTAGCAATTTGTAATAAAAAATGGGAAACAATCTAAATGTCCATCAGAAGGAAACTGGGTAAACACAAGCACTATGTCAGAATACTATGCAGCACATAATAAAACCATGGAATAGATTTGCACGTCCTAAGATGGAAGCCCAAAATAACCCTTAGAGGGAAAAGCAAGCTGTAGAATAGTACGTATGTAATATGTTTGCCTTTGGGAATTAAGAGTTGGTTGTGGGGAGATAGGGACGGGGGGATAAGCTTGTAACTTTCTAACAACAAAGATGTAGATTAAGAAGTAATAGTTTTATTATTTTTACTAAGAAAATATATCATTTTCATTAAGAAAATACTAGTTAAAATTAAGATACATCACTGTTATTAAAATTCTCTAATTAAGAATCTGGAAAAACAAGAGGAACTAAGAATTGCTCACATGCATCTGAAAGAGCACCAGGAAATTATTGATCAACTCAGAGGGATTGTTTCTGAGAAGACAGATGAAATATCAAATATGCAGATGGATTTAGAAAATTCAAATGCTAAATTACAAGAAAAGGTATTGGGGGAAGGGAGGCTTATTTGATTGGATATCTGACTTATTTGTGCCTAAAATCCTTTGGGGATGTAAAATAGTTTAGCCACACTGGAAAATAGTTGGACCGTGTTTACTCACACTGAACGTATACCAGCCTGTGGCCCAGCATATACGAGTATGTACCTAAGAGAAAAGAATACATACTTCCACATAAAGATGTGTACAAGAATGTTCATAGCAGCTCTAATCATAATAGTGAAAAACTGAAAACAACTCAAATGCCTATCAACAGGAGAACGGATACATACATTGTGATTTGTAAGTTCAAAAACAGGCAAACTCATCTAGGATGATCAAGGTCAGAATAGTGGTTGGCTGGAGTAAGGGGGCACCCAGGAACCTCATGGGGTGCTAGAAATGTTCTGTATTTTAATCTGGGCTGTAATTACATAGATGTATACATATGTCAGGAATAATTGAGCTATACACTTGAGATTAGTGTGCTTATGTATATTATACCTCAAAAGAAAGTAAATTCTGTGTGGAATTATGCAGAATATTGAGTCACATGGAAGCTTATTGTTTTAATCAACTTAGAAACTATTCTTGATACTTCCCTTAAAAACCATCTGTATCCTAACATGTTATTTTATGATTATCTTAAGATCCAAGAACTTAAGACAAATGAACATCAACTTTTTAAGTTAAAAGAAGATGTCAGTGAGACACAGAAAAAAATATCTGAAATAGAGAAATTGAAGAAACAATTCAAGACCCAAAGTTTAACTCTGGATAAAATGGAAATGGAGAACTCACAGCTGGCTCAGAAACTTCATGAAAACCTTGAAGAAATGAAATCTGTAATGAAAGAAAGAGATAGTCTAAGAGTAGTAGAAGAGAATCTCAAACTGGAGGGAGACCAACTCAAGGCAAACCTACAAGAAACCATAGTTAGAGTGAGTTATGCTCTTTCTTCCTATCCAGTAAACATGTTTTAAATACAAGAAGCCTCCTTCTCTTTTAAATCAATGGTACTGTTGGTGAAAATGTAAGTTATAACCTTTTAGGGAGACAGTTTGACAATATCTTATTAAAAATGTTTCAGCATATACATTTGTTAAGGCACTTATACTTTAGCAACTTATCTTACCAATATATTCACACATTTGGGCAGAAATACAGCAGCATTCTCTGCAATACTGTTTGTGGTGAACAGACTCTAGAAGCAATCCAAGTGTCTGCCATAAGGCACTGGCTAAGTGGGGTTTGTCTGTATAATGGAATACTAAGCATAAGAATGGGGCACTTTTTATGTGACATTGATCCAGAAAGCTGTGCAAGTGGTCTGAAAGGAGAAGAGCAAGAGGCCCAGTTCAACAGGAAGCAGGACTGGGATGGGCGAGGGGAGAGACAGGAAGTTTTACTTGATATCCTTCTGTACTGTTCTGATTTGGGGTGGTGTGGTGGTGGTTTTTAACTATGAACATGCATTTCTTAAGACTGTTTACCTAGTTCATCATTAAGAAAAGGTAATGTGTCTTTATATTATCATGTTTCTCAATTTCTGCTAATAATAAAGGATCTAGAAACACAACAAGAACTAAAAATTGCTCGTATGCATTTGAAAGAACACCAAGAAACTATTGATAAGTTGAGAGAAAGAGTTTCAGAAAACCAAGTCAAATTTCAAGTATTCAACATGATTTAAATAAATCAAAAGATGAATTACAGAAAAAGGTATGTGTTTTGTTCTTTCGGGAGAAATTTTGTCTGAAATTATTTGTCAAATGAGAAAGGAGATAGAAGTTGATATGTAGACATAGGTATGTGCGCGTATGTAACAAATAGACACTGTTTTCCATCCTTGAAGGAATTCTGTTTGCATTCTAACTTGTTTTATACTTATCTCAAGATCCAAGAACTTCAGAAAAAAGAACTTCAGCTTCTTAAAATGCAATATGTCAATAAAACTCATTTAAAAAGTGAATGAAATGGAACGATTCAAGAAGTAATTTGAAGCCAAAATTTCTCCATGCATAGTGTGGAAATGGATAACTTACATTTGACTAAGAAACTTCATGAAAGCCTTGAAGAAATAAGAATACCCCATCAGAGAGTAAATCATATGCTATTAGTTTGATAATTATGCCAAATTACAGTAACATAAAGTAGTTTGGTGGTGATGTAGAAATAGAGGAATGGAACAGAGTAGAGTGTTCGGGAGTACACTCAAATGAGTATGAGAACTTAGTGTATGATAGTGGTAGCAGTCAACTCAGTAGGGAAACGATGGTTTACTTAGTGTTTGCATCAGAACAACCAGCTAGCCATCTTGAAAACATAAGTCTGGACTCCTACTTCATTCATTAAACACAAATAAGTTCTGGGTAGACCGAAAGAAACAGACATTTTCCAGGAAAACCTGCATGTGTGTGTATGTGAATAATCTTATACATATGAACAAATTCAGGTGTTTGAAATCAGGTATTTGTGTACGTATAAAAAACTGGAAATAATTTAAATGTTCATTGGTAGGTGACAGGTTAATTAGTTTATAATACCTCCATGAAACAGGATGTATGTATCCATGAAAACAAAATTATGAGACATCTGTGGGTTGATATTGAACAAGATCTGAAAAATGCATTTTCAAGTTAAAAAAAAAATTTAAAAGCAGGGGCCCAATGGCCACGTGGTTAAGTTCAGGTGACTCCGCTCTGGTGGCCCAGGTTTGTGGTTTGGATCCAGGGTGTAGACCTACATCACTCGTATAAAATGGATGAAGATTGGCACAGATGTTATCTCAGGGCTAATCTTCCTCAGCAAAATAAATAAATAAATAAATGAACAATAGCAAATAAAACAGAACTATATATTTGTTGTTATGTACCATCAAGTCAGCTCTGACTCCTGGCGACCCTATAAATGAGTAATGTCCGCAATATCCTCCTCAACAGCACTCCTCAGCTCCTATAGACTCATGCCTATGGCTTCTTTATGGAGTCAATCCATTTCATATTTGGTCTTACTCTTTTCCTGCTGCCTTCTGCTTTTCCCAGTGTTATTGTCTTTTCCAAAGATTCCTGCCTTCTCATGATGCGCCCAAAGTAGGGCAGCCTCAGTTTCATCTTTTTCCTCCAGCGATAGTTCAGGCTTAATTTGCTCTAGGACCCACTTGTTCATCTTTCCGGCAGTCCAGGGTATCCGTAGAGCTCTCCTCCAACACCATATTTCAAATGAATCCAGTTTTTTTTCCTGTGAGCCTTCTTCACACTCCAGCTTTCACACCAATACATAGTAATTGATAGTATGAGAGTGTGGATAATCTTGGCCTTAGTGTCTAATTTCCCTTCCTTACACTCGATCTCTCCTAATTCTTTCGTTGCTGCCCTTCTGAGTCTCAGTCTTCTCTTGGTTTCTGGACTACAGTCTCCATTTAAATTGATGACTGAACCAAGGTAAACAAAATCATTAACAATTTAAACGTCTTCTTTGTCTACGTTAAAGTTGAGTACTTCTTCTGTAGTCATGATTTCTCTCTTCTTGATGTTCAAATACAGTCCTGTTTTGGCACTTTCTCCTTATGCACTATTTTGTGTGTACTTTCTTCTTACACACAATTGTGTGTATGATTTACTGTTTGTATAAACTGTATTTTCACATATTCTTAGAAACTTAAATTTGCAGAAGGATACTCTTGAAAGAGTTGAGTAGTCATCGCTTGAGAGTTAGTGTGGCTTCTGAGGTGGGGAAAATTACTCTTCCTTATGTCCCTTTGAATTTTTCCACATACTTGTATTTTTCAATGTAAAAACTAGGTAATAAAAAGAAAGGGAAAGATATGTTACATGTATTACTCTAAAGAGTCAATTAACAAGTGTACTTTGTGTGACTAATGTTAATTTAAAATGTAAGTGCCTATTTAATATGCTTAGCACCATGGTAACTAGTAAATAAAATAAACACTAATGCTTATGTAAAACCGGGCCATTTTTTAGTCCAAAAATCATCAGCTTCTAAATGAAAAAAAGAATAACTATGTAAATTGAGTGTCATTCGGCTTCTCTTCTATGCTTTGTTAATGCAATCTGAAAACTTAATACCCGTATATGATCACCTTTGTCTTAAACTTGTATACTGTGATTCTGTCTCAAAGGCAGACCTTATATATGTGTGTTTTTTTAATAGAAAATTCAAGAGCTGGAAACTGCACTCCATGAAGCAAGAAAAAGTGCCAAGGACAAAAAAGAGAAGATTATAGAGATGCAGAGAGAACAAGAGATGACTAATGATGCCATAGATAAAATGCTTTTGAAAGTTGATGATACAAATAAGTACCTGATAAAAGCAAAAGCAATTGTCCAAAACCTTGAGGTAAGAACAAATTCATTTTATAGATGAAAGAGATTCTTTCTTTTATTGTTGAGCTTGGCAGATAGTATGGGACTCTGATCTTTTACATCTGAAGTTCTATAATCAAGCTTCAAAAAAGCAAGTGACAACTTGAAAATTAAATGCAAGAGTATCTTTTCATGCAAAATAATGATTACTTTTATCTTCCTAAAAAAGTTATTTTTAAAAAACCTAAATAATCTTTACATTTAAAAATATATATTTTTATTTTTCAAAGAAAATGCTTCTTATCTAAATATTTCACACTCTGTTAGATAAGTACATTTTACAATTCTTTTTTTTGCCCTACTTAATCCCCTGGTAGCCTATGGGCTGAATCTGACCTTTTTTCTCTAGAAAGAACGTAGTTTAAATGTTTTTCAGCTGTGTGCCATTACACCAGGCACACCCTCCTTCATCACATCCTTCCTCCCTCTCATTTTAGCCCCAGCCACTTCCCACTCCTCTGTTACTTGGATCAGACCCTAATAGACATTTCACTTCACTGTTCCTGCTTCAGTTGCCTTTTCATTCCAAAATTCGGAACAAGTCAAGAATGTTTGCTCTTTTCATTATTTAGCATCGTTCTGAAAATTGTGGTCCATTCAATGAGACAAGAAACAGAGAGGCAAGAGAAAATAATCTTAATTTTGTTTTTAGACAGTTGCAGTTAGAACCAAAAACCAAGAAATTCAATTGTAAGTCTTTAGCATCTTTAAGAGTAATTAATATTTCAGATAATTAAATTATCATATTTTTATTTATTCAGCACACATTTGTTGAGTACCTGCTATGTGTTAGTCATTGTTCTAGATGACATGTGAACAGCAATGGAGAAAAATAAAGCCTCCTTCAAGAGCCTTACATTCTGATTCAGGAAGTCAGAAAATAAACAAGTATATATTTGGGTCAAATGGTGGAAAAAGTGCAATGTAAAATCATTATGCCACACAGGGTTATAGAGGTGCTGGGTGAGAGGGGGTGTGTGAGAGTAGAAATGTGATTTTGCAAGGGGAGATGAGGAGAGCCGCAGTATTAGGATGATGAGGTGACAGGGTGAGCTGTCTGGGAGAGAAGGGCCTCCTAGACAAAGGAAGTAGCAAATGCAAAGGCCCTGACATGCAAGTAGTTGAGACATGTTCAAGGAGACAGCCAGAAATCCAGCATCTCCTGAGCAGAGTGGGCAAGGGATAGAGGGGGAAATAGAAGTAGCAGAGAGCCAAATCATAAAGGGTCTTAGAAGCTGTTGTAAGTACTTTCGGTTTTATTCTGGGTGAGATGGGAAGTCATCAGAGGATTTTAGCAAAAGGATATGGTCTGACTTAATTTTTTAAGGGCTGCCCTTTGAAAATAGTATCCAGGAGAGTGTGTTTGTTAGTGATGTGCCAGCTGCTACAACAAAGGCAAGCAAAAATGCAATGGCTCAAACAAAATAGCTTATTTCACACATAAAAGTGTGAGTTCCAGGTTGGCGAGTGTCTCCATTCCACCTAATCATTCAGAGGGTCACATTCTCCCATCTTGTTTCTCCACCACTCCCTCGGTGCTATTTTCATCTGCATGGTTAAAGCCAAGTTGTGTGCTGTCCATGATCAGGCTCACAGAAAAGAGACAAGATGGAGAAGCTGAAAATTGTCTCAAAATCTCTACTCTTAAAGTCTTTGGCCCAGAAGTAGCACACATCTCTTCCTCTCATATTTCTTTTTTTATTTTTTTGGTGAGGAAGAGTAGCCCTGAGCTAACATCTGTTACCCATCCTTCTCTTTTTGCTGAGGAAGATTGGCCTTGGGCTAACATCTGTGCCCATCTTCCTCTATTTTGTATGTGGGATGCCACCACAGCATGGTTTGATAAGCAGTGTGTAGGTCCATGCTCAGGATCCAAACCTGCAAACCTCGGGCCACCAAAGTAGAGTACATGAACTTAACCACTAAGAGACAAGGCAGGCCCCTCTTTTTCTTTTGGTTTTTGCAGAATATTTAGATTTCATTTATCAAACAGAAAGCAAAACGTACCTCTCATATTTCCTGGAGTCAGAGATGATTCCAAAGTTTTTGGCCTGAGCAGCCGCAAGGATAGACTTGCCATTTATGGAAATGGGAGAGACTGCCAGAAGAGCAAGTCTGAAACCAGGGAAGCAGAATCAGAGTTCAGTTTTGGACATGTTGAATTTGAAATGCCTACTGGGGACACCCAGGTTGAGATGTGACTTAGGCAACTGGATGTATGAGTCTGAACGAGATCTAGACTTGAGGTATAAATTTGGGGAATCATCAGCAAATAAAAATCATGAGACTGGATGAAGACTGCATCATGGAGAAGAGATGTGTGGTAAACAAAAGACACTGAAATGGAGCAGCCAGTGAGTGAAAGAGAAAGGGGGGTGGGCAAGAGAGAGTGGGTCCAGGTCCTTGATATAAGTGGAGGTAGTGTTTCAAGAAAGAGGGAGTGAGCCACAAATTTCTCCATGCTCAGTATAGATTGAGACAGGTATCTACAGAGAGATAACTATCTTTCCTGCGTACTATAAGTAGCCATTGAGATACTATAATAGGGTTTGCCATTGTACAGCGCCCATGGGGAAAGAAAGCAAATCACAGGGTATCCATAAAATCTTTATACAGTTTGAATATTTAAGAATTTGTTTCTGTATATTTTATAAATATTCTATAAAATGCAACAAAGTGTATTTAACTCAAGACTTGGCATAATAAAATGTAAATATATTAACTTTTACCCTATTCACCATTATTTTAATTTGCCTGGATAGCTGTCCAATATAATGTAGGGTTTATTACGTGAATATAGAAGAAAGTAATATGAACAAATGAATCATTAACAGTTTTGTTTAAATCTTAATACGTTTCCTCTGTTGTAGCTTTACAAATTTTTTAGATAAAGTAGCAGTGAATTTGTTAACAATTTAAACTGTGCTAGAACTTTAGGGACATCCTGCACTATAGGAGAAAAAGATCTTATTTATAACGGGAATAAAATCTAAAATAAAATGCTCAAGTGACTAACCTTAACAAAAAATTTGGCAAGATATATGAAAAAAACAACAAAACTCTAAAAGGAAATATAGGAGGGCATGTAGTTTAAAATAAGAAAGATGTCATTTCCTAGATTGTAGCCTAAATACTGTACAATCATCAGTTTTTCCCAAATTAATTTCTAAAGTTAATGTAATTCAAATCAGACGCTCAAAGGAATTCTTTTGCTAGTAGACCAAGGAAACAGAATCCATCTAAAATATGATAAATAGATGATGTCAGCTAAGAACGTATGTTTTCAGGTTATTAGTAAACTGTTTCAGGCTGTCAGTATTTCCTGAGTGCACCTTTGGTCCCATGCCATATGTTTGAAATATGGAATTCTCATTGTCTTTCATTTCTAAGTCAGCATTTCCGATTTTGATTTCTTTTACCCAAGAATTATTTTCAAAGTGTTTTATATACTAATTCGTTTCATTATATTGTGGCAAAAATTACTGTAATTTCTGCATTTTTAGAATATATTGAAATTTTTGTTTGGCATCAAAATTAATAAATGTTTTTAGAGTTCTTTGAACTTTTAAAACAAAATGTATACAAATTGATCAATGGAAGAGAATAGAGAGCCTAGAAATAGATAGACAAAAATATAGTCAATTGATCTTTGACAAAAGAGGAAAGGCAATTCCATGGAAAAGGATAGTCTTATCAATTAATGGTGCTCAACAACTGGACACCTTTCACAAAAAGTAACTTAATTGATCATAAACCTAAATATAAAGCACAAAACTAGAAAACAGCTAAAAGATAAGATAGGAGAAAATCTATGTGATCTTTAGGCATTGACTTATATACAACACCAAAAGCATGGTCTATGAAAGAAAAACATTGATAAATTGGACTTCATTTAAATTAAAAACATTTGCTCTGTGAAAGACAAGCCATGGACTGGAAGAAAATTTTTGCAAAATGTATATCTCATAAAGGACTGTTATCCAAAATATACAAAGAACACTTAAAATTCAATAATAAGAAAGCAAACAACCTGAGTAAAAAGTAGACAACAGATCTGAACATACACCTCACAGAAGCTATACAGATGGCAAATAAGCATATGAAAAGATGCTCCACCTCATGTGTCACTAGAAAATTGCAAATCAAAAAACAATGAGACACCACTACACACCCACAGTATCTCAAAATATCATAATTGCCAAAATCCAAAACACTGACAATACTGAATGCCAGCGAGGAGTGGAGCCAGGAACTTTCACGCATTGCTGGTGGGAATGCAAATGGTACAGCCACTTTGGAAGACAGTTGGACAGTTTCTTACAAAATTGACACCGCTCCAGCCAGTCACATGCTCAGGGAGTCACTGATGTCAGCATCTGCTCCAGAAAGCCAGGGTCTTTTAGTGGTGCTGTGACTGAGTAAATGGAGGGCTCCTCCACGAATGGGCTCATCTGACCTGCTCATTGACCTCCTTAAGCTGAGCATCTCATTTTTGGAAGCTTGCACCTTTTTAGTCTTTGCTAGCCATTGTGTGTGTGTGCAAATGTTTTTATGGGGAATGGGGGGAAAGCCTAGAGGAATAAGGAGCTCCAGGGGTTCCTATTTAGATGGGTTTATTTTTTATTCAATATCTAATAGTAATCCATTGTATGGCTGTGGTAACAACGATAAAAGAAATGAATGATTTATTCAGCAATAATAAGAAATGCGCTATCAAGCCACAAAAAGACATGGAGGAAATTAAAATGCATATTGCTAATTTTAAAAAGCCCACTCCAGAATGTATGACATTCTGGAAAAGGCAAAACTAGGCAAAGAGTAAGAAGATTGATGATTGCCAAGGGTTCAGGTGGAGGCAGGGAGAGGTTGATAGGTGGAGCACAGGAGATTTTTAGGGCAGTGAAACTAATCTGTATGATGCAGGAATGATGAACACATGTCATTATACGTTTGTCAAAACCGATAGAGTGTATAATACAAAGAATAAACTCTAACGTGAACTGTGAACTTTAGTTAATAATAATGTATCTATAATGGCTCATCATTTGTAACAAATATACCACACTAATACAAGATGTTAATGATCGGAGAGAAAGATAATGTCAAGATGGTGGCATAGGCAGACTCTGAATTCACCTCCTCCCATGGACACACTGAATTTACAACTACTCTTGGAACAATTACCCCTAAGAGAGAACTGAAAATGGGATATAAAGTATCTCCAGGGGCCGGCCTGGTGGCAGAGCGGTTAAGTGCACGTGTTCCACTTCAGCGGCTGGGGTTCGCTGGTTCAGATCCTGGGTGCGGACCTACTCACCGCTCATCAAGCCATGCTGAGGCAGTGTCCCATATAGAAGAGCTGCAACTGTACAACTATGATACACAACTATGTACTGGTGCTTTGGGAAGAAAAAAAAAAGGAAGATTGGCAAAAGATGTTAGTGCAGGGCCAAACTTCCTCAAAAAATAAATAAATAAATAAAACAACCCCCACAAAAAGGGACGATGCTGACCGAGGTGGGAGAGACAGAAATTCCTTATGGGAGAGGAAAAACCACCTCCCAGCTGTGACACTTCACAGCTGGGAGCAATTCTAAGGTACAAAGCCTTCCCTGAAGGAGTGGAGTATCTGAGTGGGAGAGTGTTACTGCAAGAAACAGCTTTTGAACTCAACACAACTGAGATAAGTGTCATAATACTTGGCTTTGCTGGCTACTAACAACAAGGGGGAATACCTCTGGAGAAGCAATTGGACATAAGGGGAAAGAAAAGTCTGCTCTTATAGGGCCCACACACAAATTCACCTGTTTTGGAAAGCAACCTAAAATCACCAGAAAGGTGCACATTCCTTTGGCGAAAAGAGAAACACCTGATATGATCTGGGTGCATCTCAGTGAGAGATGTAGAGAGTAGTAAGAAAAAACAGACACAGAGATCAACAGAACAGAATCGAGAGCCCAGAAGTAAACCCAAATAGCTATGGGCAGCTAATTTTCTACAAGAGCACCAAGAACATAGAATGGAGAAGGGAAAGTCTCTTCAATAAATGCTGTTGGGAATACTGGACAGGCACATGCAAAAGAATGAAAGTAAACCATTTTTTTACACCACACACAGAAATGAACTCAAAAATGGATTAAAGACCTGAAACCATGAAACTTCTTGAAGAAAACCTAGGCAGTATATGCTTTGACATTGGTCTTAGCAGCACATTTTCAATTACCATGTCTGACCCAGCAAGGGAAACAATAGAAAAAAAGACGGGCCTACATCAAACTAAAAACCTTCTGTGTAGCAAAGGAAACCATCAATAAAACAAAAAGAGAACCTAACAATTGGAAGAAGATATTTGCAAGCCATGTATCTAATAAGGGATTAATATCCTAAATATATAAAGAACTCATACATCTCAACAACAACAAAAACTAACAACTCAAAAAACGGGGGTAACATCTGAACAGACATTTCTCTAAAGAAGATATACAGATGGTCAACAGGCACATGAAAAGATGTTCAACATCACTAATTATCAGCGAAATTCAAATCAAAACTACAAAGAGATATCACCTCACGCCATCAGAATGGCTATAATTAACAGGACAGGAAATGATAAATGTTGGAGAGGATGTGGAGACAAGGGACCTCTCATACACTGCTGGTGGGAGTGCAAACTGGTGCAGCCACAGTAGAAAACAGTATGGAGATTCTCAAAGAATTAAGAATAGAACTGCCATATGATCCAGCTATTCCACTGCTGGGTATTTATCCAGAGAATGTGAAAACACTAATTTGAAAAGATAGATGCAGCGCTATGTTCATTGCAGCATTATTCACAGTAGCCAAGACTTGGAAGGAACCTAAGTGCCCGTCAAGGGAAGAATGGATAGAGAAGATGTGGTATATATACACAAAGGAATACTACTCAGCCATAAAAATGGATGAAATCTGCCCATTTGTGACACCATGGATGGACCTTAATGGTACTATGCTAAGCGAAATAATTAAGAGGGAGAGAGTCAAATACCGTATGATCCCACTCATAAATAGAAGATAAAAACCACAACAAAGAAACACATAGGGAGAGATTGGATTGGTGGATACCAGAGGGGAAGAGTGGAGGAAGGAGGATGAAAGAGGTGATTAGTTACATGTGTGTGGTGATGGATTGTAATAAGTCTTTGGGTGGTGAACATGATGTAGTGTACACAGAAATTGAAATATGATGTACACCCTAAATTTTTATAATGTTATAAGCCAAAGTGACCACAATAAATAAATTGTAAAATAATAGTAAAAGGAGAATCTAGGAGGAGAACAAGGGTATATGGGGACTCTGTGTACTCTGCTCAAATTTTCTGTAAACCTACAATTGCTCTAAAAAATGAAATATATTTATTAAAAAGATTTATATATATGTTTGTATGATATATGAATAATTTTTTTCTCTGAGTAGGAAGTAGATACATTTATACAACTAGATAGAACTGTCCTTGAGTATGGAATATCTCCAATAATGTTATATAATAATTTGTGCCTTGAATTCAGTTCTACTTTGATATTTATATTGTTGTTCGTCTCTTCTAATTTTCCTCATTTCCCTTTGTCTACCCATTTTGTTCTTTTCAACCTTTATGTTTCATTTTGTTTAGGTATATGGTTTATTAATAGGGGAAAAATTAGTTTTAAGAAATAAGAGTTATAGGTTTGCTAATTACACATTACCATCCAATAGCTTCAAATATACTTCACATCAAATATCTATTTGCTATTCATTTTAGGGTTAAAAATTGTGCCTTTCCTGTTTTTGTATATTTCGAGTTTGCTGTTGTAAAATGTTCTTACCAGATCAAGGTAGTCAACAAGACTTTGAAACTTCTCTAAAATTACTTTATTTGTTTTTTCTTTAAAAAATTTAGGAAAATGTTGCTTTAACAGCTAAGCTCTCTAAAGAAGTTGAATATCTGCAGCAAGCTGGTGAAAGTAGACTTAGAGAAGAAGAGAAATGCCAAGAAGTTGGAGAAGGAGTATGTCTTTGTCTCAATTGACTATGACTTCTATAGCTTAAATTTCCCTTCTAAACTGTCTAAATTTCTTTGCATTAGTTAACTTTTTAAAATATATTAAGATATTATTATTGATGTTTGTAAAACAAATACAAACATCTAGAGATTTCAAATTTATTAAATTCTCTTTACGCATACAAAGATTTTAAAAACAAGCACAATTCTGATCAATGACTAACATAATATGTCTTTGGATGCTTCTTGTTCAGTAATATATAACGAGCTTAAAAATGGCCTTATGGGGGCCAGCCCGGTGGCACAAGCAGTTAAGTGTGCATGCTCCACTATGACAGCCATGGGTACCCCGGTTCGGATCCCGGGCGTGCACCCACACACTGCTTGTTAAAACGATGCTGTGGCAGCATCCTATACAAAGTAGAGGAAGATGGGCACGGATGTTAGCCCAGGGCCAGTGTTCCTCAGCAAAAAAGAGGAGGATTGGCATTGGATGTTAGCTCAGGGCTGGTCCTCCTTACCAAAAAAATAAAAAATATATGGCCTTATATTTGAAGGTGAGTATTCAGAACGTGTGCATGTGTTTAGTTGTTTGACAAAGTTTTCTGTTGGTTCTCTTAATTTTATTTTTTAATTCCTGTTGTGTTTTTGTGTAAAGGTTGTATTTCCTTTTATTTTTTTAATTTTGTTTTGTTTTGATGAGGAAGATTAGCCCTGAGCTAACATCTGTTGCCAATCCTCCTCATTTTGCTGAGGAAGATCGGCCCTTGGCTAACATCCGTGCCCATCGTCCTCTACTTTATATGGTACACCACCAGAGCACGGCTTGATGAGTGGTGTGTAGGTCTGTGCCCACTTTCTGAACCTGGGAACCCTGGGCCGCCATAACAGAGCATGTGAGCTTAACCACTACACCACCCGTTCCGCCCTTGTATTTCCTTTTAAATTGTAGTACTCAGTGCCCAAGAGCATATCCTCTTTTTATTGATTTATTTACATATAGTACCACATATAATAGTGTTCCTAAGGACCTTTGTGGTGTAGCATAATGAAAAGGAAATTAAACAGAGAGGGAATCTGAATTAGAAATATAATTTTGCCAGTTATTAATGTCTCTGGTCCTCACATTCATAATCAATAAAAGGATAGGTTTGTATTAGAGCATTTCTTAAGATACCCTCTGACTCCTAACACTTTTTATTCTTCCTCTAAGTGTTTAATGAATGAATATTAAGTGACGATATCTAATTTTGCCCAAAAAGTAGCACTCTGAATCTTCATGCGTTCTTCATGCGTCCTCACCAGACTCATCATCTGAGTCGATAGAACAGTTGGTTTTCATGGAGCTTATACCTATTAAATTCATCATTATAAAAAGCAGTTTGACTTACAGGATAGAATCAGCAGATATTTTCAGTCTCTAAGAAAGGCAGAAAGTCTCATAAATTAGCATTGCCGATTCATGCTCAAACAGTTCACAAAATGTCTTTCTCTACTGGGCACAACAAGCAGAATTTGGCCTCTGACTGTGTCATCTCAAATCAGAGCTGCAGCATGGGTTTGCTTGCCTGACCATGTAGACAGGAAGCTGCTTTTTGCCTTTGTGCTCTGGTAATTTCTGTAGCTTCAAGATGTTTCTAGTGCCTCATGGTAACGACCCAATTATTTGTTTTATGGTGCCCCCAAATGTAATTTTGCTCAATATCCAATTAATAGCTATTGGGGTTTCAGAAATTTAAAAAGAATTGGTATCTTAATGATAAAAAAAAAAAATCCCCTGCAACCAAACAGAACATTTCCAATTTGATGGTGTTATTTATAGCTTTCAAGTGTGTGATATCAGGAGGGTATCATGGGGACTTATCTGCTGCTCCTTACGTATACTATGTCAATGTGATGTATCTTATCAGGAAATTCTTGACAGCGGTTCTGTTTATTCTTCCATTAAAATTAGTTGCTGGCATTTTACATATTTCTGTTGTTCTTAATGGAATTACTCCTACAGAAGCTGCTGTCGAGGATCAAAAGATGCAAGGAGGTGACTGAGATGTAATCTTATAGGAAATCAACAGGCCCAGGAAACTTCAAGTAAGTAGAAAATGCTGATACTTCCTGATGCTTTCCATCTTACTTCTCAATATACTTACACATTTGAAGACTACTATTATATATGTGACAGTCAAGAATAAACCTAAGTTAATCACTAATTTAGAAAGAATTATCTTTGAAGTGAACACATTGGGATCATATATATCCTGTGACATCTCCTTAGTTTGCTGTATTCTCAACTATTTATTCATTATAGCTTCTGGAAAAATATGAATTTTACCCTTGCATTGTCACATATTTACATATTAGTGAAGATACCTTCAGTACTATAAAAGAATGACTTAACTATCAGGGTAGAAGATCCCTTCCCAATAAAAATACAAGCATGTCTTAATAGATTTTAACCATGTGCACCATAAAAATATAATCAGTACACAGTAAAAATAAGTAAATGTTATCCTACTTGTTCTTAATACTGAAAATACAGCATTGATGCTCACTGGCAAACTGAAGCTTATCTTAGGCACTGTTTTCAAATCCAATGATCCAATTTCTGCATATCCATTCCTCAAACTACACCTTTTCCCATATTTCTACCTCTTGTGTTGCATTTGAAGAAAGAGAATGTTGACCAGCCCTTGGGGCAGCTTTGTGTAGTAGGACCAGCACTGAGCTAAAGTCAGAAATGAGTCTCCAGGCTGAGGACCCTCACACGACGGCCTGTGTGCTCGTGAGGATGACAGCTGACCGTCTAGATTATCCATAGGCTTGTAAGGGTCAGACTCAGAGTCGTGTGTGAAAGCACATTGAACATCCTAGCTGTCGTCAAACGTAAGATGATATTTGTGTGTGTTATTGTCCACTCATTTAAAAAAAATTAGAGATAGTGTTAAAGATGTCGTCTAGTATGTATTTAGTGTGAACGGCCCTAGTGTCTATAGCAGGACAGTCGCAGCTCCTACCTGGAACACTTCAAGGGATAAAAATGGAACTTTCGTTCTTACAGAATCGTCAGCAACATTACTTTTGATTTGTAAGTGACTTTCAGGTATATATTGTACCTGAATTCAAAATAATTTAAAAGAAATGGACATTGAGAATCTTCCCCACACATTTTACCATTCCTGTGTAAATAGTCCACGACCCAGTGGATTATTCCACTTTATAAGCACCTCACAGTTTTCTGCAATTTTACCTAAATTTTACAGAACAGTTCTTTTACAGACATAGTATAAAATACTTAATAATGTATGCTTTATCATTCTAAGGTTTATTTAGTAACGAATATGTGTTGAGTAGTGACAGTACACTGAATGACTGGCGGTGGACCCCACACAAACTGTGTCATGGAAGAAGCCCTCCAGGTGTCCCCACTGCTGTGGAGAGTGACAGAGAGGGACAGCTCTCCCTGCTGTCATCACGGGGACAGAAACCACTGCTGTGGAGGTTGACAGTGAGGGACAACTCTCCCTGCTGTCATCACAAGTGACACCCCACTGCCGTGGTGAGTGACAGAGAGGGATAGCTCTCCCTGCTGCCATCACGAGGACAGATCCCACTGCCGTGGAGGGTACAGTGAGGGACAGCTCTCCCTGCTGCCATCATGGGGACAGACCCCAATGCTGTGGACGTTGACAGTGAGGGATAGCTCTCACTGCTGCTGTCACAGGAGAGACCCCACAAATTCAAATGTTTAATTCCTTTTGTCAATATTTGGATCTCTCTGTAACTGTTTTTAAGTGAAATAAGTAAAGGAGTAGTCTAGAGGATTATATAAATCAAAAACTGACCAACTCAGAATTCAAGGACATAGTCTCTAATATATCAGTCTAAAATACTTTAATGTCAGTTTTTAATTTTAATTATAAAAGGTATTCTGAATTATCTCAACAACTTAAAATACTTGATAAGAGCTGTTACGCTAGATTCACTTTTATGAATATAATTATTTGAAAATAAATATTGTTTATAAAGAAATAAATGTAGCTGTAGTGCTTTTTAAAGGCTCAAGGGAAGTTTTCTGAAGATGATAAATATTCTCTAAAATACACACTATTTGTTTAGCACAACGATTTTTTTCCCTAAAAATAGGTCAAAAGAAAATCAAACTCAATTAATTAATGTTTGATTCACTTTGAATCTCCAGTTGATGCATTCTGAATAAGACTTTATTACTTCTCGGTTTTATGTTCAACAGGGTTTTCTTAACAATTCATTTTGTCAGAAAATGGGGAATAAACTTCTCCAACTCTGCTGAAGTGAAATATACATTTTTAATGACCAAACCTGAGGAAGTTAATGACCACATTGACATTTTCCACTCTTCACGTCTCTACGGTTTTAACATCCTGTCCACCGCCAGTCGTCCTTGTTTCTTGTGTATTTTTTAGGAGATGACATTTGTTTTTTATTTTTTTCTCAGGCGAACAAAACCCTGGAGTTGAGCAAGTGGATCCTCATCGGGTCCCCTGTCACACGTCCTCAGGAAGAGCTGTGCCCACGTGCCAAACTCAGTAGACCCCTCTCCCATCGCTTTCCTGGGGACTGGTGTCCCTTGTTTGGAAATGGCTGTATCTGTTACTTTATTTGTCTGTCATTGGTAGCGATGTCAGTCTCTAACTTAATTTCAATTCAGTTGTCACTTTGCTACTAGAGTTAGAAGATGAAGGAATAGGAAATTAAGGCATTCCAGTAATTTAGAAAAGTGACAGCAATACCTTCTTCCTGAATGTGGTAATACTTTAGAAGCTGGATTGTTTTATTTCTTTATATATTATTATAAATAATAAAGTCATTGAAGGAAATTTCCAGTCTCTGTGTGTATATTTCATTAAAGTAAAGTTATCCATACGTGACTTAGATAATACATCAATTAATATATAGCATCATTTAATTAACAAAATTATACACTCCTTTTTAAATACTTTACACGTTCAGTAAATGTTTAATTAGTAGCTCCAGTAACAACTCCACATAAGGTTAGTTAATATTTCTCGGTGGGGTACTCAGGCTGTATTTGGCTCTCCTCTCTCATTTGTTGACTGAATTTTGCTGTGAAAATATACACGCCTTCTGGATTTAAGTTGTTAAAGGATCACAGGTGCTGGGACCTCTGCAGTTTCTAGTCTTAATCTTCATTTGCTGTAACAACTGCAAGACATCTGTCTCCCTTTTCTGTTGCCCACCCACCCCACACCATGTACCAGCACTCTCACTTGGTTGGCTTGTTACTTGACTTTATGTTCTATTTCACTTCACTCACAGCTGGAGGAACCTCATCGAACATTTATTCCACCCTTTCATTTTAGACATGAGCAGCCAGCACCAATATCTTTCAAAGTAATGTTCCTAACACTGGGGTCACCACAAACACATAAGGCATCTGTGGATGGCTTCACACGGTCTGTAAAACCTCTGAAATTTTAGGTTCACTTTTGTGTGTGGATTCATTTTTCTAGGATAGTAGGGTCCATTCTTTCTTTTAACATACTCTCCGAGGGGTCTATTACCCTACAAGAGGTTAAGAACTATGGTTTTACAAAGTATCCGATATTACTTTTGTTTCATGTGACTTTGAAAAAACCCATAAAACAGCAAGTTGCATAAGGTTCAGAAAAGAGTTAGTGATTTCAAGGCACTCTTGGCTCTTTGGCAAGAAGACTCATTCAAAGGAAGAGATTATGAATTGCATCTAGCAAGACTTTCAAGTCTATGGTTTGGAAAATTTCCCTTACCTTAACATCCTGTCATAGGGTTCACTAGAGTGAAGGGGAAATTTTCCCTTCCTATAATCCTCTCCCGTAGGCATGTCCCTCGGCAGTCTTGTTTGTTCTTTGCACCCAAAAAAGACACTAACACAGCTGAAGGTCTGATTCTTTACTATTATCTGCTCCTCCACTGAAGAAGAGTAATGTGAAGTAGTAGGCAAGTTCATCTGGGTGATAACAACTTTAATGCCATTAAAAATATAATCAGTCTTCATATATCAGGTTTAGTAGAATGTTGCTTAACTCTTGAATTTGGATGTCCATTTCCTTCCACAGATTTGGAAAGTTTTCAGCCATTATTTCTTCATAGAAACGTTTTGTCCCTTTCTCTTTCCTTCTGGAAGTACCATGATGCATATATTGGTCCATTTGCTAATGTCTCGTAAATTCCTTAGGCTCTCTTCACTGCTCTTTATTCTTTTTGGTTTTTGCATCTCTGCCTGCATAATTTCAAATGATCTGTCTTCAACTTTGTTGATTCTTTCTTCTATTTGATAAAGTCTGCTACTGAACCCCTCTCGTGAATTTTTCAGTTTAGTTATTGTATTCTTCAGCTCTAGAATTTGTTGGGTTCCTTTTTATAGTTCCCATCTGTTTAATATTCTCATTCCATTCATAATCCTCTTCCTGATTTCCTTTAGTTATCTATCAGCATTCTCTTGTAGATCTTTGAGTTTCTTTGTAACTATTATTTTGAATTCTTTGTCAGGTAATTCATAGTTCACTGTTTCTTTAGAGTTGATTTCTGGAGATTTAATTTGTTTCTTTGATTCGGCCATGTTTCTCTGTTTCTTTGTGTGCTTTTTGACGTTTTGCTGAGTTTTATGCATTTGAAGAAGCAGCCACCTCTTCCAGTCTTTGTGGGCTGCTTCATACAGGGGAAGACCTTCGTCAATCAGCCCAGTGCTAGATTGTGAGGTCCTCTGAAATCTTTTTAGCGGGATGTGACTTCTCTAGGCTTGTGTGCATAATTTGCCAATTGGAGAGGTTGGCCAGTTTCTCTTTCAGGCGCTCATAATCTCTTGCTCCCTCTGGTGTCTGTCTGCAGTACTGCAGGTTCTTTGGTGCTGCAACAGGAAGCCATCCCACTTTCCTTTGTTCTCATTGGCCCCCAGTAATCCAAATTATGTCAGCTCACCAGCAGCACCCCAAATCAAGTGAGATAGAAACCAGTCCGGATGGCAGCCCTCCAAAAACTGGCACACAAGACACATGGTCTACGTTCCTCCCTGCCTCCTGAGGATGAAGCTGTGAGTTGGGCACCTTCTCCTGATGGTGGTGAGCCACACCGGCCTCTGTCTGGGGCACTGCAGGCCCTCTGGTGACAGACCATGCTAGTTCCATCAGCACTCAGGTCAGGTGAGACACAAACCAGTCTTCGGGCAGCCCTCCAAAAGACAGAACTTTGCATGAATTCTCCTCTCGCCTCTTTCCCCTAATCCCCATGATGGAGAAACCATGAGCAGGGCTGCGCTGTGCTCGCTTCAAGGAAAGGTGGCCGTGGGTAAAATGAAAGGGTTCTTCTGACCCACTTCAGGGTGGGTGTTCTCAGCTTTGCCCTCGACTAGGGTACTGCAAATTATTTAGTGACTTCTGAAGTCCTCACAAAGGTGTTTTGCTCCATATATTGCCGGTAAGTCTGTGTCTGTGGGGAAAAGAGAGCTGGGACTGTGTATTTCTCCATCTTGCTGACGTCTCCCTCAGAATGTTGCTTAACTCATGATCTGAGTTTCAGTATCATATGATGAATGATTTTGAAGGAACAATGATGAAAATCAGCAATGGAAACTTGCAAGAATGTTAAAAAGCAGTAATATGGTCAGACTACACTAAAAGGATCTGAAAAAACAGATAACTCATGCATTTAATATGAGCTGATCAGAATGTAAGGGCAAAAATGATACGGTCCCTAGCTCTGAACGAATCTAGTCCGGTGACTGTACAGAGGGGTGAGCCGATCTTTGCAATACCACGTGACTTCGGCTGTCGTAGAGTAAGCATAATTGTCAAAGATCTGTGAACAAAAGGAGGCTGAAGACAGCTGCATCAAGAAAGAGGTACGTGAGTGGTTCTTGATTAAGGAACTGCCATATTCATAAAAAGTCTATTCCAAAATCCTCAGAAGTCAAAGAAAAGGTGTTGTTTGTAAAGCAAGGAGCACAGCTGGGTGTGATTACCGTCACTGGCCCCAGATTAGGAGCTACAGTGGGCCAGTGAGTGACAGCTTTACCACAGACCTTACGTGGACACAAGCAGAAACTTGGTCAGGGCTTTAAAACACTTTCAGGGCAATTTTTGCCACCCACTGTAATTGAAGTTCTAATGATCATTCACATTATTAAGCACAGATGTAACAGACACTGTGCTGCTGGTTTCCACGCTGAGTCCTTGGTGCTGTGGTTCCCTTCATTTCACCCTTCGTTTTTCTTGGGTGAAAAGTCCAGAGGGGTTGGTTTAGGGCTATTGTCTTAAGCCTGTCTTCAAGGAACGGGGTACCTTTTCTTTCCTACTGTCCTTAATGTGTGCCTCTGACCTGACACCAAGTCACAAAATGGCTGCTATGTCCCAAGGCATCATATCCTCATTCCAGGCACTGCCCCAAATAAATGGAAGGAGCAAAAGCCAAAGGCCTTTCTATCCAAAAGGGAAGCCCTCCTCAGAAAGCCCAACCCACGTTTCATTGGCCAACAGCAGCAAAGGAGGCTAGGAAGTTGAAAGTTTCATTTTCCACCCCTTGTGGAGACAAATAATCCGTCATCAGTCTATAAATCAAAATTAGGGTGAATTTATTATGAGCCATATCTGAGGACTATTGCCCAGGGTGTACAGAGTGCTTATACACCGTGTTGGAACAAAGAGCATACATCACATATGACAGGAATGTCCCTTTTACAACCTTCATGAGACTGCTTTGCTGGCACAGCAGGTCAGTGAACACAGCAGGTTGGTGGTCACAAGGTGAGTGGTCACAGGTGAGCACAGCAGCTCAGTAATTAATTCTTAGTTTAGGGAGAGATGCTTATCCTGAAGAGAATGCTGATGTGGGAGAGCTTGCATCTTTTCCTTTAGGGGAATCATTCTTGTCTTCGGGACATAGTAAATTCTTAAAGCAGATTACAATGCATGCTCTACAGGCCACCTCAGGCCCTTTTGAAAAAACAAGGTCAGGCCAAATTAGTTTCAAACAAATGGCTTCCTCATATACTCCAGTATAGCCTATTACTTGTCATTTCTTTATCATCCTTATAATGAAAAAGGCAGGGGAGCATGAGTGGGGTGGGTTTTGAGTGAACCCGCTTAAATAGCATATGAACAAACAACCTACACACTCCCTCTGCTCAGTTACCTGCCTGATCAAGTCCCAGGTACTATGCCTAGCATAGAGGGCTCCCATGACCTAGCCCTTTCTTTTCCATCTTCTATCTCTGTTCTCTTCAGCCAAACGTGGCTTTTTGCTCTTACCCAACGTGTTCTTCCCTTTCAAGCCTCCACACTCCCACTGAAGCTCAACATGTTCCCCGGTGCCACCCCTCAGTGCAGTCAGGACGGTTGCATTCTGCCACTGAATATGTATTAGTGCTAGAATAGACTGGGTCACAAAAGAATCATAACTATACCTTAAACACAGAAAACTTGTACTTCCCTCCCTCAACAATCTTTGTCAAGGGCCAGGAGGGAAGCCTCCAGTCTCTTCAATGAGCTGTACACCTTCTGATTTGAGGCTCTGCCATCTTCCACATGCACTCTCTGACTCATTCAATCTTGACCACCCCAGAACAGCACGCAGTAGACACAAACAAATGCCAGGGACTGAGAGGGGGCAAAGCCAAGAGAATGATTTCCAGTCCTACCTATGCTGTGAGGGGCTTTTCCATTATTTTACCTTTTACTCCATGTTAGTTCTACCTGAGTTCCACTAGAATGACAGCACGTACACACTTAAGTACACCAATGTACAACTCTTTTGCTCAAAACTCAAGGAAACTGAACGGAGCAAATTTGGAAGGAACCAGAACTACAGATCCCAGCATGCATTATCAAGCGGCTGACTTGTCTGCACACAGGTCTCCGTTTGTTGCTCCCTCACTGACCTGGTGCACGCCATCCACCTGCTGCTCTAAAGTAACATTTCCTGATATTTTCAAAATGAAGCTTTAAATGGACTGGGAAAAAGAGAGGTTTAATTTTTAGCTGTTGCTTTGTTCTGCATGTTACTTATTTCAGGATTGATTTTAGCAGTTAGATCAGGATAAGGATACATTTTTAACAAGTTTGAAACTCTGGTATATTAGTAAGTTTTTCAAAATCGCCAAAGAAGAGAGGATTTTTCTTTGTGACGAAGATCAACCCTGTGCTAACATCTGCCAATCCTCCTATTTTTTTTTTCCTGAGGAAAACTGGCCCTAGGCTAACATCTGTGCCCATCTTCCTCCACTTTATATGGGATGCCGCCACAGCACGGCTAGCCAAGATGTATGTTGGTGCGTGCCCAAGATCCGAACCAGTGGACCTCAGGCCACCGCAGCCAGGCACGTGCACTTAACTGCTTGCGCCACTGGCAGGCCCCAGAAGAGAGGATTTTACAGCGTCTTAAGTGAACATTTTTCTTCCTGGCTCATGAAGACAGAGTTCCTGAAAATGCTCTGTCTCTGCTATTCAAAAATTAACAATTTCATTCCAGTGTTGAGAGTAAGAAAGCCAACATATTTGCTTTTCACATTGGATTTGAGAGCTGCTTTGTTTTACCTTTTCAGGCCATTTGCACTCATTTTCCCAAAAACTCCATTTTACTGTGGTAGTGCAGCTGATCTAACCCTAGGGCTTTGCCTCCAGAACCCGACCCAGAAAGGCAGGGCGGCCACCAGGGAGAGGTTTACCGTGTGGACTGCTCCACAGTCAGCATCACAGGTGTGGGGGCCTGGCAAAGCATCCACAGCACAGGCCAGGGACAGCGAGTCACCACCGTACTCAGGACCGGTGTTAGGTGACTGGAGTCTCCACCTTTCCAGAGTGTATACTGAAGACAGCTCAGCTCTTCCCTGTTTAAAACTGATAATGAACAGTTCCTGTGAGAAGGGGGAAACCACTGAATATTCACTGCTCAGAGCAGGTCGGCTTCCTGGTGGGGAGGGGCAGCCATGGGCAGAGACCTCAGGCAGTGGTCTCAAGAGGCTCTACCATGGGTGTCAGGAGGGAAGCGGTGGGGCGGAGAGGAGGGACAGGGCTGGATGGAGGTGGGGAGTGTGGGAGTCTGGGGGACACAGCCAGGTGCCACAGGATGGCCCCGCCTCCTGTCCGGGCGCGGGCGCGGGCGCGGCCTGGAAGGCGGCCTCGGCTCAGCAGGGGCTCTAGGTCTGGAGGGCAGGCGCCCCCTAGGGTGGGGGCGAGCGCCACCCATCGTCCACGGGGTCTCCAGGGCCATGAGCAGGAGGAGGTGCGCGTTCCTGGCGGGGCTGTCTGGAGTGAGCGCGCTGGCCACAGCGCCGGCTCCGCCCCTCACGCTCCTCGCTGCGGGCGTTGCTCCAGCCCCGCCTCGCCCCCTCCTCGTCTACACCATGGCAGCTGAGGCTCTGGCCCCGCCGGGTCCTCTTCCGGGCCCATCTGTGCCCGCGCACTCTGGGAGTCAACGCGCCCCAGCTGCTGAGTGATCCCGCTCAGCAGGCAGAGCCGCACAGGGGCCTCAGAGGAGAGCGCTCACTGGGGAAGAGAAATCTGGCTGAAGAGGACGGAGGGAAGTTCAAAAGGAAGGGACTGGATAGGAGGAGCTCTCTAGGCAAGACTAGGTGCCTGTTCTTTGTCAGGCAGGTCACTGAGCCGAGGGCGTGTGTAGGCTGTGTGTGTGCTATTTCAGTGGGTACATTCAGACCCACTCACTCACTTTCCCCTGCCTTTCACATTGTAAGGGGAGGAAAACAGAACTCTCAAATTCCTAGTGTCCCTTGCTGCTAGGATTGACCGATGACAGGAGAGCTGGGATTTCTGAGGAGGGCTTCCTTCTTGGATAGAACACTTGGGCTTTTGCTCCTTCCCTTTTTTTTGTCCTGAAATGCAGATATGATGCTTTGGGACATTACAGCCATTTTGCGACTTGGTGTGAGGTCACAGGCACACAATAATGACAGCAGGGTAAGAGAAGGAAACTGATTCCTTGAAGACAACCTCATTTGATCATCATTTGACTCCTCACCACCGCCAACCTCATCACTAGCTATTCCTCTCACCCTGCCGTCTACAGTCAGCACAGGTCAAACATCTGATGCACATCATATTTACCATCTATCAGAATTTCTCAGTCCTCCCTTTCAAAAATTGTTATGTCTGTTAAAGTGTTACTACTGTATGCTTAGACTTTAGAAGAGGATCAGCAGAGTTAGGGGCTGGAATGTTCACATAGCAAAAGAGTCCGGAGGCCTGGGTTTAGTTCTGGCTCAGCAGTTGACTGCCTCTCTGATCTTGAGCAGGCCCAATCAGTGTCCTCATCTGTAAAATGGGGGTATTCTACTTGATAAGATTTCCCAGCTCTTTGGTTCAATGACTGTGAGGCTAATGGTGAGGTCTTTCCAGGGGACAAGGAAAAATGATAGATGAGAGCCAGCCCTAATGGCCTAGTGGTTAAAGTTCAGTGCGTTCCACTTCAGCGGCCTGGGTTTCAATTCCCGGGCACAGAACCACCACTCATCTGTCAGTAGCCATGCTGTGGCAGCGGCTCACATAGAAGAACTAGAAGGACTTATAACCAGAATATACAACTACTTACTGGGGCTTGTGGGTTGGATGGCGTGGTGGGAAGTAAGAAAAAAGGAGAAAGATTGGCAACAGATCTTAGCTTAGGGTGAGTCTTTCCTTCAAAATAAATAAATAAATACATAAATAAATACATAAATAAATAAATAAACCATTGATGGTTGATCGTGAAAACCTCAACAGAAGTTTACAGGAGAGAAAGCAGGGAGGACAAGTCAGTGCCACAGCAGTGGTGTAGGGGCAGTGGGGAGGAGGTGGTGGGGAGGGTAGGACTCTTCCCCAGCTGGATCAGCATCAGAGGTTGTCTTCTCCAGTTTCTGAAGAAACTAAGAGGT
Source organism: Diceros bicornis minor (assembly GCF_020826845.1). Taxonomy (NCBI): domain Eukaryota; kingdom Metazoa; phylum Chordata; class Mammalia; order Perissodactyla; family Rhinocerotidae; genus Diceros; species Diceros bicornis. The sequence goes on from NW_026690900.1 coordinate 4,892,931, forward strand.
GGGTAAAGTCCAATGTCTGTCTGTTACCAGATATCATTTCGGTGGGTTCTGCCAAATTGTCTTGATGTACAAAGCTAGGTATCTAGAATGAGTATTCCTGGAGAAATCAGACGCTGCCATCTTCAAGTTCTTAAAGGAGTACATTGACCAGTCCATTCTAAATGTTCTAGATGTTACTCTGCAAGGCCATGTGCTACAGTGTAGCCATTAAACACACGTATCTGTAGTTCAAACTGTAGGTTCCGTGACGTGTCGACTTGATGGGAAGGTCATCGTCCTGACGGCTGCTGCTCAGGGGGTCGGCCGGGCAGCTGCCTTAGTAAGTTCCTATCTCTGGTTGTTTGCTCACTAACTTTTGAGGTATTGAATTATGCAGACAGATCCCATGGTTATTTAATTCTGCTCTAATTTTTTATTGGTTTTTGTGCTTCTGTTATCTTAAGTTACAAATATAAAAGTGGCTGCTCCTGATCCCAGGCAGATGAAGGAGGGCACACCTCACATGTTCATTATGATCTCATAACTTTTGACTCTGCGAAACTTAGTTCTCTGCCTCAGTATCTCTGCACCATAATAAATATACTGCAGGGGTCCTACAGGAGTGCATAGCTTTCTGAAATCATTTCAATTCATATTTAGCACTTCAGAGTTACAAGACTATCAGTTTATCTTTACCTTCTATTTTATAACAACTTGTTGCACATTATATTCCTCTCCTGAGCTAATAATGAACCTTAAATATAACAGTAGGATATGGTTTGACATTTATGAAAACACTAGTACACTCTTAGGAGGAAAAGTGTTGAAATAACCCATTTTTCTTATTATGTGGAGTCTAGTCACCTGCTCAGAAATGGAATACAGGCTGTCAAATCACAGGATAGTAGTATTTTGAGAGGTGTTAATAACAGAATCCTAGTTTTTTAAAAACACCATTTTATTTGATATTACTTAAAGGGACAAAGTCAAATGACAAGCACGATGTATGTCACCTTGTTCTAATTAACGATAAAAATAGTCACAAGAGGAAGGGTGAAGTGAGATTAGATAGTTTGAAACTCCACCCATTTTATAAGGAGAACAACAATGAAAGGAAGATAAAGGGAGAAAAGGCTACATGACTTCGCATTCGGGAGAGCAGCTTAACCAAGTCAACAAAGGGTTTATTGGTGCATTGTGTCTACCAGGCTTTTGCAAGAGAAGGTGCCAAATTCATAGCCACAGATGTCAATGAGTCCACACTCCAGGAACTGGAAAAGCACTAGGTAAGCAACTCAGAAGCTTGAATTTGGGATCCAGAGTCCATGAGGTGTTATAAAAACAGTACTTGCATGCTGAAAGGAAATTCCTTTGTTACTAAGCTCTATCAGCCTTCTTTTTAGAGCCTGATTATCTGATATCAAATCTATATTCTGTGAAGCTACAGACAAAAATCTGTATACTGAAATATACAAACAGGATTTTAAGATGTATACTTATTTATTTTTATCCAACACGTTGAAGGATTCAGTACCTAATTACAAAATTGTATGTGGAAATTGAACAGTTGTTATGTTAACTACTGATGACAACTCTCCCTGGGGTGTCCCTCCTCTCAGGGCAGTGCTGTCCAGTAGATCGTGACGTGAGCCACATGTGTGACTTAAATTTTCTAGGGGCTACATTTAAAAAGTAAAAAGAAACAGGTGAAAATTAATTTTAGTAGTATGTTTTATTATTTTCTCAGTTTATCTAGAATAGTATCATTTTAACCTACTTAATATAAAAATTATTAATGGAATATTTTACACTCTTTTTTCCATAATAAACCTTTGAAATTCACATGTATTTTACATTTATGGCACATTTCAGTTCCAACTAGCTGCATTTCAGGTGCTCAACAGCCACATGTGGCTGGTGGCTACCATACTGGGGACAGCTCAGCGCTAAAGTCACATATGATCTGGAACCCTTAGAGATTATCTAGATTATTGAGCTGTGTATCACCCCTCACTGCACCACACTGAACCCAACTCCATCAAAGGACTTCCACTAGAATTCTTCTGAAGGAAATCAGAACAGAGAGCTCATATGAAGGTTAACTGTTCCCACAAAATAGAACAGGTTACCTGATCAAACACAAATTAGCTTATTGAATTCGTGAATGGAATTAGACTGTGCCGAATTGTAAACCCAAGTCAGAGGGAAGCTGTTGTACTGGAAAAGCACTCAGAGAAGGAAGTCTTTCTGAAACCTTCTCCCTTTTCTCTCCCTTTTCTTTGTTTATAATCTTTTCTTTCTATATCTATGAGAATCATAAAATAAATCATATGTATGTATTTAAAAAAACATAAAAATGATGACAATTTCTTTCATTAGAGAATGCTTGGGATTATTTAGTAACTGGTACACTGTGTCTCTCAGTCCCCAGGGAGGATCTCTCATGTCTAGCCTTCAAGTGTTTCATCCCTTTTCCAGGCCCCTCATTTCTTCTCTTTGCAATTTAGTCCAGAAATAAGTGATGATCCCCTTGCCCAACACTTCCAGTAAATAATGGAATTGACACGAAGGTAAAGCACACAAATGGAAACAGTCTCCTGTCCCACTGCCATGTCCTTACCCACACCACTCTCAGACAGGAGCCAGGGTTCCTGTGGCAGGGCCTCCACCTCTGGGGAGGAGTGGGCTACAGCGAGCCTGCTCCCAGTTATTCTTGCTGTCTCATGGGGATGCTCCTGACATATATAATTCATGTTTCACTGTGAAGTCTTTTCTCAGAAAAGACCTTTATTATTCAATTTAGAGAGTGGAGAGAAAGGGAAAGAGAGAGAGAGAGTTGTGTTATTGGGAGGTCAAGATGCGGAGGACTTAAAGATTTTCATTAATGAGATTCTTAAGATTCTTAAGACCCTACCAATGTAAACAATCCTATGAAGCCTAAATGGACAGACACTACAATCTTCATTCTTCAAAGCAGCTACCTCTTCAAGTTGAACAGTTTTTATGGGTGTGAGTAAATTGTGTCCCTTGTTTTATTTTCTAGGTATTCAACTCAAGTCCTTGATGTCACAAAGAATTAAAAAAACGATCCGTTTGCCAATGACATAGAGGTATGTGACATTCTCTTTAATGTAGCTGGGTAATGTAACTTTTTCATTCTTTCATAACTTGTTGATTTCTAAAAGAATTTTGATAGTATGGCCATATTATTCATTGTGAACCCCAATATATCTTTTAGGAAATACTGCTGGATTTTGGACAAAATTTTTATTACAAGAAAGATTCAGCAAGTAAGACAGCCATGGAATTGACATGGGCTTTTGGTCTAAAGACAATTAAGGATCCTCAAGACAACTGGTACTAGTCCAAAGCTATTGATCTTCATAAGACTGGGAACAGGCTCACACTAGTGGACTTGTCACTGATGTTTCACTAGGACTTATAAAATAAAATGCAAAGCTGTTTTCCAGGAGTGTCTTTAAAGCAAAGAATATCTACCAGAAGCCAAGAACTCAGTTTATTGAAATGCGAATATTCCCAGTTTTTTGTCAGACTATGTGGCAAGTCCTTTACACCTCCCAAGCACAGCGGACAATTACTTCCAGCCAAAGAAGTTTCATTCTGTTCCTTTGTATACAGCTGAAAGAGAATGGCTTAATCGAACTGGATAGTGTGATACCCAGCTTGCTGATTTACGCAAGGAAGTTGAGAGGCTGGAGCTGGTGCGGCTGCTCCTGGAGCAGCGAGTGCTAGTGCTCACTCCCTTCCCAGGCATGACAGTGGAGACCAGGGTAGGTGAGGCTCTCACAGGACTAAGCAGATAAAGTCTGATGTTACACTTTTCTTATGTGGTGTTACATTTATACTGCAGCATTGATAGAAAACGCCTAGAGCTTTCTAATATACTTTTATGATTCTTCTTAACAATGTTTCAGAATGAAAAACATCTCAGTCTATCCATAGTTTATCATTGTTACAATATATGGAAATTAAAACAAAGCAACAATTTGTAATGATCTATTTTATAAATAACCTGCTCATCTCTCATATGAGAATATACCTAGAGCCATGAAAAAATCAACTAGCAAAGTTAGTTTTTGAGCATCTATTACATTTTCATCAAAGTAAGGGATATAGAAATATAGCAAGAAATGTGGTTGCTTCTTGCTGTCATTCGATCGAACTGAAGGTACAGTGCTACATGGGAATCACAACCAACAATATTTTATAAGTAATTACATACTTTTGGTACGGTGGGCAGTGAGATCTTTAGGACTCGATTGTTTAGAAGGCTTCCTTGAGGAAACATGACTCGGAAAAGAATGAAGGCTATTTTAAGGTTTTGTTTTGCTCTGCTTTGTTCAATCAATATGCCAGAACTGTACAGTAGCAACATTACTTTGCTGCCCTGAGAAGATGAGATACTTGTTTTCCCTGCAACTTTGATTTCCCTCATCAATGCTAAATCTGTGCCAGCTGAGGGCACTGTAATTCTTGAAATAGGAGTCACATAGGGCAGGCATCCTCATTGTTTTTATTGGTGTTGACGTTTCCTGTGCTTTTCGTATAAAGCTTCTTATGTTTGGTGGCTCCAAACTCTTGCCTTTTTGTTGTGTTTTGTTTGGTTTGGTAAGGAAGATTGGCCCTGAGCTAACATCTGTTGCCAATCTTCCTCGGTTTTGTATGTAGGATGCTGCCACACAATAGCTTGATGAGCAGTGCATCAGTCCATGCCCAGGATTTGAACCCGTGAACCCCAGGCCACCAAAGCAGAGCGTGCAAACTTAACCACTATGACACCCAGCCAGCCTCTTGCCTTCTTCTTTTTAAAGAAATATTCTGTTTTCAAATACATTTTTTTAGCTTAAGTTCTTGAGACACTTATTTACCTAATGTCCCAAGTGATACTATGTTTGAATTGTTAAAAGTCTTGTTAGAGAAGGGACACTGGTCTAAGTCAATAAATGACAAAAAAATTGATAAGTAAATGGAATAGAAATATCTTTGAATGACAATTTCCCCCGTTGTTTACTCACTCTTCCAGTTTTGTCCATCATGGAACCATCCTGGACTGTGAGCAGAAAGACTGGGACTTCTCAATGAATCTCAGCGTCCACAGCATGTACCTGATGATCAAGTCGTTTCTCCCTAAGTAAAATGACCACCACTGCTAGGATGAGCACCACATTAGTCTCCAGGTCTCGATCCTTGACATCCAAAAGAATCCCCACAAGTGATGAAGAGTAATAATAGTTAACATGCCTAACATGTAATGAACGTGAATACCAAGGCATTTGATATAAATTAACTCATCAAACCTTCCAGTTCACCCGTTCAAAGAATATTTATTAAGCACTTTCTACATGCCGGGCTCCATTCTAAGTGCAAAAGGCAAATCAGAGAACTAAACAAAGTCTCTTCTGTAAGGGAGGTTCCATTTTGGAGAGGTGAGACAGGATAATATATAATCAAATAAACATGTAACATGTAGGGTGGTTATAAATGATAAGAAGAAAAAAGAAGCTCGGTTATCAGTAAGGCCAGGAACTCACTGCTAAGATGAGATTTCCACTGAGGCCAAATGAAGTGAGGGAGCTACCCATTCAGCTGTCTGGAGAGAGGCCTCCAGGGAGAGGGATAGCAAGGAGGCCTGCGGACCCACAACAAACCAACGAGGTAGGTACTACTTTATCCCATCCACTGTACTGAGGGGGAAACTAGGAGGTTGGGAAACTTGTTTAACTCACATAACTAGCAAGTGGTTAGAGTCAAAACTAGGCACACTCTCTCAAGATGGATGCACCCCACTGCTTTTCTGTACGCTGAGCATCCTCCTTGCACTCCTGTCTTGCACTGAGCCACAGATGTTCCAGAGAGCTGAGAGACTGTGTGCGCTGAAGAGTGTTCCTCCTGAGTCAGCCACCTTTGAATTCTCCAGCATTCACACAGCTTATCAATGTTTTTCATTTTATTTTACAAATAAGTATTAAACGCCTTTCGATAGAAAGCACTACACTAGGTGTTCTGGGGGAGAGGGGTATAAATGTAAAAAACATTGACTTCAAATGAGCTTATAAGCCAGCAGTAGTAGATAGCATGGGCTCAGACAATGAAAGGGGTTGACTAGGTACAGAACCAGCTCAGTTCAAGGCTAAGTTAAATCCTATTGAAATGCAGAGGAGCCACTCTTCCCATCAATGCCAGCTGGAGGAGATGACTGAAGTCCTGAATGCCACCCAACCCAGGGCAGGAGAAGAACTTTCTAATGGCACAGCATGGCTGATACTTTGCTCTGAACATTCAACCTAATGTCAAGAAGGACACAGATGAATGCTGAAAGGAAAGATATGGAAATTGACTCAGTAACAAAGGAATTTGCTTTTAACCTACTTGTTTAGTGCATAGAATGGATGTTTGGGTGGGCCCACAGAATGTTGAACTAGCAAATTTGTTTAAAATATAAATCACCATTTTTTCCCTGTTTGGACTTTATGAACCTCTATGTTATTCAGAACTTGGATGCATTTTTGAAAATTGATCCTTATCACAGGATTTGGGAAGAAGCATAGGCAATGGTAAAAGGGGAAAGCTTAGGTCACAGTGGGTAAACATGTGAGACTCATGTGTGAACCCAGCCTCTTTCATGTCTGGAGTGCTGTACAAGCATCAGGGAGGGACATGGTGGGGCACAGTGGAGCTGAAACTTTAATATGTAAGTGTTAACTTTTAAAATACCAAACACTAACTTGCAAATTATTGAGTCTGCCTATGATGTAAAGCATCTTAACAATAATCCATGTGAGCCAACGACGCTCATTTGTAAAAAAAAAAAAAAAAAATCGCAAGAAATATTAATGACTGGGATAGGGAATCAGAAGGAGTCAATGCCACTTGTTAAGGTGACTCTAACCAGCCAGACCCTGAGTTCGGATTCTGATGTCAGAAGACCTTGGGCTCAGCCTAAGCTCTGCTCCTCATTCACCAGGTGCCCTGGGACATGGCCTTGGCGCTCTCTCTGCATCTGTTTCTTCTGTTTAAAGTGAGGGGGATGGATTACACAACCTCTTCCAGCCCTAATTGTCTAGAATCCTCTGTGTCTGTTAACCATAACACACATATACCCAGTTAGAACATTCCAGAGGAAGCCAGGATTTTCAGTCCAAGCAGATCTGAAAGGTCAAGTAGTCAAAACATAGGAACACTTGTAGGAAATTTCTGTTCATGGAGAGACATACATAAAATCATTCCAAGACTGAACGATCAGTAAAAAGGCAGAACACAAATTGAAAATACTGTAAGGAGGTCAGTGCAGAATCCAAGGTCCACTAGAAGGGAAGATCCATTACAGCAAGGATCCGGTGAAGTCTTGGATATTTTGGGCTTTTTCCTCCTTTGCTATATCTTAGAAGAGTCCCTAGCAAACAGAGGTGCTTAGGAAATATTGGTTGAATGAATAAATGAATCTAGTGTCCAGGTGGGGACCAGGCTGGGCTCACTGAAGACCCAAGTAGCCAAGGTCTGCAAGTTTAGGAGCTGAGTTCTGGTCGAGGGGGACTGATGAGCTGGGTCATAGTAGGCCTGACTAGATAGAGCTAGAGGGAACCTTTAGCGACCTTTGTAGCCCCGCCTGTGTTTTTGGGAGATCAGTCCTGTGGCATCACAACATACAAGCACTCCACTTTATAGTTCTACTGGCCACAGAGTGTGCTTCATGGCAGCCAGGGAAGCATCAGACGGGGACAGCAGGTTCTGAGCTGGTGGGAAGGCAGCATGGAGGGAGGTGAGGACCTGTGCTCAAGCATCAGTAAACAGGCCGGTTAAGTGGATGGTACCAGTGTTGGGGCAGCGTTAGCATCTCTACGTGTGAAACTCTACAGCTTGCCTGAGAGATTAGCGCATTTCAGGAGATTGGAGAGTAAACTTACTTAATAGCCCATTTTTATATATTAAGTTAGGCTATATGTATTCTATATGTATTAAAAATGGATTATGCATGTCAGTTGTATCTCAATGAAACTGGTAAAATACACTAATATGGGTTATTTGCTAAAATGGATAAGAAAGAATAATTTTAAGGCTTAGTTTTTAACACCATTATACTTTATTACTTTCCCGGGTGTTTTTTATGAAGACCCCAGTCATTATGATTCTCTTTATTATACAGACAAACAAGTTGCGTTAAATATTTTCTCCTTTCCATCTTCCTTGGCTTGGTCGGGTCACCTCAGCCTCGCCTGGTGTCCTTCAGTGCACCCAGTACCATGCCATAGGGTGGCTTCAGACTCTTTTCTTTCAGTACAGTTAGTAGATAAGCATTGAAACAGAAAGTAAGAAGAGGACCATAAAGAGACGTACAATCTTGGCAAGCTCATCCCTGAGCCATCCGATCATTCACCTTCTCTGTTCCTGCATGCCTTTGTCTGAAAGCGCTGGGGAAACTCACCTCAACAGAAGTGATTTTTTTTCTCTAGACCCTTTACAATTTCTGTCGAGACTCTGCCATTTTAGAAACTTTTCTTCACTTAATTTTCATGACAGAGTATATCCTGGTTTTCCTTCCTCTCTTCTCTAGTTGGTATTCTTCCATTTTCTCCCGGCAGTGATTTTAACTCTTCCCCACTCTCTGTGTCCACCATGTCCCCTTGCTTTTTACAGTCATCCTCCCAGACTCTGACTTCCATGAGAAGTTAGTGCCTAGTAGGAAGGAATTCTCTCAACCTCTTGCTTCTTCCCCCAAAACATTCATGAGTACCCATGCCCTTGCACGTATATATATTATCGTGAAAACATACATATGTGATATGATTAATAAAGTATAAGTTTATTTCAAAATATTTTTAAATTCACAACATCATTTCTCATTATACATTCCTTTGGGTCTGGGCAGGGCTCAGAAATCTGCACTTTAAACTAGCACCTCAGGAGATTTTGATTCATGAAAACCTATTGACAGCCTACGGTGTGCCTTGTCTAGGAGGACAAAACAGCCAAAGACCTCCTCTCTCATGGTTCACACTGCAGTGGGGGAATTCCGAAGGAGGTGTTCCTAGGACACAAAGCTATAGATGGGTTGGCACACCCTCACTGCATGTAACCATACCAAGTCCTGCCCTCAGCAACTCTGCTTTTACCACTCCTTTCCTAAATCACTGCTTCAGCTTCCAGTCATCTCCACTGTGGGTGCCAGAATAATCTGTAATCCCCAGAAGTGAACCTACCGCTCCTCCTCTGCACTAGACCCTTCATTGTCACCACATCGTGCTCAGGGGAAAGACAAATTCCTAAGTTTAGCCCCTGTTGGCCTCTGCAGCCTCTTCCTCCCAGGCCCTGCATTCCAGTAAGACCCATCCCTTTCCCCCAGATCCAGGATAGAGCCTTTATACCTATGGTTCTCTCTCCTTAAAACACCCTTCTCTTTTATTTTTCTGACTAATATTACTACACAAAAATGGGGTTCTCCTACCCAACGTGCATAAAAAAGCCAATTTATTACAGCATCAGATTTGAGAAAAGAAAACAGCTAGATCAATCTGCTAGGAGACAGGAAGCATATACTCTTAGATCTATCTCCCTGATGCAGAGCTTGGAGAAAAAATTATGGGATGAAGGGCAAGGTGATCTGAAGAGTGGAGATAGATGATTAGAGGTAAGGAGAAGTGAGACAGTTGGTGATCTGTACGAGCATCGTCAAGCTTCATAGCTCTTCATAGGACATATATTCACATAATGGTGGTGTTAGCATGATCTCAGGGTCAGGTTTCAGCCCTTTGATGTCAAAAAGGTCACTTATCAGGCATTTGTGCAGGCCCAGTTGATTGGTTGGTGGTCTCAACTGTCCTGAATTGGACAAGAGGTGCCCTTATTTCCTGATAAACAGCTCTTAATGACTCTGTTGATAAGATCAGGTTGGTTGAGCCGGTCCTAGAGGGCCTGAGTTTGAAAACTAACTCTCTAGTTTTCAAAAATTGACCCACACATTCCCTGCTCAGGAGCCCTCCTCTGAGTGTACAGCCATGGATTAGTCCCTTCCTACCACCCACCACCCCTTCTCTGTGAAGATCCTTGCCGTCTCTGGACGCTGGTTATGTCAGTCACTCCAATCAGACTGGCAGCTCTCTGTAGGCAAGGATAGTGTAACTTATCTTTGAATCTCATAGACCTACACAACACCCCACCGCTGTAGGTATTCAAGAAACATTGTGTTCACTGGAGGAAGACTTTTCTAGCCTCAGGAACACACAGTAAATGTGAACATCCATTTGCATTCCACTAGCTCAGAGCTCATTCTTGGCCTTGCTGATGCTTTTGTGATAGGAAGCTGTGACCCCCTGGGATGTGTTCCTGGAGCGAGAGTGTGCACCATGTAAGTCCCTAGCAGTGATGGGGGGCTGTCAAGACTTATTAATGTTCATATCTAATAAGATGGTTCTGCAAACCCAAAGTAAATGCAATTGTTTTAAAGAGGTAGTATTTTTAGCATGCAGAGTGGCATTTTTTTTTTTTTTTTGCTGTATTTGTCTTGTTTTGGCAGATGATTACTCAGAAATCTGGCAACATCGTCAACATGTAGTCTGTTGCCTCCAGTATCAAAGGTGGGTCTTTCTTCCTCTGGGGTCACAATGCACATGCTCACACACCTTCACCACCTAAGAGTTTTGGGAATGGCATAGCGGAGATGATAAAACGCACACATAACTTCAAAACTGCTTTTCTCAAATTAGTATTAAGTTCTTTAACTACCAGTCCTTTCAGGTGAGATGTGAACCAGTCATAAAAGTAAATAAGAGTTTGTTTGCTTTGCTGTCCCTTTTATTCCTTCTAAGGGATATGGAAATGAAAATAAAACTGGGATAAGACAATGTTTATTCATTTAATTAATCAAAAGGATGTATGGAACACCCAATATGTGCCCTTGCTGAAAAATAATTCAGTCCAAAAAGGAGAGAGAGTCAGGCAAACACGTCTTCCACAGTGTGATAGTATCGTAACAGAGGTTTGTAGAAAGTGCTGTCACAATGTGGAAAGAAACTCTGTCTGTGGGCTTGGGGAGTGCTTCACAATGACAGGTGGTCTGGGCGCTAAGTGACAAGTCAGGGTGAAGGGCCAGGACTGCAGTGCAAAATGGAGATAAGGGCACAATAAGGCACACATGGATTTGCCAGTTTAAAATGCAATAGCTACTGTTGAGACAACATTCCTTCTCTTTGCAAGAATACCCACGTGAAGCCTGCATGAGAGAGGAATGCAAAGAAATGCCCAAGACTCCTGGTCTTTTGAGTTTTGTCTTATTCTTTGTGTTGTCTTTGTCTGGCTTTGGGATCAAGGGTATGTTGGCCTCATAAAATGTGTTAGCAAGTGTACCTCTTCTTCAGGTTTTTGGAATAGTTTGAGAAGTATAGGTACTGAATCTTCTTTGAATGTTTGGTAGAATTCTCCAGAGAAGCCATCTGGTCCTGGACTTTTATTTTCTGAGAGGTTCTTGATTACTGTTTCAATATCTTTACTTGTGATTGATCTATTCAGGTTCTCTGTTTGTTCTTGATTCAGTTCTGGGAGGTTGTATGAATCTATGAATTTATCCATTTCTTCTAGATTGCCCAATTTCTTGGCATATAATTTTTCATAGTACTCTCTTATTATCCTTTGTATTTCTTGAGAATCTGTTGTAATCTCTCCTCTTTCATTTCTCATTTTATTTATTTGAGCTTTCTCTCTTTTTTTCTTAGTGAGTCTGGTTCAAGGTTTGTCAATTTTGTTTATGTTCTCAAAGAACCAGCTCTTAGTTTCATTGATGCTTTCTACTGTCTTTTTGGTTTCAATATCATTTATTTTTGCTCAAATTTTTATTATGTCCCTCCTTCTGCTGACTTTGGGTTTTGTTTGTTCTTCTTTTTATGGTTCTGATAGGTGTGGTTTAAGACTCATTATTTGAGATTTTTCTTGTTTGTTGAGGTAGACCTGTGTTGCTATGAACTTCCCTCTCTGGACTGCTTTGGTTGCATCCCATATGAGTTGGTAGAGTGTATTTTCATTTTCATTTGTCTCCAGATATTTTTTGATTTCTCCTTTAATTTCTTCAGTGATCCATTGGTTGTTCAGTAGCCTGAAGAAAGAAAGGAAGTTTTTTAGAGGAAAAATGTATTAATTTCTATTTTATTTCTCTTTCCCAATATTCAAATATTTTTGTTCAAGTCTGCATTAGTCTGTATGTGGATAATAATTTAAAAAATTTACATCATTATAAATGAACACCAAAGGTAGGAAGAAGTTTGGCTTCAATGAAATTTACATTAAAAGAATTACAAAGGACTATTCAGAACTACATATTGGTCTGTTATGTAAAAGAAAAATAATCATCAGGTGTTTATACTTAATGGATGTCATCACTTGTAATTAAGTGTTATTTTCTTAGTCAAACTAAAAAATCTTTATTCAAGTAAACAATGATATTTGACATGAATCTAACACACATATAGTTAACTAACTGGCATTATTGTCAGTTCGAGGTATATTTTTTAGATTAAGTATAGATTTCTTCACCAAATTACAGGATAACAGAAAAGAGAACATAAAATTTAGAAATAGTCTCTGGATAAATAAATATAAATGAATCATATAACAGGAAACAAAACAAAATAAAATAAAATTTTCAAGAAGAAGTTCAAGTAAGTTCATGGATAATAAGTCTATAACGCAGTACTAGGAAGAAGTTTTTCCTTGTTCTTTTAGTTTTAGGTTTTTGTTTGTTTTTTCATTTGTTGCTACCCCCAAAGACCAAATAGTATGATGCACATATAGATACTCAGTAAATGAGCAGTTACTCTTTTATGTTAGAACCTCAATTCATATTAACAAGGAATTTTTTTAAATGGACAATGAAATGATAACATTTTATGTATGAAGAATAATATTATGCAGCTGATGACGATGAGTTAAAATTGACAGCAAAGGATATTTTGACTAGCATTCTTCATAAGTCATTTATTGTAAGATTTGCCTCGGAGTTCTGGACCAGGTATTCCTCTACTGGATCACAGCTTGGTTTGTGACCTAGACCAAGTCACCTAATTTATCTTGGATGTTAGTTTTCTACTTTGTGAAATTAGGGAGTTAGGCCAAATGACTTGCATTTCTTTGAGTGTATCATACTCAAAACGCTGTAACTTCTTATCAAGAGAAGTAACAGAACACTGAAGCTTATGTCATGAAGTTCTTTATGCTGTGAGCAGGTGGGTCTCTATATGTACAGCTATGGACAAATGAATTGTAAATGAACACAATGGATTCTAACATTAACGAATGCCCCCTCAGAGTTAGTTCTCTCCAAGTTAACAATAAAGTAGAAAACATTATCAACAGTAAAAGCAAAGTAAAATTGGGACAAAAAGGTCAGTGTTCTCTCAAGTCATGTTAATTAAACCCAGTTGATGGATCATTGAAGAGCATATGACTGAAAGAAAAAGAAAAATATATTTCAGTCCTGTGGTAAGAGGAAGCTGGCTGTCACTAGAAACTATTCAAGATTTGGGAGAGGAAGAGTTCAGTTTAGGAAAATAACCATCACAGATGCACGGAAGGTTATTGGATGGAACTTAGGCTTAGGCTCATCCATTCTTTCACAAAGGAGGACCTGAGAGACGAAAATGAGTGGTTTCTGTCTGGGGGAGACATTTACTTGAAATTGTCTCTCTTGCCTGAAAAGCAGTGATAAAAACTGGCACTTGCTTAAAGGAGTGAAAAACAGGTAAGACTATTTTTCTTTCTGAAGAAAATGAAAATTACCCTGAAAGGGGCATGTGCCTAGACACACATAGTTGGAGGGGTTAAATCTAGGGAAAGGAAGACACGGATATGGGGGGAAGTTTAAAGGAAAGAGGATCAGCCTGCTCATGGGAAGGCTAAAATCTAAAACAACACAGGTAGAAGGCTCGTGGTACAGAAGCGACAAGAAGGGGACCCCACTATGCTGGTCACCTGAAGGAGGGGTCCTGTCCTCCCAGCGCATCACAGAAGACACCTCTAGGAGGGACAACTAAAAGGTGAAGTTCCAGTCTGCGGACGTCGGTCTGGGGAATGACAACCGGAAAACTGGCTGCCGACCTGCACTGCCCGCCCGCAGAGCTGCGCCAAGCCCTCGCCCAGCCTCCCCCGCCGGCGCCCGCCTGCAGAGAGGGCTGGCACCGGCAGTCTTGGCGCCATGCAGCCGCCGGCCTGTCCTGGGCTATGTCTCCGGTCCCCTCCGGACCTGTTCGCCTGTTCCCCAACCGCTGGCAGAGCCAAGGGTCTGTGGAGGCCGCGAGGTGAACCCCCCGGAGCACAAAGGGAAACAGAACCATCGGGGGCCACGTAGGCCTTGCCCGCCAGAGACCCAAAGGAGGGCGCGGCACTCGGGTTGTGTCTGTGTGTGTTTACCATTATTAGTTGTTGCTGGTGTGAGTTCTTCTTCTTTTAGTTCTTAAATCAACCAGAGGGTATTGGTACTGTGGACCAAGGTGTTAGACCCATCAGACCCTGCTGACTGGAGAATGTGACCACCTGCTCAAGGCCAGGCTGAGTCTGGGGCTTTTTTTTCAGGCAGGCACTGCATGATGACATTTAGGTCAATGCTGGACCATATATAGGAGGTGGCCCTGTAAGATTAGTACCATGTAGCCTAGGTGTGTAGTAGGCTATACCATCTAGGTTTGTGTAAGTACTGTAGGGATGGAAAAAGTTGTCCTGTACCCTTCCAGCTGGTTTAAAATTAAATTGACGTGAGACAGATTAACAGGAGAAAAATGAAAGTTTAATAATGTATACATGGGAGAAACCCAGGAAAACAAGTAACTTGCCAAAATAACAGAATCCCTCACTTTACATACCTTCCTGGCCTCAAGACGAAAGAAGACATTGGGGGTGGGGAGAGTCAGGGACTTCAAAGGGAAGGAAGGCAAGTCACAGGTAGGTGAAAAGGAGCAAATGTTTGGAAAACAAGTGGCCACACAGAAACAGAAGAACAGACAGGGGAGCCCAACAAACAGGCTTTTCCAGGTTCCTCCCTGTCCACCACCTAGTTTATGTGATGCTAAGGTGAGACCTCCCTTCCTCAGACAGTTTTTTCTAATCTGATTTCTTTTAGGCAGTTAAGGGGGATGTAACAAGAAAAACCTCTGTCTTTTTCTTTTTTTTTTTTTAATAATCATCCTAAAATAATCCTCATGTTAAAAACACATTTTCAGGTCGCAGATTTGTTCCCATCCAGCACACTCTGATGTATACACAGGAAGGAAATTGCCTGAGGAGGTTTTTCTCGGAACTATGTCCACCCTCAAACAATGCATGACTGTGCTTACCAGGCATCCGCTTGTTATCTCACCTTAGACTCGGGTGCGATTTGTTGCCCTACAAGATTTATATCAGGAAGCCACTTTTCCTTTTGCTTCCCATCACGAAATTGACACCTGTGAATAGAGACAGAACAGGTACCTTACTTAGCCAAGTCAAACTTTATTTTCACTGAAAGGCTAAAACCCGTTTTTCCCACTCTGACTCTCTTATGGGGTCTCTGCCTGACATTATTGTTGCTACAAAATGGTCTCATGAAATTCCAGTTTACTGTTTCTCTCTAAGCATAAAGGAATTAAACATTTCAATTCAGAAAATACCCAAGTGTCTCCCTTGGCCACGCAGGCAAGGGGACAGGAGATGCAAATATGAATTAAGTACAATTTCTGCCATTCAGTAACTCAAAATTCAGTGGATCAGATTATGCCTACCAAGAAATTAGGTAGTGTGATTAATGATATACTAATGATGTGGGCAAAGTGTCTGAATTGTGTAATATATTTTCCAGCATATTAAGGTCTTTAGCATTATAATCCTATTGACTAGATTTTGCCTTTTTTTTTTTAGAATTTCCAAAGAGGTCATTGTAGAATAAATGGGAAAATATCAGTGATGTAAGTGTGAGTCCTGAGGCCTACACCAAAAGTTGCTGTGCTAGATATGGAAATTTGGCCCTCACATCTACTTTAAAATCAAAACGTAGCAATATGATAACAGTACATACTTCTAATAAAAGTAATCAATTGAGTACTATAGCTTTTGTTATGGACTATACAAACATCTCACTTTATCTGCGGAATAGAACGATATGTAGTGTATATGTGTTTATACTCTCATTCCAAAAAGGATTTTAAGAAGCTTATTGAAATAAATTTAGCCTTAAAAAAAAAACTGAGATGATCATAAATGTAGGGTACTGGAATCTAAATGACTAGGAAGTCTTTTTGTCAATATACAAAGAGCTTGCCATGATGTCCAGTAAACTCACATTTGCCTGGCTGTTCTCAAATTTCATTCTGCTTTCTCTAGCTGTGAGCACAAAGTAAGAAATATAGATAGTACTATGCCCACTAAAATATGAGAGATGGTAAGATCCTACAACTAGTATATTTCTGATTTCAAAGCCCTCATTCTTTCCATTATGCCAACTATCCAGAAATACAATGTGAGGAGTCCTAACAGGACACAATCACTGGAACCCTTAGACACCCCAATTACCACAGTTACTTCTGAATTATGCAGGTAGGCTTTTGCTTGTATCACATTTATTTCAAATGTTTGAATAGAGCTGTGGACAAGATGTTTTTCTATCAATTTTTTTCTATCAAAAAATGACTACTAAAAAACGTTATTAAGAGAAGGTTAAAATCCATAAGTTTAATTTATCTACATTTTAAATTACAAAATTTATGTTATATTAAGGAAATAGGTATTTTAAAAATCGGTCAGATAAGAGAGAAAGACATGTCCAAGGGAAGAGAGAAGTCCAAAGGAAAATAGACATAAGAAGGCATGTATAGAGAGAAGAAAGTGGACAGACACAGTATTAAAAAAGAGGTTAAGGGGCAATGGGGAGAGAGCTAAGGCCCATGTATCCTGTCTAACCTGCTTCTGACCCCACATTACTCAAGCGTATGGTTTTTCCTCTTCAGCAGCCTCCATTAAAGTTGTACCATAATTCTATCCTAGCCAGGGTCCTAGTTCTTCAAAACTTCCACTCTTAGTTTTTGTTTTACAGAAGAATCTTTTTCTAAGTTGTGTTGTTGATTCCTTATCAGTCTTTGCAGCATAATCACTAAGGATCTTATTCATTCTATAATTTGCTTCCTTTTTTTTAATGTATTCGAAAAACCTATTTTTGGTGTTAGAATCTCTTACTCTTCTGCCAAATATGCCTTTCTTGTTAACCATGCAGAATGTTTTTATTTTTGTTGTCATTTTGAGTATCTGGCATTTTTTTCCTCAGTTCACTCAATGTTTATTCCACATATGTTTATTGAGTGCCTACCACATGATAGGTATTATGCAGATCAAGGGTGAAACCAGATATAGTCCCTCCTCTCATGGAGCACACAGGCTTCCAGTTCCACCCAAGATGGAATAGGCCCACTACAACCTCTTTTCCACTGCTCACGACCAAAAACTCTGGATAAAATGCAAAGAACAACTACCTGAGGACTCTGAGAAGTAAACAAAAGCAGGTGGATTGTGAAGGAGAGTCAAACCTACAGGAGTGGATTTCTCTTGCTCTTGCTTCTTTGACCTGAAGGCAGGCCCCAGTCATGCAACTATACAAGGACAGCAGAGGAGGCCAAAACTAAAATAGAAAACCTGTTTTTATGGCATAAAGAGCTGGGGAAATAGACCCTATAGTCCACAGAGAGTGTGAGCAATCCTTTGGGTTGTTTTTTTCCTCTAGCAGGTTTTCCCAAAGGGCAGGCCATATATATGGCATTATGGGCAGCTAAAATGCATTAATAAAACTGATTTTCTGACTGGAGAAACCAGGAAAAGAGACCTTGAGAAATACAGAGTGTGTGCTGGGGATTGGGTTGCATGCAATAAAGGGGAGAGAAAGCTGGGGAATGGAGTTCCTTAATTCTGTGTATGAACACCACCAAGTGTCCTACATCACGTCCAGCTGTGCATGCATGAGACATACTCAAAGCATCATAGCAATGGCTTTAGGAACTGAAATAAGATTTCAAACAAACCACTCTCCCAGTCACAGACTAAACCCTGAGTGCCTCACACATGGGACAGACCAAAGGTAGCTTAACAAAGCCTTTGGAAACAATTGAGGTTAGGACCAATGCCCACAGAAAATGAGAGTTTATGATCTGCAACTAAGCAAGTTGATTGCCTGCTAAAACAAACAAAAGATTTTTAAATATTCCTCAGAGGATTTTAACAAGATTGAGAGTCTATAAATTAAATGTCCAGGATTATCCAAAAATACTTGACATATGAAGAACCAGGAAATGAATGTCTTAAGGGAAAAAAAAATCGACAGATGCCAAACCAAGGTGACATAGATGTTGGAATTATCAGACAAAGATGTTAAAGCAGCCATTATAACTATATTTCATGTACTACAGATAAGCATAGTTGTAATCAATGGGGAGATACTCATTCACAGCAGAGAAATAGACACAGTAAAAATGAAGCAAATAAGAATGATGTCAGCATCATGGTGGAGTGAGCTGTTCCATTAGTCCCTTTCCCCTAACTTACAACCAAATGGACATTCATTAACCAACAGAGGATTCCCTACAAATCACAACAGAACATCTGAGAGACCCACTCAGCTATACATCCGAAAATGGGGTACTGGGTCCCCAGGAAGCAGTGGAAGAATGAGAGCAGATCACCTCCCCCTCCGCAGTGGCAGTGATCTAGGTCATGGATCCTCAAGCAGCAGCCAGCATTCTTTTGCTTTGGGCACTGCAGCCTGGGATTCAGAAATGCTCCATACCAAGTGATGTGGCTCAGCCACCCTGTGCATGCCCCAACAAAGGCCAGCAGCCCAGGAAAGCTTCCCATGTGTGCAGAGAAGGCCCACACACGTTGAAAAACATGCCTCTTACCTCCCCACCCTCCTAGCCTACCAGCTTTGCCATTCCTGGCCAAGGTAGCAGTTCCACAACAGAGGACTTGTGCATGCATCTGTGACCCAACAAGGGGCTGTGGCCAGTGGGCAAATGCAGATAAGCCCTATTGACACACCTTCTATCAGATGCAGAAGGTTCAGAAAACACAAGTCCTGCCTCCCCAGAGGTGGAAGGTGGAATCTGCGACCTGATACTACCACTATGCACCAGCAAAGGATCAGTTCATCAAACACCATGAAGAACTACATTAACACTCCAGAGAAGAAGGAAAATGACAAGTCTCCAGAGACAAACCCTGAACTCACAGAAATTTACAATCTAAATGACAGAGAATTCAAAATATTTGTCATAAAGAGACTCAATGAGTTACAAGTAAACTCAGAAATACAGTTCAATGAATGCAGGAATAAAATTAATGAATAGAAGGAATTCTTTTGCAAAAAGATTGAAAGTCTAAAAAAAATAATTCTTGAGATGAAGAACACAATTAATGAGATAAAAAACAATGTAGAAACCTTAAAAACAGAGCTGATATTATGGAGGACAGAATTAGTAATTTACAGGACGGAGATTTAGAAATGCATCAGGTGGAGGAGGAGAGAGAACTAAGAGTTAAAAAAAATGAAGAAACTCTTTGAGAAATATCCTACTCAATTAGGAATTACAACATAAGGATTATAGGTATTCCAGAGGGAGAAGGGAGGGAGAAAGGAGCAGAAATCTTGCTCAAAGAAATAATAGCTGATAACTTCCCAAACCTTAGGAATGAATTGGACTTAGAAGTATATGAAGCCAATAGAACTCCTAATTGCATCAATGCAAAAAGACCTTTTCCAAGGCATATAACAGTAAAAATGGCAAAAGTCAATGACAAAGGAAAAACATTAAGGGCAACAGGGAAGAAGAGAACAATCTATAAATGAACTGCCATCAGGCTTTCAGTGGATTTCTCAGCAGAAAACTTACAGCCTAGGACAGATTGTACTTATATATTCAAAATACTGAAAGACACAAGCTTTCAGCCAAGAATAGTCTATCCAGCAAAATTATCCTTCAGATACGATGGAGAAATAAAATCTTTCCCAGATAAACAAAAGCTGAAGGAGTTCATTGCCACTAGACTTCCATTGCAAGAAATTATAAAGGAAGTCCTCCTACCAGAAACAAAAAGGCAAAGATTTCCAAAGCCTTGTGCAAGGAGATAAATATGCAGACATAATCAGAACATTGCAGCACTCTGTCAGAACAGGTTAGCAAACACAACATAAAAGATAAAGGGAAGAAAAGCTATAGTTATCAAAAATAACTATAGACATCATTTTAATCACAAAATCACAACACAAAACAGAATAATTTTTGACAACAATAACTTAGAAGGGGAAGAGGGAGGGATGGGGTTTGCTTAGGTTAATGGAGATAAGAGGCTATCAGAAAATGGACTATCTCATCTACAAGATCTTTTATACAAACCTCATGGTAACCAGTAAAGAAAAATTCAGATCAGTAACACAAATTATAAATAAAGAGAAAACTATCGCAGGAAACCAGCAAACTGAAATGGCAGTCAGAAATACAAGGGAAGAGAAACAAGGGAAATATAGAATAACCAGAAAACAAGAGATAAGATGGTAGTCTTAGGCCCACATATATCAATAATCACTCTAAATGTAAATGGGTTGAATTCTCCAATAAAATGACATAGACTGGAGGATGGATTAAAAAACAAAACCTAGCAATATGCTGCCTCCAGGAAACACATCTCAGCTCTAAACATAAATACAGTCTCAGTGTGAAGAGATGGATGATGATACTCCAAACATACGGTAAGCAAAAGAAAGCAGCTGTTTCCATACTTATATTAGACAAAGCGGACTTCAAGATAAAAGAGGCAATGAGAAACAAAGAGAGGCAGTGTATAATGATAAAAGGGACGCTCCACCAAGATGACATAACACTGATGAATATATATGCAGCTAACACAGGAGCACCAACGTATATAAAGCAACAATTAACAGACCCAAAGGGAGAAATTAACAGCAACACAATAATAGTAGGAGAGCTCAACACCTCACTTACATCAATCAATAAATAGATCATTCAGACAGAAAACCAACAAGGAAATAGTGGGTTTAAATAAAACACTGGAGCAGATGAACCTAATAAATATATAAGGAACATACCATCCAAAATGAGAAGATTATGCGTTCTTCTCAAGTGCACATGGAACATTCTCAAAGATAGACCATATGTTGCGAAACAAGGCAAGCCTCAATAAATTTATGAAGACGGAAATCATGTCAAGCGTCTTTTCCAACCACAATGCTATGAAACTAAAAATCAACTACAGAAAACAGCTGGGAAAGTCACAAATATGTGGAGACTAAATAACATGCTACAGAACAACCATTGGATCAATGAGGAAATCAAAAGAGAAATCAAAACATATCTGGAGACAAGTGAACGTGAGAAAACATCATACCAACTCTTATGGGATGCAACAAAAGTGGTTCTAAGGGGGAAATTCACAACAATACAAGCCCACCTCAACAAACAAGAACAATCTCAAATAAGTAATCTTAAACTACACCTAACGGAACCAGAAAAAGAAGAACAAAGCCCAAAGTCAGCAGAAGGAGGGAAATAATAAAAATTAGAGCAGAAATAAATGAAATAGAGACTAAAAAAATGGTAGAAAGGATCAATGAAACTAAGTGCTGATTCTTTGAGAAGATAAAAAAATTGACACATATTTAGCCAGCCTCACTAACGAAAAGGAGAGAAGGCTCAAATAAATAAAATTAGAAATGGAAGAGGAGAGATTACAATAGATTCTGCAGAAATACAAAGGATTATAAGAGAATACTATGAAAAATTTTATGCCAACAAATTGGACAATCTAGAAGAAATGGGTAAATTCTTAGACTCATACAACCTCTCGGAACTGAATCAAGAAGAAATAGAGAACCTGAAAAGACCAATCACAAGAAAAGAGATTGAAAGAGTAATAAAAAACCTTCCAGAAAACAAAAGTCCAGGACCAGATGGCTTCTCTGCAGAATTCCACCAAACATTCAAAGAAGATATAATACCTATCCTTCTCAAACTGTTCCAAAAATCTTAAGAAGATGGAATGCTTTCTAACTCATTTTATGAGGCCAACATCACTCTGATCCCAAAACCAGACAAGGACTACACAAAGAAGGAAAATTACAAGGCAATACCACTGATGAATATAGATGTAAAAATTCTCAATAAAATATTGGTGAACTGAATACAGCAATACATTAAAAAGATCTTCACACAATGATCAAGTGGGATTTATGCCAGGGACACAGGGATGGTTCAACACCTGCAAATCAATCAATGTGATGCACCACATTAGCAAAACGAGGAATAAAATTCACATGATCATCTCAATAGATGCAGAAAAACATTTGACAAGATCCAACATCCATTTATGATTAAAAAAACTCTCAATAAAATGGGTACCGAAGGACAGTACCTTAGCATAATAAAGGCCATATATGACAAACCCACAGCCAACATCATACTCAATGTGGAAAACCTGAAAGCTGTCCCTCTGAGAACAGGAACAAGACAAGGATGTCCACTATTGCCACTCCAATTCAACATAATACTGGAGGTTTGGCCAGAGAAATTACGCAACAAAGAAAAATAAAAGGTACCAAAATTGACAAGGAGACGTGAAACTCTTGCTGTTTGTGGATGTCATGATCCTACATATAGAAAACCATAAATAATCCACCATAATGCTATTATAAATAATCAACAACTACAGCAAAGTTGCAGGATAGAAAATCAACTTAAATGTGTTAAGAACTCTCGCCATCATTTCATAGCCTCCGATCAAACCCCTTTCACTGAGAACTCTGGAACTTCTGATAGACAATTACAAACTCTCAACTTCTTCTCAGAGCATTCTCTCAAATTCTGTGTCCTATCTGAAACCACTCTTTCCCCCACAGTCCACGTACATAATTGCTGTTGATTCATTTACACTCCTTCTGACATCCCACTGCTATTTCTAAACACTCGTTTTTAAAATTTTGCTTATTTGAAGCTTGTATAATTTGGCAATGTCACCTTCTCCCTCTTCTAGTCACTGTTATATACTGACCTCATCTCGGTCCTTTTCCATTATTCACCAAAGATATGACTACCTGACCACAAAATTTGTAATCCCTGTGAGTCTTAACTATACACGTCGATAATTCATCCACTACTTGGCTCCTCAGTTCTTTGCTTCCCTTCCATAAAGGAACGGCCATGCTGATCCTTCCATCCTCTGACATTTTCTATTATCAATAATCGAAAATTGAAACATCCACCTCTCTGAATACTACCTCATCTTCTTTCAGTTTGCTTGTTCAATTACGTTCACTTCGTCTCCCGCAATTATTCTTCAATCTCGTCAGGATGTACAGTGCCATGAGGCTTTTAGCTCTTTCCCTACATCACTTCCTTTTGTATTCACTGTGATCCATCATCCCTCCCAAAATCACTAATATCCTAAACTCCCTTGAAATATGTTTATTGTTGTTTTGTTTCTTCACCTTTCTAGAAAAATCTCAATCCTGCACCAATCTATTACCCCATTTCACCATTCACTTAATTGAGCAGCTGAATACTGCTATAGAAAGCTATGCTAGACTAACTTGGCATCACTATAAATTCATAACTAAAAGCCTTTAAAATATACCAATCCTAACTTACACATTCTCTGTCAACTCTCTTTCCCTAGTGACTATTCCAAATCTTTTCCACTCTTCTCAAACCATGGATCCTCCACATAGTCCCCTTCATTCTCAGTAGACAACCTTACCTCTGACTTCCAGTTACAAATGTATCTTCCTCTCCTTCTCTCTCTTCTTACCTTAAAGGAAGTGTCCTTCCTCCTATCTGAGGCAATCAGACCACTTGCGTTTTGGATTATATTACTTCCTGTATTCTCAACTAACAATCCTGTCCCACTTCTTTTCAATGAGATCCTTTCCAAGGACTTTTAAATGAGCTCATCTTAATAAAGGTTTCCCAGAAATCCACATCCCCTTTCAGTTTCTGCCCCATCTGTCCTCTTCCCTTTACCAATATACGTTTTGGACAGGTGCTGATTCTCAACACAGTCTTCTTTTCCCCACAAATCACTCATTCTCAATGTTCTCCTTTCACTCCACAGAATAAATCTAGCTAAGGTCATAAATAATCTACAAGTGACCATATGACATGATGCAACTTTGTACTTTTGGCTCTTGTTAAACTACTTTCTCATATATATATATATTATAAGTGATTTCCAATGACCTACTTCTAAATAATTTTAACGTTCTATGACTAATTCATTATTTATACTCTACTTTCAAGTTGTCCCTAAGGTCCTTAATTTTATTTTATTTATTTATTTATTTTTTTGTTTATTGCAGTAACATTGGTTTATAACATTGTAGAAATTTCAGGTGTACATCATTATACTTCTATTTCTGCATAGATTACATCATGTTCACCACCGAAATACTAATTACAACCCATCACCACACACATGTGCCGAATTATCCCTTTCACCCTCCCCCCTCCCCCCTTCCCCTCTGGTAACCACCAATCCAGTCTCTGTCTCTATGTGTTTGTTTATTGCTGTTATTATCTAATACTTAATGAAGGAAATCATAAGGTATTTGACCTTCTCCCTATAACTTATTTCGCTTTGCATAGTACCCTCAATGTCCATCCATGTTGTCACAAATGGCTGGATTTCATCATTTCTTATGGCTGAGTAGTATTCCATTGTGTATATATACCACATCTTCTTTATCCATTCGTCCCTTGATGGGTACTAAGGTTGCTTCAAAGTCTTGGCTATTGTGAATAACGCTGCAAAGAACACAGGGGTGCATGTATCTTTATGCATTGGTGTTTTCAAGTTCTTTGGATAAATACCCAGTAGTGGAATAGCTGGATCATATGGTAATTCTATCCTTGATTTTTTGAGGACTCTCCATACTGTTTTCCATAGTGGCTGCACCAATTTTGACTCCCACCAGCAGTGTATGAGAGTTCCCTTCTCTTCACATCCTCTCCAACATATGATGTTTCCTGTCTTGTTAATTATAACCATTCTGACGGGTGTGAGGTAATATCTCGTTGAAGTTTTGATTTGCATTTCCCTGATAGTTAATGATTTTGAACATCTTTTCATGTGTCTGCTGGCCATCTGTGTATCTACAATGGAGAAAAGAAAGTCTCTTCAACCATAGGTTTTGAAAACTGGGTAGCCACATGCAAAAAAATGAAAGTAGACTCTTACCTTACACCATACACAAAAATTAACTCCAAATGGATTAAAGACTTGAATGTAAGACCTGAAACTATGAAACTTCTAGAAGAAAACCTAGGCAGTATGCTCTTCGACATCGGTCTTAGCAACATATTTTCAAGCACCATGTCTGACCGGGCAAGAGAAACAATAGAAAAAATAAACAAATGGGGCTACATCAAACTAAAAAGCTTCTGCACAGCCAAGGAAACCATCAACAAAATGAAAAGACAACCTAACAATTGGGAGAATATATTTGAAAACCATACATCTGATAATGGCTCTATCTCCAAAATATATAAAGAAGTCATGCATCTCAACAACAAAAAAAACTACTAACCCAATTAAAAAATGGGCAAAAGACCTGAACAGACATTTCTCCAAAGAAGATATACAGAAGGCCCTTAATTTTAATAGTTCCTTTTCTAAAATAGAAAAACCAGAAAGTGAGATTGATATTTAATAGGTTTTTTCTCTCTTTTAAAAAATATATTGAAGTTATTATAGCCATTTTCTAAATGTTAACATCTAAACCCTGAGAGACCTTTGGTCTATGTCTGGCACAGTGTCTGACATATTGTAACACTTTTACGAGTGTAGGATCAAAGTTAATATATAGTGCTTCTTCTGAAAGTTTTAAATTATAAATTTCTCTTTAGAGCATATGTTCACAAAAAATCGTAAGTAAATTTCAATTTAATGGCTGAATTGTGAAAGTTTCATGTTGAAATTGTCTGTATCAGTAAAGATAGTTTTTCTTTTCTTTTGTTTTTAGTACCACGTCTTTAAAATGGAAGAGAGTGAAGATGGTATCAGGATACTGTTGTAAACAAAATGGAGAAAGTGATTATGATGGTGATGGTCAATTTCTGGCTCAAGAGGGCTTCAAAATTTCAAGAAACTTGATTAATATAAAACCCCTATTAATGTCTATGAATATTAGAGAATTTTAAGCTTGTCTGGAAAGCGTTTGTCTTAAAAGGCCAAAGATTTGCAGGCATTTAGGAGAGAGAATGTCTGAGACTGTTGGCCTGAATTGATCCTGAACAGAGTATCTGGGAAACAGAAAACACGGTCTCCATTTTCTTCCAAATTCAACAATTGATATAGTTAGTAATTGTTATAACTCTCATATTTTGTTAGTGTGAATCACAGGGTTGTTATGTTAGAAGACCTTTCAAGCCCTTAGGAAACAAAAAAGTTATTAAACTTTTCTGGTATCGTATTGATTGTAAGTAGAAAAACACATTTCCAGACACGATTTGCTAGTTTTCTTAAAATTTGTACCACGTGATAAGTGTTCATCTCCTCATTTGTTTCTCTGTATCTGACCTCTGCAGTGACACTTTGCCAATCTGTCTTTTTTCTCAGGAAAGGTGAAAATTAAGTGGGTTGCAATTATGACTATCTTGTCAGCAAACATTGTGCTTCCAACTACATCGTACACTTTGTTCAGTTGCCAAAGAATAGTACATGTATTCCAATTATTCAGAAGTATGTAATGCTTATTATATATTCTTCTAGTATTGTTACACTTAATAAAGGTCTTTTGATGGAACTCACCTACATTGGAAAGTATTTTCCTTCCCCAAATTGCCAACTGTGTTTCCCATGTTGCTAACTCTTGCTACTTTCCACCTGCAATTCTCATGATGGCTTAATGTTGTTGATGTAAAATCACTCATAACAGATTTTACAAGGCTGTTCATATAACATGACAAAATTGATGGTGAAAATAAAATTATTGATTCATGTAATAATATAGCAAAGCCTGATATGTTATTTTATGATGGAGGTTATATAATTTTATCAAAACCAGACAGAATGCAAAGACCTGTACAGAAATGATATCATTCATAAATAAAACAATCTTAAATAGAAAATGTAGTTATAAACATGTGGAAAAAAATTACCAAAATTCATTTTCTCAAAATAAAATATTTGCTGTCTCATAAAGTAGTGTTTAGTTTCTTAAAAATGACTTCTTACTTTCATGACATTCTTTCTCTTTCCTTCAGGTGTCTGATCTAAGCCCATAAGTTTTATGATAAGTATTTCATTCCTGGTTTATTTAACGGTGTTATTTTCCCATAGTTATTCACAGTTATTATATTCATTGGGGTATAGAATTTTGAGAATAACCTAAAATCTAAACACTATAATAAAAATGAACATGATCTGCATTGTCTGTCTCTTGAATGTGCTCAGGGGCTTCACCCTCAAACCCATGAGCACCTGATTGTACCTCTCAACATGAGTGCAGTGTTGTAAATTAAGAATGATGATTTTTTTATGAATCAGTTCAAGCCCAGTTCTCCTTTACACTCTGATCAACTTACATGTGTCATCAATAAATTTTTATCCTATTCTATTTCTTCCATAGTCTGTACAATGTTATTCTAAATCCCACAATTATTCCAAAGTAGAGTTGCCAGATTCAGAAAACAAAAATGCAAGAAACTCAGTTAAACTTGAATTTCAGTTAAACAACAAATTTTTGTGTGTGTATAAGCAGGCAATATTTGTGTATTTGCATGCAAAATTTTTCTGCAATATTTGGGACATATTTCTACTAAAAAATTATTTGTTTATATCTGAAATTGAAACGTAAGTAAGCCCCTTGTATTCTGCCTGGTAACTCCAATTCATGGGATCTATTGTCCTCCCCAATCCAGGCTCAGCATCAGTTAACTCAGGAGCCTCACTTGAGTGAGAACAGGAACCAGACAAGGATGCACACTTTCACCACTCCTATTTGACATAGTACTGGAAGTCCTAGCCAGAGCAATCAGTCAAGAAAAAGAAATAAGAGGGACCCAAATTGGAAAGGAAGAAGTGAAACTGTCACTATTTGCAGATGACATGATTTTATACAGAGAAAACCCTAAAGAATCCACCAGAAAACTTTTAGAAGTAATAAACGAACACGGTAAAGTTGCCTTCACATTTATATTTATATTTCAAGTAACCTTGAGAACACAACCAAACATTCACCAACCTCAAAAGAAGAATATGAAGGAATGTTAGGTTTTTTCTTTATTTTGATGTTGTACATATGATTTTTTCTAAACTCTAGATTGAATTAATTGGAGACAATATTGCTGCTTGCATCCAGGGCAAGTGATACAGGAAAATAATTTTTAAAATTCTTTAGTGAAATTTTCACAATAGGTTCTGATGTTAGATATATCTTGCTTAAGAGTTAAAGGAGGTATGGAAACAAGGTGTCTGTTGACAGAAGAATGGATAAAAAATGTGATATATATACACATATTGTATATAGATACATATACAAAAGAATGTCATTCGGCCTTAAAAACAAGGAAATCCTTCTATTTGTGCCAACATGGATGAACTTGGAGTTCATTATGTGAAGTGAAATAAGCAAAACGGAGGACGACAAATACTCTTTGGTATCATTTATGTGTGAAAAATATAAGAAAATCATTCAATCTTATAGAAACAGAGAGTTGAATGTGTTTCCCAGGGACTGCAGTGTGAGGGAAATAGAGAGAAATTAGTAAAAGCGTACAAACATTCAGTTATAAGATAAATAAATTCTGGAAATCTAATGTATAACAGGGTGCAACTATAATCAATAACACTGTATTTTTTAATTGAAATTTGTTAAGAGGGTAGAAAATAAATGTTCTCACCAAAGTATGTATGTATATAAGTATGCATGAATACATAAATAGATAAATAGATAAATAAATAAATAAATAAATAAATAAATAAATAAATAAATAAATAAGTAAACATCTCATCACTTAAAACAGAAGAGTTAAAGGGAATAATCTTTAGTACTGGTGACCTAAGTATTTTTCAAGTTTTTCGTGTGTGCTCCTGTGTGAAGGACAGTCTCAAGAAAAGGATCAATGTTTGTTCATTTTGATGCCACCACATGGAAATCATAAGGTGGAGAAAAGTTGTGTTTATGCTCTTGATAATTTAGTTGAACTTTAGAAATTCCCTACTGAGATGAACAGAGTTTTCATAAAGGGTATGTGAGATGGAAACTAACCTGGGAGAGAGTCAAGACGATTTTGAGGAGATAACATTAAGAGGACTTATGCTAAGCATAATAATAGCCCCCAAAATATGTCAACATATTGCTTCTCAGTACCTATCAATATATTAGATTATTTGAAGAAGAATTAAACTTGTAGGTTGAATTAAAGTTATTAATAAACTGACTTTAAGATAGATTAGCTTGGATTATCTGGATGGGCCCAACGTAATCACAAAGGGCCTTAACTGTGGAACAATGGGTCAAGAGACACAGTGCCTGAGTGATGCTATGTAAAAAAGACTCAATTGCTTATTGCTGGCTTTGAAATTATAAGGGTCCTACAAGCCAAGAAATATGTGGCCTCTATAAGTATGATAAGTAAAGGAAATAGATTATCCCTAAAGTCTCCATATAGGAATGAAGCCCTGCAGAGACCTTGACTTTAAACTAGTGAAATCTTTTCAGGCTTCAGACTGCCAAAACTGTAGATAAAAATTTTCTGTTGTTTAAATCATCAAGTTATTAGTAAATTATTACAGAAGTAACAGTAAACAAATATAGGATTTGAATATTGTCATGTCCCATTAGGACTTTTTAAAAAAACAGATTGACATTAAGGGACTCCAGTCTCCTTTCACATGAAACCCCCCAAAAAATTGCTTAAAATTCTTGAAATTACTCCATTATCTCTCTCAAGCGTTGGTTATAGAAAATAAGTCAGAATTTTACAAATTCCAGAAAACGTGGAAACATTCTCTTCTGTTTTGGTGAATCTTTTCCCACTTACTTCACTTCACTTGCACAAAAAACACTGAATAATTTTTCTGTGCCTATCACTGTTATGGGTGGTAAATATTAAACAAAAGAAGGAAAAATAGCAAAGAAATGCTTACTAAAGAGGAATACCCAGGAATTAAAGAAGTATAGATAATGGACACCTTACTCAGGCATGATTATGAGTCAAAATGTAATATGTAGGTTTTACATACCTATTATTTATCAAATCTATTATAATATTACACATGTAAAATAATAGTGAGGCTGATTATTTTAGAATTTATAGGAGATATTTAGGATATATCAAAAATTATTGGATGAAATAAAAAAGATGATAAATATGACTTTGACCAAGAAATAAATAATATTGATGTTTTTTATTTTTTTCAGACAAACAAAATATACGTTTCATCTTTGCCATTAAGATGAACACACTTTCCACTCACGTTACCATTAAGAAAAGCTTCTTTTCCAAGCTGCCATTGGATCCTCAACGAACAGCTTCCTCCTTTTCTTCTGAATCTTCACAATTCTGTGTCTTAGGCAGAAGTCTACGTACATCACCAACAGTCCCCTGACCCTCATGTGCATACTGATGCTTCTCGTTTTAGTATTTTTGGTGTCGCCAGACATTTTAGTAACTAAATTTTTGGAAGGACTTCAAATGTAAGGTGTATTTTCTTGTAAGCAGGGTGATTAGATGTATCTCCATCTGTAGTCCTCCTGAGCATGCTCTCGGCTATTACCATCAGCCCCAGCACATCCTGGTTGGCTAGGTGGACACATAAATTCACAAATTAAATTGTGCATATTTTCTTCTTCCTATGGTCCTTAAGTGTATCTTGCAATGGTAACCTGATCTACACTGTTGCTTCTTCCAATGTGATCCAGACTAATCTTCTGATTCTCAGTAAACACTGCTCACTTTCCCCAGTGATCTCTACTCATCAGTGGCCTGTTTCCCACTCTGATATCCAGGGACTACTTCTTTGTAGGAATTATGCTGGTCCCAAGTACGTATATGATGATTCACTTATTCAGGCATCCGATATGGCCCCAGCACATTCACAGCAACAGCCTCTCCCCAAAAGCCTCTAGAGAGAAAAGGGCCACCCAGACCATCCTTCTGCTGGTGAGTTTCTTTGTGATCATGTACTAAGTGGACTTCATCTTTTCATCCTCTTCATCCTTGTTATGAGAAGATGATCCAGTCTTCTCAGATGTCCAGTGGCTTGTGCTCAATCTCTATGCTGCTGCCTATGCTTTGGTGTTAATCGGTTCTGACAAAAGCATAGTCAACATTTAAAAAAAAATAAGTTGTAAAGGTAACATCAATTTTTAACATTCCTAATGAAAAGTTGTCTTGACAATAGATCTTCTGTCATCAATTAAAAGTACTGCTAGGAGCCTGCACCATGGTGTAGTGGTTAATTTGGCGTGCTCCACTTCGGTGGCCCAGGTTCATGGGTTTCAATCCCAGGAGGAAACCTACAGCACTCATCAGCCATTCTGAGGCAATGACCCACATACAAAATAGAGGAAGATTGGCACAGATGTTAGTTCAGGGCTAATGTTCCTCAAGTAAAAAAAAGAGGAAGATTGGAAACAGGTGTGAGCTCAGGGCAACTATTCAGTAG
This sequence comes from Diceros bicornis minor, assembly GCF_020826845.1. NCBI lineage: Eukaryota > Metazoa > Chordata > Mammalia > Perissodactyla > Rhinocerotidae > Diceros > Diceros bicornis. The sequence continues at coordinate 4,924,599 of NW_026690900.1, forward strand.
CAAAAAAAAATAAAAATTATTGCTAGCACAGATTTTGCCCTCTGATTTAACTAAAATGTATGGAATTATAGTTTAATATATCTAGATACCGAAACCTGTGATAGAAATTTCTTTGTGTTTATTTCATTCTGTATTCAACTTGTTTGGATATTCTCATATGTTTACAAGTTTCCTACACTTTTATTTTGATTTTGAAATCTTCATAGAGGGAAAATTTTTCTTCATGTTCAAGTGTACACTTTAGAAGCTTCTTTGGAAATCAAATTTTGACTTGTGAAATTATTTTGTTTTACACTTGTTCATTTAAAATATTTTAGCTAACTATTGAATTATAGCTTGAATATGTTTTTCCCCTGAACACTTAATGTTTTATTTCTATGGATTATGGCTATTAAAACTGGAGAAGTTCAGAGGCCGGCCTGGTGGCATAGTGGTTAAGTTCATGTGTTCCACTTTAGTGGCCTGGGGTTCATGAGTTCGGATCCCAGTCATGGACCTACACCCTGCTCCTCAAGTCATGCTGTGACAGCATCACACATGCAAACTAGACGGAGATTGACACAGATGTTAGCTCAGGGCCAATCTTCCTCACCAAAAAAAATCAAAAAACACTGGAGAATTCGTTGTCATCTTTGTAGGTTATCTCTCCTGTTACTACTTTCAAGCATGTTTCTTCTCTTTGTGTTAGGACGTTTGACTCATATTTTTGTTCCACTATTTCTCTTTATTTATTTATTTTATGATGCAAAACATTTATGGATATAAAGACCCGTGTTTGATTTCAATTTTAGAAATATATAGATAATTGTTTATTTCATTGTTTCTTTTCATTCTGTCTCTCTTTTAAATTTCAGTTTTATAGAGGTACAATGGACAAATAAAGTTGTAAGATATTTAATGTGTACATTATGATGATTTAATATACCTATACATTGTAAAAGGATCCCCCCATCTAGTTAATTAACACATCCATCCCTTGACACATTTATCTCCTTTTATTGTTGAGAATATTTAAGCTCTACTCTCTTAGCAAGTTTCAATTATACAATACAGTGTTAGCAACTATAGTCACCATGATTTACATCATATCCCCAGACCTTATTCGTCTTAGAGATGACAATTTGTACTCATTTACCAACATCTCCCTATTTCCCCCAACCCCAGCCCACTTTTCAACTCTCTGTTTCTATAAGTTTGACTTTTTTATTCAGATTCCACATGTAAGCAATACCAGGCATTGCCTTTTTCTCTTTGGCTTGTTTCGTTTAGCATAGTGCCCTCGTATTCTATCCATGTTGTTGAAAATAGCAGGATTTTATTCTTACTCATGATTGAATAATATTCTATGGTATACACCACATCTTTACCCATTCATCTGTTGATAGATACTTCGATTGTTTTCATATCTTGCCAGTGTTAATAATGTTGCAATAATCATGGGAGTGTAGATACCTCTTCAAGATTTTGTTTTCATCTCCTTTGGATACATACCTAGAAGTGGGATTGCCTAATATTAGTGGGATTTCTTAGATTATTAGTTATAATGAGCGCCTTTCATGTACTTGGACATTTGCATGTCTTCCTCTGCCCATTTCTTAATCAGCTTTTTTGGCTTTTTATTTTTGCTATTGAGTTTTCTGTGTTCTTTATGTAATTTGGATATTAACCTCTTATCAGACATACCATTTGCAAATATTTTATCCCATTCCATAAGTTTCCTTTTATTTTTTTAGTGGTTATCTTTTTTCTGCAGAAGATTTCTAGTTTCAGTAGTCCCGATTGTTTAGTTTTTTCTTTTTTTGCTTGTGCTTTTGCTGTCAAATCCAAAACATTGTTGCTAAGATTGACGTCAAGGAGCATTCCCTTTATATATTCTCTAAATCTCATGATCCAGTTAGATATGTTTTCTTTATTCTCTCTGCAGTCATCAAGTCTCTCTAACTGAAGTTGTGTTGCATTCGACTGTGTCTCTCTGTGTTCTGCACTTTGAATGGATTCACTTTGCTTAATATTCCCGTTCACTCATCTTCTCATCAGCTTGATCTAATTTAATGTTTAAGCCATACATTAAAATTTTTAACTTAAAATATTTTAACTCTTTAATTTATATATTTTTTCCAAGTATAGTTTGTCAAGTATTTTTTTATCATTCCTCATTATTTGATTTCCAATATTTCCATTTTTGTTTGTTTTAAAATTTTAAACATAATTCTAACATCTATTTTTACAGGCCCTTTTTCCTTAAGTTGTTCTCCTGTGTGTTTCCTAATTTCTTATTGTGCTGTCACACGTGGGAGACCTTCCATGGGGAATTGCTCTAGTCCGGATCTGTTTGATTTGTGTTGCTCTGGAATCAAGGTGGACGCCCCACCCAGATAGAAGGGCTGAGTGATCACCCAGCATCTGGAGGAAGAACTGACTTCCCTGTTTCATTACTACTCTGGATAATTTTGTTTACTTCTGTTCCTGTAAAGTTCCCACAAGTTCATTTCAATTCTGTGGGACCTTTTAAGGATTATTGTAACTTCCTAAAGATTTTCCATTGTCAGAAAGAGATTTCTTCTCTGTTGTTCTTCAAAATTACAGACATCGAAGTGATACACATGAGTAAAATATTTCACACAGATATTTTGTGAGAGGTAACAGTGCCTTGAGTTGTTGAAATCTTGAGTTTCTTGATTGAGGCACATACACCCTGCAATATACCATATGACTGTAAGTTGCAGAGTGTGCTTATTATATTTTTATGTTTAATTGAACAAATATTTAATAAGAACCTACTTTCTGTCAAACACTGTGCTAAGCACCAAAACTTCATGTTCCCACAGCACAGCAATATGCTCAGAAATTAAAACCAAGAATGGAGTCATTGTCACAACCTTATAAACTGAGGGCTGGTAGGAAGGGGATAAAGTAGATGCAAGTGATTCCCGTGCCAGAAAATGCACCCACCAGAAACTTTTTTCCACTGAACAAGTCTCCACTAAGTGGTTGTTTTAAAGCATCTCAATATTTATTGAGAAGAAAATTGTCATCTCTACACCCCATGCACTGGTGCCTGGTAGACATTCAAATATTATGAACAGGATTTTTAAAAATGCAGGTGTAAAGGATATTCATATTTGGACTATAAAACACTTTTTTCATTTAATATGGTTGCAATAACCCTTAAGAAAGATATGGCAGCTAGTCTTTTGGTGTAGTGGTTAAGTTTGTATGCTCTGCTTCTGTAGCCCAGGGATCACAAGTTTGGATCCCAGGTGCAGACCTACACACCACTCATCAAGCCATGCTGTGGCAGCATCCCACATACAAAATAGAGGAAGATTGGCAACATATGTTAGCTCAGGGTTACTTTTCCTCCCCGAAAAAAAAAAGTAAGATATACATATCCCTGCTGTGACTGCATAAATATTTCAGGCAGACCTATTTCTGGATCCTTAAGCTAGATCCAGAAATCTAGCTTCTTCCAGAAGTCTAGATTCTTCCAGAAATCTTCCAGTTGCCCACAATCTTTCAATGCCAGAGAAACAAGAGGAGATTTCTATTCTGGAGAGGAGAGAGCAGGTGACACAACTGGCTTGGAAGCACAACAAATTGCACCTGCATTTACAGAAGCAACACAGAAAGGAGAATGTCCTAGTCTTATTTTGTCTCACACACACACTTGGGACCATGTGGTCTCATCCCTGCCCTAGTTGTCCTTGTCCAAATTGGAGAGGCTTACACACAAGTCATGGAGTTCATTGATCTTCCTGTCCAGCACCTCTAGGAAGTTCTTCAATTTTACCTTCAGGTGGCATGGTTGCTAGTTACTTTCCTTAGTGTCTGTCTTTAGAGAAAGCACTCGGTCTTCCAGGTGCTCTTGATTCTCGCTCTTTGCTGCCTCTAACTTCTCAGAGATGTATTCACGCTCTGACATGAGCTGCGGTTTGATTTCACTTTGTTTTCAGAGGTCTTTTAACCCTGTCTTCTTTTCTCAGAGTTCTGACCCCAGATCCTCAATTCTTCTCTTCAACTGGGTATTCTTCTCCTTCTCTATGTTTATCTCACTGCTTTATTCTTCCAAGTCCTCAATATTCTTCTATAGCCAGTCATTCTCTTCAAGGCAGATAAAGAGCTGCCCCTTCCACTGCTCCACACTAGCCACTGACTCCTGAAATGCCATGGGCAGCCAGATATTGCTCTCCTGCAGGGGCTGCAGCTTATTCTCCTATTTCTACACATTGACAGCACTCTATGTCACAAATCAGCTTGTCCTTCTCAGACTTCAGCTGTGTGTCGAAGGTAGCCATATGAGAGGCCTTTTCATTGTGTATCCCATTGACACTGTAAACCTGAGTAGAGGGTGAACTTCCACACCCAGATTCTTGGGAATGATTACTCAAGGATTTGATTTTCTCCTGGGACTTGTTTCTGGTTACTTTGGCAGCATCTTTTACCTCCTAAAATTTCTCTGCAAACTTTGTCAGCTACTGTTCAGGGGAAAAACACAAACCAAACACCACTTTGGCTCTACTGTTGGTCCACTGCCCAAACTTCTGTGATATTTTAATTAAAGTAATATTAAGTGTGCTTGTGTTGTTTATAATCACTTTGGCTCCTTAAAAACTTAGGATCCAATAGTTGTTTTTGTGACACCTAGAAGTAGGATATGGTGGCTTCCTGCTCACTTGCTGACACCCAGTTCTTGGTGATGGAGTCCACCTGGAAGACATGCTTGGATGGTGAAGATGGGCTGTTCTCTCATCTTCTGCACTGCTTTTCTCAGTTACTCGCCACGCAGCACATAAGGTGGCCTGTGCCCACACGGCTCAGCCCTGGCACCTCTCAACTCTGTGAAGCTGCTGCTCTCGCCACCTCCAGGTGCAGCAGGGAATGTGCCACCAGGGGCAAGGTGATAAAGTTGCCCAGCTCCCTAATCAGGATCGTTACATATCCTCATGGTTTCCAGCACCAGGGCCCCCGACTGTGACTAATTTTTGGTATTTGAAAGTCATATTATGTTGTGCACAAGTATCAAAGTGTTAAAGCTTCATTTTAGTGATGGGTAAGAGAAAATGTTCAGAATCCATGAATTTCCTGTCATGTTAAGCTAGTAATTGGCAGAATTAGTCACCTGAATTCAGGCCCCTTGATTCCTTTCATTATGCTTCCACTTAACAGTTCTCTGATTCCTTAAAGTAATCTTAATTTAGATATTTTATTTAATCCAGAAGTTATTTAAAAGAATGTTTTAAGTGAAACCAGCTTGAGGTCATATGTTACTTTTTAAAAAAAATTTTGTTTATTGCAGTAACATTGGTTTATAACATTGTATAAATTTCAGGTGTACATCATTATACTTCTATTTCTGAATAGATTACATCATGTTCACCACCCAAATACTAATTACAACCCATCACCACACACTTGTGCCGAATTATCCCTTTCACCACCTCCCTACCCACTTCCTCTCTGATAACCTAAGTGCCCATCAAGGGATGGATGGATAAAGAAGATGTGGTATATATACACAATGGAATACTACTCAGCCACAACAAACGATGAAATCCAGCCATTTGTGACTACATATATTACTTTTTGTTTACAGTTTAATTGATAGTTTCTATTGTCATTTCAGAGTGGCTACTGCAGAGTTTCTGCTTTCATGAAATTGTTGACAATTTGAAGCCTAAAACCTTTCCATTTTTAAGGAGATTTCTCTGGATATTTAAAAATAACGTGTATCTTCTGTTTACTTGTTGAAAATACTGTCCATCTGTCTATCAACTCAACTACAATAGTAACACTCTTTAATAGAGTCATATAACCATCTTTAAGATCATTTATTTGTTGTATAACTCTGCACAATATAGTTGACATAGGTCTAATTGCTTATCTTTAGAAAATCCTAATTATTAGGATCACCCTTGGCTAGTGTCTGGGAATGTAGATTTTGAAATCGGCTTGCATGTTTTGTTATTGTTGACTTTTAAGTTTTCTTTGAATATTTTGAAAAACAGTCCTTTATTAAATATGACTTCTGCAAATATTTTCTCCCAGTCTGTGGCTTCTCTTTTTGTTCTCTTGATAGTGTCTACAGGAGAATAAGAAACTTTAATTGTAATGAAACCTAGCTTATCAATTCTTTTATTCCTGGATTGTGCCTTTAATGTCATATCTAAAAAGTCATTACGAAATTCATTTTTAGTTATGTTTTTATTTTTTTTTAATTTTCTTTTTGTAAGGAAGATCAGCCCTGAGCTAACATCCATGTTAATCCTCCTCTTTTTGCTGAGGAAGACCAGCTCTGAGCTAACATATATTGCCAATCCTCCTCCTTTTTCCCCCAAAGCCTCAGTAGATAGCTGCATGTCATAGTTGCACATCCTTCTAGTTTCTGTATGTGGGACGTGGCCTCAGCATGCTGTAGAAGCAGTGCATCAGTGCGCACCCAGGATCCGAACCCAGGCTGCCTGTAGCGGAGTGCACGCACTTAACTGCTAAGCCATAGGGCCGGCCCCACCAAATCCAAAGTCATCTAAATTTTGCTGTTATCATGTAGGAGTTTTATACTTCTGTGTTTTATATTTATGATTCACGTTGTATTAATTTTGTGAAAGGCTTGCAGTCTGTGTCTAGACGATTTTTTCTTTTCCTTTTCTTTCTTTTTTTTTTTAATAAGGAAGATTAGCCCCGATCTAACATCACTTGCCAATCTTCATTTATTTGCTTGAGGAAGATTAGCTCTGAGCTAACATCCATGTCACTCTTCCTCTACTTTTTATATGTGGGTCACCACAACAGCGTGGCTGACAAGTGGAGTAGGTCCAGACCCATGTTCTGAACCTGTGAACTAGGGCCATTGAAGTGGAACATGCCAAACTTAACCACTATGCCATGGCCCGGCCTCTGTATTCATTTTTTTAACGTGTATGTCCAATTCCAGCACTATTTGTTGAAAATATCGTTTCTCCATTGAATTGTCTTTGCTCCCTTGTCAAAATCAGTTCACTATATCTATGTGCGTCTATTTCTGGCCTTTCTAACTTATGTCACAGATATATTTGTCTATTCTGCCAGTGCCAGAGTGTCTTGATTACTGAAGTGTAAAATAATTCTTGAAGTTTCATAATGTCAATCCTCCAAATTTGTTCTTCTCTTTCAATACTGTGTTGGCTATTCTGAGTCTTTTGCATTTCATTATAAAGTTTAGAATCAGCTTTTGATATCCACAGAATAACCTGATGGCATTTTGAGTGGGATTGTATTGATTCTATAGATCAAACTAGGAGACATGCCATCTTGACAATATTGAGTCTTTCTATCCGTGAACATGAAATGTATTTCCATTTATTTTGTTCTTTATTTTATTAGCTTTTTAGTTTTCTTCGTATATATCTTGTGCATATTTTGTTAGATTTATCCCCAAATATTTCATTTTTCTGAATGCTAAGGTAAATGGTGTTCTGTCGTTTATTTACAAAATCCTCTTCTTCATTGTTGATATATAGGAAAGCAGTTTACCTTTGTATATTGATCTTCTATTCTGCAAAGTTGCTATTAACACTTATTAGTTAAAAATCTCTTTTAGTCATTTTTTTGCATTTTCTACATAGGTAATCATATCATCTACATAAAATAGGAGGTAATTTTATTTCTTCCTTCCAAATCAATATATCTTTTATTTCCTTTTCTTGTCTTACTGCATTAGCTAGGACTTTTAGCATGATGTTGAAAATATATGGTGAGAGGGGACATCCTTGCTTTGTTTCGGATCTTAGAGGGAAAGTGTCTAGTTGCTCACCATTAAATATGATATCTATAGGTTTTTTTTGAAGATATTCTTTATCAAGTTGAAGAAGAACACTATATTCCTAGTTTATTGAGCGTTCTTATCATCAGGGTGTGTTGTGTTTTGTCATATGCTTTTTCTGCATCAATTGATATAATTATGTAATTTTTCCAGCATTTTTGAGATATAATTCACATAACATTGTGTAAATTTAAGGTATACAACATGTTGATTTGATATACTTATATATTTTAAAATGGTTACCAACATAGTGTTAGTTAACACCTCCAACATTTCACTTAATTACCATTTCCCTTTTGTGAAGAGAACATTTAAGATTGTCTCTTATCAACTTTCAAATATATAATTCTGTATTATTGACTATAATCATCATTCTGTACATTAGATCCCCAGAACTTATTCATCTTAAAACTGGCAGTTTGTACTCTTTGACCAACTGGCCCTCATTACCCCCAGTCTCCAACCCCTGGTAATGAACATTCTACTCTAGTTCTGTATGAGTTAAGCTTTTTTTAGATTCTACATATAATTGATAGCATACCATACAGTCATGCATTGCTTAACAACAGGGATATGTTCTGAGAAATGCACCATTAGGTGATTTTGTTATTGTGTGAACATCATAGAGTGTACCTACACAAACATAGGTGGTATAGCCTGATATACACCTAGGCTATATGGTACTAATCTTACAGGACCAGTATTCTGTAGATGGTCCATCATTGACGAAAATGTCATTATGCGGCACATGACTGTATTTGTGTTTCTCTGTCTGACGTACTTAACATAATGCCTTCAAGGTCCATCCATGTTGTCACAAAGTCAGAATTTCCTTCTTTCTCCTGGCGGACTATTACTCCATTCTGTATATATACCACATCTTCTATACCCATTCACCCATTGATGGACAGTTTGGTTTTTTTTCATATATTGACTGTTATGAATAATGCAGGAAAGAACATGAAAATGGAGATATCGCTTTGAGATCCTGTCTTCATTTCTTTTGGATATATACCCATATGCACGGATTGCTGCATAATATGGTAGATCTATTTTTAATTTTTGCAGGAACTTCCATACTATTTGTATAGTGATTTCACAAATATACATTCTCACCAACAGTGCCCATCATCACACTTTCTCCATATTTTCACCAACATTTGTTATCTCTTATCTTTTTGATGATAGTCATTCTAACAAGTGTGAGGTGATATCTCATTGTGGTTTTGATTTGCAAATTTTTATTTGTCCTTGTTCTATTTGGTTTAATTTCAAATATGCCTCATAATGTCTTCTACTCATTACTTACTCTTTAAAAAATTAAAATTATTTGTGCTTTTTTCTTAATCTGGTATCCAATCTCTCACACTACTTGAGTTCTAATTATGAATTTTATGGTTTCAGAAGATTATTGAGTCAGATGATTATTGGTACATACTTTGTAATTTGGTTATTAGAGCTTATGTTATGTGCCATAATAAAGTTAACGACACTATTTTGCTCCTCTAAGGTCTAAGGGTCTTAATGATAGATTGGTAGACAGAAAATATGAATTTACTTAATTCATAAGCTATGCCACAGCTGAGAATTTTTCAAAATCACGTCTTGGTTTAGGTTTTCATAAACTACACACAATGAACGAATATAACTCAGAACCAATATGAAGTCAGGTCCTTTTTTTCCTACACAGTTGAAGTATCAAGAATAAAATAGATTTGCTCCACTGTGCAATATTATTGCCAACTTCTTTTTCACACATATTTTATCTTAAAGTAAAAATTCTGGAAGTGTTAGCTTCATGTAGGTATCTTCAGTTTCCATTTCCAGAAAATATGCAAATATGCAAATAGCAAATATGGAAATATTTGCTAAATATTAGCAAAAAAAATTGCTGATATTTCTCTTTTGCCTCCATGGATGACATAAACTCACATTTCAGGTTAATATTATCAGGAAATCCATTCAGTGGAACCCACGTTTCCTGGTTGTTTTTCAATGTGGCTTGATAATTCTCTTTATTTTAATCCCTAGAGTGTTCTCCTATTATCTTATAGAATCAACTAGACATTTAAATGAATATTATTTTATATATCATTCATTATTTGAAAATTCTGTGTGTATTAATTTCCTTATTGACTGAAACAACAGTATTGCCAAACATAACTTAAAAAAACCTTTCCAGACTAACTTCAAAAAACATTTCTTGTAGGATATCAGAGCCCATTTAAAACTACTGGTTTTGTGAATCCAGAATGTTGTGGGTTTTTTTCCTGATCTATTCTTTTCTTATAGCAATTCACTTGTGTTTTTGTCTAGTACATTTACAATTTTATTTTTTAGACAATAATATCTGATCCATTTGTGCTTTTTCCTTATTTATACAGTACAAAAGAGATCCAATTTTCTCAGACCAGTTCTTTTAAAGTCTATTTTCCCTCACTTATTTGAGAGGTCGCCATTGTCATACATTAAATTTCCATATTCTACTGGGTTTATTTCCAAATTTCCTATTCTTTAATGTCTTTTATTTCATGTCCCAATATCCAACTTCTTTAATTAAAGTCCGTTTAGGGTCTATTTTAATGCTGTTAGGGCTAGCACAGTGGTTGTTTTTGTTTTTAGAATGTTTGTCTTGCTTGTTTGTTCTATTTCTATAGCTATAGAGAAAGAAACTCAACTCAGATGTTTATGGATATGGGCTTATTTTAAAATTAATTTAGCAAAAATGATCTTTTTTATCAAGAACCTTACTAATCAGAACATGGTTTATCATACCATTTACTTAAATCTATTTTGTTTCTTTCAATGCATTTCAGAGTTTTATAGACTCTCCTCATATATGATTACTCATTTATAGTTTCTTTTCTGTTTTGTTATTGCAATAAGAATCTTCTATCTCCTAACTGGTTTTTGTTTTCACATATAAAGTATATTAATTTTTTGTGTTAACTTAATGACATTCTAATTTACAAAAATTATCTAATTGTTTTAGTATTTTCTTCTGTTTTGGTGGGATTTTCAAATATCAAATTGTATTATCTGTAGGAGAGAGATCACTTAACTTATTTGTTTACAATTTAATGACTTTTTTATCTCTTACCTGATTACCCTAGATATATTTTAGTAATTAGTCTGTTTTAAATGTCTCTTTCCATTGAGATCAATTTGCCAAATTGTATTTTGTGGAAAATACAGATTTGTATAAATTTTCAATTTTATATCCAGGAAGTTTTCCATGTAAACTCTTACAATTTTTAAGCATTGCCTGTTTTGATGTTTTTTGCTCCTCTTTTCATTTTTAAATTTGTGCATATTTCTTTCTTATTTAATAGTTTACTTAATAGCTATTCTATTATCATGAAGATATAGCTATTCTAGCTATACACACAATGCATTCAGCCTGTTTCTATTGAATGAAACTTTAACCCTTGGAAAAAATTTCAGTACCTGCTACAAATAGGAGACTTTCATGTTTGCATAACATCCTTAGGTGATTCACTAATGAGATTACTCTGCTCCCAATTTCCAGCTATACAAGGCTTTGCGGGTGAATTTTTCAATGATTTTTGCATCTAAAATAAATGTCTAATTTTATATAACTAAAAAGCAAGCATCATCATAACAAAATATATATTTTAGTACTTAAAAAGAGCTTTTGCTACTATGTAGATTCTTCTTTTCCCTCTGTCTTCAAAGTGATTGAGTGGAAGTTATTTTTAAAGGGATTGCTACTGTTCTTCTAACTGTTACTAGAAATTCCAGTGGTAGAACTCAGCTTGTATCTTCACAAATCCATTCATGATATATTATGGAGCATAACACCTTAGCCTGTAATCATGAACTTGAGTTTGTATTGTGATTCTGTCGTTTTCTGGTTCTGCCATCGTAGAAGGCTACTACTCGTCCCTGAAGCCTTAATGTCTGTAAAAAGTGTAATAATGGTATCTATCTTATACATTTCTGTGAAGATTATAGATAGGAGTAGGCATGAGAAATTTAGCAGAGTGTCTGGTAACTCATGAGTGCTCATTAATATAACCTAGTATTAGTTGCTCTCCAAGACAAGACCAACAACAAAAAAAAAAGAGACAAAATTGATGCATTGAAACGAAGAGGTACAATCTATTGACAGTGAAAATTAACAGACAATATCCATGAGGACGATCAGATATTGAACTTAGCAGACAAATATTTTAAATCAACTCTATTAAATATGGTCAAACACATAAAAGAATCCACGGACAAAGATGTAGAGAAAACCAGAAGAATAATGTGTCTACAAATAAAGCATATCATTGCACAGATAGAAATTATAGAAAACAACCAAAAAGACATTTTGGAGCAGTAAAGCACTGATGTGGTCAAAAGCTTGTTTATGAATCATTTTACAATTTCCATGAGACAGTCTCCCATGCCCCTACTTACTGAATCACCTTTGGTTAGGAGTGAAGGAATTTACCTCAGGAGGTTATCAATGACTTTACTCTCCTGCCTACATATTCCTTGAGGCATACCATACCTTGAAATGTGAGGACACTCATTCATCAGCTCCCATGCCCTAATCTTTGAGACTAATCCGATAACCTAATACTTTTGCCTTTGGCATTTCTATAGAATAGTAAAAATAGCTAAAAATCATATAGATTGGCCCCACACAGACATTTAAATGCAGCTCTTTATTGTTCATGGGTCCTGTGCCCACGCTGAACACAAAATAAAGATGCATGAATGAACAAGTGGCTCATGTCTGAAAACTCATTTTAGACTCAGAACTCAGCGACCCCATATCAGCACTGTAACTGAAGTTAAAAATTTCATAGCTTTCAATAGCAGATTTGATTTCACAGACTAAAAGTGAAAATGATTATATAGGTAAACTGAAATTATTCAACCTGAGAACAGTCAAGAAAAGAGAATAAAGAGAAACAAACAGTTTAAGGCGCTCAGACTAAAAGCATACCACAATACACATAGTGGGAATCCCAGTTAGAGAGAAGCTAGAAACAAGTGCAAAAAAAAATTATTTGAAGAAAAAATCATTAAAAAAATTCCCAAATATGATAAAATACACAAATCCACACATTCAAGGAGCTCAATGAACTCCAGGAAAGTTAAGTTCAATGATATCCACAGTGAGATATGTTATGACAAAAATTGTCAAGACACAAAGAGAGAATATTAAAAGCAGAAAGAGGAAAGTGGCTCGTCACATACAAATGTTCCTCAAAGAGATTAGTAACAGATATCTCATCAGAATCCATAGAGATCAGTAGGAAGTAGAATGACAGGTTTAATGTGTTAAAAAGAGGAAAAAGTTCCGCCAAAAATTCTTTATGTCAAAATGACACTTCATAAATAAAGAAAATATGACAGAGTAGGAAGCCCCTCGAATCTGTCTTCCCTCCTAGATAAAAATTGTACTTGCATAATGTGTCTGATGTAAGTATTTAGGAACTCTGAGTTTATTGAAGGCTTACAACTTCCAGGGGAACGCTTTCATGGTAAATTGTGGTCAATTTAGGTCAATCTCAGCTCTTAGCACAATAAGACCTATCAATCTCTCATCTCCAGTCCCAAGCTAGGCAGCAATACTTATGTTCCTGGATCAGTTGGCACACAGCTTTCACGAGCCAGAATCAGCCAAAATGACCCTGTCCTCCAACTATCAGGAATCTGTGCTCTAATTGCTGATTGCTGCTTCTGATCTCAGAGATGCAGATAAAGACAGAGGAAGCCTTTTTTGGCGCACTTCTTCCTAATGTTGCAAGCCCCTGGCCCTCTGGCTAAAGTGAGTTTTCGGGCACTTCAAGTGCCTAAACATTTTCCCTTCACGTCCAATTTCTCTTTTTTCCCTTTTGGAAGCCAGAAATTAATAACTAGGACAAAAAAATACACAATTGAATATACAGAAATACCCTCCCTCTGTGGTCAGATCCCCATCCCCTTAGATCTGGTAATATCATCTTTTTAGTTGCCCCACTAGTCCTAAGGCTGGTCTAACTTTCAGATGGTGTTAACCTCTGGGTTCCCTCTCTGTCCCCTATTTATCTGTTTAGCCCCTTTAGGGTATTTTTTTATGGAAATTACTTTATTTCTACTGAATAGTATTGAATGCCTGCTTTTGCAAGCAACAAAACTTATTTTTCCCCCAATTACAATAAGAACTAATGGCTATAACTCTTTACTTTTTTGTTATTTTAAACACCACCTCTTGTTTTATGATTCAGTGTCACCAATTCATGGGTTAATAAGAAAACAGCCCTTCTGTGGACTTTTTGGTAGACAAATTACCCTCATAATACAGGCTTTGAGAACATCAAGAAAAACAAAGGGACATACATATTGCTGAAAAATTTAAGCTTTCTTGTCAGCAGATAATTTTAATACTATAGAATTGACATTTCCACTCTGATGGAGTAGAACGACTTTTTAATATATTTTTGTGTTTAGCTTTTACATCACTCAAAGGAATTTTTCTTAATCTGATTTTCCTCAATATCTTAATATTTTCCATGATAATAGGATCTTACTGGCATTTTAAATCTTGGCAGAGTTCCATGCTATGTATAACAGTAGTATAAAGAGTAGCTGTGTAATAGTCTAAGAACTAATAAACCTATTTAGATTTCCTAACACCAAAAAATACGTTAGATTTTGGGGAAAATAGAACAAAGAGAATTAAATATTGGTATATCAATATCTGTGCAGGCAAACAGAGTGACCAGTATACTTACTTTGATAAGCGCTTACACCAGTGATGGACACTAAAGTCCTTTATTGAAAAAGGAAATGTTAACCAAGATGGTAAAACTATTACTTGGTTTCTGGAAAAGTGTCTCATAAGCCTTAATTTTTGATAAAGGAAAAAGAAACCCACTACTCTTCTCAGCTTGACAAGATAGATGCTCCTCAGTGTATGATGGGGTTACATCCCGATAAACCCATTGTAAGTTAAATATATTGTAAGTCAAAAATGTACTTAATACATGGGGCCGGCCCGGTGGCGCAAGCGGTTAAGTGCGCGCGCTCCGCTGCGGCGGCCCGGGGTTCGCTGGTTCGGATCCCGGGCGCGCACCGACGCACTGCTTGGTAAGCCATGCTGTGGCGGCGTCCCATATAAAGTGGAGGAAGATGGGTACGGATGTTAGCCCAGGGCCGTCTTCCTCAGCAAAAAAAGAGGAGGATTGGCGGATGTTAGCTCAGGGCTGATCTCCTCACAAAAAAAAAAAAAAAAAAAAAAAAAAAAAATGTACTTAATACACCTAAACTACTGAACATCATAGCTTAGTCTACCTAAAACGTGCTCAGAACACTTACATTATCATATAGTTGGGCAAAATCATCTAACAGAAAACCCATTTTATAATAAAGTGTTGTATATCTCATGTTCTTTATTAAATACTGTACTAAAAGTGAATAGCATAGTGCTTGTATGGGTACTCATCTAGAAAACACTGACAACACAGTACACTGTAGAGTGTGAGTTATTTACCCTCGTGATTGTGTGGCTGACTGGGAGCTGCAGCCTGCTGCTGCTGCCCGGCATCACAAGTGTATCATGCCACATATTGTGACCCCAGGAAAAGATCAAAGTTCAAAATAGGGTTTCTACTGAACACATATCACTTTTGCACCAGCTTAAAGTCGAAAAAGTGTAAGTCAAACCATTATAAGATGGTAACTGTCTGTAAATAGTTTGTACACTTTGAGTTTGCAGTAGCATCCTTTGTTGCTTAAATATCTAGTTTGTAGCTTACTTTTAAAGGAAGCTTCCAAGACTTTTGCAGTGAGATTTCTTCATTATACATCCCTATCAAACAACTTGGTGTGTGCTTTGTTTTCCAGATTGAATCCTGACTGATACACCATTTTCAAGATACAATTTCTCCCAAATTAATTAACAGGTGGTTAGTGACCATCTGATAGTAACATAGCACTGAGTTCATAGAAATGAATAAGACCCTAAAGGAATTTAGCCTCATGGGAGACAAACAAATCAATGTGTGATTACAGTACGGTAGTTTGAATAATCATGTGGGCTCTGAAGGCAATTGACAGGGGATGAGTTGGCTCTAGACTTGCTGTGTGAATGTGGGCAAGTTAGGCACCCATTGAGAAGGACCTTGTGAAATGGGCTAAGGAGCTAGATTGAGGGGTACTCTTTGCACCACAAAGATCTATTTAGGAAGAGTGCCCCATGAGGATATATAGGACAGATTAAGAAGATCTGGCTGAATGCAAGGTTACCATTAATTTTTAAGATACTGCCATAGTTCAGGGTGATGGCAGTAGAAATAAGAAGATGGAGGCAGAAGTTATTTGGTCAGTTGAATCACCTAGAATTGTTGGTAAACTGGAGAAGAAAAGAGAAGGGTAAAGAAATAAGCGACAAACTTTTTAGATTCGCATGGTTATTCCAGGAGAGGATGACCTTACTTCTCTCCGAATTCCTGTTGAACAATTGTTAGGTCCAAACTGTAACACATTTCATTATTTTTAATCCTTTAAAGTATTCGATTCTATCATCTTCCCACTTAGAATAAATGATGGGTCCTTAAAGAAAAAAATAATGACAATATATTTTCTATCCCTCAGAGTTTTCCATATAATATTTCACATATATAGATGTGTAAAATATTTCTTTGATAAATCTAGATATATTTTAAAATATTCATCAAAAGATGATATATTACCACAAGTCAGATTAAGTAATAACTTTTTTCATTTTTGTGTGTGTGAAGAAGATCAGCCCTGAGCTAACATCTATTGCCAATCCTCCTCCTTATTTTTTTCCTTTTCCTCCCCAAAGCCCCAGGAGATAGTTGTATGTGATAATTGCACATCCTGCTAGCCACTATATGTGGGATGCCATGTCAACGTGGCCGGACAAGCAGTGCCTCAGTGCACGCCCGGGATCCAAACCCGGGCAGCCAGGAACAGAGGGCTTGCACTTAACTGCTAAGCCATGGGGCCTGATCCCATAAGTTTTAAGAATTTAATGAATAATTCTAACTAAATTCTTTAGCTTTCCATAATATCAACTTCATAAATATTGACTGTTAAGTAGAATAAAAATATTATCTTACATACACGAATTTGATATTTTACAGTTTCAAAGTAGTAACCACTTTACTAATCGTCTTCAGTTATAAAAAGTTAGTGAGAACTTTATGATTAGAACTCAGAGACCCATTTAATGGGATTCTATGATTAAGTGGACTAATATTAAATATGTGATATTTAATATCACTGTTATTCTCTTTTAACGAAAGGCTTACTCCATGATTAGAAAATGAAAGTTCAGGGAGATGTCATCATCATGGTGGCACAATAGGATCCTTTTGTGTCTCCAGTGACAATCCACAGTGAGCGAAATATCCATAAACGAACAAAGGCTACATTGTACAACACACTAGAATTCCAGAAAATTCCACACTTCGGAATGTGCAAAGGAGGATGGATTGAGCACATACAGTAAGCTAAATGAAGGAACCGTAGAGGCAGAGCCCAGGATTCTAGATAGCTGGCTGTGGCAGCTAAGCCAGCCACCTCTAGCCCAAAAGAAGCTAATGGACAGCAGCAGAGCCACATATGTAACTCCAGCCCTCCAGCTTCAGTGACAGCTGCAGCCACAGGAAGCAGAACAGTTGCAGAAATGGAGACCCCTACCCAGGCCTCTCACCTGTGGCTCAGAGACTGGTAGCAGTGGCAAAGATACATACAGGACTCCTACATTCCAACTGTAGTGGCGCCTCTGAACAGAAAGTAACAAGCAAGAGCTGAGATGGTGTCCCACATAGCCAGCTCCCTTCTCCTCCCATCCATGGTGGAAGAGCTTCTGACTCAAGTGACCCTGCATGTGGCTGAAGTGTCAGCTATCCCTGTGCCCCTAGTAACAATGCCAGTGACCACAGTGACACAAGAAACAGCAAGGTACCAGTGACCCCCAGAAGTTCAGGCAGTGGTGATGAGAGACACAGCAGTACCAAAAATAGAGGCAGTGGAGGGTAGAACATGCAGCTATTTAAAAACAGCCAGAGGCAGCTCAAGTAAGAGAAACCAAAAACTAGTGCTATAACATCACCTACTAAAAAACAAAAAAAGTCTTCTAATCTCCAAGCAATTGAAAAATGTGAATCAAAACAAAGCTATACCTAAATAGAAAATGTGTTTCGGTCTGGCCCAGTGGCATAGCAGATAACTTCACATGCTCCACCTTGGTAGCTCAATGTTTGCCAGTTTGGATCATATAGACCTACACACCACTCATCAAGCCGTGTTGAGGGGGAATCCTACATAGAACAACTAGAAGGATGTACAGCTCTGACATACATCTATCTACCGGGGTTTTGGGGAGAAAAAAACGGAAAAAAAAGAGGAAGATTGGCAACAGATGTTATCTCAGGGCGAATGGTCCTCAAAATTAAAATTTGATACAATGAATATGCTGGCAGAAGAATAACAGCAAACACCACAACGAGCCACAATACCATGACATCACAAAAAGAAAACAATTCTCCAGAAACCAAACATAAAGTCACAGAAGATTGTGCTCTAACTGATAAAGACTTCAAAATAGCTGTCATGAAGAAACTCACAAAACTACAAAAAAAAAAAAAACTCAGAAAGGCAGTTCAATAAGCTCAGGAATAAAATCAATGGACAAAAGAAATATTTTACAAAAGAGTTTGAAAATCTAAAAAAGAACCAAGAGAAATTATGGAGCTGAAGAACTCAATAAATGAGATGAAGCATTCATTAGAAAACATTGGCAATAGAGCCAATCATATGGAAGAGAAAATTAAGAAGCTCAATAATAGAAATCTGGAAAGGATGCAGGTAGAAGAGGAGAGAGAAATAAGACTTTTAAAATATATATAAATTATAAGAGAATTCTCTGACTCCATTAGAAAGGTCAACAGATGAGTAATGGATATCCAAGAAGGAGAAGAGAGAGAGAAGAAAGCAGAAAGCTTATTTAAAGAAATAACTGAAAACTTCCCAAACCCAGGGAAGAAACTGTCCATACAAATTCATGAAGCAAATAGAACACTCAGTTGTCTCAATGCAAAAAAACCTTCTTAAAAACACAGGATAATAAAACGGTCAAAAATCAATCACAAAAATAATATTAAAAGCAACCAAAGAGAAAATAAAATAAACTATAAGAGAATTCCCATCAAGCTATCAACAGATTTCTCAGCAGAAACTCTACAGCAAAAAATAAAATAGAAAAAATATATTCAAAATATTGAAACATAAAAACTATTAGCCAAGAATACTCTACCCAGCAAAGTTATCTTTCAGATGTGAGGGACAAATAGAGGCTTTCCTCACAAACAAATGCTGAGAGAGGATTCTGCCACTAGACCTGCCTTACAATAAAAGTTGAAAGGAGCTCTTCTACCAGAAAAAAAAGGTAAAGTTATACAAGGCTTTAAGCAACGTAACAGATAGACGTAATCAGCAAAGTGCAAATCTGTATCAAAAGAGAATAGTATACACTTAATTATACATAAAGGTTAAAAAGAAAGGAAGCATTAAAAATAACAATAACTCATTTGGTAACAAACTCACAATACAAAAAGGAATAATTTGTGACAACAAAAACAGAAAAACAGAGAAAAAGCCAGAACATGTAGAGGCAAATAAAGATAAGAGGCTATTGTCAGCAAAAGGACTACATTGTCTTTGAAACAGTTTAGACAAATTACATGATAACCACAAAACAATAATTCAAAGCAGAGTCAAAAATAAAGAGGAAACAGAGAAACACATCGCCAAAAACCTCCAAACTGAAAAGGCAGAAAGAAACACAAAGAAAAATAAACAATGAAAACATAGAACAACCAGAATACAGAAAATAAAAGACCAGTACTAAGTCCTTATACATCAATAATCACCCTAAATGTAACTGGATTGACTTAACCAATCAAAAGACATAGAGTGGCTGGATGGATTAAAACACGAGAGTCAACAATGTACTGCCTCCAGGAGATCCATCTCAGCTCTAAAGACAAACACAGCCTCAAAAGGAATAAATGGAAAGATGACACTGCAAGCAAATGGTAACCAAAAGAAAGCGAATGTAGCCATAGTTATATCATACAAAATAGACTTCAAGATACAAAATATAACTAGACACAAAGATGGACATTACATAATGACAAAGACAATTCAACAAGAAGACATAATATTTATTAACATATGTGCACCTAACATAAGACCATGCAAGTATATAAGGCAACTATTAACAAATCTAAAGGGAGAAACTAGTGCAAAACAATAATACTAAAGGACTTTAATACCACACTTACATTAATGGATAGATCATCCAGACACAAAGTCCAAGAGATATCTTCAGCCTTAAATGAAACATTAGACCAGAGGAACTTAATAGATATGTAAAATATTCCATCCATAAGTGGCAGAATACACAATCTTCTCAAGTGCACATTAAACGTTCTCAAGGTAGCTCATATGTTGGGAAGGTAAACTACTGTCAACAAATTTAAAAAGATTGAAATTATATTAATAATCTTTTCTTATCACAATGGTATGAAACTAGAACTAAACTACAAGAAGAAAGCTAGAAAAGTCACATATATATGGAGACTAAACAGCATGCCACTGAAAAACTATTGGATCAATGAAGAAATCAAAGGAGAAATTTAAAAAATAAAATACGCAGAGGCAAATGAAAACAACATACCAAAATCTATGGGATGCAGTGCAAGTGGTACTAAGATAAAGTTAACAGCAATGCAGGCCTACCTAAAAAAAAAAAGAAAAGCCTCAAATAAACAATCGAACATTACACCTAAAGCAATGAGAAAACAAAGAACAAAGCCCAAAGTCAGTAGAAGAAAGGAAATAATTTTTTAAAAAGCAGGAATATATCAAACACAGACTAAAAAGACAATAGAACGGGTAAATGACACTAAGAACTGATTCTTTGAAAGGACAAAAAAATGGCAAACCTTTAGTTAAACTCACTAAGAAAATAAGAAAGAAGCCTGAAATAAATAAAAGAGGAGAAATAACAATAAATACCACAGAAATGCAAAAGTTCATAAGAGAATACTATGAAACGTTATATGCCAACAAATTGGATAACCTAGAAGTCATGGATACATTTTTAATATACTACTTTCCAAAACTCCCAAAACTGAATCAAGAAGAAATAGAAAACCTGAATAGACTGATCAGTACTAAGGAGATTAAAACAGTTAAAAATATTCCTTTCAGAGCCAGCCCTGATGGTCTAGCTGTTAAAGTGCAGCACGCTCTGCTTTGGCAGCCTGGGTTCAGTTCCCGGGCACAGAACCACACCACTTGTCTGTCAGTAGCCATCCTGTGGTAGTGGCTCACATAGAAGAACTAGAAGGACATAAAACCAGAATACACAACTACATACTGGGGCTTTAGGAAGAAAAATAAAAGAGAGAGAGTGGAAGATTGGCAACAGATGTTAGCTCAGAGCACATCTTTCCCAGCTGGAAAAAAAAAACAAAAAGAACTCTCAAAAAACAAAAGTCCTGGACCACACAGCTTCCATGGTGAATTTTACCAAACACTTAAAGAAGACTTAATGTCTATCTTTCTCAAAATATTCCAAAAATTTTAAGAGGAAGAGACACTTCTTAATTCATTTTATAAGACCAATATTACTGTGATACCAAAATTAGACAAGAACAGCACGCTAAAAAGGAAAATTACAGGCCAACATTCTATATGCAAAAATCCTCAACATAATTTTAGCAAACCGAATACAACAACATATTAAAAGGTCATATACCATGATCACGTGGGATTTATTCCAAGGATGTAAGGATGTTTTCACATCTGCAAATCAATCAACGTGATACACCATCTTACCAAAATGTAGAATAAAAATCACATGAATGTCTCAATAAATGCAGAGAAAGCATTTGACAGGATTCAGCATGCATTTACAAAAAACTTAAAATAGTTGTTATAGAAGAAAAATATCTCAAAATAATAAAGTCTGTATATGACAAACCCACAGCTAACATTATATTTAATGTTGAAAACCTGAAAACTATCCCGCTAAGACAGGAACAAGACAAAAATGTCACATAATATATATACATTCAACATAGTGCTAGAAGTCACAGCCAGAGCAAATAGGCAAGGAAAACAATAATAAAGGTATCGAAATAGAAAAGGAAAAAGTAGAACTGTCACTACTTGTAGAAGATATAATTTTACGTCTAGAAAAACCTAAAGAATCTACCAAAACACTATTGGAAATAAATAAAAACAGTAAAGTTGCAGGGTACAAATCAAAACACAAAAATCAGTTGTGTCTGTATACATTAACAACAAACTACCAGAAAGAGATCAAGAACACAATGCCATTTAAAATCACAATAATAAGAATGAAATACCTAGGAATAAACTTAATCAAGCAGGTGAAAGACCTGTACACTGAAAACGAGAAGACATTGCTGAAGAAATTGAAGAAGAAAAATAAATGGAAATATATTCTATGCTCAGGGATTTTAATAAGTAACATAATTAAAATGTCAATATTACCTAAGACAATCTACAGATTCAATACAGTACTTATCAGAATCTCATAACAGTGGAAGCAAAGGTTTTAATGTGTAGATGTGACACACATGGTTTAGTGTGACATCACATCACTTGTGTGTGTGACTACATTCTCATTGAGTGTCAAATCAGATAAATTGTCTGACATCAACCTTAATTTGCATATGCTATTCCAAACATTACTATGTTCCTTGTCACTCCTAGTATTATGTATGACACCACAAGAATTGATTGTGTCTTCACTCTGATAGTGTGTTTGACTTCACTCCAATGCTGTGTGTGACATTGCTCACATTTTGTGTCTGACATCACTCTGATCGTTATGTGTGACATCACACCCATTTTGGGACATCAAACACCTTGAGTTTCATAAGACAAGGATAGCCTGTCACATCTGTCAAATTGTGTGATATCACTCCCATTGTGTGTGATGGCAGTCGTATTCCTAACTGTGATGTGACATCGACTCTTATTTATGAAATCACTCTCAAGTTTCTGTGAAATCTCTCACATTTTACTCTGACTTTATTTCACTTGTAGGTTTTGTGTAACTCGCATTGTTATGTGTGAATTCACATTCATTTTCGTGAGAGACACCACTCCCATTGTCTGTGACCTCACCATTGTAGTGTGTACCATCATTCACATTGTGTGTCTGACATCACTCATTGTGTGTGTGACATCAAACCAATGGTGAATATGTGACAGGGCTCTCATTTGTGCTTGAAAACACTCCCATTGATATGTGCCACTCCATTCACTTTTTTGAGACATAAATCACATATTTACATATGACATCACTCCTATTGTGTGTGATACATCATTCACATATGTTGACATCACACCAATTGTGTGATATCAATCCAATTTAGCATATGATATCACTATTGTTACGTGTGATGTCACTCCCAGTATTTTCTGTGACATCACACTAGTCGTCAAAGACATCACTCTGCTAGTCTGTGACATCACCCACATGGTGTCTTCTGTGACTTCAATCATATTTTGTGTGACATCGCTCTATGTGAGATATCATGCCTGTTGTGTTGTATGACATCACACCAATAGTGTGACATCATAACCGCATGTGTGACATCAGTCAAGCATTCTTTGTAATATTTCTCACATGTTTATGTGTCACATCACATCAATAGTGTGACATCACTCCCACTGCTCTGCGTGACGTCAGTGACACCTCCCTTGTGGCGTAAGTCACATTTTAAAGTGTGACATCACTCTCAATGTGTGAAAGTGATATTACCCCCATTGTTACACTGGGCGTGACACACATGGTTAAGGGTGATATCACACCACTTGTGTGTATGACAACATCCTCATTGTGTGTCACATCATATCAATTGTCTGTGACATCAACCTTAATTGACATATGGTATCACAAGCATTATTATATGAGGTGTCACTCCCTGTATTATGTATGACATCACACCTAATAGATTGTGAAAACACTCTGATAGTTTGTTTGACATCACTCCAACAGTGTGTGTGACATCACTCCCATCATTATGGATGACATAACACCCATTTGTGGACATCACACAACTTGGTTGTGATAACACTAGGATACTTGTCACATCTCACAAATTGTGTGATATCACTTCCATTGTGTGTGTTGGCAGTCATATTCTTATCTATAAATTGACATCCACTGTCATTTATGAAATCACTTCCAGGTTTCTGTGGAATCTCTCACATTTTACTCTGACTTAAATCCCACTTGTGCCCTTTGGGTGTCTCTCATTGTTATGTGTCAATTCACAATCGTTTTTGTGAGAGACTCTACTCCCATTGTCTGTGACATAACCGCATTATTGTGAGCCTTCACACACATTGTGTCTGTGACATCACTCAGTGTGTGTTTGACATCACACCAATGATGTATGTGTGACAAGGCTCACATCTGTGTAAGAAATCACATCCAGTGATATGTGTGACACCATTCACTTTTTTTGTGACATAGCTCACATTTTTATATGTGACATCATTCTTATTGTATGTGACACATCATTCACATATGTTGAATCACACCAATTGCGTGTGACATCAATCCAATTTATCGTATGTAATTGCTATTGTTATGTGTGATGTCACTCCCAATATTCCATGTAACATCAAACTAATTGTTGAGGACAGAACTCTGCTAAAGTATGTGACATCACTCACATGGTGTCTGTGACTTCACTAATATTTTTGGAGTGACATCTCTCTGTTATGTGTGATATCACGCCTGTTGTTTTGTATGACATCACACCAATAGTTAGACTTCACTTCCATATATGTGTGACATCAGAATTGTGGCCTCTGTGATATTATCCACAAGTTTGTGTGACATCATTCCCGTTATGTGTTACATCACATCAATAGTGTGACATCACACCCTCCCATATGTGAGATAAGTGACATTTCTCTTGTGACTAGCTCACATTTTAAAGTGTGACATCACACACATTTTGTGCATGTGAAATCACACCCATTGTTATGTGTGACGTTTCACACATGGTTGAGGTTGATATCACAACACGTGTATGTGTGACATCCTCATTCTGTTTGACATCACAACAATTGTGTGTGACATTAACCTTAATTAGCATATGATAAACCAACAATTATTATATTGGTGTCTCTCCCTGTATTATATATGACATAACACGAATTGAGTTTGACAACACTCCATGTGTTTGACACCACTCAAATGACGTGTGTGGGGCATTGCTCACATTTTGTGTCTGACACCACTCCAATAGTTATGTGTGACATCACACCCATTTTGGGACATCACAAGCCTTGAGTGTGATAACAATTTGATAGCCTATCACATCTCTCAAATTTTGTGGTCTTACTCCCATTGTGTGTGACAACATTCATGTTCCTAACTCTGATGTAACATTCACTGTAATTTATTAAATCACTCCCAGGGTTATGTGACATCTCTTACATTTTCCTCTGACGTATCCCACTTGTGTGCTTTGTGGAACTCTCATTGTTATGTGTGAATTCACACTCAACCCCATGAGAGACACCACTCTTATTTGACGTCACCAGGTTGGTGTGTGCCTTCACTCACATTGTGTGTCTGACATCACTCAATGTGTGTTTGACATCACACCAATGGTATATGTGTGATTCAGCTCACATTTGTTTGTGAAAACACACCATTGATATGTGTGACACCGTTCACAATTTTTTGCAACATAATTCACATTTTTATGTATGACATCACTCCTAGTGTGTGTCCATTCACATATGTTGACATCACAACACTTGTGTGTGTCATCAATCCAAATCAGCATATGAAATCTCTAATATGTGAGATGTGACTCCCAATACTCTTGTCACTTCACACAAATTGTCAAGGACATCACTCTACTAGTGTGTGTGACATAACTCACGTGGTGTGTCAGTGACTTCACTCATATTTTGTCTGACATCTCTCTATGTGTGATATCACTCCTGTTGTGTTGTATGATGACACACCAATACTCTGACATCACTCACTATTATGTGAGACATCACTCATGTGTACTTCGTGATATTACTCATGTTAATGTGTGACATCACTCCCATTGTTGTGTGACATCACATCAATAGTGTGTCATCACTCCCAATGTTATGTGTGACATCAGTGACATGTCCCTTGTGACATAAATCACATTTTAGAGTGTAACATCACTCTCATTCTGTCCATGTGACATCAATCCCATTGTGATGCATGACGTGACAAACATGGTTATGTGTGACACCACATTTTCATGTGTAACAACACCCTCATTGTGTGTCATATCAAATCAACCATATGTGACATCAATTAAATTATCATATGATATCCCAACCATTACTATGTTGGTGTCATTCCCTGTATTTTGTATGACATCACACCAATGGAGTGTGACAGCACTCTGATAGTGTGTTTGACAACACTCGAAACTTGTGTGTGTGACATTGCTCACATTTTCTGTTCAACATCACTCAAAGCATTGTCTGTGACATTACACACATTTTTGGACATCACACAGTGTGAGTGTGATAGAGGTAGGATAGCCTGTCACATCTCTCTTATTGTGTGATATCACTCCCATTGTGTGTGACATCAGTCATATTCCTATTTGTGATGTGACATCCAATGTTGTGTATGAAATCACTCCCAGGTTTCTGGAAATCTCTCACTTTTTACTCTGACTTAAATCTAACTTGTGTGTTTTGTGTAACTCTCATTGTTATGTGTGAATTCACACTCATTTTCATGAGAGACTCATAAGTGGGAGTGATGTCACATGATTCGTGTGATGTCAAACAAAACAACAGGCATGATGTCACAACTAACAGAGAGCTGTCACCCCAAATATATGATTGAAGTCACAGGCATACCACACGATCGATGTCATACACACTAACAGAGTTCTTTCCTGGACAATTACTTTGACGACATATGGAATATTGGGAGTGACATCACATGTAACAATAGCAATTTTATATGCTAAATTGGATTGATATCACACACAATTGCTGTGATGTCAACATATGTTAATGATGTGGCACAGAATAGGAGTGATGTCACACATAATAATGTGAGCTTTGTCAGAAAATAAGTGAACGGTGTCATATATAACGATTGGAGTATCACTTGCAAACAATAAGAGTGATGTCACACCTTAAAATGTGCATTATTTCACAAGGGACAAGTCAACAAATGTCACACATAGCACTGGGGTTTTTGTCACACAGCTCATACGATGTCACACATAAAGCGAGTGATGTCACACATGAACATGTGCGCAATATAACAAAGGACACCTGACTGATGTCACACATTAGTGTGATTTCAAAATATTGGTGTGATATCATACGACACAAGAGGCGTGATCTCTCACATAACAGAGAGATGTCACTACAAATATATGAGCAAAGTCACAGAAACACCACGGGACTGATGTCACAACCTTGTAGAGTTATGTCCTCGAGAATTAGTGTGACATCACACAGAATATTGGGAGTGACATTGCATGTAACGATAGCTATTTCATCTGTTAAATTGGATCGATGTGACACACATTGGTGTGATGTCAACATCTGTTAATGTTGTCCCAGACAAATAGGTGTGATGTCATACATATAAATGTGACTTAGGTCAGAAAAAAGTGAATGGTGTCACACATCAATGGTGAGTGGAGGGGGGGCTGGTCGTGAGGGAAGCACTCAAGAGCTTCCTGGGATGCACAGGGAGAGGCACGTGCACTGTGATGTGGTGCCTGGGAATGGGCTGCCCCTGGCCAGGTCTGATTAGGAGACCCATCTCAAGGACCACAGACTGACAGATGCCACCACCCTTCACTTGGAGTGGGACTTGGGTCTCATCCTTGCTCCGGCCTCCCTGGCTATCTTGCTGTCATGCCACCACCATATGACTCGTTTCTCACACAGCCAGGTCCAGATGACACGCCCCAGAGGTGACCAGGGAACTTGCTTCTTACCCACCAGGGGCTGCTGTCCCACACTGCAGGAGTGCTCACCCTGAGGCAGGGGTTGAGTGGGGCTCGGTGTGGTGGGGGTAAACGGGATTTGGGGTGAGATGGCACTGGTGATGGCGGCGGTGGCGCTGGTGACTCAGACCAGGGATCTCGGGGACTGGAGGGCAAGTGGGTGGGCGATCCCTCCACACCTCCCCAACCTCTGCTATGGGCCCTCTTGTGACTTACTGCTCTAGGAGCCCTGCAGCCTTAGGTTCATTGCGTCAGGGTTAGGTTTAGTGTGAGGATGAGGGTGAGGGTGAGGGTTAGGGGTAAAGTTATGGTCAGAGTTAGGGTGAGGGTTAGTGGTGGGTGTAGGTTTAGGGTTAAGGTTAGTGGGAGGGGTAGGTGTAGGAGTATGTGTAGTGTTAGGTTTAGGCTTAGGATTAGTGTTACCATTAGGCTTAGGGCCAGGGCTAGGGCTAGGGTTCAGTTTAGGGCTGGGGCTGGGTTTAGTGTCTGGTGTAAGACTAGGGTTAGGTTTAAGGCTAGGACTAGGTTTAGGGTTAGTGTTAGCACTGGGCTAGGGTTAAGTTTAGATCTAGGGATAGTATTAGGGTTAGGTTTAGGATTACTGTTAGGGTTAGGGCCAGCGCTACTCTTAGGGTTGGTGTTAGCCTTAGCAGTCAGGCTGTGGTTAGAGCTACGGTTATTGTTCAGGTCAAATTTATGTCTGAGATTAGGGTTAGGGTTAAGGTTAAGATTAGGCAAGGGTTAAGTATAGGCTAAGGGTTAGAGTTAGTGGTAGTTTTAGGGCTATGGTTAAGGTGCGTGCTTGGTTAGGCTTTCAGTTATGGTAGTGGTTAAGGTTAGCATTAGGTTAGATTTATGGTTATGTTTAAATCTAGGGTTAGGGAAAGGGCTAACATTAAGACTGGGGTTAGGATTAGGGCAAGTACTAGGGCTACTTTTGCGATTAGGGCTAGGACTAGGTTTATGTCAGTGTTAGGGTTAGAGTTAGAGTTAGAGTTAGGGTCACGTCTAGGACTAAGGTTGGCTTTAGGCATATGAGTAGGGTTAGAGTTTCGGTTGGGTTAGAGTTAAGCTTAGGGGTAGGGTTATAGATAGGGCTAGTGTAAACGTTGTTTGTTGGGGTAAGGCTAGTTCTATGGGTAGAGGTAGTGTTAGAGTTCATTTAGAGTTAAGATTAGGGTTATGTTTAGGGTTAGTTTTAGGGAATGGGTTACATCCAGTGTTAACGTTTGGGTTTAGGTTAGGGCTAGGGCTTGGGCTAGGGTTAGGGTTATGTGTAGGGTTAGTTTTAGGGGTAGGGTTCTGGCTAGGGCTATTGTTAGGTTTGGGTTAGGGTGAGGGTAGGAGTAGGTTTAGTGTTAGTATTCGAGTTAGGGATATGGCTTGGGTTAGGTCTAGGGTCAATGTTAGGGTTACGGTTAGGGCTAGAGCTATGTTTAGGATTAAGGTCAAGTATACATCTAGCATTGAGGTTACACTTAGGGTTAGTTTTAGGGTAAGGGTTAGGGATAGAGTTGGGGTAGAGCTCGGTTTAGAATCAGTTCCATGTCTAGGTTTTATGTTAGGCTTAGTGCTAGTCATACGGTTAGGGGTACGGTTACATTTGTGTTTAGGGTTAAGGGTGGGTTTAAATTTAGGGTTAGGGTTAGAATTTGGGCTACGTCTAGGGCTAGGCCTAATGTTATGCTTAGGTTTGGGTTGGGTTTAGGTTAGAGTCACAGTGAGGCTTCAGGGTCGTGTTAGGATTAGGGTTAAGGCTAGTGGTAGAGTCAGGGCTAGTGTTAGGGAAGGGATGGTTTAGGACAAGCGTTAACTGTAGGCTTAGGACTACTGTACAGTTAGTGTTATGCTTAGGGTTTGTGATCGGGTTTGGGTTAGAGTTAGGGTTCTGGTTAGGGTTCGGGTTCCAGTTAGGGTTAGGGTTCAGGTTACGGTTTGGGTTAGTGTTTGGATTAGGGTTAGGAGTAGGCCTAGGTTTAGGGTTAGTGTTTGGGTTAGGGCTCGGGTCAGGGTTAGGGTTCGAGTTAGGGTTAGGGTTTGGGTTAAATTTAGGGTTAAGGTTGGGTTTCAGGTTCGGATTCAGGTTAGGATTCGGGTTAGGTTTCTGGTTCAGGTTAGAGTTAGGGTTTGGGTTCGGGTTAGGCTTCAGGTTAGGGTTAGGTTTAGGGTTCTTGTTTGGATTAGGCTTCCAGTTAGAGTTAGTTTTAGGGATAGAGTTAGGGTTAGGGTTAGGGTCATGGTTAGAGTTAGGGGTTACGTGTTAGTGATTGTAGTTAAGGTTAGAGTTACGGGTTAGGTTTAGGGCTAGGGTCAGGATTTAGGCTTAGGGTCAGAGGTTAGGTTTATGGTTAGGTTTACATTTAGGTTTAGGTTTAGGGTTAAGGTTAGTGTTTAGTGTTAGTGCAAGGGTTAGGGTTATATTTAGAGTCAAAACCAAGGTCAGGGTCAGGACTCAGGATCAGTGTCAAGGTTAGGGTTAGGTTTAGTGTTAGATAAGTGTTAGGGTTAGAGTTAGCGTTAGTTTTCGGTTTTGTTTTTGGGTTTGGGTTTGGGTTAGGGTTCGAGATCAGGTCATGTTAGGTTTCAAGTTAAGATTTGGGTCAGTGTTCTGGTTCTGGTAAGGCTTAGGGTTAGGTGTAAGGTTCGGGTTCTATTTAGGGTTTGGTTTCTGGATTGGGTTAAGCTTGGGGCTAGGGTTAGGACTAGGTTTCAATTTTGCTTTACTGTTCCTGCTACATTTAGTGTTTGGGATGGGGTTCAGATTTGGGTACAGGTTAGAATTCGGGTTCGTGTTAGTGTCAGGGTTAGGGTTCCGGTTCGGCTTTGGCCTCCTGTTAAGTTTAGGGTTAGTGTTAGGGATCGGGTTCATGTTAGACTTTGGGTTCAGGTTAGGTTTAAGGTTTGTGTTAGGGTTTGGATTAGAGTTAGTATTGGGGTTACAGTTCGAGTTTGGTTTTGGGTTAGTGTTTGGGGTCCGATTAGGTTTCAGGTTAGGCTTCTGGTTTGGTTTAGGGTTAGGGGTAGTTTTCCGGTTTGGGTTAGGGTTCGGGTTAGTGTTTGGGTTAGGGTTCAGGTTCATTTTAGGGTTTGGTTTAGGCTTATGGTTCAGTTTCTGGTTTGGGTTTATGTTAGAGTTAGGTATCGAGTTCAGGTTGGGTTAGGATTAGGGTTAGGGGTCTGGTTTGGGTTAAAATTTGGGTTACGGTTAGGTTTAGAGTTAGGATTTGTGTTCAGGTTCATGTTTGAGTTAGTGTTAGGGTGAATGTTCTGGTTTGGTTTAGAGTCCGGGTTAGGGATAGGGTTAGGATTCGGGTTCGTTGTAGCATTTGGTTTAGGGTTAGGGATTGGATTTGTGTAGGGTTTCGGGTTTGGTTTCAGGTTATGTTTCAGCTTAGGGTTTGGGTTCGGGTTAGGTTTAATGTTCGGATTAGGGTTATGTTAGTTTTTGGGTTAGGGTTCGAGTTCCAGTTAGTTAGTGTTCGGAATAGGGTTAGGGTTCTGGTTTGGGTTAGGTTTTGGGTTAGTGTTAGGCTTAGGGTTGTGGTTCAGATTAGCGTTCAGGTTAGGGCTAGTGTTCATGTTAGGGTTCGTGTTAGGGTTCAGGTAAGGGATATGGTTTGGGTTTGGGTTAGGGTTACGTTTAGGGTTCTGGTTCGGGTTTGGGTTGGTGTTAAGTTTAGGGTTTGTGTTGGTCAGGTTAGATTTCGAGTTAGGGTTAGGGTGAGGGTTAGGTTTTTGGTTTGATTAGGTTTAGAGTTCAGGTTCGCGTTAGGCTTCGTGTTAGGGTTCGGGATCAGATTAGGTTTCAGGTTAGTGTTAGGTTTCAGGTTCGGTTTCGGGTTAGTGTTAGGGTTAGTGTTAGGTTAGGATTAGGGTTAGGTTTTGGGTTCAGGCTTGTGTTATTTTGGGGGTAAAGTTTAGGGTTCAGTTTTGGGTTCTGTTTAGGGTTCAGGTTAGTGTTCAAGTTGAGATTAGGGTTAGGGTTAGAGTTAGGGTTAAGGTGAGGGTGAGGTTATGGTTAGGGTGAGGTTGAGGGTTAGGGTTAGGGTTATGGCTTGTGTTAGAGTTAGCGTTAGGGCCAGGATTATGGAAAGGGCTGGGGTTCGTGTAAGGCTAGTGGTAGGTCTATAGTTAGGCTAGAGTTAGGGTTAGGGTTAGTGTTAGTGTCAGGTCTAGGGCTAAGTTTAGGATCAGGTCTAGGGCTAGGGTTTGTGTTAGGGTTAGGGCTAGTGTGCAGAGTTAGTATTAGGTTGAGGCTTGAGACTAGGGCCAGTGCTAGGGTTAGGGTTGGTGCCAGTATTAGGGTTAGTGTTTGGTCTAGGGATAGCATTTAGGCTAGAGCTAGTGTTAGGCTTAGCAATAGGGTTAGGGATAGGGCTGGTGTTAGGGTTAGGGTTAGATTTATGGGTAGGTTTAGGGTTAGGGTTACCGTTATGGTTAGGGTTTGGCTTTAGCTAAGGGTTAGGGATAGAGTTAGGGCTAGGACAAAGGTTTGTGCTAGGGCTATGACTAGGATTGCTTAGGCTTATGTTTAGGGTTATGGTTTGGTTACAGTCAGGGTTAGAGTTAGATTAAGTGTTAGGGATAGGGTTAGGGTCTGGAGTAGGTGTAGGGGTTGGGTAGGGCTAGGTTCAGGTTTTGGGTTAGGTTTCGGGGCAAGGTTAGGGTTACTGTTAGTACTCGGGTTAGGGCTAGTATTAGGGTTAGGGCTAGGGTTAATGTTAGTGTTAGGTCTAGGGCTAGCTTTAGGGTAGGGCTAGGGCCAATGTTAGTGTTCAGTTATGGTTAAAGTTAGACTAATTGTTTGGGTTAGGTGCAGCAGCCGGTGTAGGGACACGGTTAGGGTTAGGTAGGATTGATGATGGGGGTAGGGTTAGTGGTGAGGCAGGGGTAATTTTAGTGCTAAGGTTAGGGTTTTGGTTAGCATTTGTGTTTGTGCAAACATTAGGGTTAGGAGTATGGGTAGTGTTAGGTTTAGGGTTGGGTTAGGGTTAGGTTAAGGGTAAGTGTAAGATTAGGCCTAGGATTATTGTTAGGATTAGTTATATAGTTAGGTGTAGGTGTAGGTTTGGGGTTAGGGCTGTGTTCGTGTTAGGTTTAAGTTTAGGGCTAAGGATAATGTTTGGGTTAGTGTTATGGTTAGGGTTTCGATTGGATTAAGGTTAGTATTAGGGTTTGCGTCAGGGTTAGAGTTAGCTTTAGGGTTAGCATTAGTGTTTGAGCTAGGGTTAGTGTTAGGGTAAAGGTTTGGGCCAAGTTAGGGTTAGTGATAGTGTTAGGGTTAGAGCTAGAGATAGGCATGCGTTTAGGGTTAGGGAGAGGTCTAGGGCTATTTTCAGGTGAGAGGCTGGGTTAGGTTTAGTTCTAGGGCAAGAGCTGGGGTGGGGTTAAAGTTAGTGTTAGGGTTATGTCTAGGACTAGTGATAGGGTTATGGTTAGGGTTAGGCTTAGGGCTACGATTAGTATTAGGGTTAGGGTTGAGTTATTATTGGATTTTGGTTAGGGTTAGGGTAAGCTTTAGGGTTAGCTGTAGATGTAGGTTTAGTGTCAGGGTTGGATTAAGGTTAGGGGTAAGTCTAGGGTAGGAGTAGGGATTTGTGTTAGGGTTAGGTGTAGGGTTAGGGTCAGTGTTAGGACTATACTTAGATTTAGGGCTAGGTTCAGGTTTAGGTTAAGATTTGGTTATGTTATGTTTAGGGTGATGGTTAGGGCTAGGGGTAGCATTAGAGTGATGGTTAGTGCAAGGCTTAGGGTTAAGACTGTTTAGAGTTACGGTTTAGACTAGGGTTAGTGCCAGGTCAGGGTTAAGGCTAGGGCTGGGGCCGGTTTTAGTGTTAGCACTATGGATAGGATTAGAGTTAGGATTATGTTTGGGTTAAGGTTAGCGTTAGGAGTATGGGCAGGTTTGGGGACAGTGATAGATTTAGAGTTAGAATTACTGTTAGGGTTAAGGGTAGAGTTAGGGTTAAGGTTAGTTGTAGGCATAGGGTTAGGGATAGGTTTAGGGATAGTGCTAGGTTAGGCTTAGAGTTAGTGTTAGGGTCAGGGCTAAGGTTAGGGTTAGGGTTATGGCTGCGATTAGTATTACTGTTAGGGCTATGGCTACTGTTAGGGTTATGTCTAGGTCAAGGATTAATCTCAGGCAAGGTTTAGAGTTGAGTTAGGGTTAGGGTTAGAGTTAGAGTTTGGGTAGGATTAAGGATAGTTTTGAGATTGCATTAATGGTAGGCTTAGGGCAATGGGTAAGTGTTGTGTTAAGTTTTGGTTAGCAGAGGTGTATGTGTAGTGGTAGGGTTATGGTTAGAGTTAGGTTGATGGTTGGGGCTAGGATTAGGGCTACGGCGACTGTTATGGTAAAAGTTCGCATTATTTTGGAAGCTAGGCTTAGGGATAGGTTTAGTGTTAGGATTTGGTTTAAAGTTAGTACTAAGGTTAGGGTTAGGTCTAGGGTTTGATCAAGGGTCAAGGTTCGGCCTAAGGCCAGGGTTCGGGTCAGGTCTAGGACTAGTTTAGGGTTAGGTCCAGGGCAAGGAGTAGGCTTAGATTTACGGTTAGGATTAGAGTTGGTATTGGTTAGGGCTAAGGTTGGGGTTAGGGTTAGGGTCAGGGCCATTGCTAGGGTCAGGGATAAGGTTAGGGTTAGGGCTATGGCTTGGTCAGGCATTAGGATTTGTGTTACGGCTAGGGTTAGGCTCAGGCCTGGGTCTAGTTGAGGGTTAAGTATAGGGTTAGTGTTAGATTTAGTGTTAGGGTGAGGATTACCATTGGGGTTAGTGTTAGTGTTGCTTAGAGCTAGGGTTAGGGTTAGGATTAGGATTAGTGTTAGAGATAGAGCTGGGTTATGTTTAGGGCTAGGGCTAGGATTAATGTTATGGTTAGGCTTAGGATTAAGGGAGGGGTTTTGAGTTTGGGTTAGGATTAGGTTTAGCTGTATGGATACGGTTATGGTTTGTGTTAGGACTGGGTTAGGGCTAGGGTTAGTGTTAGGGTTGGATTGTGTGTAGGGTTAGGATGAGGATTAGGACTGGGTGTAACGTTAGGGTTAGTGTTACTGCAAGAGATATCGGTATGGTTAGACTTAGGGCTAGGTTTACGTTACATTTAGGGTTTGCTTTCTTTTTAAGTTTAGCGCTAGGTTTAGTGTTAGAGTTAGGCCTGGAGCAGGGTTTCAGGTTAGGGCTAGGGGTAGGATTAGAGTTAGGTCTAGTGTTGTCGTTGGGTGTGTGTTAGGTTTAGGGGCAGTGGAAAGTATAGAAGTAGGGGTATGTTTAGGCTTTGGGTTAGCACTAGGGTTAGAGTTAGGGTTATGCTAGTGTTAGGGTTAATGTTAGGGCTAGGGCTAGGACTAGGGTTAATGATATGGTTAGATTTGGCTTAGGGTTAGAGTTACAGAGAGGGTTAGGAGTAAGTATACTATTAAGGTTATGGCTAGGCATAATTTTAGGGTCTGGGATAGGCTTAGGGTTAGGGCTAATGTTGGGTTAATGTTATTGTTACAAGTCTTAACCCTAGCCCTAAAATGAATGCTAACATAAATCCTAATGTGAAGCCTAATTATCAACATGGCCTTAGCCCTAACCCTAAACCTAACCATAGCCCTAGACCTACCCTTATCCTCGACCCTAACCCAAACACTAACCCTAAACCTTACCCTTACTGTAACCCAACCCCAAACCAAACACTAACCCTAGCCATAATAATAATCCAAGCCCTAACTCTAAGGCTAAGTTTAGCCCTATCATTAACACTAACCTTAGTACAAACTGTAACACTATCCTTAGCACTAACACTGGCAATAAATCTAACACTAACTGTAAACGGACCCTTAACCCTTCACCTAGAAATAGCCCCAGCAAAGCCCTACACATGAAACTAATCCTAGTCCTAGCCCTAACCCTAAAACCCAGACCTATCAATAGCTGTAATCCTAACAATAACCCTACAACTAGCCCTGGCCCAAAGCTTAACATTAACACTAAACCTATCCCTGACTCTAGCACAAACACTGAGGCTAACCCTAACCCTAACTCTGACCCTAACACTAATTCTAACCCTAACCCTTATCCAAAATAAACCCTGACCCTAACTGTAACCCAAACTCTATCCTTATCCCTAACCTTAATGCTAAGCCTAACGCAACCCTAACCCAACCCAATCACTTCCCCTAAGCATAAAAGTGACCCTAACCGTAATCAAAACCTAACCCTAACAATATCATTAACCCTAACACTAATCCTAGCCCTACCCCTACACCTACCCCAAACCTAACCCTAACCCTAATACAATGCAAAGCCTAACCCTACTCCTACATCTAACACAAACATAAGCAGAACCCTAACCCTAGCACAAACACTAATATTAACCATAACCCTAACAACAACACTAACAATAGATCTCCCCTGCCTCTAACGTTACCCCTAACTTTAACCCCAAACCTAACCCTAATGGTGCTCTTAACCCTACCCCACCCTTAACCCAAACTCTTAGCCTAATCCTAACCCTAAGCATAACTCTACCCTAATCCTAACCCTAGTTCTAATCGAAACTATAGACCTAGTTCTAACACTAACCATACCCTAGCCATAACCCAAACCCTATCCCCATCCCTAGTCCTAACCTTTACCATAACACTAACCCTAACCCTAACCCAAAAACTAACTGTAACACTAACCCTAACCTAATTCAACCCCACCCCTATCCCTACGCCTACCTCTAAGCTTATCACTGATGCTAACTCTAAACATACCCCTATACGTAATCCTAAACCTAGTCCTAAACTGACTGCTATGACTAACCCTAACCATTTGCCTACCTGTAACATTAACTATAGCCATAAACCTAACCCTAACCCCAGACCTAAGCCTAGACCTAACCCTACCCCTAGCCTTAACCCTAACCACAGCTATCGTCCTAACCCCAACCCCAAATCCACCTCTAACCATAACCCTAGCCCTAACATTAATTCAAGCCTTACATGAACCCTAACCCTAAACTCAGACCCAACCTAACACTAATCTTTATCCTTACCCAACCCCAAACCCTATCATTAACCTTAACATTAACCCTAATACTAGCCATAATCCTAACAAAAGCCCCAGCTCTAGGCCTTACCATAACTGTTACCCTAATGGTACAACTGGGCCTAACACTTATCCCAAACCTAAACACTAACACCAAACGCCGCCTTATGCTTAGTCCTAAAACTGAAACTAAACCTAGCAGTAGAACTGAACATAACCCTAGCCACAGCCCTAAACATAGCCTTAGACCAAGCCCTAACACTAACTTTAACCCTAGCCCTAACACTAGCCCTGGCCCTAACCCTAACCCTAATGCGATTCCCAAAGCTAAACATATCACCACCTCTAACCTTAACTGTAACTCTACCCCTATCCCTAACACAACATTTACCCAAACCCTAACACATACCATAACCCGGCCCTAACCCTAAACCAACCCTAAACGCAATCCTAACCCTAATCATAACATTAAGCCTAACCATAACCCAATCCCTAGCGCTAACACTAACAATCTTAAGCATAATTCTAACCCTAAACCCACCCTTATTCCTAACCCTAACCTATGCCTAACCTTAACCATAACCCTAAATCATAGCCTACTGCTATCCCTAAGTCTAAACTTGACCATAACTCTAACGCTAACCCTAACTCTATCTTTACACCTACTCCCCCTAAACCATAAACCTATCCCAAACCCTACCCCAACCCTAACCTTAAACCTAACTCTAATGCAACCATAATCCCAACCCTACAACTAACCATAAAACTAACCCTAACCCAAACGCAAACCTAGCCCTAACTGTAACCTAGCTCAACCCCTACCCCTACCCCTAACGTTAACCCTAACCCATCCATAACCCTAACATTAATCCTAGCCATAACCCTAAACGTAATATCAAGAGCAGTTCGAGCCTTAACCCTGACCTAGCACTAACACTAGCCCTAAGCCTACCACTAACCATAATCCTAACCCTAACCATTGTGCTAATCCTTACTGTCACACTACCCTGAGCCTTAACTTTCACTCTAACCCAACCTTACCCCAATCTCAACCCTAACCCTAACCCTAACCTTAATCCTAATACTAAGCCCAGCCCTAGCCCTAACCCTAAACCTGGCACTATTGCTAACACTAACCATAACTCTGTTGTAACCTTAACCCTGGCTCTAACCCTAGGCCTAGCACCAACCCCAAATTTAATGTTAATGCTAACCATTGCCCTAAACCTAACACTAACTCAGCCTTACACATGAAATGAACCACAGCACTAGCCCTAACCCTAAACCCAGGCCTAGCCCTAGCTCTCGCCCTAACCTTAACACTAATAGTAACACTATCCCTAACCCTAGCACAATAATGCTAACCCTAAACCTAACCATAATACTAAAACAAACCATCCCCACATGCATAACACTAACACTACCATTAACACTAAACCAAAACCTAAACGTGACGCTACCCTACAACTGCCTCTAAACCAAACACTTACCCTACCAGAACCCTAACTCAAACCTTAACCGTACCTTATTGCTATCCCTAGACCTACTCTAACGTTAGTCCTAGAACTAACACTAACTCTAACGCTAGACCTAGCCCTAACCCTACCACGAACCCTAACCCAAACTCTAACCATAAACCAAAACCTAACCCGCACACTAATCTGAACCCAAACGCCAACCCGAAACTGAACACGAAACAACTCGCACCCTAACCCTAACCTTAAACCTAATCCTAACCCAAAACCTAACCCTAACACTGACCCTAGCCCTAACCCTAACACTAACCATAACACTAGCACTAAACCTAACCCTAGCCCTAGGCCTAATCCTAAACTTAGCCCTAACACTAACCCTAACCCTAATCCTAAACCTAACCTTAATTTTAACCCCAACCCACACACAAATGTTTTGATGTCAACATATGTGAATATTTTCACACACAAAATAGGCGATGTCGTACATAAAAATGTGACTACACAAAAAAGTGAATGGTGTCACACATATCAATGGGTGTGTTTTCACACACAAATATGAGCCATGTCACAAATACACCATTAATGTGATGTCACACAAACTTTGAGTGATGTCAGACACACAATATGTGTGAAGGCTCACATCAACCTGGTGATGTCACAGACAATGGGAGTGGGCTTTCTACAGAAAATGAGTGTATATTTACACATAACAATGAGAGTTACACAAAACATACGTGGGATATGTCAGAGTAAAATATGAGTGACTTCATAGAATCTTGGTAATGATTTCATACATAACAGTGGATGTCACATCACAGTTAAGAATATGACTTCCTTCACACACAATGGGAGTGATATTACACAACTTGAGAGATGTGTCTGGCTATCCAAGTATTATCACACACAAGGTGTGTGATGTCCCAAAATGGGTGTGAAGTCACACGTAACTTTGGAGTGATGTCAGACACAAAATGTGAGTGATGTCACAGACACCATTGAAGTGATGTCAAACACACTATGAGAGTGATATCACAATCAATTTGTGTAATGTCATACATAATACTGAGTGACACCACATATAATACTGGTTGGGATATCATATGCTAATTAGGTTGATGTCAAACATGATTGTTGTGATGTGACACAACATGAAGTTATTGTCACACACAAATGATGTGATGTCAATGATAAGCATGTGTGTCATGTCATGCATAACAATGGAAGTGATATCACATGCACATAATTGAAGTGACGTCACAATTTAAAATGTGAATTATGTCATTAGGGTCATGTCATTGATATCATGTAGTATCTGGTGTGATATCACACAATTGATCTGATGTCACACATAACAATGGGAGTGATATCACACATAAACATGTGAGTAACATCACAAAGGACACAAATGATGTCACATATATATGGGAGTGATGTAACATTATTGGTGTGAAGTCATACAACTGAGTAGGCATGAATCACACATAACAGAAAGATGTCACCCAAAATATCTGAGTGAATTCACTGAAACCCCATGGGAGTGATGTCACAACACTAGTAGAGTGATGTCCTCGAGAATAAGTGTGACATCACATGGAATATTGGGAGTTTCATCACATGTAACAATAGTGATTTCATATGCTAAGTGAAATTGATGTCACACAATTGGTGTGATGTAAACATATGTCATCTTGTCACACAAACAGTAGGTGTGAGGGAATATGTAAAAATGTGACTTATGTCACAAAAATGTAAATGGTGTCACACATATCAACGAGTGTGTTATCACACACAGATGTGAGCACTATCTCATGTACACCATTGGTATGATGTCACACAGACATTGAGTGATGTCAGACACACAATGTATGTGAAGGCACACAGCAACGTGGTGATGTCACAGATATTGCGAGCGTTTTCTCTCATGAAAATGAGTGTGAATTCACACATAACAATGAGAGTTACACAAATCACAACAGTGTGATTTATGCCAGAAAAAATGTGAGAGACTTCACAGAAAACTGGGAATGATTTCATGCATAACAACGGATGTCACATCACAGTTAATAATATGGCGACCCTCACACAATGGGAGTGATATCACACAAGTTGGGAGATGTGACAGACTATACCTAGTGTTACCACACTTGGGATGTGGTGTCCCAAGAGGGTGTGATGTCACACATAACGATTGGAGTGATGTCACACACAAAATGTGGTTATTGTCATAAACACACACTGTTGGAGTGATGTCAAACACACTATAAGAGTGATGTCCCACACTGTTGGTATTATGCCATAAATTATACTTTGACTGACACCAAGATAATAATGTATGGGGTATAACGTGCTAATTAAGGTTGATATCAGACACAATTGATGTTATGTGACACACAATGAGGATGTTGTCACAGACATGTTGTGTGATGTCACCCATGACTATGTGTGTCACATCACACTTAACAATGGGAGTGAAGTCACACTATAAACATGAGTTATATCACAAGGGACTAATCATTGATGTCACACAGAGTGGTATTGTTGTCGTACAAGTCATATGGTGTTACATATAAGAGGAATGAAGTCACAATATTGCTGTGATGTCATACAACACAACAGGCTAGATATTAACCCCACAGAGTGGCGTCGCTCCAAATATGTGAGCTAAGTCACAGAAACA
The DNA here is from genome assembly GCF_020826845.1 of Diceros bicornis minor. Classification (NCBI taxonomy): domain Eukaryota; kingdom Metazoa; phylum Chordata; class Mammalia; order Perissodactyla; family Rhinocerotidae; genus Diceros; species Diceros bicornis. The sequence goes on from NW_026690900.1 coordinate 4,965,641, forward strand.
CCATAAGAGTGATGTCACAACACTAGTTGAGTGATGTCCTTGAGAATTACTATGATGTCAAAAGGAATACTAGAAGTGACATCTCATATAAAAATAGCGATTTAATATGCTAAATTTGATTGATGTCAAACACAGTTGGTGTAATATAAACATATGTGAATGTTGTCACACACAATAGGTGTGATGTCATACATAAAAATGTGAATGGTGTCACATATATGACTGGGTGTGTTCTCACACAAATGTGAGCCCTGTCACACATACACCGTTGGTGTGTTGTCACACACACATTGACTGATGTCAGACACACAATGTGTGTGAAGGCATACAGAAATCTGGTGATGTTGCAGACACTGAGAGTGATGTCTCTCATGAAAATGAGTGTGAATTCACAAATAACAACGAGAGTTACACAAAACACGCATGTGAGATTTGTCAGAGTAAAATGTGAGTGATTTCAGAGAAACACGGGAGTGATTTCATACATAACAGTGGATGTCACATCACAGTTAAGAATATGACTGCTGCCACACACAATGGGAATGATATCACACAATTTGAGAGATGTGACTGGCTTCCTTAGTGTTATCAAACTCAAGGTGTGTGATGTCCAAAAATGTGTGTAATAACACACATAACGATTAGAGTGATGTCACACACAAAATGTGAGCGATGTCACATACACACCATTGGAGTGATGTCAAACATGCTATCAGTGTGATGTCACACTCCATTGGTGTGAGGTAATACATAATACTGGTACTGACACCAACATAATAATGGTTGGGATATCATATGCTAATTAATATTGATGATGTTACACACAATTGATGTCATGTGACATACGATGAGGGTGTTGTCACACACAACCAAGTGTTGTGATGTCACCCATAATCAAGCCATGCCACGCATAACAATGGAAGTGACATAACGTGCACACAATGGGAGTGATGTCACACTTCAAAATGTGAGTTATGTCACAAGGGACATGTCACCAATGTCACACATATAAATGTGAGTGATGTCACATTATCTATGTGATGTCACACGTAACAATGTGAATGATGTCACCCATAAACTTCTGAGTAATAATACACAGGACACGTGACTGATTTCAAGTGTCAAATGTGACAAAGATGTCACAATATTTGTTTTTGATGTCATACCAGACAATAGGCATAATATCACACATAGAGAGATGTCACCAAAATATGAGTGAAATCACAGAAGACACCAGGCTAGTGATGTCACACTCAGAAGCAGAGTTATGTGTTTGACAATTAGTGTGTTGTAACATGGAATATTTGGGGTGACATCACATGTACCATTAGCGATTTTATATGCTAAGTTGGATTGAGTTCACACTCATTGGGGTGATGTCAACATATGTGAATTGTGTGACACACACAATAGTAATAATGTCACACAAAATGTGTGAGCTATGTCCCAAAACCACTGGATGATGTCACACATATCACTGTATGTGTTATCACACACAAATGTGAGCCTTGGCACACATATATCATTGGTATGATGTCACACACATTGAGTGATGTCAGACACACAATATGTGCTAAGGTAAACATGAACCTGTTGAGGTAACAGACAATGGGAGTGATGTCTCTCAGGCCAATGAGTGTGAATTCACACATACAAATGAGAGTTACACAAAACAGAGAACTGGGATTTAAGTCAGAGTAAAATGTGAGAGACTTCACAGAAGTCTGGGAGTGATTTCATTCATAACAGTGTATGTCACATCACAGTTAAGACTATGACTTCTGTCACACAATGGGAGTGATATCACACACTTTGGGAGATGTGACAGTCTATCCTAGTCTTATCACACTCAAGTTATGTGATGGCCAAAAATGCATGCGCTGTCACGCATAAGGATTGGAGTGATGTCAAATGCAAAGTGAGAGCAAAGTCACACACACACTGTTGGAGTGATAAACACACTCTCAGAGTGTTGTCACAATCAATTGGTGTGATGACATACATAGCATTGGCAGTGACATCACACATAATAATGGTTGCGGTATCATATGCTAAATAAGGTTGATGTCACACACAACTGGTGTGATGTGACAAGGAATGAGGATGTTGTCACACACACAAGTGGTGTGATATCACGCATGACAATGTGTCACGTCACCCATAATGATGGGAGTGATATCACGTGCACACAATGGGAGTGATATCAAAAGTTACACATTCGTGATGCCACAGATAGCAGTGGGAGTGACGTCACACTATTGATGTGATGTCACACATAAACTTGAGAAATATCACAAAGGACACAAGACTGATGCCATACACATGTGGGAGTGATGTCACACTAATGATGTGATGTCACACATGGCAATGGGAGTGATCTAACACATAGATAAGTGAGTAATATTACTAATTACACATGACTGATATCACACAATTGTGGGACTGATGTCACACTACTGTTGTGATGTCATACACCACTACAGGCGTGTTATCATGTTACTGAATGAATTCACTCTCATTTTCTTGAGAAACACCACGCCCATTGTCTGTGACATCACATGGTTTGTGTGTGCCTTCACTTACGTGGTCCATCTCACATCACACCACTTGTGTGTGACATCACACTAATGCTGAATTTTTGACAAGGCTCACATTTGTGTATGAAAACACACCCATTGATATATGTGACACCATTCATATTTTTTGCAACATAACTCACATTTTATGTATGACATCGCTCCTATTGTGTGTCACAGAATTCACATATTTTGACATCACATCAATTGTGTGTGACATAAATCCAATTTACCATATGAAATTGTTATTGTTATGTGATATCACCCCCAATATTCCATTTGACATCACACAAATTGTCAAAGACATAACTGTGGCAATATGTATGACATTACTCAAGTGGTGTGTGAATTGTTTGTGACATCAACCTTAATTAGTTTATTATATACCAAGCATCGTGTTGTTGTCACTCCCCATATTAGCTATGACATCACACCACTTGAGTGTTTCATCACTCTGATCATGTGTTTCACATCAGTCCAATGGTGTGTGTAAATAATTCATATTTTGTGTGTGAAGTCACTCCAATCATTTTGTGTGACATCACACCTAATTTGGGTCATCACACACCTTGAGTGTGATAACAGTAGGATAGACTGTTGCATCTCCACAATTGTCACTATTCTGTATGAAATCACTCCCAGATTTCCATCAATCACAATGGAACTGATGTCACATGCAAAAATGAGTGTGACTTCAGTCAATGAGAGTCATATAACACGCACACTATGGGATGTATGTAAGACAAAAGCGTCAGAAATTTCAAAAAACATGTGAGTGATTTCACACAACAGTGGAAGTAACATCACAGCTGAGAATATGACAGTCATCACACACAATGGGAGTGATATCTCACACAGTTTATGTGCTATGAGATGCTATCATAGTGATATTACACTCGATGGGTGCAATGTCCCAATATTCGCCTCTAGTCATACATCAAAGTGGGAGTGGTATCACACATAACAATCAGAGTGATGTCACACAGAAAACGTGAGGAATGTTCACAGACACACCATGCGGGTGATGACACACACTATCAGAATGACATCACCTAGATGTCATATATTATATTGTGTGTGAAATCACAAATTACCATGGCAGTGAGGTCCTATGCACAGTTGGTGTGATATCTCAAATTTGATGTGATGTCACACACTATATTACTGATATCACACACACAAGGGCAATGATGTCACACATAAAAATGTATGTTATGTCACACATAAGATTAGGAATGACATCACATGCATACAATGAGATTGATGTCACAAGAAAAATGTGAGTGATATCATAAGGAACACGTCAGTGATGTCACACATAATATTGGGAATGATGTCACATTATTGGTGCAATGTCATACATAATGGGAGTGATATCACACATAACAATATGGGTGATGTCACACACAAAATATGAGTCATGTCTCATGTGCAATGGGAGTGATGTGACACATAAAAATGGAAGTGCTGTCACGTTTCACAATAAGAGTGATGTCACGCACAATGGGAGTGGTGTCTCACTGTAAAATGTGAGTTATGTGACAGGAGACATATCAACGTATCACATATAGCTTTGGGAGTTGTGTCACACAATTGTTATGATGTCACATTTAAGAATGGGGGTCATGTCACACAGACATGTAATATAACAAAAGACACGTGATGGTGTCACACATAAGTGGTAGTGATGTCACACTATTTATGTGAAGTCATGCAAAGCAACAGGCATGATATCTCACATAACAGAGCGATGTCTCACCAAATTTAGGACTGAAGTCACAGACACACCATGCATGTGATGTCATGAACACTGGCAGAATGATGTCCTCTACAATAAGTGTGATGCCACATAAAATATTTGAAGTGACATCAAATGTAACAATAGCGATTTCTCTTGCTAAATTGAATTGATGTCAAACAACTGGTGTGATGTCGACGTATTTGAATGATGTGACACACGCCATAGGAGTGATTTCATACATAAAATGAGATACATCACAAAAATATGTGAATGGTGTCACAAATATCAATGGGTGTGTTTTCACACACAAATGTGAGCCCTGTCACACATAAACCCTTGGTGTGATGTCACAGACACATTTAATGATGTCACACACAATATGAGTGATGGCACACACTACCCTGGTGATGTCACCGAAAATGGGAGCAGTGTCTCTCATGAAAATAAGTGTGAATTCACACATAACAATGAGAGTTACACAAAACACTCAAGCGCAATTTGCCAGAGTAAAATGTGAGAGATTTCACAGAAACCTGGGTGTGATTTCATACATAACAGTGGATGTCACATCACAGTTAATAATACGACTGCTGTTCTTCACAATGGGAGAGATATCACACAGTTTGAGAGATGAGACAGAACATCCTAGTGTTATCACACTCATAGTGTTTGATGTCCCAAAATGGGGGTCATGCAACACAGAACATTTGGAGTGATGTCACACACAAAATTTGAGCGATGTCACACACTATTCTAGTGATGTCAACACACTACAAAAATGATGCCACACTCAATTTGTGTGATGTCATACATAGTACTATTAGTGGCACCACACATAATAATGGCTTGATATCATAGGCCAATTAAGGTTAACATCACTCACAATTGATGAGATGTGACACACAATGATGTTGTCACACACACACAAGGGGTGCGATGTCACCCATAACCATGTGTCTCACGTCACAAGTAACAAATCATGAGATATCACATGCACACAATGGGAATGAGGTCACAATCACTGATGTCACAGGTAGCAGTGGGAGTGATGTCACACTATTGATATGATGCCACACATATAAATGTGAATGATGTCACACATAAATATGTGAGTAATATGACAAAGGACACATGACTGTTGTCACACATAAGCTGTTAATATTCTACACTCAAGCTTTCTAGCCAATGTATTGAAAGAGCACTTCTGCTGAACTCAGCTTGCCAGTAGCTATAGGGAACATACTCTAATGAGAGCTTTTATACTTTTCACAACTGGTACAGATTATCTGTAACATTCATTCAATGAAATTATAGTGTGAAGAAAACCCCTTTTTTTAAATCTCTTCATGATCATCTTGAAAAATGCCCTTTCAAACGTTGCAGTTCACGTCTTTCATTCAGGCTCTCTCTTACATGGAATGAAAGAATATGCTCATTGAACTCAGTTTGCCTCTAGCTGTTACGAAACTGCTTCTTATGAGACGGTTTAAACTTTTCACTAGACAAGGAAGAGAATATCTATAATAACCATTTATGAAAAGCACAGTGTGGAGAAAAACTCTTGCTTGTACCTGTTTAGCCTCTGCACTGAAAAGTACTTTTTCAAACATTGCAGCTCAAGACATTTACTCAGGGTCTCTCTCACATTAAATGAAATAATATTATTACTGAGCAAAAGTCGACATTAGCTGTAAGTAAGATCTAACCATGAGAATTTTTTACCTTTTCACTACTGCTGGATGAAAATACCTATAACATCCATTGAAATTATATGCACCGTGGAAAAAAATCTCATTTTAGTTGTTGAGGATCATCTTGATGAGTGAATTATTCAATCACTTTTCTTCACAGCCTGCACTCAGGCTTTCCCTCAAATATAATGAAAGAACACTCGCTCTGAAGTCAACAACCCTGTAGCTGTAAGTCAGCCTCTCTTTAGAGGGCTTTTAAATTTTTCACTACAACTGGGACTGAGTATCTATAGCATCGATAAAATGAAATTCAAGTGTGGAGAAAATCTGTGGCTGCTATCTGTATAGGATCCTCCTGCAAAATGCCTTATCCATCATTGTAATTAACGACCATCTCTCAGGCTCTCTCTCCTATGGAATGCAAGCATATACTTGCTGAACTGAGCTGGCAAGGAACTTTAAGCAGGATCTTCCTCTGAGAGACTGTGAACTTTGACTGCAGCTGCAAGAGAATATCTGTAATATCCATTCCATATAAGTTCTCTTTGGAGGAAAACACTTCCTTTGAGTCACTGTAAGTCACTGTAAAGTGACTTTTCATCTTTGCAGTTCATTGTATGCACTCAGGCTTTCTTCCTGATATAAAAGAAAACACCCCTGCTAAACATACTTTGCCAGTAGCTGTTGGAACACTTTTCTAGGTTACGATCCACATTTCACCACAGTTCAGAATGAAGCTGTATCATCCATTCAATGAAAGTACAACTTGAAGAATACATCCTCTTGTAAGTGTTTATGATCATCGTCTTAAGTGGCTTTAAATACACTGCAGTTCAATCTGCATGCAATATCTCACTAGCATATCATGATGATCACTGTTGCTTACCACATGTTGCCAATATCTGTTAGTAACAACTTCATATGAGAGTATTTAATATTTCAGTACAACTGGGAGACGGTATCTATAACATACATTAAATGATGTCCAGTATGGATAATATTTCTTGCTTGAATCTCTATTCGACTATCCTGCTAATTGCCTTTACCAACATTCTAGTTAACAACCATCAATCAGGAGTTCTTTCCCATGTAAAGCAAGAAATTTCTTGCTGAACTCTTTCAGGAATGTTTAAGGATGATCTTCCTCTGAGACCTTGTAAACTTTCACTGCAGCTAGGAGAATATATCTATTACATTCATTCCATGTAAATACTCAGTGAGGAAAACACTTGCTTTTAGATCTTTTGGATCATATTGTCAATTATATTCTCATCTTTGGATTTCACTGCCTGCATTCAATTTTCCTCCATGATATAAAGAAAAAACACTACGGCTAAACATGCTCTGCCAGTAGCTGTTAGGTGCACCTTCCTATGAGAGTTTAAACTTTTCACCGCTGCTCAGAAAGAAGCTCTGTCACGTCCATTGAATGAAAGTGCACCGTGAAGATATCTTCTGCTTGTAAATGTTTAGGATCATCTTCATAAGTGACTTCAAATACACTGCAGTTCAATCTGCATGCAGTGTCTCTCTAGCATATCATGACGCACACTATTGCTTAACAAAGGTGATGAATATCTGTTAGTAACATCCTCATTGGAGAGGCTTTAAAATTTCAGTAGAGCTTGGAAATAGCCTATATAACATCTATAAAATTAAAGTCCAGTTTGAAGAAAATCACTTGTTTTCATCTGTATAGGATTATCCTGAAAATTGCCTTTGACATCACTGTTGTTAATGACCTTCCCTTAGGAATTTTATCCCCGTGATGCAACAAAGTTCTGTTGAACTCATTTTGCAATTGTCTTTAAGGAGCATCTTCCTCTGAGAGCTTTTAAACTTCCAATTGCAGCTGTGAAAGAATATCTATAACATCTATCCAATGAAACAGGAGAGTGGAGAAAAACTCTCGCTTGTAGTTTTTGAAGATCATCTTGATAAGTGACATTTCCTGCTTTGCAGTTTATGGTCTACTCTCAAGCTTTCTCTCCAATGTAATGAAAGAGCGCTCCTGCTGAACTCAGCTTGCCAGTAGTTGCAAGGAACGTATCCTGATGAGAGCTTTTATACTTTTCACTACAACTGGGACAGATTATCTCTATCACTAATTCAATGGAAGTTCAATGTGGAGAAAAACTCCATCTTGTATCTCTTTAGGATCATCTTGAAAAATTCCTTTTCAAACATTGCTTTTCACATGCTTCAATCAACCACTCTCTTAAATGGAATGAAAGAATGTTCTTGCTGAATTCAATTTGCCAGTAGCTGATAGGGAACATCTTCCTACGAAGGGCTTTAAACTTTTCATTACACAAGGAAAAGAATATTTATAATATCAATCTACTGGATGAACATTGTGAAGAAAAAGTCTTGCTCGCAGCTGTGTAGAATCTTCACTGAAAAGTACCTTTTGAAACATTGCAACTCACCACTTTCACCCAGGCTCTGTCTCACATTAAATGAAAGAATGTGATTATGGAAGGGAGTTTGCGCTTAGCTGTATATGAAAACTTCCCATGAGAGGTTGTAAGGTTTTCACTACAGCTTGGAGGGAATATCTGTAACTGCCAGTGAATGAATACAGATTTAAAAAATAATCTTTGAGTGCTTGAGTATTGTCACGATAAGTGACTTTTCAACCATAGCAGTTTGTGGCCTACACTCAGGCTTTCTCTCCAAGGTAATGAAAGAACGCCTGTGCTGAACTTAACTGCCCTGTAGATGTAAGACATATCTTCTTAGGAGGGTTCTGGAACTTTTCACAACAACAGGGGGAGAACAGTTAGGTCATCCACTGAATGAAAGTACGGTGTACAGAAAAACTCTTGCTTCTACCAGTTTAGGATCATCTTTATTTATTTATTTTTTTGAGGAAGATCAGCCCTGAGCTAACATCCACGCCAATCCTCCTCTTTTTGCTGAGGAAGACCGGCTCTGAGCTAACATCTATTGTCAATCCTCCTCCTTTTTTTTTCCCTTTCTCTCCCAAAGTCCCAGTAGATAGTTGTACATAGTAGTTGCACACCATGCTAGTTGCTTTATGTGGGATGCCACCCCAGCATGGCTGGACAAGCAGTGTGTTGGTGAGTGCCCAGATCCGAACCCAGGCCACCAGTAGCAGAGCACGTGCACTTAATTGTTAAGCCACGGGGCCAGCCCCCAGGATCATCTTGAATAGTGCAGTTCCATAAAATGCTGCTCATGGCGTGCACTCAGGCTCTCTCTTGAATATACAGAAATCGTATTTTGGCTGAAGTCAGCTTCTCAGTCACTGTTGGTGAACATCTATCTATACAACTTTTATATATTTCACTACTCGAGTGATAGTACCTCTATAACATCCACTCCATGGAATTACTCTGTGATAAAAATCTCTGGTTTGTAGATGTTAGGATAAACTTGAAAACTGCCTTTTTTTAACGTTGCAGTTCATTGCCTGCACTCAGGCTTCCTCTCTGATGTAAAAAACGAAATCTCCTGCTGAACCTAGGTTGCCATTAGTTGTAAGGAACATATTTCTTTGAGAGCTTTTAAACTTTTGAAAACAATTGTGACAGATTATCCATAATATTCCTTCAATGAGAGAACACTGGGAAGACAAACTTCTGCTTGAAGCTGATTAGGATCCTCTTATTAAATGTCTTTTAATAGACTGCAGCTCAATCCAACATACAGACTATCAGAAGCATATCATGAAAACCACTAATTTGGAAACCAGCTTGTTGTTAGCTGTAAGTCACATCTTCCTATGAGAGCTCTAATCTTTTCACAATAGCTGGGAGAGAATATCTGTTACACTCATTCAATGAATGTTCACTGTGGAGAAAATCCACTCCTTGCAGCCCTAGAGAATCATGTTGAAAAGTACCCTTTCATAGACTGCCATTTACAGACATCACACAGGCTCTTTCTCACATATAATGTAACCATCATTTTCCAGAAGTCAGCATGCTGTTAGCTGTGCATCATATCATCCTGCGAGAGCTTTTCATCTTTTGACTGTAACTGGGAGACATTACCTATAACATCCATTCAATGAAAGGACAGTGTGGAGAAAAATTCTTGCTTGCATCTGTAGAGGACTATCCTGAAAATTGCCTTTCCCAACAGTATTGTTAACGACATTCACTTAACAATTCTCTCCCTGGGGCCTGCCCAGTGGCACAAGCAGTTGGGTGTGCATGCCCCACTTCAGTGGCCTGGGATTTGCAGATTCCTAACCCCAGGCATGCACCAACGTACTGCTTACCACGACATGCTGTGGGGGCATCATACATAAAGTAGAGAAAGATGGACACAAATGTTAGCTCAGGACCAATCATACACAGCAAAATAGATGAGGATCAGAACCGAATCTTACCTCAGGGCTGATCTTCCTCACAAAGAAGAAGATATAATTCTCTCCCATGTAATGCCAGAAAGTTCTTGCTTAACTCTGTTTGCAAGTAGCTTTAAAGAGGATCTAACGCTGAGAGCTTTTTAACTTTCCATTGCAGCTGCGAGAGAATATCTATAATATCCATCTAATGAACATAGTCTGTGGAGAAAAACATTTCCTTTCAGTTTTTGAGTACCATAACGGAAAGTGCCTTTTCTTCTTTTTGGTTTGTTTCATGCACTGAGGCTACCTTCCCAATGGAAAGAGAAAATACCACTGCTCAACCACTTTTGCCAGTAGCAAGGAAGGAAATATCTTCGTGTCCTGTCTCTCTTCCTTCCGGCAAATGAGGTCCACATTCCTTAACCAGGTTTGGAATATATTTCCATTTTGTGCCTGCAGACGGAATATCACATTCCTTTGAGAAGGCATTTTCTGATCCTGGGTTCCAAGTAGAGCTCTAGGAACCAGTTTGTATATGAGTGGCAATGATTACTAGAGCTTAGCTAAAGTATGTACATCATCCATTGCTGGAAATAACTTCATGCTCAATCTCTCTTCCTTCCATCTCGTAAGGATCAGAAACCTAAAACAGGTATGTAACAGAATGCCATTACGGGCCTTGAGAAAGAATCTCAAATGCCTTTGAGAGGGCACTTTCTGACCCAGGCTTATAAGCAAATGTTGAGATATGACTTTGTATATGAGTCGCAATCCTTACTACAGTTGAGCTAAACTACGTAGAAGACTCTGCATGCCCAATCACTCTTCCATCCAACACTGAAGGATTACATTCCTAAAACAGGTTTTGAACATATTGCTGTTTTGAGCCTTTGGAAGGAATACCACATTCCTTTGAGAAGGTACTTTCTCATCCCAGCTTGTAAGTAGATGTCTAGAAACAAGTTAGTATATGAGTGGCAATCCTCACCCCAGCTGAGCCCAACTGTGTAAAATACCCTTTTCTGGAAGTATCTTTCTGCTCAATCTCTCTTCCATTCAGCTCATGAGAATCAACTTCCTAAACCAGGTTTAGAATATAATGCTATTTCGGTCACTGAGAGAAAATCTCCCATTCCTTTGAAAAGACACTTACCAATAACTGCTTGGAAGTAAATGTCTAGGAACAAGTTTCTATTGGAGCATCAATCATTACTACAGCTGAGTTAAATGATTTATAATACCCATTCTTTGAAATAATTTAATGTACACACTCTCTTCCTTCTAGCACTAAGCATCACTAAACCAAACCAGTTATGGATACTACTTCCATGTTGTGCCTTCAGAAGGAACGTTGCATTCCTCTTAGGAGGCACTTTCTGATCCCAGAATGTAAGATGTCTAGCAACAAGTTTGTATATCAGTGGCAAGCATTACTACAGCTGAACTACACTATGACTAACACCCATTCCTATAAATATCTTTGTGCCCAATCTCTCTTCTTTGAAGACCATAAGGATCACAAACCTAAATAAGTGTTGGAACATATTGCCATTTATGTCCTTGAGATGGAATTTCACATTCTTTGAGAAGGCAGTTTCTCATCCCGGGGTGTATGTAGAAATCTAGGAATAGTTTTTATGTGAGTAACAATCATTACTACAGCTGAGATAATCTATGTATAAAAACCATTCCTGAAAATAACTTTGTGCCCAATAACTCTTGCTTCCATCTCTTAAGGGTCACAAACCTAAACCCAGTTTGAAACATAATGTCATTTTAGGCCTTGAGAACAAATCTCACATTCTTTTGAGAAGGCTGTTTCTGATAATGCCTTGTAAGTAGATGTCTAGGAACAAGTTTTTATATGATTGTCAGTCATTACTACAGCTGAACTAAACTATGTATAACATCCATTCTTGGTCATAACATCATGCCCCATTTCCTTTCCTTCCAGCTCATAAGGACCATCTTCCTGCACCAGGTTTTAAAAGTATTGCCATTTTAGGCCTCGTGAAGGAATCTTACATTCCTTAGAGAAAGTACTTGCTGGTCGTGGTTGTAAGTATATGTCTAGTAACAAGTTTGTAAATGAGTGGCAATCATTGCAGTAGCTGAGTTAAACTATGTATAACACCCATTCCTGGAAATAACTTCTTGTCCAGTCTCTCTTCCCTACAGCTCATAAGGATCACAAACGTAAAACTGGTTTGGAACATATTGCCAAGTCAGGCATTGAAAAGTGATCTCACATTCCTTTGAGAAGGCACTATCTCATCCAGGCCTGTATGTAGAAATCTAGGAATAATTTGTATGTGAGTGGCAAACATTACTACACCTGAACTAAGTTATGTATAGCATACATTCCTAGAAATAAGTTGGTACCCAACTCTCTCCCCTAAATCTCATAAGAACCAACTTCCTGAAACATTTTTGGAACATATTGCCATTTTGGGCCTTGAGAACGAATCTCACATTCCTTTGACAAGATACTTAGAGATCCAAGCTTGTAAGTAAATGAATTGTTTATATATGAGTTGCAAACATTACTGAGCTAAACTGAATATAAGACCCACTCCTGAAACGATTTCTTTCCCAATGTGTCTTCCTTCCAGCTCATAAGGATCACTGCCTAAATTAGTTTTAGAACATAATGCCATTTTGGACATTGAGAACGGTTCTCACCTTCCTTTCTGAAGGCACTTTCTGATATCAGCTCGTAAGTAGATGTCTAGGAACAAGTCTGTATATCAAAGGGAATCGTTGTTACAGCTGTGCTAAACTATGACTAACTCTTTTCCTGGAAATAACTTCTTGCCCCATCTCTCTTCCTTCCAGCTCGTCAGGATCACATCCTAAACCAGGTTGGGAACATAATGTCAATTTGGGCATTGAAAATAAATTCACTTTCTTATGAGAAGGCACTTCCTGATCCAGGCTCGTAAGTAGATGTCTAGGAAGAAGTTTCTATATGAATGGAATCCTTATTACAGCTGAATTAACCATGTAAATCACCTATTCCTGGAAAGAAATTTGTACACCATCTTTTTTCCTTCCAACTCGTAAGGATCGCTTTTCTACACCAGGTTTGGAAAATAATGTCATTTCGGTGTTGAGAACCAATCTCACATTCCCTTGAGAAGGCACATTCTCATCTAGACTTCTAAGTAGATTTCTAAGAACAAGTTTGTATATGAGTGTAAATTATTGCCACAGATGAGCTAAACTACGTATAACACATATTCCTGCAAATACCTACTTGCCCCATCTCCATTTCTTCCAGCTCAGAAGGACCATTTTCCTCCACCAGGTTTTGAAAATGTTACCATTTCCCGCCCTAGGATGGAATCTCACATTCCTTTGAGAAGCCATTTTTCTAATCCTGCCTCATATGTAGATGTCAAAGAACAAGTTAGAATATTAGTGGCAGTCACTACTACAGCTGAGCTTAATTACGTATAGCACCAAGTTCATGAAATAACATCATGTCCAATCTTTCTTCATTCGATCTCAGAAGGATCAGAAACTTAAACCAGGTTTGGAACAGCATGTCATTTCGGATCTTGAGAATGGATTTCACATTCTTTTCAGAAGGAATTTTCTGATCCCAGCAAGTAAGACTTTTAAGAATAATCTTTTATATACATGGCAATCATTACTACAGCTGATCTAAACTATCTATAACACCCATTCCTGCAAATAACATCATGCCCAGTCTCTCTTCTTCCCAGCTCTAAAGGATTACAATCCTAAACCAGGTTTTGAAACTATTGTCTTTTGGAGCCTCGAGAAGTAATCTCACATTCCTTTGTGAAGGCATTTTCTGATCCCGACTTGTAAGTAGATGTAGATGAACCAGTTTCTATATGAATGGGAATCATTACTACAGCTGAGCTAAAGTAAGAATAACACCCTTTCTTGGAAATAACTTTGTTCCCCATCTCTCTTAGTTCCAGCTTGTAAGCATAACTTCCTAAACCATGTGTGGAACATAAAGCCATTTTGGTTGATCAGAACAACACTCACTTTCCTTTGAGAAGGCATTTTCTGATGTGGGCTTGCAAGAAGATGTGTAGGTCATATGGTACTTGACCTTCTCCCTCTGGCTTATTTCACTTTGCATAATACCCTCAATGTCCATCTATGTTGTCAAAAAATACTGTATGATCTCACTCATTAAGTAGGAGATAATAACAACAAAAAATAAACACATACAGACAGAGATTGGATTGTTGGTTACCAGAGGGGAAGTGAGGAGGGATGAAGGCAAACTGACAATTAGGCACATGGGTGTAGTGATGGATTGCAATTAGTATTTGGGTGGTGAACCTGAAAACATGATGTAATCCATGCAGAAATAGAAGTATAATGATGTACACCACAAATATATACAATGTTATAAACCAATGTTACCAGAATAAACAAAAATTTAAAAAAAATGATGTTTAGGAACAAGTTTGAATATGAGTAGAATCATTACCACAGCTGAGCTAAATTGTGTAAATCACCTATCCTTGGAAAGAACACCATACCTAATCTCTGTTCCTTCTAGCTCATGAGGATCGCCTTTGTAATCCAGGTTTGTAACTTAATGCCATTTCAGGCGTTGAGAACCAACTCACATTCCTTGGGGAGGGAATTTTCTGATCCAGACCTCTAAATAAATGTCAAGAACATGTTTGTATATGAGTGGCAATCATTACTAAAGCTGAGCTAAACTATGTATAACGCCCATTCGTGAAAATAACTTAATGCCCCATCTCCCATCTTTCCAGCTCATGAGGACCATCTTTTCCACTAGGTTTTGAAAATATTGCCATTTGGGCCTTGTGAAATCACACATTTCTTTGAGAAGGCTCTTTCTGATCCTGGCTTCTAAGTAGATGTCTAGGAACAAGTTTCTAAATGACTGTCAATAATTATCACAGTTGAGATAAACTATGCATAACACCTATTCCTGGAAATAACTTTGTGCCTAATCTACCTTCCTTCCATCTTGGAGGGATCACAAAGCTAAAATAGGTTCGGAACGTAATGCCATTTCATGGCTTGAGAACGAATCTCACATTCCTTTGAGAAGGAACTTGGAGATGCTGGCTTGTAAGTAAATGTCTAGGTACAAGTTTGTATTTGAGTGGCAATCATTACTACAGCTGAACTAAACTGACTATAACACCAATTCCTTGAAATAACTTTGTTCCCAGTCTCTCTTCCTTCCATCTCGTAATGATCACATCCTTAACCAGGTTTGTAACATATTGCCATATCGGACATTGAGAACGATTTTTACATTGCTATATGAAGGCACTTTCTGATCCAGGCTTGTAAGTAGATGTCTAGGAACCAGTTTCTATATGAATGATAATCATTACTACAGTTGAGCTAAACGAAGAATAATCCCCTTTCCTGGAAATAACTCCATTCCTCATCTCTCTTGCTTCCAGCTAGTAAGAATCACATCTAAATCAGGTGGAGAACATAATGCCATTTTGGGCAATCATAACAAAACTCACTTTCCTTTGAGAAGACACTTTCTGATCAGGACTCATAAGAAGATATCTAGACCAAGTTCGTATATTACTGGAATCATTACTACAGCTGAGCTAAACTATGTATAACACCTATTGCCAAAATTAATTTCGTGCCCCATCTCCCTTCCTTTCAGCTCAAAAGGACCACCTTTCTCCACCAGGTTTTGGAAATATTGCCCTTCGGGCCTTGTGATTGAATCTCAATTTCCTTTGAGAGTGCGCTTTCTGATCACGGGTTGTAAGTAGATCTCAAGGAACAAGTTTGTATATGAGTGGCAACAAATACTATAGCTGAGCCAAACTGACTATAACACCCGTTCCTTGAAACAATAACATTGCCAATCTCTTTTACTTCCAGCTCGTAATGATCACTTCCTAAAACAGGTTTGGAACAGAATGACATCTCAGGCATTGAGAATGATTGTCACATTCCTTTGAGAATGCACTTTGAGACTTCAGCTTGTAAGCAGATGTCTATTAAGCAGTTTGTATATGAATGTAAATCATTATTACAGATGAGAAAACTCTGAATAACTCCCTTTCCTGGAAAAATACTTCATGCCAATTCTGTCATCCTTCCGACATACAAGGATCACTTCCTAAACCAGGTTTGCAACACAATGTCATTTTGGACGTTGAGAACAAAACTCACTTTCATTTGAGAAGGAAATTCTGATATAGGCTTGTAAGTAGATGTTTAGGAAAAAGTTTCTACTTGTGTGGAATCATTACCACAGCTGAGCCAAACCATGTAAATCACCTATTCCTGGAAAGAAAATCATACACAATTACTATTCCTTCCAGCTCATAAGGATCAACTTCCTAAACCAGATTTGGAACAGAATGCCATTTCTGGCATTGGATACCAAACTCACACCCCTTTGTGAATGGACTTTCTGATCCCGGCTGGTAAATAGACGTCTAGGAACAAGTTTGTAAATGAGCGGCAATCATTACTTCAGCTGAGTTAATCTATGCACAAAACAGTTTCCTGGAAAAAACTTCCTGCCCAATCTCTCTTCTTTCCATCTCATAAGGATTGCAAACCTAAAACATGTTTGGAAAATATTGTGATTTGGGGCCTTGAGAACAAATCTCACTTTCCTTTGAGAAGGGCACTTTCTGACCCCGGATTGTAAGTAAATGTTTTGGACCAAGTTTGTATATGAGTGGCAATCATTACTACAGCTGAGCTAAACTGACTATAACACCCATTCTTTGAAACTACTTCATGCCTAATCTCTCTCCCTTCCAACTCCTAAGGATCATTTACTAAACCATGTTTGAAACATAATGCCATTTTGGGAACAGAAAACGATTCTCGCATTCCTTTCCGAAGACCCCTCTGATCCTGTCTTGTAAATAGATGTCTAGGAACAAGTTTGGATATGAGAGGCAATCATTACTACAGCTGAGCTAAACAGTGTATAACACACATTCGTGGAAATAACTTCCAGCCTAATCTCTCTTCCTTCCAGCTTGAAATAATCACAACCCTAAAACAGATTTTAACATAAGCCATTTCAGGCCTTAACAACAAATATCACATTCCATTGATAACGCTGTTTCTGATCATGGCCTGTAAGTAAACGTCTAGGAACAAGTTTGTATATGAGTGACAACCATTTCTAGAGCTGAGCTAATCTATGTATAACACGTATTCATTGAAATAACTTCCTGCCCAATCTCTCTTCCTTCCAGCTTGTAAGGATAACCTTCCATAACCAGGTTTGGAACATATTGCCGTTTCAGGCCTTGAGAAGGACTCTCATATTACTTTGAGAAGCCACTTTCTGATTCTGGTTTCCAAGTAGATGCCATGTAACAAGTTTCTATATGAGTGGCAATGATTAGTACAGCTGAGATAAAATATGTATAACACACATTCCTGGAGATAACTTCGTTCCCCATCACTCTTCATTCCTGCTCTTAAGCATCACAAACCT
Source organism: Diceros bicornis minor (assembly GCF_020826845.1). NCBI lineage: Eukaryota > Metazoa > Chordata > Mammalia > Perissodactyla > Rhinocerotidae > Diceros > Diceros bicornis. The sequence goes on from NW_026690900.1 coordinate 4,983,444, forward strand.
CAACCAGGTTTGGAACATAATGCCTTTTCAGGCATTGATCATGAATCTCACATTCCTTTGAGAAGGCACTTTCTGATCCCACTAGTAAGTAAATGCCTTTGAACATGTTGGTATATGAGTGGAAATCATTACTACAGATGACCTAAACTATGCATAAGAACCATTCTTGGAAATAATTACGTGCCCCAACTCTCTTCATTCCAGCTCTAAATGATTACATACCTAAGCATGGTTTTGACCATAATACCATGGCGGACCTTGAGAAGGGATCACACATTCCTTTGAGAAGGATCTTTCTGATCCCAGCTTCTAAGTAGATGTCTAGGAACAAATTTATATCTGAATGGGAATCTTTAGTACAGCTGAGCTAATCTATGTATACCGCCCATTCCTGGAAAAAGCTTCATGCCTAATCTCTCTTCATTCTAGCTCATAAGTATCACAAACCTAAACCAGGTATGGAACATATTGCCATTTCGGGGTTTGAGAAGGAATCTCACATTCCTTTGAGAAGGCGCTTTCTGATTCAGGCCTGTACGTAGATGTTTAGGAAGAAGTTTGCACATGAATGGCGATCATTACTACCGCTGAGCTAAGCTATGTATAATACTCATTCCTGGAAATCAATTTGTGCCTCATCTCTCTCCCTTCCGACTCATAAGGATCTCAAATCTAAACTAGCTTTGGATCATAATGACATTTCGGACCTTGCAAAGTGGTCTCTCTTTCCTTTCACAAAGCATGTTCTGATACCAGATTCTAGGTAGATGTTTAGGAATAAGTTTGTATATTAGTGGCAATCATTACTACAGCAGAGTTAAACAATCTATAAAGCCCATTCATGGAAATAATTTTGTGCCCCTTCTGTATTCCTTCCGTATCATAAGGATCACAAACCTAAACCACATTAGGAACTTATTGCCATTTCAGGCCTTGAGAACGAATGTCACATTCCCTTGAGAAGGCACTTTCTAATCCAGACTTGCAAGTAAATGTCTAGTAACAAGTTTGTAAATGAGTGGTAATCATTACTACAGTTGAGCTAACCTATGTATAACACCCATTCCTGGAAATGACATCATGTCCAATCTCCCTTCCTTTCAGCTGTTACAGCTCTCCTTCCAAAAGCAGGTTTATAAACTGGGGCATGTAGTTCCTTTAGACAGGATCAATCACAAATGCCTTGGAGAACATAATTTCTTCTCCCGGTTTGAAGGTAGATGGTATGAAATATCTTTGTATCTGAGAGGCATTCATTACTACAGCTGAGTTTAACTATGTATAACACCCATTCTTGATAGTAACTTCATGCCCATCCGACTTTCTCCCAGCTCCTAAGGCTGGCATTTCCAAAGGATGTTTTGCACAGGGCCATGTAGGGCCTTGAGAGAGAATCTCATGTACATGTCTTAGAGAAGGCACTGTCTTACCCAGGCTTGTAAGTAGATGGTTAGAGACATCCTCCTATCTGAGAGGCAATGACTACTACAGCTGAGTTAAACTATGTATAACATCCACTCCTGGAAGTAACATCATGTCCAGCTCCTTCCTTCCAGTTCCTAAGTATTGCCTTCTTAAAGCAGGTTTGGAAACAGGTTTGCGTAGGGTCTTGAAACATTCCCACTGTGAAATACCTCAGAGAACACAATTTCATATGCTGAGTTGTAAGTAGATGGTTAGAAACATCTTGGTTTCTCAGTGCCAATCATTTTCACAGCTGAGTTAAACTAAGTATTTCACCCATTGCTGGAAATATTTTTGTGCCCAACCACGTTTCCTTCCAGCACTTCAGGACCACCTTCACAAAGCATGTTTTGCTAAGGGCCATCTAGGGCCTTGAGAGAATCTCACTCACATGCCTTAGAGAGGGCAGTCTTTTTTCACTGCTTGTAAGTAGATGGTAAGAAACATCTCTCTATGTGAGTGGCAAACACTGCTAGAACTGAGTCCAGCAATGGATGAAACCCATTCCTGGAAGTGACTTCATGCCCAATCAACCTTCCTTCCAGCTCCTATGGTGTGCCTCCTCAAAGAAGGTTTTGCACCCTTCCCTGTAGGGCCTGAGAGAGAATCTCTCTCACATGCTTAGTGAGGGTATACTCTTATCCTGGCTTGTGGGTAGACGGTAAGAAACATCTTTGTATTTGAGTGGCAGTCACTACTACAGTTGAGTTAAACTACGGATAACACCCATTCCTGGAAGTATCATCATGCTCAATCTCCAATCCTTCCAACTCCTAATGATCACCTTCTCAAAGCAGGTTTGGAAACAGGACCATGTAGTGACTTGAGACAGAATCTCACTCAAAAGCTTAGAGAATGCACTTTCGGATACTGGATCATTAGTAGATGGTGAGGAACATGTTTGTATCTGATTGGCAAGCGTTACTACAGCTGAGCTAAACTAAGCATAACAGTCAATACTGTAGATACCTTGTTACAAATATCCCTTCCTTCCAGCTCCTAAGGATTGCCTTCCCAAAGCAGGTTTGGAAACAGAACTGTGTAGCACCTTAAGAGAGAATCTCACTCTCATCCTTTAGAGAAGGCACTTTCTAGTCTCAGCTTGTAAGTATATGGTAAGAACTATCTTTTTCTCTAACTGGCAATCGCTACTACAGTTGATTTAAACTATAGAGAACACACATTCCTGGAAGTAACTTCATGACCAATCATGTTTCCCTCCAGCATCTAATTATCGCCTTCCAAAAGCAAGTTGGGAAACAATAACAAGTAGTGCCTTGAGACAGAATCTCACTCCCAAGAAACAGAGAATGCACTTCCTGATACCAAGTATAAGTATATGGTTAGGAACATGTTTGTATCTGAGTGGCAAGCATTACTACAGCTGAGCTAAACTACGTATAACAACCATTTTGTATCTATCTTCATGCGCAATCTCCATTCCTTCCAGTTCCTAGGATTGCCTTCCTTATGGACGTCTGGATACAGGGCCTTGTGGAGCCTTGAGACAGGCACACTCTCAAATGCCGTAGAGAACACACTTTCTTATCCTGGGTTATAAGTACATAGATAGAAACTTCTTTTTTTATGCGTGGCAATCATTCCTACAGTTGACTTAAACTATATATAAGACCCATTCCTGGAAACAACTTCGTGCCCAAACACCCTTTCTTCCAGCTGCTAAGGATTGATTTCCCAAAAGATGTTTTGCACAGGGCCATGTTGGTCCATTAGAGAGACTCTCACACAAATGCCTTAGAACAGGGTCTTTCTTATCCCGGCTTGTAAGCAGATGGTAAGAAACCCCTTTCTATCTGAATGGCAATCACCAGTACAGCTGAGTTAAACAATGATTAACATACAATACTGGAAGTAACTTCATGTCCACTCTCCCTTCCTTCCAGCTCTGAAGGAAAGCCTTCCCAAAGCAGGTTTTGCACACGTCCTGCAAGGGTCTTTAGAGAGAATCTCACTCACATGCCTTAGGGAAGTCACACATGTATCCTGGCTTGTACGTAGATGAGAAGAAACATCTTTGTATCTGAGAGGCAATCACTACTAAGGCTGAAATAAACTATATATAACACCCATTCTTGGAAGTAACTTCGTTCCCAATCTCCCTTCCTTAGAGCTCCTAAGGACAGCCTCCACAAAGAAGGTTTGTTAACAGCACAGTTTAGTGCCTTTAGAGAGAATCTCACTCACATGCCTTAGAGAAGACACTTTCTTATCTCGGCTTGTAAGTAGATAGTTAGAAAATTCTTTCTATCTGAGTAGCAATCGCCACTACAGTTGAGTTAAACTATGGATAACACCCATTCCTGGAAGTAACTTCATGACCAATCATCTTATCTTCCAACACCTAATTATTGGCTTATCAAAGCATGTTTGGAGACATTACTGAATAGTCCCTTGAGACAGAATCCCGCTCCAAAGAAACAGAGAACACACTTTCTGATACTGAGTCTAAGTAGATGGTTAGGAACATGTTTGTATCTGAGTGGCAAGCATTACTACAGCTGAGCTGAACTAAGTATAACACACATTCTTGGAAATTACTTCATGCCCTATCACCCTTCCTTCCATCTCTTAAGGATCAGCTTCCTAAAGCAGGTTTGGAAATAGGGCCGTGTAAGGCCTTGAGACAGGACCACTCTCAAATGCCTTGGAGAACATGCTTTATTATCCTGGATTGTAACTAGATAGATAGAATCAACTTTGTTTCCGGGTGGCAAGCATTACTAATGCTGAGTTAAACTGTGTATAAAACTCATCCCCGGACATAACTTCATGCCAATTCTCCCATCCTTCCTGCTCCAAATGATTGTTTTTCAAAACCAGGTTTTGCCCTGGGCCGTGTAGGTCCTTGAGAGAGAATCTCACTCAAGTGCCTTAGAGAAGGCACTTTCTTATCCTGGCTTTTATGTAGATGGTATAAAACTTCTTTCTACCTGGGTGGCAATCACTAGTATAGATGAGTCAAACTATGGATACCACCTATTTCTGGAAGAAACCTCCTGCCCAATCTGCCTTCCTTTCAGCTACTAAGTAATGCCATCTCAAAACAAGTTTCTAAACAGGATGAGTAGTGCCTTGAGACAGAATCTCTCTAATGAGCCATAAAGAATTCATTTCTGCTACCAGACTCTAAGTAGATGGTTAGGAAAATGTTTGTATGTGATTGGCAGCATTACTACAGCTGATGCTAAACTAAGCATAACACCCATTTTTGGAAATACCTTTGAGCTCACTCTCCCTTCCTTCGAGCTCCTAAGGATTGCCTTCTTAAATCAGGTTGCAAAAGAGGACCGTGTATGGTCTTGTGACAGGAGCACTCTCAAACGCCTCAGAGAATATATTTTCTTATACCAGGTTGTAAGTAGATGGCTAGAAACATCTTTGCTTCTGAGTGGAAATCATTAGTACAGCTGAGTAAAACTGTGTATAAGACCCATTCCTGGAAGTAACGTCATGACCAATCACTCTTCCTTCAAGTTTCTAATTATCGCCTTTTCAAAGCAGGTTTGAAAACAGGACTGAGTAGTGTCTTGAGACAGATCTGACTCCCAAGAAATAGAGACTACACTTTCTGATACCGGGTCTAAGTATATGGTTAGAAACATGCTTGTATCTGTGTGCGAAGCACTACTACAGCTGAGCTAAATTAAGTATAACACCCATTCCTAGAAATAACATTGTACCCTATCTCCCTTCCTTCAAACTCCTAAGGCTTGCCATCATAAAGCAGCTTTGAATCAGAGCCTGGTAGGGTCTTGAGACAGGACCACTCTCAAATGCCTTAGAGAACACGTTTTCTCTCCTGACTTGTAAGTAGATGGTAAGAAACAACTTTCTATCTGAGTGGCAATCATTACTACAGCTGAATTAAACTATATATAACACCCATTCCTGGAATTAACTACATGTCCAATCTCCCTTGCTTCCAACTCCTAAGGGTCCCCTTCCCAAAGTGGGTTTTGCAAGGGCCATGTATTGCCTTGAGAGAGGATCTAACTCACATGCGTCAGAGAAGGTTGGTTATTATCCCAGGTTGTAAGTAGATGATAAGAAACATATACCCATCTAAGTGGCAATCACTACTACATCAGAGTTACATTATTTATAAGACACATTCTCGGAAACAACTTCTGTCCCAATCTCCCTTCCTTCCAGTTCCTAGGGATAGATTTCAAAAGGAGATATGGAAACATGGCCTTCAAGAGTCTTGCGACAGAATCACTCTCAAATGCCTTAGAGAACACACCTTCTTCTCCTGGCTTCGAAATAAAGAGTAAGAAACGTATTTGTATCTAAGTCACAAACATGACTACAGGTGAGTAAAACTGTGTGTAACACATATTCCTGGATGTAAAATCATACCCTGTTTCCCTTCCTTCTTGCACCTAAGGATTACCCTCCCAAAGCAGGTTGGGATACATGACCATGTATGGACTTGAGAGATTCTCACTCACATGCTTTAAAGAAGGGACTTGCTTATTCTGGCTTGCAAGTATATGAGAAGAAACATCTTTCCATCTGAGTGGCAATCACTACTACAACAGAGTTCACATATGTATAACACCCATTCATTGAAGTAACCACATGAGCAATCATCCTTCTTTCCAGCTCTTAAGGATTGCCTTACCAATGCATGTTGGGAAACAGGACCGTGTATGGCCTTGAGACAAGACCACTTTCAAATGCCTTAAAGTACACACTTCCTTCTCTAGGATTGTTAGTAGATGGTAAGAAATATCTTTGTACCTGTGTGGTTATCACTACTACAGCTGAGTTAAGCTATGCATAACACCCATTCCTGGAAGTATCTTCATGCCCAATCCCCCTTAATTCCAGCTCCTAAGGATCTCCATCTCAACACAGCTTTGGAACAGGGTAATGTAGGACCTTGAGAGCGAATCACACTCATACCTTAGAGGAGGCACTTTCTTCTTCTGGGATGTCAGAAGATAATTAGGAACACGTCAGTACCTGAGTCGCAATCATAACTGCAGCAGAGCAAAATAATATATAATACCACTTCCTCAAAATAAAGTCATGGCCAATCTCCTTTTCTTCGAGGAGCTATGGATCGTCTTCCTAAAGCAGGTATGGAACAGGGCTTATGAGTGCCTTGACACAGATTCTCACTCACTTTCCAGAGAGAACGCACTTTCTGATCTCGGATTCTAATTAGATGGTTAGGAACATGTTTGTATCTGAGTAGCACACATTACCAAATCTGAAGTAAACTCAGTATCACACCCATTCCTGGAAATAAGATCGTACCCAATCTCCTTTGCTTCCAGCTCCTAAAAATCGCCTTGCCAATGAAGTTTCGGAAACACAGCCATGTAGAGCCTTGGGACAGGACTTCTAGCAAATGCTTTAGACAACAGATTTTCTGATCCTGCATTGTAAGTAGATGGTAAGAATCATCTTTCTATCTGAGTGGCTATCACTACTACAGCTCAGTTAAAGTAAGTATAACACCCATTCCTGAAAATAAATTTGTGCCCAATCTCCCTTCCTTAGAGCTCTTAAGGCTAGCTTTCATGAAGCATGTTTGGAAACAGGGCTGTGGGGGCTCTTGAGACAGGACTACTATCAAACCCTTAGAGAGCACACTGTCCTCTCCCAGCTTGAGGTAGAAGGTAAGAAACATCTTTACATGTGAGGGACAATCACTACTACAGCTGAGTTCAACTATGTATAACATCCATTCCTGCAACGACCTTCATGTTCAAACTTCCTTCCTTCCACCTCCTCAGGATCACACTCTCAAAGCAGTGTAGAGACAGGGTGATCAACGTCCTTGAGAGAGAATCTCACTCTCCTTCCTGAGAGAATTTGTGGTACCAGAATCTAAGTGGACCGTTAGGAACACGTTTGTTTCTGAGTGGCAAACATTACTACAGTTGAGCTAAACTCAGTATAAGATCAATGCCTGGAAACCTTTTGCCCAAACGCCCATCCTTCCAGATCCTAAGGTTCGCCTTGCCAAAACAATTATTACACAGGGCAATGTAGGATCTTAAGAGATAATCACACTCACATGCCTTAGAGAAGGAACTTTCTTATGCTGTCCTTTAAGCAGAAGAAGATGGTTAGGTACATGTCTGTATGAGTGGCAATCACTAATATAGCTGAGCTAAACTATGTATAATACCCATTTCTGGAAATAACTTCATGGCCAACATCCCTTCCTTCCCGCTGCCATGGATCACCTTTGCAAAACGTGTATGGAATTGAGCCGTGTAGGGTCTTGGGACAGGACCAGTCTGAAATGACTTAGAGAACATAGTTTCTTCTCCCAGCTTGTAAGTACAAAGTAAGAAACATCTACGACCGTGACTGGCAATCTTTTCTATTTATTTATTTATTAACAGTCTTATTTTATATATTTATTTATATACTTACTTACTTATTTTTGTGAGGAAGATCAGCTCTGAGCTAATATCCATGCTACTTCTCCTCTTTTTCCTGGGAAAGACCGGCTCTGAACTAACTTCTATTGCCAATCCTCCTCCTTTTATTTTTCCCAAAGCCCCAGTAGACAGTTGTATGTCATAGTTGCACATCCTTCTAGTTGCTGTATCTGGAACATGGCCTCAGCATGGCTGGAGAAGTGGTGCGTCAGTGTGCACCCAGGATCCGACCCCCGGGTGCCAGTAGCAGAGAGTGTGCACTTAACTGCTAAGCCATGGGGTAAGGCCGTGACTGGAAATCTTTGCTACAGATCAGTTGACCTATGTATAACACAAATACATAGAGGTATCTTCATGCCCAATCACCCTTCCTTCCAGCTCCAAGGGATCGCCTTCCAATGTAGGCTTCTTCACATAGCCATGTCGGGCCTTGAGAGAGAATCTCACTCAAATGCCTCAGAGAAGTCTCTTTCTTATCTCTGCTTGTAAGGAGAAGGTAAGAAACACATTTGTATCTGAGTGGCAATCACTACTACAGCTGAGTAAAACTACGTATCACACCCATTCTGGAAGTAACTTTATGACCAATCTCACTTCCTTCTTGCTCCTAACAAATTTTTTCCCAAAGCAGGTTTGGAAACAGGGCCGTGTAGTGCCTTGAGACAGAATTTCACTCACAAGCCATAGAAAACACACTTCCTGATACAGGATTCTACGTAGATGTTTACGAACATGTATGTATCTGTGTGGCAAGCATTACTATGGCTGAACCAAACATTTACACCCATTCCAGGAAATAATATTGTGCCCAATCTCCCTTGCTTCCAGCTCCTTGGGATTGCCAGCCCAAATCAGGTTTGGAAACAGGGTCGTGTAGCGCCTTGTGACACGACCACTCTCAAATGCCTTAGAGAACACACTTTCTTCTCCATGCTTGTAAGAGGATAGTAAGAAATATCTTTGCATCTCAATCACAAATATTACTATAACTAAGTTAACTGAGTATAACACACAGTCTTGGAAATAACTGTGTTCTCAATCTCCATTTCTTCTAGCACCGAGGGATGCCTTCCCAAAGCAGAATTGCGAACAGGACTGTGTATGGTCGTGAGATAGGACCACTCTCAAATGACTAAGATAACACACCTTCTTCTTCAGGGTTCTAAGTAGACAGTAAGAGACATCTTTGTATCTGAGTAACAATCATTACTACAGCTGAGTGCAACTATGTATAACACACATTTCTGAAAGTAACATCATGCCCAATCGAACTTCCTTCCAGCTCCTAAGGATTGCTTTCCCAATGAAGTTTTTGAAAAAGGATGATGTAGTGCGTTGAGACAGAATCTCACTCACAAGCCGTAGACACTGCACTTTTTATTTCAGACTCCAAGTATATAGTTAGGAACATCTTTGTATCTGAGTGGCAATCATTGCTATAGCTGAGCTAAACTCAATATAACACCCATTCCTGCAGAATATTTCATGCCCAAACTCCCTTCCTTCCAGCTCTTTAGGATGGTCTTGCCAGAGCAAGTTTTGCACAGGGCTATGTAGGACCTTAAGAGGAAATCACATCCTTAAGAGGAAAACACAGTGCCTTAGAGAAGGCACTCTCTTAACCTGATCTTTAAGTAGATGGTGAGAATCATGTTTGTATCTGAGTGTTTGTATCTACTGTTGCTGAGGTAAACTATGTATAACACCCATTCCTTTAAATAACATCATTGTCAAACTCCCTTCTTTCCAGCTGCCATGGAGCACAATCCCAAAGCATATATGGACATGGACCATGAAGGAGCTTGAGACAGGACCAGTCTCAAATGCCTTAGAGAACATAATTAATTTTTCCAGCTTGTAAGTAGACGGCAAGAAACATCTTTATACCTGAGTGGCATTAATACTACTGCTGAGTTAAACTGTATATAACACCTGCTCCAGGAAGTAACTTCATGCCCAATCTGCCTTCCTTCAAGCTCCTAATGATCGCCTTCACAAAGCAGGTATGGAAAGAGGGCCTGGTTGGGCATTGAGACATAATTTCTCTCACAAGCCATAAACAACTCAATTGTGATACCGGATTTTAAATAGATGTTTAGGAATATGTTTGTTTCTGAGTGGCAAGCATAACTACAGCTGAACCAAATGAGATATGTCACCCATTCCTGGAAATAACATTTTACCCAATCTCTCTTCTTCCACCTCCTAAGAATTGCCTTGCAAAAGCAGATTTGGAAGCAGGGCTGGGTAGGGCCTTGAGACAGGACCACTGTCAGATGCCTTAGAGAACACACTTTCTTCTCCTGGCTTGTAAGGAAACAATAAGAAACATCTGTGTATCTGAGTGGCAAACATTACTACAGTTCATGGAAACTATTACTCCAATTCCTGCAAATAATATTGTGCCCAGTCTCCCTTCCTTCCAGCTCCTAAGGATTGGCTTCCCAAAGCAAGTTTGGAAACCAGGCTGTGTAGCACTTTGAGATCGACCACTTTCAAATGCCTTAGAGAAGAAGCTTTCTCTTGCAAGCCTATTTTTACGCGGTAAGAAACTTCTTTGTATCTGATTGGCAATCGTTCCTACAGCTGCTTTCTACTATGCATAATACCCATTCCTGGAGGTAATTCACTCCCAATCACCCTTCCATCCAGTTCCTCAACAATGCCCACTAAATGCAGAGTTGACACAGGGTCATGTGGGGGCTTGAGACAGAATCTCACCCACTTGCTGAGTGAATGCACTTTCTGATCCAGGATTCTAAGTAGGTAGCTAGTAACTTGTTTGTATTTCAGTGGCAATCATTACCATATGCGAGCTAAACTCAGTGTAACACCTTTTCCTGGAAATAACTTTGTGCCCAATCTCCCTGCCTTCCAGCTTCTAAGATTTGCCTTCCCAAGGCAGATATGAAAACAAAGCCATGTAGATCTTAGAGATAGGACCACTCTCCAATGTCTTAGAGAACACAGTTACCTCTCCGGGTTAGTAAGAAGATGGTAAGAATCATCTTTGTATCTGAGTCTCAAACATCACTACAGATGAGCTAAACTCAGTATAACACACAATTCTGGAAATAATTTTGCTCCCAATCTTCCGTTCTTCTAGCACTGAGGGACACTTATACAAAGCAGGTTTCAAAACAGTCCCGTATAGGGCCTTGAGACAGAACCACTCACAATGACTAAGTAATACAAGTTCTTCTCCCAGCTTGTAGAGTGGACGGAAAGAAACACCTTTGTTTCTGAGTGGCAATCATTACTACTGCTGTGTTCAACTATGTCTCCTCTAACACCCATTTATTGAAATTACTTCAGGCCCAAACTCCCTTCCTTCCAGCTCCTAAGGATCAACTTCCCAAAGCAGGCATGGAACCAGGATCGTGTAGTGACTACAGAGACAATCTCAATCTCAAGCTCTCGAGAATGAACATTATAATACCAAATTCCAATGAGATGATTAGGAACATGTTTTTATCGGAGTGGCAAGTATTACTACAGCTCAGCTAACCTAAGTATAACACCCAATCCTGGAACTATCTTTATGCCCAATTTCTCTTCCATACACATCCTAAGGATGACCTGCCCAAAGCATGTTTGGAGAGAGGTACATACAGGGCCTTGAGTCAGGAATTCTCTCAAATGCCCTAGAGAAAACGCTTTCTTATCCCAGGTTGTAAGTAGATGGTAAGAAACATCTTTGTTTCTGCATAGAAAAATCATTTATACAGCTCAGTTATACTATGTATAAGACCCCTGTCTGGAAGTAACTTGATGCCCAATCTCACTTCCTTCAGCTCCTAAGGGTCGCCCTCCAAAATCAGGTTTTGAACCAGAACTGTGGAATGTCTTGAGTCAGTATCTCACTGACAAGCCATAGAGAATGCACTTTCTGCTACCGGATTCTGATTAGATGGTTAAGAACATGTTTGTATCTGACTGGCAATCATTACCAGAGCAGAGCTAGACCATGTATAACACCTATTCCTGCAAACACTTCATGACCAATCTCCCGTCCTTCCAGCTGCTATGGATCGACTTCCAAAAGCAGCTATGGGGCAGATACTAGTAAGACCTTGAGACAGAATCTCACCCACTTGCCTCTCAGAACACACTTTCTGATTAAAGATTCTTGTAATGGTTTGGAACCTGTTTGTATCTGCGTGGAAAACATTACCATAGCTGAGCTAAACTCAGTATAACATCCATTCCTGGAATAACTTCTTGTGCAAACTCCATACCGTCCAGTTCCTAAGGATCACCTTCCCAAAGCAGGTTTTGCACAGGGCAATGTAGGGCCTTGAGAGATAATCTGACTTACATGCCTTAGAGCAAGCACTATCTTATCCCAGGTGCAAATAGATGCTTAGAAAAATCTTCCTAGCTGACTGGCAATCAATACTACAGCTGAATTAAACTCTGTATAACCCTGAAGCCTGGAAGTATCTTCATGTCCAATCTCTCCCCCAATCAAGCTCCTCAGAATTTCCTTCCCTTAAGAGGTTTCAAAATAGAGCAATGTAGGGCCTTGAGAGAGGAGCACTCTCAAATGCCTTAGAGAACACATTTTCTTCTGGCTTTTAAGAAGACAGTAAGAAACATCTTTGTATCTGAGACCCAAGCATTACTACAGCTGAGATAAACTCTGTAAAAAACACAATCCCGGAAATAACTTTGTTACCAATCTCCCTTTCTTCCAGCTCCAAGGGACACCTTCCCAAAGCAGGTTTGGAAAGATTCTGTGTATGGCATTGAGACTTGATCACCCTGAAATGCCTAACCTTCTTAACACAGGTTGGGAAACTTGAGAGGTAATCTCACACATATGCCAGAGAGAAGGCAATTTCTCACCCTGGGTTGTAAGTAGATGGTTAGGAGGGAGATTTTCTCTCAAAGCACTGCATGGCCCTGTGCAAAACCTGCTTTGGGAAGGTGATCATTAGTAGCTGGAAAGATGGGAGATTGGGCATGAAGATACTTAGAGTAATGGGTGCTATCCATAGTTTAACTCAAGTTGGTAGTGATTACCACACAGATAGAAAGATTTCTTAATATCTACTTACAAACTGGGAAACAAAGTGCCTTCTCTAACGCATGTGTGTGAGATTCGCACTCAAGGCCCTTCATGGCCCTGTGCAAAATCTGCTTCGGGAAGGTGATCCTTAGGAGCTGGAGGGAAGGGATATTTGTAAAATGTTATCTACAGTATTGACTGTTATGCTTATGTTAGCACAACTGTAGTAATTCTTGGCAGTAAGATAAAAACATGTTCCTAACCATCTACTTAGAATCTGGTATCAGAAATTGTGTTCTCTATGTCTTGTGAGAAACTCTGTCTCAAGGTACTACACGGTGCTGTTTCAAACCTGTTTTGAGAAGTCCATCCTTAAGAGTTGGAAGGAAGGGAGATTGGGCATGAAGTTACTTCCAGAAATGGGTGTTATCCATAGTTTAAATCATCTGCAGTAGTGATTTTCACTCAGATACAAACATGTTTCTTACCAACTACTTACAAGCTGGGAAAAGAAAAGGCCTTCTCTAAGGCATATGAGTGAAAATCTCTATCAAGGTCATTCATGACCTTATCCAATACCTGGTTTGAGAAGGCGATACTTTGGCATATGTAGAAAGCGAGATCGGACACAAAATTGATTCCAGGAATAGGTCTTATACGTAGCTTAATTCAGCTGTATTAATGATTGCTCTTCGGAAATAAACAAGTTTTTAATCATCTACATAAAATCCTGGATAAGAGAGTGTGTTGTCTAAGTCATTTGAGAGTGATCTTTTCAAGACAGCGCCCTACACTGCCCTGTCTTGAAACTTGCCTTAGGAAAACTCTCCTTAGGTGCTAAAAGGAAGGGAGCTTGGGAACAAAGTTCTTTCCAGGAATTAGTCTCATACTTAGTTTAGCTCAACTGTAGTAATGATTGCCAATCAGATACAAACATGTTCCTAACTCTTTACTTAGAATCCGGTATCTGAAAGTGCATTCTCTAGGATTTTGAGTGAGAATCTGTCTCGAGTCACCACATTGCCCTGTTTCCAAACATGCTTCAGGAAAGTGATCATTAGGAGCTGGAAGATGGGAGATTGGGCATAAAGATACTTCCAGGAAATGGTGTCTTCCGTAGTTTACTTCGGCTGTAATAGTGATTGCCACTCAAATACAAAGATGTTTCTCACCATCTACCCACAAGCCAGGACAAGAGTGTGTCTTCTCTAAGTATGTGAAAGAGGTACTCTCTCAAGACCTTATATAAAATGGTGCAAACCCTTCTTTGGGAATGCTAACCATAGGCTCTGGAAGGAATACTGATTGGGCATGAAGTTACTTCCAGGAGTGGGTGTTATCCATTGTTGAAGTGAGCTGTGGTAGCGATTGCCACACAGAAAAAGAGATTATTCTTATGATCTACTTATACAAGCTGTGATAAGAAACTGCCTTCACTAAGTCATGTGAGTGAGATTCCCTCAGGGCCCTAGATAGCCCTTAGGAAATCATTCCTTGTGGAAGTGGTCCTTAAGAGCTGGAAGGAAGGGAGTTTGGGCACAATGATATTTCCAGTAATAGGTGTAATACCTAGCTTACCTCAGCTGTTGTAGTGATTGCCACTGGGAAGCAAAGATGTTTCTCACCATCTACTTACAACTCTGGATATTAAAGAGTGTTCTCTGAGGTATTTGACTGTGGGCATGTCTCAAGGCCAGACACGAACCTATTAATAAACCTTCTTTAGGAAGGTGATACTTAGGATCTGCAAGGAAGGGAGATTTGGCATGAAGTTCCTTCCAGGTATGGGTCTTATACATATTTCACTCAGCTGTAGTAGTGATTGACATTCAGATACAAAGATGTTACTAACCATCTACTTACAATCTGGTATAAGATATTACACTGTCAATGGTCTGTGAGTGAGATTCTGTCCCAAGGCACTACATGATGCTGTTTCCAAACCTACTTTGATCCTCAGGAACTGGAAGGGGATGGACATGAAGTTATTTCCTGGAATGGATGTTATACATAGTTTAACTCAGCTGTAGTATTCATTGTCACTCAGATAGGAAGATGTTTCTTACCATCTACTTACAAGCCAGAGTAAGAATGTCCTTCTCTAAGGCATTGCTGTGAGATTCTCTCACAAGGTCCTACATGGCCCTGTGCAGAACCTACTTTGGGAAGGTGATCTGTAGGAGCTGGGAGGAAGTCAGATTGGGCATGAAGTTACTATCAGGAATGGTTGTTATACATAGTTAAACTCAGCTGTAGTAATGAATGCCTCTCAGATACCAAGATGTTTCATACCGTCTGCCTTCAAACTGGGAGAAGAAATTGTGTTCTCCAAGGCATTTGAGAGTGATCCTGTCTAAAGGCCCTACATGGCCCTGTTTATAATTCTGCTTTTGGAGGAGATCTATAGAAGCTGGAAAGAAGGGAGATTGGGCAGGAAATCACTTCCAGGATTGGGTCTTATACATGGATTAGCTCAGCTGTAGTAATGATTACCACTCATATAGAACCTTGTTCCTAGACATTTACCTACATGGGGGTTCAGAAAGTGCCTTATCAAAAGAGTATGAGACTCGTTCTGAAGGCAAAAATTGCTCTTAACTTGGTTCAGGTTATTCACCCCTACAAGATGGAAGGAAGAGAGTTTAGGCACAAATTTATTTCCAGGAATGAGCGTTATACATACTTTTGCTAAGCTGTAGGACTGATTGCCACTCATATACAAATTTGTTCATGGATTTCTACTTAGAAACCTGCATCAGAAATTACCTTCTCAATGGAATGTGAGATTCATTCTCATGTCCCAAAATGGTATTATGTTCCAAACCTGGTTGAAGAAGGTGATCCTTATGACATGGAAGGAAGAGAGACTATGAACAAAGTTATTTCCAGGAAGAGGTCTTATACATAGTTTATCTCTGCTTTAATAATGATTGTCACTCATTTACAAAATTGTTCCTTCATAACTACATATACGCCTGAATCCAAAAGTGCCTTCTGATAGGAATGTGAGATTCCTTCTCAGGGTCCGAAGTGACAATATGTTCCAAAACTGGTTTAGGTTTGTGTTGCTTTGAAGCTGGAAGGAAGAGAGATTGGACATCAACTTATTTTCAGTAATAGGTGATATATATTTCATCTCAGCTGTAGTAATGATTTCTACTCATAATCATTCTTGCACCTAGACATTTACTTACAAGCCAGGATCAGAAATTGCCTTCTCAAAGAAATGTGAAATTCGTTCTCAACGCCCGAATTGGCATTATTTACCCAACCTGGTTTAGGGTTGTGATCCTTACGAGATTGAAGGAAGCGAGATAAGGCACAAAGTTATTTCCAGGAATGCGTGTTATACCTAGATTGTAAATTGTAGTAATGACAGCCATGCCTGTACAAACTTGTTCCTAGATATGTACATAGAAGCCAGTATCAGAAAGCGTGTTCTCAAAAGAATGTGAGATTCCTTCTAAAGGCCTGACAAGGCACTATATTCCAAAACTGGTGGATAAAGGTCGTCCCTATGAGCTGGGAAGAAGAGAGTTTGAGCATGAAGTTATCTCCAGCAATGGCTATTAGTCACAGTTTAGCTCAGCTGTACTAATGATTGCCAATCATATACAAACTTGTTCCTAGACTTCTACTTAGAAGCAAGGATAAGAAGGTTCCTTCTCAAAGGAATATGAGGTTCCTTCTCTATTTCCTTTGTGGAGAAGATCAACCCTAAGCTAACATCCATGCCAATCCTCTTCTATTAGCTGAGGAAGACTGTCTCTGAGCTTACATCCATGCTGATCTTCCTCCACTTTATTTGAGACACTGCCAGAGTGTGGCCTGACAAGCAGTGTGTTGGTGCATGCCCGGGATCTTAACCCTGGCCACCAGCAGAGGAGCACACACACTTAACCACTACGCCATGGGGCTGGACCCTATGAGGTTCATTCTCAAGGCCCAAAATAACATGATGTTCCAAAAATGGTTCAGCAAGTTGATATTGATGAGATGAAGGAAGAGAGATTAGGCAAAAAGTGATTTCCAGGAATGGCTGTTATACATAGTTTAGCTCAGCTATTGCAATGATTGCCACTCAAATGCAAATTTCTTCACAGTAATCTACATATAGGCCAGGAACAGAAAATGCCTTTGCAAAGGAATGTAAGATTCCTTTTCAGGGCTCAGAATCACAATATGTTCCAAACCTGGCTTAGGTTTGTGATCATTACTGGATAGAAGCAAGATAGATTGGGCACAATGATATTTCCATGAATCGGCTTTATACATCGATTAACTCAGGTGTAGTAATGATAGCCACTCATATACAAACTTGATCCCAGACATCTATATAACGCCAGGATCAGAAAGTGACTTGTCAAAGGAATGTGATATTCCTTCTCAAGGCCTGAAACAGCAATATATTTCAAACTTGGTCAAGGAAGGTGGTACTTACAAGGTGGATGTAAGAGAGTTTGGGCAGGAAGTTATTTCCAGGAATTGATGTTATTTATAGAATAGCTCAGTTTTAGTAATGGTTGCCACTTATATATAATCTTTTTCCTAGATATATACTTAGAAGCAAGGATCAGAAAGTGCCTTCTCAAAAGAATATGAGACTCCTTCTTTAGGCGGAAATCGCACTATGTTCCAAATATGGTTGAAGAAGGTGCACCTTATGATCTGGAGGGAAGAGAGACAGAATATGAAGTTGTTTCCCGGAATAGGTGTTATTCATACTTCAGCTCAGCTGTAGTAAGTTTTCCCACTCATTTACAAACTTGTTTCTAGGCTTCTACTTAGAAGATGGAATCAGAAATTTCTGCCTGAAGGTAATGTGAGATTCCTTCTCAATGCCCAACTTGGTATTAAATTCAAAACCTTGTTTCTTAATGTAATCCTTTAGAGCTGCAAGGAAGAGAGATGTTGTACAAACATATTTTCAGGAATTGTCTTATATATAGTTTAGCTCAGCTGTAGAAATCATTGCCACTCTTACACAAACTTGTTTGTAGTCATATACATACAGACCAGGATCAGAGAGTGCCTTCTCAAAGGAATGTGAGATTGGTTTCCAATGACAGAAATGGCATTATGTTCCAAACCTGCTTTAGGAAGGCTATCCTTATGAGCTGGAAGGAATAGTGATTGTGTACAAATTTCTTTCCAGGACTAGGTGATTTTCGTGGTTTGGCTCAGCTGTAGTAATGATTGCACTCATATAGAAACTTGTTCCTAAACATCTGCTTACAAGCCTATATCAGATGGACCTTCTCAAAGGAAAGCAAGTTTTGTTCTCAATGCCCAAAATGACATTGTGTTCCAAACCTGGTTTAGGATGTGATCCTTACAAGTGGGAAAGAAGTCAGATTTGGCATGATGATATTTCCAAGAAAGGAGGTTATTCACAGTTTTCTCAGCTGTAGTAATGATTCCCATTCATATACCAATTGCTTAATAGACATCTGCTTATAGGCCGAGGTCTGGAAGTGGCTTCTCAAAGGAATGTGACAATCTTTCTCAATGCCCGAAATGGCATTCTGTTCCAAGCCTGGTTTAGGAAGTGATTGTTATGAGCTGGAAGGAAGAGACATTGGAAATTATGTTGTTCATGAAATGGGTGTTATAGTCAGTTTAGCTCAGCTCTAGTAACGGTTGTCACTCATATACACTTGTTCCTAGACATCTACTTACCTGCCACGATCAGAAAGGGTATTCTCAAAGGAAGGTGAGATTCCTTCACAAAATATTGCCGAAGGGCAATGTTTTCAAAACCTGGTGTAGAAAGATGGTCCTTATGAGCTGGAAGGAAGGGAGATGGGGTACGAAGTTATTGTTGGCAATGGGTGTTACACACAGATTATCTCAGTTGTAGTAATGATTGACACTCTTATGCAAACTTGTTCCTAGTCATTTACTTAGAATTCTGGTTCAGAAAGTGTCTTCTTCCAGCAATGTCAGAATCATTCTCAACGCACAAATGGCATTAAGTTACAAACCTGGTTTAGGATGTGATCATTATGAGATAGAAGGATGAGAGGTTGGGAAAAAAGTTGTTTCAAGGAATTGCTGTTATGGTCAGTTTAGTTCAGTTGTAGTAATGATTACCACTCAAATACAAACTTTTCCCTAGACATTTACTTACACACCAGGATCTCAAAGTGCCTTCTCAAAGAAATATGAGATGGGTTCTCAAGGCACGAAATAGCATTATGTAGGTTTCTGATCCTTTCAAGATGGAAGGAAGGTAGATTAGACACAAAGTTATTTCCAGGAATGGGTGTTAGGCATAGTTTACCTCAGCTGTGCAATGATTGACTGTCATTTAGAAACTTGTTCCTAGACATCTACTTAGATGCTGGGATCAGAAAGTGCCTTCTCAAAGGAATGAGCGATTCCTTTCCAAGGCCAGAAATGGCAATATTTTCAAAACCTGGTGCAGAAAGAATGTCCTCATGAGATGGAAAGAAGGGAGATGGGGCATGAAGTTATTTTCAGTAATGGGTGTTATACATAGTTTAGCTCAGCCCTAGTAATGATTGCCAATTTTATACAAACATGTTCTTGGCATTTACTTAGAAGTCTGGATCAGAAAGTGCCTTCACCAAGGAATGTGAGATTGGTTCTCAACATCTGAAATGGCATTATGTTCCAAACCTGGTTTACGAAGGTGATTCTTACAAGGTGGAAAGAACAGAGATTAGGCACAAAGTTCTTTCCAGAGATTGGTGATTTACATGGTTTAGCTCAGCTGTAGTAATGATTCCACTCATATTCAAACTTATCCTTAGAGATCTTTTAATTTTCATTTATTCAGGTAACATTTGTTTATAACATTGTATAAATTTCAGGTGTACTTCATTATACTTCTATTTCTTCATGGATCACATCATGTTCTCATGTTCACCTCCCAAATAATAATTACAATCCATCACCACACACATGTGCCTAATTATCAGTTTGCGCTCCTCCCTCCCCGCTTCCCCTCTGGTAATCAACAATCCAATCTCTGTCTCTATGTGTTTGTTTGTTGTTATTATTATCTACTACTTAATGGGTGAGATCATACGGTATTTTTTGACAACGTGGATGGACATTGAAGGTATTATGCAAAGTGAAATAAGTGAGAGGAAGAAAGTCAAATACCATCTTCTTAGAAGCCCAGATCAGAAAATCCCTTCTCAAAGGAAAGTGAGATTTATTCTGATCACTCAAAATGGCAGTATGTTCCAAACCTGGTTTAGGAAGTTATGCTTACTAGCTGGAAGGAAGAGAGAGGGAAACGAAGTTATTTCCAAGAAAGGGGGTTATTCTTAGTTTAGCTCAGCTGTAGTAATGATTCCCATTCATATAGAAACTGGTTCATCGATATCTACTTACAAGTCAGGATCAGAAAGTGCCTTCACAAAGGAATGTAAGATTTCTTTTCAAGGCTCCAAAAGATAATAGTTTCAAAACCTGGTTTAGGCATGTAATCCTTTAGAGCTGGAAAGAAGAGAGACTTGGCATGATGTTATTTCCAGGAATGGGTGTTATACATAGCTTAGGTCAGCTGTAGTAATGATTGCCATGTATACAGCAGATTATTCCTAGAAATCTTCTTAAATCCTAGGAACAGAATGTGCCTTCTCAATTGAATGTATGATTCGTTCTCAAGGCCCAAAATGACATGATGTTGCAAACCTGGTTTAAGTTTTTGATCCCTCTGAGATCGAATCAAGAAAGAATGTGCACAATGTTATTTCCTGGAATTGGTGTTACACATAATTAAGCTCAGATGTATTAATGACTACGATTCATATACAAATTTGTTTCTAGACCTCTACGTATAAGGTAGTATCAGAAAAAATGCCTTCTCAAAGGAATGTGAGATTCCATCATAGGGCGGGAAATGGTAATATTATCCAAACATGATGGACTAAGATGGGGCACATATGTATGTGCAGGAATACGTGTTATACAGAGTCTAGCTCAGCTGTATCAATGATTGACACTCATATACAAACTTGTTCCTAGAAATCTGCTTAGAAGTCTGGATGAGAATGTGCCTTCTCAAGGGAATGTGAGATTGATTCTGAACTCCCGAAAAGACATTATTTTCCAAACCTGATTTTGGAAGGTAATCCTTAGGAGCTGGAAGGAAGAGAGATTGTGTATGAAGTTCTTTCCAGGAAGAGGAAAGCTAAACCCCTGGTCAGTCTAGCTAAAGAATTGTCAACTTTATTAATGTTTTGAGAGAACCAAATTTTGGTTGAATTGATTTTCACTATTGATTTTCTGTTTTCTGTTTGATTGATTTCTAGTTGTATTTTTAGTATTTCCCTTCTTTGCTTGCTTTCGGTTTAGTTTGCTCTTTCTAATTTCTTAAGGTGGAAGTTTTGGCTATTGTTGAGGTCTTTTTTCTTTTGTCAAGTAGGTATTGAAAGCTATCTTACAAGCTTTAAACTAAAGTTTAAAGCTAAAATTATAGTTTTGTCTCTAGGCACTATTTAGCTACAGCCCATAAATTCGGATATGTTGTATTTCTTCTGTCTTCATTTACCTTCAAGGAGTTTTCAGTTTTCTTTGTAATTTCTTCTTTGACCCTGGAGTTATATAGAAGTGTTTACTTTCCAAATATTGATGGTTCTCCTAATTTCTTTATTTGTGGATTTCCAATTTCATTCTGTTGTGGTTAGAGAACATACTTTAATTTCAGTCCTTTTAAATGTATTCAGACTTTCTTTTTTTGCCTAGCATATGGTCTATCCTGGAGAATGTTCCGTGTGTGTTCTAAAAGGATGTGTATTCTGCTGTTGTTTGGATGCAGTGTTCTAGAGATGTCAGGTCAAGTTGGTTGATAGTTTCTGGGTTAATCTATATTGTTTGCTCCTACTATTATGCACCACCCAGGAAGCTTTAACGTTCGTTATCAGCCTCTCATTGCTTTCAACAGACACTCCAGGAGGAAAGGCTGTTTGCTCTTGGTGATATCTGCATCAGGTCAGAAAAATAGAGCCTTGTTAATGGGGTCTTGCAGGGCACCACCAGACAGATGAAATGCAAGTTCTCTGGGAGTGGGGCTTTGCAGTTGTTCTTTTCTGCCGCCCCCCGTGGCTGCCAGATTGCTGATTTCCACTGAAATTGTGAGCTGTTGGTGTTGAGGGCTCCTGCAGAGCTGAGGAGAGGTGGATGGGACTAGGTCAGATTAAAATGCCACCAAGCTTGCTGTTCTGACTGAGAGTCAGCTGCTTTCCTGGAGTAAACATCCCCCAGATTGCTTGAAGTCTTTGGTTCTTTGTCAGAGTTTTGAAAAGTGGATTCTGACAGTTTCCCAGTGTTTTTGTTGCTCCATTATTTTCACCGACGTTGCTCAATCCTTGTCCTTTGAATGTAGTTACGGATGTGGTCGGATCACATCTGCCGTTTTGCTCTGTTTCTTTATATCTTTTTTATCTCTCTGTTGTTCCTTTGAGGCCCTCTTTTGTGGTTAATAGGTATTTTTCTAGCGGACCTTTTAAATTCCTTTGTTGGGTGTTTTACTATATTTTGTTTGTTTGTTTAGTAGTTGCTCTTGGGATTAAAATATGTGTCCTAATTTATCACAATCTACTTCAGGTTAATAGTGACCTAATCCTGAGGAAACTAACTTTGTTCCAACATTGCTCCATTTCCTCCTCTCTCTTTTGTGTGGTTGTTGTGATATATACCACATCTTTCTACATTTGAAGCCCAGCAAAGCAATTTATAATTATGATTTTGTGCAATTGTCCTTTAAATCTCTTACAGGATGAAGATAGACAAAATATATTTGTGCAGTGTTTTATATTTACCTTTATAATTACTTTGACTAATGTTCTTCATTTCTTCTTGTGATTGTTACTGACCATCTGCTGTCATTTCCTGTTAGCGTGAAGGACTTCTTTAGTTCTTGTTCAGACGCGTCTGCTCTCAGTGAATTCTGTCAGTCTTTATTTGGTCATGTCTTTATTCCACCTTCAATTTTTTTTAAAGTGTAATTTTGCTGGATATAGAATTAATGCTTGGTTGACAGTTTTTGTTTTCAGACTTTGAATTTGTTGTTCTACTCGTTTCTGGTCTCCGTAGTTTCTGATGAGAAGTGAGCCGTGAATCTGATTGTTGTTGCCTTGTACCTGATGAGTCCATTTTCTTTGAATGCTTTCCAGAGTTTGTTTTTTAACAGGTTAACTGTGTTTTGTTGAGCATCTTTTACCTGTAGATTTATGTTTTTCATAAAATTTGGTAAGTCTTCTGCCATCCTTCTATAAGTGTTTTGTTCTACTTTCTTTCTCTCTTGCCCTTCTGAGACTCCCATTTCCTGAATGTTAATACACTTGATGTTGTGCCACAGGTCTCTGCAGCACCATTCGTTTTCTTTTTCAGTCTTTTTTTTTTCTATTTTTCAGATTGAATACTTTCTATTGGTATTTCTTCAAGTTCACTGATTCTTTCTTCTGTCATCTCAAATCTGCTGTTGAGCCTATATAGTGAATTCTTTATTTTGTTATTTTGCTTTACAACTTTAAAATTTCTATTTAGGATTTTTGTGTTTGTATTTCTGTATTCAGCATCAGTATTTGTCAAGTCATTGTCATCATGTATACATATGGTTTTTTAACATGGTCTTAAAATAGTCTTTGAACAACACTTCATTGAAATCATTGATAAATCTAACATCTGGGTCAACTGCGTGTCAGTTTCTGTTGGCTGCTATTTTCCCCCCGGAATATGTCACTTTTTCTTAATTATTGTATTTTTTTTTTTGTTAAAAATTGGAGTTTGTCATGGTATATTATAAAAACTTTGGATTCTGATATTTTTCATGCTGAGGGTTTTGGTTATTTTCTTTTTTTAAATTTTTATGGACTTTATCTATAGCCTCAGTCTCCTGGGTTGTGCGTGGCCACTGATGTCTTTGCTCTGTTTCTGTTTTGTCCCCCTCCCTCTTATTTTTTTAGCCTGACTTCCTGAGGGTTGCCCCCAGTCTGCATCCCTTTGTGGTCAGCCAATGATTTGGGCAGAGGTTGTGCTCAAACACCTTGAGCTTCTAAGGTTTCTACCCTCTACCTTTGATTGTGTGTAGGTTGGAACCACATCAAAGTTCAGCCTGTTCTCCAGTCTCTTCATCTTTACTTTCCACCGGTGCTCAGGTCTCATCTGTCCATTCATGCAGTTTCTCAGTCAGCCGTGGATATGGGCAGAGGCTTCTGTCTCTCTCTCCTTTCTAGCATCTTCCCATGAAATTTCTGGCTGGTCTGCCTCTCCTCTTGCCCCAATCAGGATTGCATTCAAGATCGTCGAGTTGTGCATTTTACTTGTTTGTTTCCTACTAGTTTGCAGATGGTCATGAGTTTGGACTCCCCAGTTTCAACATCCAATGAAGGTCTGTGCTTTCTTGCAACAAAGCTGAAGGTTTTCATGGCCAGCCCTGCCCTGTTCAAACTTCTGTGCTAACTGAGCTGGGGCGGACGGAACAGCACAAGACAGGAAGTCTGGAAACTCCAGCTGTTTTTACCTGTATTTCTTGCAGTCTTCTGTGAATAATTCCTCAGTTTATTTGTGTTTTATTGATTTATCAGGCTGTGAGGTGGTGTTTTTTAAATAATTTTGTCCATTTTTGTAGTTCTTTTTTGGTGAGAGCTTCACTAACTTCTTCACTCCACCATAGTTGGAAGTCCTCTGCTGGCACATTATTATAACACACATTACTGAATGCTGACTCTGTGTCAGATGTTGTTTGAAACCTTTTCCCATACTAGCAGATTTAATAACACAGTAGGTGTTCACCAAGTATTTGTTGAATGTTGAATCAACAGGTACCACAAGCAATGAGAGAAAGCATAGGGTGATGGGCATTCTTTGTGGACTCGCTACTTTTCTATGTTTCCTGCTGTGTGGTCAGGGGCTGGCTCCAGCCTCCCCAGTGGGTCATTTCTGTGGAGCTAGAGCCGTTCCCAAAGGCCAAGGAACTGAGCTTTTTCACTCACACAAGGAAGCATGTGTATATGTTCCCTGTGAATGTGAGGAGAGAAAATATCACAGGGCAAAAGGAAGGATATGTCACTTTGGGATGACTTGATTAAACAAGTCACCAACAAGTCAAATTTAAAGGAATTATTTAGCTAGCTTTCCTCAGACCATGCTGCAATTAAAAAAGAATTTTTTTTTTTTTTAGCTGAGGAAGAGTCACCCTGAGCTAACACATGTGCCAGTCATCCTCTATTTTGTATGTGGGTCGCAGCCTCAGCCTGACCACCGACAAGTGGTGTACGTTTGCATCCTGGAACCAAACCCAGGCTGCCCTAGCAGAGCGCGCCGAACTCAACCACTGGGATCTAGTCCACATGGCCGGCACCCCCGCCAAGAAAATTCTTCACATTTGCTCGTTATTGGTCAGCTGGCTTTTCCTAAGGATTAGGTTTATATATAGTCTCTGAGATTGACTACAGAGGCCTGTGATAAACTGTAAACAGCCAAGAGACAGTGGGGCGTCATTTGGGTCACCGTAGAATTTGTTGTCCAGTTTGTTTGAGAGTGAACGTTGGGACATCAGGTGTAAGCCAGGACTATCCCAGGCCACCCGGGAAGGTGCTCACTCTGGGTTTTATGGGAAAGGAGCCGATTCTAAAGCCAGGCTGCCCTTGGCTTCAGCCCTACCGAATCCTCCGTTTCCTCACGCGGCCAGTGAAAGTGAGGATTGATAACATCACATCGCGTTTGCGTGAAACACCCAACAGAGTCACTGGGCTGTGAATGTGTCACTTTCGCTGTGACTGTGATATGAATGCTTCTTCATGGCAGGACTTTGAGAATGTCACAGTGCAGCATCAGAGTCAAGAGGGTGCATTCTGGAATCAGACAGCCTCCACTTCTTAGCAGCGTGACTGTATTAGGCAAGTTACTTAATCTCTAGGAGCCTCGATTTTCTCCTCCATCGACTACTCCTCTTACTACCACCAGTAAAGATAGTGAGTATGTGCCATTGCTCTTACACATTAAGTCAGCTACTATTCACTGTAGGGAATTTAGCTCTATTAACTCATTTAGTCCTGACAACAACCCAATAAGAGAGATATTGTTCTCAACTCCAGTTCACATAGAGGGAAACAGACACAGAGAGGTCAAGCAGTCTGTTTCAGATCACACAGCTGGTCAGGGTCTACCAGCTGTAGGTACCCTCTGGTGTTGCCAAGATTCAAACTAAGGTAATGTTCAACTTTACTGCTTTGCGAGACTGTGTCTTGGTGAATGGGGAGAATCTGATAACTAGATCCTTGGATGAGTGTGAAGATGAAATGAGATAGTGCATCTCAAGCACTTAGCATGTAGCAAACATTCCATAAGTGTTGGTTGCTGTGTTAATAGTGTGTGTTCTTGGAATGGGTAAACAAGCTGCCATTTATTGCTGGAAAAGCTGGACATCCCAGATCAGTGAATGCTTTATGGGAACTCTTTTTCAGATTTCACCTGCCGCCTGTGGCCATGGATTCACACTGCTCTCCTCTAAAAGTAGGGATGGGACGAAAGTTTGGGGGATGGAACTGAACAGAGATTCTCAGTTTGGATTTCACAGGAGCCGAAAAGAGAAAATTGAGGCTCTCCCCTTGGCTTTTTCTGCTGTGATTCGCTGAGGAAGCTCCCTCTGATTTTCAAGAATCTGATGACATAAAGCAAACCGTAACAACAACATAGATGGAGTCTTGAAAGGCACATTGTTTGGAACTATCTGGACTAGATTATTTTCAGCCTCTTTGGTAAAGGTCCTTTGCTGATAAGTAAGGATGTTATTTTTTGGCCCCAGAGTGATGACCTTTGTTTCCTAGCTTGAGATATCCTGAGACACTCTACAGTGCCTAGAAGGTGGTCTGGGCAAAAAATTCAATGAAAGCCTTAAGATGGAGGCTTTATTCTAGATATTTGAAATTGGATTATAAAATGTTAGAAATGATTTATGATATTTTCAAAAGTAGACACTAGTCAATCAATATTACGAGGACAATATGAAACATTTTTTAAAATAAAGGGGAATTACCCAGAAATACATACTGGACAAATCTTTCTTTTCATTTTTTTCCCTCTTCCCTCATTTGTACGCAAATGTTTGTTTATAGAATTTTGATCACAGTGTATATTTTGTTTTCTGCCTTTTTTCACTGAATTTCATATCAGAATCCTTTTACCCTTAGTATTGAAGTCTTTATTGGCTGTGCGATGCCAAATGACATTTCTTTTTACTTTTTGTTATGAATGATTGTAGACATACGCAGAAGTGGATGGAATAAGACAGTGCACCACATGGGCCATCACCAGCTTCCGCCATCGTCACCTCATGACGATCTTGTTTTACTCATTTCCCCCATGATCTCCCTCAGCAAATTTGGAGCAAATCATAAGAAAATTGATTTCATTCATAAATATTTCAGTACATGTCTAAAAAAATAAGGACTGAAAAGAGTGTTAAGTATAGCATCACACCTAAAAATAATTAACACTGTAATCCCTTAATATCAAATCGTTTGTCAGTGTTCAAACTGACAGTTGTCTTGTAAGTGTCAATAGATTTTTATTTTATTTTTAAAAATTTATTTGAATCAAAAGCTGGATAAGGTCTGGACATTGCAGGTGGTTGAGAAGACTTTTATAGTCTTTTAAGTCTGTTTGAATTTTTTTTCCTTGAAATGTATTTAACGAAGAAATCACATTGTTTATTCTATAGAGTTTTCCAGTCTGCAGTTTGTTGAATGCATCCCTGTGGTGCTGTTTGACATGATCCTCTGTCCTCTGTATTTCCTGTCAATAGGTAGTTGGACTTAGAGCCAGTTTCCCTTTCAATGTTATATATTAACTTTTCCCAGGCCCTTAGGGGTCCATGCAGATAATAATGGGGGATGTGACTCATTTGTCAGTATTTTAAAGTACTTCATATTTTCAGCTACTAATATGAGCTAACAACATTGTCCATTTTCTTTGATTTTGCCTAGAATCACATCATCTCATTGTGATAAACCAGTTATTTCATGCAGATCAAAAGCTCTGTCTGCAAATTATATCAGTCACTGATGAATATGGACGGGCAAGTGTATTATTATAACAGTCATAATGCCATTTATTTGGTAGATGAGATGTTTTTAAAGATGAGGATTATAGGAGAAGGTAGGGGGTCATTAGTGAGGAGTATGTTGAGAACCAGTGAGTTTGCAGATCTTCTCCTCAACTCCAGCCTCCACTGTAAATAGTCAAAAGTTCATTGTTTAAAACCTGTCAGAGGAATTCCCTACATAGACCAATCTGGCCTCTCCAGTAGGATTATAAAGAACAATAAGTTTCTTCTTTAAATCCTTTATTTTTTATTTATTTTTTGTGAGGAAGATCAGCCCTGAGCTAACATCCGATGTCGATCCTCCTTTTTGCAGAGAAAGATTGGCCTTGAGCTAACATCTGTGCCCATCTTCCTCTACTTTTTATGGGACGCCACCACAGCATGGCGTGACAAGTGGGATGTCGGTGTGCACCCAGGATCCAAGCCAGCGAATCCCGGGCCGCCGATGCACAGCACGCACACTTAGCCGCTTGCGCCACCTGGCCGGCCCCGAGTTTCTTCTTTAGAGTAACTTCTAGACAACATTCCATCTTACTTGCTTATTTAAAAATTAAAATTTTCTATTTTGAATAGGTAACATATTTGCATAATTTAGAATCGTAATGACTCCATAGAACATATGATGAAGAGTCTGCTTTCCACCTCTGTCCTCCCAGGATCATGATTTTTCTCCCTGTCGACAACCTGTGTTAACAGTTTCCAGTTTATCCTTCTGGAAAGATGTAATGCATGTGCAAGCAAATGCATTTACAAATGTATTCTTTTTGCTTCCTTTATTAGAAGTGGTGTCATATAACATGTGCTGTTCTTCACCATACCGAGAAATCCTAGTGACTATTGCAGAAAGTGGCTATTGCTTTTACTTTCCTGAAAAATTCAAATGGTGTGAAATGACATGTGAAGAGCTTTCTTTAATAAGACTAAGGATGCTGTTCAGTAACCCCATGTGTCATGGAGGCAGTGTGGTGCAGTGGGTTGGACTTGGGGGCCAGGGTTCTGGTCCTTGCTGTGCCACTTACTTATGTGGCTTGAGTAAGTCGTTCCGATCTCACTGTGTAACAATGTAGGGGTGGGGCAGTGCCATCTCTCATGTTAGAAATGCTCTGACTCTGCATCAGTGCACTCGCCCTGGTTGTGTTTGTTTCAGCGAGGGGAGACGGGTGTGTTTTGGAGCTCTCACCCGTCCCACTGCCTCTGGACAGACCTCAGGAGACACAGGTGCTACAGGTCTCCTTTGGCAGCACCCACTGTCATCCTGACAATACGGTGAAGGACGTGAATTGACCTGTTCAAGATTGATGGAGGGTGGGGGGACCACTTTCTTGCCATAGGGCCTGAAGGGGCCCATTTGATTGAACCACATCTGATTGTGAAGCTGTTGGAATTTCCTGAACAAATCAGGAGCATGGCTCAAGAGACTCTGTTGGGCAGACTTGGCTGACTCTTTTCTGTTCTCTGCTCTCTGTGGTTCTTGGGAAATCTGAGGTATATATGAACATGACACTGCACACCAGGCAGCCTCATCAACTCCTGCCTTTGTTGTGAAGTCACTGAGCTGGGCTACGTGTGTAAACGGCTTTTCTCTTGTACTGAGAGAAGCCTGTTTGCTAACACTTCCTCCAAGACGCGGGGCTTTCAAAGTCCAGGCTCCTAGGTAACCCTGACCATCTCCAAAAAAGCGGTTATTCCAGGGAAGGCCAACTTGATGAAATTCATCATATTTCATTTTCTGGCTAGGGTTCTTTGTAGGAAAAGGCGAAGGCGGAGTTTAAGAACTCTTTCCAGAGGGGACTTGGCCTTCAGGGCAACCTGGTTACAGGTACAAGGAATGGGGTGTTATGAGATGTTCAGGGGATTTGATCGGCGACATAAAAGAAACTCCACTCCAAACAAATGGACTGAAAGTATATTTTATTATACAGAGGATAGTAAAGGCAGTAGTCCTCCAACAGATCCGAATAGGTCAAATAATAAGAGGGAAAAACACCAGCTCGATCAGAATCGGAAACCCCCGATCAGCTGAGATA
The DNA here is from genome assembly GCF_020826845.1 of Diceros bicornis minor. Lineage (NCBI taxonomy): Eukaryota > Metazoa > Chordata > Mammalia > Perissodactyla > Rhinocerotidae > Diceros > Diceros bicornis. The sequence goes on from NW_026690900.1 coordinate 5,013,456, forward strand.
GCAGCAGATTCGAATAGGTCATATAATAAGAGGGAAAAACATTGGCTCGATCAGAAAGGGAAAAACATTGGCTCGACCAGATCAACTGAAGGGAAATGATACAAGGCAACCGGAAAGAGAAACACCAGGTTGACCGAAAAGAGAACACATCAGATCAATTACTTCACAATTAATCCATTACTCACAACGTCCACACCCCAGTACTGGGAGAGTCCTGTCAATCGACACGGGTGTGTGGGAATCACACGTCCTGGGCAAGGCGTCCCTTCCACAGGTGGAACTCTCACCAGGCCTCGCTTTCCAGCAGTTTATATAAGCAGTTACAGAGTTTACAGAGCAAGCATTCAGTGTTTCCATGCACAAAAGGTTATCAGTGGCATACATGCCACTGCTGTTGTTGCAGCCCAGCTGTTGTGTATGTGCATTGTTTTTGTGGTTATCGTCCCAGCCTGGCACAGATGGCCAGTCAGCACCAGGCTGCGGTGCCCGAGGGCCTTGAAATTTTTACACATTGCAACTATGTCCATGGGAGAAGGGCCAGTTCCCACCACACAGAAAGCAGCTTTTATATTTCTTTTTGTGCTGGTGGCTGTAGGTCAATGGAGTGGCCAAACATGGCTGTACTCATGTCAAGACATGGGGGTGCTGAGTCCTTTCACAGGAGGTGCTCGCATCTCATGGAATTCCTGAGAGGCAGAACGAGGGCCCAGAGGGGAAGCAGAGGGAAAGTACAGGTGGCCCAGCCTCTTGCAGCATGTCTGCACCCCAGCATGTCTGGAGGTGTGCCTGCACTGGCTGGGAATATTGGAGAAGGAAACCCAGTGGCAGTTGGGTGAGCAGTTGGACTAGGACCACTTTCCAGACCCCCTTCCTGTCCTGACATTCTCAAATTCCCCGAACCCGTAGAACTGATTTCATTGATGGTGGTATTCTTTAGTCTTCAGCCTGGCAAACAGCTATTACGGACAATGTGGAAGGAAGGTGGTGGAAAATGAACCTTACAGGTGAGTTCCCACAAGGACTACCCCTCCCCAAGTTGTGTTGAGCATTAAACATCTCTGGAGTGATTACTGTGTGATAGAGCCACAGAGCAGTACCAAGCAAGGTTCCTCATGCCTGAGAGGAGCAGTGAGCGCTCCCCGGAGAGCTGTGGAGAGTGTTGTTCCATCTCAGGGGGAGCTCCGTGCATCAGCCTGATGGGAGGGCAGCTGCATGAGCATTGATTGGGATGCCTGGACCTTCTTTGGATTCCTTCTTTACTTTTAGCCAAATTGATTAACTTCAAAAATTCCTCTGTTTCAGTTCTATTTCTGTTGGTCTTTAAACACCAGTCTCAGCTCTGACAGCATATTAAAATCACCAAGCGATTTAGTTTGTATTATTTTACCTTCGCACCTGTGTCTAACTCTGCCTTCTTTTTGACCTAGAGAGTTTCCCTAACAGTTACTATGTGTGTGTGTGGGGCCGCCAGTGAGGAATGACAGAGGAGAGGCCAAAACCTCACAGTGCTTACCATGACCATATCTCTTGCTTCTCCCCAGATTGCCCTCAGTCATTAGCGGAAGTCACAAAGTCCATAGAACGCAGGCCTTCGATGGACAGGTGGATGAGGTAAGAGGGGTGGGCTGAGAGCCACTCATTCTGCCCCTGGGGCACTTTTGAAAGCAGGAAACTAGGGTGGGGTGATGGGAAATTTTTAGGCGGATTTTCTGAATTAATAAATTATTTTATACAAATGATCGCCTGGCTACTGTAGGCCAGGATGTTCAGTACTGGAACATGGGGTACCAACTTGAATAAGGTTTGGGGGAACAACACTCTAGTGAGAGAGACAAGTTGAAAAATCTAGCTGTACCTGAGTGTGCCCCGGCGCTGTGTGTGTTCCGGGCTGGCTTTATCTTGTTCACCATTTATTCTTATGCCTGGGGCAGTTCCTTGCACATGGTAAATATCTATAATCAATACTTAAATACATAAATGAATGCATACCGAAAATGCTATAAGAGTAGCAAAGGGGAGTCATTAAGTCTTCCGGGGATGGAATGGAAGGGACAGAAGGCATCGTGGAGGAGGTGGCAGAGGAATTTACCAGATAGGCCAGGGATGGGTGGTGGGAAAGGTTTCATGGCAGAGGGGAGGTGGCAGGTGGAGACTTTAAGTGCTGAGAGCATGTGGGTTGGCTGGAGTTTGGTATGCTTACAAGGGAGTGCTGTGGCATAGGCTGGAAGACAGGTGGAGAGTGAATGATGCAGGGTTTTCTAGGGTTGGAGGAGGAGGTGATGAAGGCCACTTGGGAAGGCATGGGGAGAAGGGACAGGTGGAGAGACGTGTAAGGAGGATTGACCAGATTTGGGGCTTGATAAGAGGTCCAGGGAGTGAGTTAGAAGGAGTGGAGCCTGACTCCACTGGCAAATGAGTGGCTGCTGATGTTCTCAATCCAGATGGGGGAGTCCTAGAGGAGAAGCAGGCTCGTGTTGAGTGGGAGAGAGAAGCGAGGAGGAGGTAGAGAGTGAAATTGCTTTTAGTATGCAGTAGCGTATAGTGCTTCTTGTACAGACTTGAAAGTCCCATGGATGCGAATTCAAGTCCCTGCTTCCCCATATATTAACTGGATGACTTTGGGCAAGTTACCAATCTTCTCTGAGTTTCGGTTTCTTTTTAGGTGTTCTTGGTTATTGACTTAGCACAGTGCCCGGCATAATAAGCATTTAGTAAATGGTGCTTTTCATTACGCAGTTAGAAAAGCAGGTCTGGAACTAAGTAGAGTTGTCAGGACTGGAGATAACAGTGTAGAGGTGACAGGGAAAGCCTTGGAATGGATGCAGCCTCCCAGGGGAGTGTGAAGAGGAGGAGAGAAGAGGGCAGAAGACAGATCTTGGAGAAGGATTCCAACACTGAAGGGTAAGGAGTAAGGCTGAGCTAGGGAGCAAGACTGGAAGCTATTGGAGAGGCAGAAGAGAGGGATGGGAAAGAGAAAGGCTTGTGGAGGAGGGAGTGGTTCCTCAGGGATGGACTGGGATGGAGGAGCTCTTGGGTCTTCTCCTTAGGACATCTGGCCCTTTCCTTTAGCAAGAAGCGCGTCAGTGGAGGGGCAGGCAGAAACCAGGCTGCGGTGGAGTGAGAAAGAATAAGAAGTGGAGGTTGTGTGGGGCAGCCTGCCTGGACCTGGCCCCCTCAGGCTCAGGAACAGTAGGGAATGCCCCCGTGCTTTGGGTCCTTTGAGCAGGACACTGGGCTGCCAAGGATTTCTTCTCATCAACCTTCCCTCTGTTTGTCTGATAGGTCGCTTGTGGTCAGGACCATAGTCTGTTCCTAACGGATAAAGGAGAAGTCTATTCTGGTGGATGGGGCACAGCTGGGCAAACAGGTAGTGGACATTACACCCCCTTGGGATGGTGCTGTCTGGAGCTGTGAGCAGTGGGGCTCTCATGGGTTAGAACCACCTGCCTTCATTTGACACTTACCTCTCTTATCACTTCCTGGGGCCACTGTTCTGTTTGTCCCTTCTCAGTGCCCTCACCCCCAACTCCCATGAAAAGGAACGGATAAAGGATTGGGTGGAGGATTAGAGCCACCCCTCAGCAGAGGAGCTGTGAGTATTTCTCTCAGCAGAGACAGGAAACTGTGTAAGGCTTTCAAAGAGAAAATAATTGTCCCCTAAAAGGAGCTTGATGTTCACTGACTTGAGGAGAATGTGATTATTGCAGGGAGGAATGATTGAGACATTTTCTCAAGCTTGTATATTTAACCTTTTTGTTTCTGATATTGGTCTGAAGGGAGGACAATTAATATAAGACTAAATCTTGTAGAAATCCTCAGTAATCCTACCAGCACATGAAATCATCTTTGTTCATTGTCTAGTGTTTTCTTCCAGTCCTCGTTCATATGTGCACATTTTTTTCCCCCAAAGCCACAGTAGATAGTTGTATGTCATAGCTGCACATCCTTCTAGTTGCTGTATGTGGGACACGGCTTCAGCATGGCCATAGAAGTGGTGCGTCGGTGCGTGCCCAGGATCCGAACCCGGGCCACCAGCAGTGGAGCGCGCGCACTTAAGCACTAAGCCAGGGGGCCGGCCCTTTTTTTGATGAGAAAGATTCGCCCTGAGTTACCATCCGATGCCAATCCCTCTCTTTTGTCTAACGAAGATTGCCCCTGGGCTAACATCTGTGCCCATCTTCCTCTACTCCACATGGGACGCCACCACAGCATGGCTTGACAATTGGTGCATCGGTGCAAGCCGGGGATCAGTACCTGGGAGTCCCGGGTCGCCGCAAGGGAGCATGCACACTTAACCGCTCCGCCACAGGGCCGGCCCCCATTTGTGCACATTTGTATACAGTAATCACAGCATAGGTGTGGTTTTATATGCTTGTTTTATCATTTATACTTACATAAAGCATTTTTCCATGGTGGTAATATTTTCACAGTTACAGTTTTTAATATTTGCATGATATAGCATCAATTTAATTTATCATAATTAATTATTCATTTAACCATTTTATTTAAAAATTACATAAGTATTTCCCTGTTGTCAGGTGGCATACTTCTTAGGAGGCGGAGTTCAGTGGCCGTTGGAGATATTATGACATTTATCTTGTGTGCATACGTGACTTTTTCTTTCGTTTGGATTATTGTTCTAGGATAAATCCCAGGAGTGTCAAAGGAATAGGATATTTTTATTGTTGTCAGTATGTATTGTTAAATTGCTTTCCAGAAGTTTTACCAGTTGATACTGCCAGCAGCAGTGGGCAGAAGTACCACTTGAATTTTGTGGGTGAGGCATCTAGGGGGGGCTTAGCTGGGTCTTTGGCTCTGAGTCTCTCAAAGGCTGCAGTCATCGTAGGGTTCCACTGGGAAGGCTTTGCTTCCAGGAGCACGGCGATGGTTGTTGGAAGGATGCAGGGGCCCCAATTCCTTGCTGGTAGTTGTCCAGCAAATGGTTGCTGGCCAAGCCTTCTTTGGTTCCTTGCCATGTAGGCTTCTCCATGTGGCAGCTCACAACATGGCAGCTGGCTCCGTCAGAGTGACCAAATGAGAGGGTAAGACGGAGTGCCAGTGAGACAGAAGCCAGTGTCCTCTCATTTAATCTGGGTAGTGACGTCCCTTCACTTTTGCTGGCCTTCTGCTTGTGAGAAGCAAGTCACTAGGTCCAGCCCCCACACAACGGTGGGGAGTACAAGTGGGTGTGAACAGCTGGAGATGGGAATCACTAGGGGCCATTTTAGAAGTAGCCTGCCACAACCATGATCTTGACTGTGGCCTGAGCCTCCCTCTGTCAGTGACAACAGTGATTTCTTTCCAGTTGCCCTTGCCAGAGCACAGTTAGGTAAAGAAGCTCTCTGCGAGCCAGGCAGCAGAAGCCAGGCCCCAGCTCTGCCAGCCTTGCTCACCTAGGTGTACACTTTCTGGGTCAGTAAACCCCTCTTATCCTTTTGAGTCAACTTAGGGACTGTTGGTGTGCCGCTGTCTTCACCAAAGCACTTAGAATCTGCCTTTCCAAAGTTATCCCTCAGCAGAGGCACCAAGATCAAATCCTGCTGGAAAGCTAAGTTGGCCACACTTCATCCTCCAGACCGCTGACCCTCCCATCTCTCGCTCTCAGCAGAAGAACCTGCCTCCTGTTTCATAGAGGAAACAGATGCCGTCAGCTGAGAAAGCCCTCAGTTTCCCAATCGGACTCCTGCACACTTGCCTCTACCTGTCCCCGCCCTGGGTCCCTTCCCTTTATAGCGGTGGGGGAAGCGTGTCTCTTCCTACTGAAGCTGATGCTTCTCTCTGTGCCCTGGATCCCTTCTCCCCCGGTTCCTCAGAAGCCTCACTCCATCTGCTGGGCCTTCTTTCCCGCAACTTCAGCGTCTCCATCTCTACTCGTCCCTCGCCATCAGTCTTTACACATGACTCAGGTGTCTTCCATCTTAAGAAGCCCTGTGTGGAGCCCTCCACATCCTCCTATTCCCCCAAGTCCCACCTCTTCGCTTCACCTCCTGCCTCCACTTCTAGGCCAGACTTCTCAGGAGCTGCATTGACTTACTGTCCCCATTTCCTCGTCTCCTTCTCACTCCTCTGTCCGTTCCACTCAGCTTCCACACTTATCAGTTTGCTGAGTGGCTCTTGCTAGGGTTACGGTGACCTCCATGTTGCTGAAAACAATAATAAAGAACCCAGAGACCATTGTCCAATCGTTCCCTTTCTTGATCTCTCAGCAGCGTCTGACATTGGCTATGACGTGCTGAGCATCTTGGTGAAGAGCGGTCTTCCTTTCGCCACTGTGACAGGGTTCTCTGAGGGCTCTCTTCCTTTCTCATTCCTTCTGGGCTCATTTCCTGGCTGTGCTCCTTGACCAGGCTCTCCTATGTCGGAGTTCCCCATGGCAGGACTGTGCTCGCCTCCTTTCCTCTGCCTTCTCCTTCAGAAGGTCTCACCCTCACTGTGGCTGCAGTTACCATCTGTGTGCTCAGGACTCTCCAGGTGGCAGCTGAGGCCCAGGCTGCTCTTGGGAGGTGCAGACATCTCTCAGTGCCACTTGACGTTTGCCCTTGACCATCTCTAAGCACTGTGAGTTCAGTGGGTCCAAAAGTGAACCCCTGCTCGTCCCCCACCTGCTCCTTCTCCACTGTTTGCCATGTCCACTCACGTTCCCCTCTAGGAATCATGTCTACTCCTTACTTAGAACACTTACCGGCTATGCATTGTGCTTAGAATAAAGACCAAACCCTTCCGTGATCTACAGCATCCTGCATGATCTGCCCTCCCTGGTCCCCACTGGCGTTTTGTAAATATTCCCCTTCATCCCCTGGCTTCATCCACTCGGCCCTTGTTTAAACTCCCTCAGTGGGCCATGGCCCCTCCCTCCCTGTGCAGGTGCTGTCTCCCCTACGTGGAATACCGTGCTCTCCCCTCCCCTCCACACTCCTGCTCATCCCTCAGACTGCGTGTATAGAATGAAGCCTCCTGAACACTCCTGCCCATGAACTACTTCAGGCTCCCTGAGTTTCCTCACAGAGGCCCCTGTCCTGCCATCCTTGCAGTCAGCACAGATTAATTGGGTGATAATTTTGGCTGACCTCTGCCCCCTCCACTAAACTGAACTCAGAGAGAGGGACCGGGTCTCTTCCTTCCCCTCATGTTCCCATCACCAGTTAGATGTTTAGCGTATGTTTGCTGTTTGGGACATATTTGTGGAGTGAATGAATGATCTGGCACTTATCTGCTCCTTCCATTCACCAGAATCCTTCCAAGTTCTCACTGGTTTGTCTTCCTAACAGTATGGACCCTTCCTGTGACTCGGGTGAATGTCCCCCGGTACTTGCGCTTCTCAGTTGTGGGGACCGTTAAGCACGTAGTGTGTAGGGGCATGGGCTGTGCTGTATGAAATGGTGAGAGCCTCTTGCAGGCAGGTCATTGGGAAGCTGTAGAGGGGTCGATGGCAAAGGGTCGGTGTCTGTTGGATTCACAGGCACAGACCTCAGCCTGAGGGAGGGAATGTGGCTGTGGGAAGACCTAGTTAGAGTGAGTTCAGTTAATAGAGGGTGAGGGTGATGTTCCTGACAGAACGATAGTAGCCCTGGTTTCTCTGTAGACAAATAGCCAGCCCAGAGCTTAGTAATTCTGTAGTAAACCTCTGGAATGGAGAAGGAACTGCTTTCTCCCCCTCCCGTCGCCTGGGCCAGAGACTCCGGCCCTGCCTTCTCCAGAGAGGCTGCACCAAGAAACAGAGAGAGAGGGAGAAGAGCCTTAGGGTTTCGACGCTGAGGTCCTTGCCCCTGGGATGAAACATCTGGCATCACTGAAGGGTATTCCACTTTTTATAAGCAAAACATCATTTCTGATGGTTTTCGGCATCTGGCCCTAAGTTGTTTTGTACTTGGCTTGCTCTCCTGGTCAGTGTGAAACTTAGAGCTGTTAGTAGGGGGACAACTGCCTTTCTGAGGCTCTCCTGTGTTCACATGGGGTTTCTGGGTGATTTGTTGACTAAACCCCTCCAGGTTGCCCTCCAGGTGTGGGAAGTTTATATTCTGAGCTTGGTTAGTTTGCTTGACATACGCCCAGAGTAAGAATTTAAAAGAGGAGAAAAGAAACTGATTCTTTTCCAAGTGTCATTAATGTGTTTTTGCCAAGCAAGGAGGAGAAAACAATCCCTGTGGATCTAAAGCATCCCAGTGGTGCAGTTTGAATTTCTGGTGAGGAGGGCTGCAGTTGTTTTGACTTACTGACCACTGTTTTTACTGTCATGTAGAAGGACATGTTTTTGTCTGAGCCTACGGATTTCTTGGCAAAGGACCAAACCTAGTGGAAACTGCTCTTCCGGAAGTGATTCCACCCACTCTCTTCAGCTTGATGGAGTTCAACCCAGAAGTCCAGGTTTCCCGCATTTGCTGTGGACTCAGCCGCTTTGCTCCCCATACCAGTAAGTGGCCAAGCTCATGTGGCCCCAGTGATGGGCCGACTGCACTCTCTTGGGTTCACCCCAAGCCGTGGGCAGCTTTCAGTGTCCATCCATCCAGTGGAGGGGTGCCCCACGTGGATAATTACAGAGAGCAGCTCATCCAGACGTTGTTTGGCTTGAAGTTGTATAATGTGTGTCTTTTTTCATCCTGGAGTTTTGTTTTTGGTTCTTTTGGTTTGTGGTTGGGCTCATGTGAAAGTGAATTTTATCAAGAGGACGCCAGTCGGTGAGGGGGGGACCCCCGAGATGTCGGGTTGCTGGGGAACCCAGCAGAGGCTTGGTGAATCCCCGGGCGAGCCATTGGGAAATGAAAGTGTGGGACTCATCCCGCTCCTGGCCAAGCCCAAACCCTGACCCGACCCAGGAATGGGGGACGGCAGGACGCTGATTTGTCAGATGCCCTGGGGTTTTTTGGAGGAAAACATGCCCCATTTCTCCAAAGTGCCGGGAGAGAATGATCAAAGCCAAGGCTGGAATGGAGCTGTTCTTGAAGGTTTGCCCAGTTACAAAGCCATCAGACACCCAGGTGCCTCCCGCCCTCGGATGTGCGCTTTCCTTGATTGCCTTTCCTGTTTCAGCACAGTAACTGTTGGGTCAGTCTGCTAGTCTTTAGTTGACCTGACTGGTAAGACTGAAGAAAATTAATTTCATTTTGTGGGGATCCTCATCTAATTTCGCTATTTCCTTGCACTTAAGAATGTTAATTTGTAAATTTCAATTACTCATCTCTGGGGAGTTATTGTTTTTTCTTTAGGCGTCTGGGCCGGGACAATGAGTTGGGTCATCCTCGTTTGTGTTCTCTGGCCCCAGGCTACTGTGAGGACTATCCAAGGGCCCCCCGACCCAGAGTCCTGACTGCCCTTCAGTTGTCTTCTGATGTTCAGATCTCAGGCCTGTAACACACATGGGCTGTGGCGTGGACTCTGGGGGGGTGACTGTGTACACAGCACCCTTGGTCGTAGTGATGACCGGGGTAATCCCTCAGCACCGTCACTCGGAGTCAGCACTTCCATATGCTAATGTCTTGAGGGTGCCAGACTCTTCTAAAGCTATTTTGATTTAAAAAACGAGAGTCATTATGGACTCAGTCTGGAGGTATCAATGATCTATGGCTTAAAATGTGCAGAGTCACATCCTTGGAAATCTGTATGAAATGTGCAAAGTATTCAACTAGAGTACACTGTTTTCTGTTTGCTGTCATACCATGTGGACGTTTTGGGTCACACCGAAATGAAATCCCCTGCTAGATTTCCCCCAAGTCCCCACAGCCACTCTCCAAGTGCCGTGACTGTCCTCAGTAGAGGGAGCATCAGAGCTTGGGTATCTCCCCTTCTGTGCCCAGCGTTTGCATGTGGTCAGCTGGGAGTTGGACTTGGTTGCTTTCCCTTGAGATCTGCTAACCTTTTGGGGGCCAGACTGAATTGTTCTGTTAAATATGTAAAATCTGAGGGTGGAGGCCCCAGGGTGGTGGTTAGACCATAGGGTCTCTGGCAGATGGGAACAAAGGGATTCCTTATTAATCAGTCAGATTATTTTAGTCCTGGCTTCTCCATGTCTTGTCTACTTCTTCTGCTTCTCAGGTGGAGGTGGTTAAATGGGGCCTGTGTGGCAAGGAATGTCTAGAGCTGATGTGGACGGAAGTGGTATCTAAAGGCTGGGTAGCGGGAGGCTGCCCCAGGAGGTCTGGCGTCCCATCCTGGAGGTGGACATTCCCGAGGCCAGTCTAGATTTGTTCTCCTGGACTGTCCTCTAGAGCACTCTGTCCTTTCTTGTCCCTCCTGGCACTTTTTACAGTTTGTAAACACGTATATATTGGTTTGATCGTTTGTTTCTTTCTAACTGTTTGGCTACCTCCTGCCCCATGAGGACAGGAAGCGTACATGTTCACTCACTCTCCTGTCCTAGCTCTCAGCACACAGACCTCGACCCGGCCCAAAGAGGTGCCCAGTCACCCTGTGTCCCTTGACCAAATGCTGCCGAGATGTGGAAACCCAGACAAGGAATGACAGATGGAGGTCTCCCTCTATCAGGGCATGACCAGGACTGGAGTGTGCTCAGACTTCAAGAAGTGTGGAGGGCAGGGTGTTGTCGGAAGTGGCTGTGGGTGAGGGATGTGAATAAGGGGCCAGCAGAGTGGGCCGTGTCCAGGAGCCTCCTGAGCCTACAGCTTCGTGCGTGTGCTCTTCTCCATGTGAAAGACACACCGTCATTTGGGGCTTGCATATGTCTTTGGTTTGGGGATAGTATACATTTCCTTTCAAAAGGAGGCGTTAATGCCTGGTAGAAATTGAAGTTTAACATTGGGCTCTGTTTGTACCTGGTTCTAGAAAGCCTATTCTCATGACCCTTCCTCTTCTTGGTGACTTGCCCCTGTCCTAGCCCAGCCAAGCCTTCTTTTTCCTCTCTATGCAGACAAAGGAGAGCTGTTTGTGTGAGGCAAGAACATCCAAGTGTGCCTGGGAATCGGTTGCCTGGAAGACCGGTATTTGCCATGGAGTGTAAGGCTGGACTGGACGGGCGTGAGTGCGTGCCCACAGAGCAGACTACCTGATGTGGCAGCAGCGTCCAGTGTGTGGCTGGGTCAGGACCAGGTCCCTGGGCACTGCTTCCCCTCCCAGGTCCCCGCTGGCCTCCTCCTGCCCCAGCGCACCCTCTGCCAGGGCATCAGGAGAGACCGCGTAGTGGTGAGGAGTCAAAGCGAGCGCCCAGCAGCAGCTTCTCAGGCTGCAGGCTCCCTGGCGCTGAGCTCCTTCCTGGGGCTGTGAGTGAGCAGCCTGTGGAAGCAAGGGGCAGCCTGACCAAGGGTTCCAGTCCCCCTGTGCCCTGGAAGAGGCCTCGTCAGAGGCTGTCCACGGGCACGTGGAGCAGGAAAACAGAGGCCCCCCGGGACCTCACTGAGGCAGAAGCTACAGGCCGGGATCCACGAGGCCCAGAGGGGCTCCCTAGGGGGAAAGATTTGAAATGACAAAGCTGGCGTGCCAGGAGCTGTTTGCAGAGGCCCATTTGGAGGAACGGTTTACAGCGCATTTAAAAGAAAGCAGGATATTTAATATTTAGAGTGCCTTACCGCACCCACCAAAGTGAAAAATAATGGTTTTCATAACGGGGAGGATGCAATTAGACCAAAAGGCTCATTTCAGAGTTAAAGGGTTCTTTCTTAAATTGTAGTTTATCTTACTGTTTACTAAGTCAGTTCTTCTAAACAAAGCTATTGATATTTTTGAACACAGAACATATGTACTTGGTACAAAGTGTCTTATGAAAACTAAGTCTCCCGTCTCTTGTCCCAGAGGCACCACCGGTTCTGGTTCTCATGTTCCCTCCAGAGAAAGACTGAGGAGAGAGCGTGTGTGTGCGCATGTGACCCTGTGCACACACAAGCCTAAGTATTTCCTTTGCAGGCTGGATTTTAATAATGTCTTTTGAAATTGTGAAAAGCATTTTTAAACAACACTTGTAAGAATGCAAAAGAAATGTATAATTTAAATACAATAAGGCTTTATCTTTCAAAAACCCACTGCAGAGTGTTTCGAGGCACTTTAGTGTTTCAGGGGCTGTTTCCATCGGGCCTTCCCTCTGCCGCTGGCTCTCCTGGTTCCCTGTGACCTCGGCAGGCCCAAACACACAGAAACTGTCTACACCATTAGCTTCGTTGCTATAATTTATCCTTTTTTTTCCCTACGAAAAGTCTGTCTGCAGGCTCCGGGCTCCTGTCACTTCAGTGAGTGTGTGAGGACACCCTGAATACAGTGACCACGGGCCACTCCGACGTGTCCTCTGGCTGTCCTGACTTCTTACACTCAGGCTCTGTACTTCTGCATGTATTGGGGTCTGTAGAGGAGGGCAGTGCAGAGCTCGAGTGGCAGGTGTGGCCTGAGAAGGTGGAGGGACTCTCATCACACGGTGGCCACCACAATCTCCCTCAGTGGATAGCTGTTCCCAGGGGCCTAGGTCTCGGTCTTCTGTTCCCTGACCACATGCCGGGCGTACAGGCTGCCACTCAATGATGATTTTTGGCAGGGACGGGGCCCCGCTTGCTGGCAGGCAGACCCTGACATCAGTGAATCCAAAACACTTGGCCTGCCATTCTCGTCAGGTCCACCCCTGACTCACTCAGGAGAGTCCTGTCCTGATCATGCTTGTTTCTTGACTATGTGGTTGTCTCACATTTTCACGAGGTCAGGAAACACCTACTGTGCACTCACTGTGTTCATGTGACACAGTCAGATGCTGAGCACCACACGGCAGGAAGAGTGCTCTGACTTGGCACAGCAGGTGACAGTCTCCCTGAGCACCTGGCACAGGGTAGACACTCGGGCTGCATTTCTGAAGATCCACACTGTTCTCTCTCACATTACACTTAGGTCGCAGCACCTCCTGACCAGCAGCAGAGTTACTCACACCTTCTGAGGGCCAGTATCCCCGCAGGGGCTGCATGGGAGCTGCTCAGGTGCCTCAGCCTAACCATGCTGCCTGACCTTCCCAGAGACCACTTCAGATGGCCTTGGGGGTGGCCTCCAGGACTGAGGTGGCTCTGTGAGGCCTCCATTCTCCTGAGGCCTGCCCTGTCCCATGATTTAGCCCCAGGAATGTATCCCCTCCCCCAAGGAGACCACACTTGCCTTCTCTCTCCCAGGGTGCATCACCCAGCTACCCTCAGGCGCTCATGCTGCGGCGACCAAGAAACCCAGCCTTTCTTCCACACAAACCTTGATATTTCACATGGAACAGCCCAGATTGAGCTTGAGCTGGAGACAGTGCTTGGAGTCCCTCTCGTTGTGATTTTCTTGGGGCCACATTGAGGGCATGCTGAGCAGTCAAGTTTAAAAGGAAAAATCCCGGGAGTGTGGTCACCTCCTTGAACCAGGAGTCCATTGTCTTGCTAGGGAGGCAAACAAGTGGGATGTAGCTGGCGTGGGGGCTGCCCATGAGGAGCGGAGAGACTTGGTCTTGCTGTCGCTCTGGTAGGGTGGTGCCAGCTGTTGCCAGAGAAGAACACAGGAATCTGTGCCCAACAGAAAAATGCCCCGTGTGAGTCCACCCTCAGAGACGGAAACTGAACAGGCTCAGGTTCATGACTGGAAGCTGTTCCACAGCTAAGTCATCCACCCTCATTACAGCGGGAGAACACTGAAGATGAAGCAGAGGCCTGATTGGGTCCCTGTTCCTGTCTGACTGTACGCCAGGAGTTGCCAGGTGCAGGGGATGCAGTGGTGAGAAGGACGCGTTCATTCCAGCTGGTGCATCGGGCAGCAGGCTGCCTCTAATGAGTCTGGCCTCAAACTAGGAAATCAAGATGAGGCCGCCTGCCCCCAGAACAGGTGAAGGAGGCCATGTTCATGAGGGGAATCCTTTGGGCAGATTCTACGCCTCACCCTGGGCCTTACAACCGTGCCTGTATGATAGAATCATCTGGGAGGTTACTGACTGATTGTTTTGATGTACTGTATTCAACAGTTGGTGGACATTTGGGTGGTTCCAATTTTTGGCAATTATGAATAATGCCAGAACTTCATGTATGAGTTTTATGTTGGCCCAGCGTTTTATTTTTTTGGCTCATTCACATACAAGTGTCTGTATGAATGTGTTCTCAGTTTTCTCGAGTGTATACCTAAGGAGTGGGATCACTGGGGCCCTCATTTAATTTTTTAAGTTTGGACACTTTTACCACGTAATACATGACACGCTCGGTGACCTTGAGTCCAAGACACCGAGTATTAATTGCCCTGTATACAACACGGGCTGTTCTCTACAGGTTGCTCTGAGGCTCTGTCTGCTCTCCGAGGTTCTCCCTGGACATCAGGACCCTTCCGGTGTCCCATGCTCATCAGAGTGGCAGATGGGCCTGGGTCTCGCTGATGCTGCACAGCTTCCCACGGGGTCAGCTCAGGTCCAGAGCTCCTGGAAAAACAGCTCAAATGAAATGCTCCCCCATCAACATTTGTGACGTGGGAGCTCCGGGTTCTTGCCTCCGTCCTCCTCCTCGTTCTCTGTGCTGCTTCTGCCATGTTGATAGGGACTTCCTTCAACCCTCAAGAGTGTCAGAATAACTCACATTCTTTCTTGGCCATCCTTCACACCCAGCATCCATTCCTGATGCATTTTCTACGACATCGATATTTTTAAAACATTGACATGTGGGTCACATAACGTAAGACCATTTTAAAGTGTACAGTTCAGTGGTTTTAGTGTATTGTCTATGTGGTACAACTACCCCCACCATCTCATCCCACACATTCCCTTTGGAGAGCTCGTTTTCACCATCATGACCCCCCCTGCCCCCCAGTGGAATGTCACATGATACAACCAAGGGGACCCATGTGACCACAGATGCTGCTCTTTCCTCTTGTGGCCGAGTTCTTTATGTTACCTTTTGAGAGAGGGTGGGGGAAGCTTTAAACCGTTATTTTATCCAAGAGAAACTGAATCAGACTCTTGGGGTGGAGTCCTGACATGGGTAACCCCCCTGGGGATCCAAATGTGAGCTGCGGTGAGAACCTGCCAAGAAGCAGCCAGAGCTGCTCCAGGAGGAATTATGCCCTGGTTGGGAGCGGGGGGGCAAAGTCATGGTTCTGAGGGTTGGCTGGACATCTGCTGGTTCCCTGCATGTGCCACTGCCCCCACCACCCCAACTCTGCACACAGAAGACACTTGAACCAGCCAGGGACCCCTCCTGAGAACTGAGGCCAGTACGCTGGCAGTATCCTTTCCCTCCTCCTATCAGCCCTCTTCATAACGCAGACCCCCACTCAGATGTTATGTTTTGTCCCCTGCGTGGAAGTCCTCAGTGGATCCCCATGGCCTGTAGGAGGGTGAGGTCCCTGGCGGACCTGAGCACCCACTTTGCAATTCAGCCTCAACCCCTACCTGCCCCATACACTCCTCCCTCTCCTGCCACACTCCTCCATTCCAGCCAAGGTTCCCTCTGGCCCTCTGCACCTTTGCTCCTCCCTCTGCTGAGTCCTCATCTTACCAAGCTCAACCCTAATGTCCTGGCTTTTTGGTCTGCCCCTTACTGCTGGACAGTGGTCATTCTCTACCCCTGGGCACAGCACACCGTTGTGGTCTAGCCTGGCTCTGCACTCCCTGGAATAGCTCCTTTCCCTGTCTTCTCACCTCCTAGAGAGACTCAGGTGCAGGGGCCACAGCAGGTTCCTCGGGGTCCCCAGCATCTGGTACAAGGTCCAGCACCGCCCAAGTGACAGCGACTGTGAGTGAGTGGTGGGAAAGGGAGGTCGGGCTCTGGAGGCCTTTGTAACTTTTGAGAGTTTGGGGGACATCAAGAGTCCCTGTGGATGTCCTAGCTCCAATGGGGTATCTGAAGGAATGAGGGGGGCGTAGTCTGAGGACCCCAGAAGGGAAAGCATTCACAGCATCCAGAACTTTCTTGGGCTCAGGGTGGTGAGAGAGCTTCAGCCCCATTGTCACTCCCTTCAGACACCAAGTCTGCTTGTCTTGCGGGCGGGGGTGAGGCGGGTGGGGATGGAGGTTGGTGGGGTTCAGTGCAGGCTCAGATCTTCAGCCCTGTCCTGGTCACACCGGTCCTCCGTGGAAAATGTCAGAGAGGGGCATGAAGGGTGTTCAAGGTCCAAGACCTCTGTCCTGCCTGGGCAGCCCCAGTGCCTACCTGCCAAAAGTGCAGGAACCAAATGCCAGAGCCCTTGTAGGAGGGACGCTGAGCATGGAGCTCTCCCTCGTGCCCCTAGAGTATCTTGTCGGGAGGCATCACCTCCTGGGCTTCTAGCACCAGGGACCTTCCTGGGGTGTGACATCCACAGTAGGGCTCCAGGCTTGGGCCAGAGGCCCTGTGGCCCGGAATCCAGCCCCTGATCCTCTGCCTGCCAAAAGCAAGGCCCTGTCCTGCTCTGCAGGCCCCTTGACCCCCAGGCCCACCTAAGCCAGATGTTTGGGAGGATGGATGGGCATAGCAATCTGTCTCCAAGATGGCCCCAGTGATCTTGCCCTCTTGGTTTCACACCCTTTTGTGTTTTCCTCTTGTGTTAAATCATAGTGGGGCTGTATGTTCACAGAGTATGGTGGAGGCAGAGGCATGTGAATTCTGAGGCTCGGGGCCAAAAAACGATTTTGGATCCTATACTGGCCCTTGAATCCCTTGCTCTGGGGGAAGCCGGGCACCGTATTGTGAGGTCACTCAAGCATCCCCATGGGGAGACCGATGTGGAGAGGAACAGGCTCCCTGCCAACAGCTGAGCCCAACTTGCCAGCCCTGTCAATAAACCACCTGGGAAGTAGATCCTGCAGTCCAAGCCAGGACTTGAGATGATCGCAGCCTGCTGAGGGACCCTGACCCAACTGCTCAAACTGCTGTCGAATTCCTAACCTACAGGAATGGTGACACATAAACAATCATTTTAATCCATTGCGTTTGGGGCAACTCGTTACCCTGCATCAGGTAACTAATACAGCCCCTCTCGCACTGGGGATGTGCCCTCTCTCAGATGCTGGTTGTGGACGGGGAGGTTGTTCTGCCTTCCTCCCAGCCCCTGGCCATGTTCCTCGACCATGGAATGGAGAAGGAAAGAGATGAGATGTGGCCCTAGAGCAGCACAAAATCAGACGCCCTCAGCCAACATATTTTTCTCCATTTTAATTAACACTTTACAAAGTACAAAATACATTGTCTTTTGGGGGGAACATTTGGTATTTGTTTCTCTCCATCACACAGTACATGAATCTTGAGGGTTTCGTGTTTCTTCAAGAAAGAAAGAAAGCATGAGGGTCCCCACCAAGGTGTAAGGTTGCCCGGTTCTCCCCTCTCCAGAACTTGGGACAGATGTAAGTGCCACTGCTACAGCTGGTGACCTGGGGCAGGCCAGGTGAGGGCTACACCCCCAAAGACGAGGTCCTGGGCAGGGCAAGGCCCCCCAGAATCCCACTCTACCCCCAACATCCACTCACCCCATCTCAGGATAAAGGAAATTGTCTTGGCATAGAGCAAGAGGGGGGTGTGGGATTTTGTTTCTTACTCCCCGACCCAAGCATGGAGCCCACCCTGCTCAGTTCTTCCCTGGACCATTTCCTGCAAAGGTAAACTGAGGCAGGGGACAGGGAGACGCACTGGGCTTGGCCTGTGACTTGGGACATCGACTTGGCCTCTTTTTCAAACCCCCTTCCAACCCCTTCTCCAACTTTGCTGGACCATCTTCAGGGACGACCCCCAGTAGGCGAGGGGCACCAGCACCCAAAACCTCCCCCTATGAACAGTATCCTGAGGACTGCATGCTTCTGAAGAGCCGGCTCAGCAGGTCTAGCCCCTTTGGGCTGCATGGACTGCCAGGCCTCGCAGAGCACAGCAGAGCCCCTACTGGGGACACCTCTGCCCCCTCCACAGAGCAGAACTACACAGTCAAGTGGGCTGGGGCAGTCCTGCATGCAAGGCCTGCCACACCCCCATCAACTCCACATGTGGCCCCCAGGTAAGAATGTTACCAAGGCCTCAAAATACTGGATGGGTCAGTCCCTCAGCTAGGATTTGGGCTCTACACACCTGTGCTCGCACACACACTAATGTGGATGACATGGCACATGCTCACACATACATGTGTGTATATGAACACACTCGTGGCTGTCCACAGAACACTGTCCTGCCCCCAGGGCAGGGGCCACCCTGCACTCCTGACTCTCACAGCCTCCCACCACCTTGAAGCAAGAGCCACAAACTCCCTCACCACCAGGCTGCCCATAGATGCCAGGGGCCGGGCCGCAGTCTCCTACCTCCACTCCAGTCGCTCCTGGTGCCGCCTGCCTCAAGGACAGAGGCTGCCTCAGCCACCAGCACCTGCCTTTACCTTCCCGAGAGAGCAGGCGTCATAGGAGGTGTGGACATCAAAGCTGAAGGTATGGAAAGAGGATGAGAGACAGTTAAGCTTGTCCTTTTGCTGCCTCTAATTTGAAAATGAAAGAAAGAAAAGAGCTGGATAGGTCTGAGAGGTAGGAAAAGGTCTCTGCTTCAGCAGGGCTCCGCTCACCTCAGGAGAGCCCCGCCACTCTTAGTAAGCCTGCCCTCTGCTGGGCCGACCACCGTCCACCACCCTGGCTTCTCCCCTCCCAGGAGGCCTCTGTGAATGGAGGGCTGCTGCCCCTCCCTCAGCACAGTATCCAGGAACCTGAAAGGCCAAAGTTCATTTCTTTCCACTGCTGGGAGACTCCGTCATCCTCCCCCAGGCTCCGCTCACGAAGCGACACCAACTTCATTTCTCTATGGATGTGACAGCAGTGACTGGCTGCTCCCTGCCCTGGCATACAGTAGGCACAGATATATTGGGGGTATTTTCTTCCTACCCCTGCCCAGTGTCCACTCAGAGAGTGGCATCAAAAATTCCTCAGTCACGGCACTGGAGTCCTCTGCTCTCATGTGGGTGCTCCCCAAGGCCCCTCTCTTAGCTGGGGCCGGCAAGGGCCCTAGTTGTCCCCACGTCCAGATCCAGAGGCTCAGAAAGGTGGCCCAGGGTGGCCGTGGGACTCCTAAAGTTCTTCCAGGGAAATGCTGCCAGGTGTGTGGCCCGGTTCATCTTTGATTATCAGGCAAACGGTGCCTTGGCTTGGCGTGGGAGCCTGGCCCTTCCTATCTCCCCAGAGCCTTCTCTCCTGACCTCCATGGCCTCCTCTGTCCCCTCATAGGGGACAAGGCGCACAAAACCATTCCTCTTCTTCTGGACACTACACTGGTCCCCGAGGCTATGCTGCCTGGTGGGAGAGGCCACAGTGGGCAGCTCTGGGTCACCTGGCTCCCTCCTTCCCCTCAAGGGGCCTGTGGCCTGGAGTTGGTGGGAGGGGGAGAATGCTGATTCTTGGGGGGCTCTGGACATCCTGAATCTTGGGGAGGAGTGGTCTGCATGCCTCTCCAGCTCAGATGTGTGCCCTGGGCTGAGGGCAGTGGCATGGGCAGCACCTGCTGGGGGTCTTTGGAGATGCCCGTGGAGGAAGGGGGTGCAGAGGTGGCACTGCACATCTCTCTGATGGATTAGGGTTGGGGGATGAGGGAGAAAAGGGTTTCTTGGGAACCAGTGGAGGCCATGCTGACGGTTGAGCCAGAGCACATGTTTCTAATTGGGGGTGAGGGACAAGAGGTGGTCAGGGCTCCCCGGTCCCTCACTCTCCCCTCCTTGAGCTCTCACCACTCTGGAATGTACAGGGATGGGGCAGGGAGGGGCGAGGTATGAGGGTGGTGCAGAGGGTGTGAGCTTTCCTCACCAGGGAGAGGCACAGAGGCAAAGACACACCCGGGAGCCCAGGTGGGGGCTCCAGTCACTGACTCACCCCACCTCTCGGCAGCGGGGCCCAGGAACACCATTGCCCTCTCGTGCACCTGTCTGTCCAGCCAGGGCCCAGAGATGCTCAACACCAACAGGACTCGCTCCTCAGGCCTCCCTGAGCTATTGGCTGCCCTCAGTGCCTTTACCTTCAGACAGTAGGTACCGTGGCCATGGGCTCTTCCACTGGGAAGTGAGGGCAAAGGTCATGCAAGCTGGCGGTGCCCAGGAGAGCTGAGGCGTGAAGCAGAGAATGGCACTGGCAGCCCTGGCATTTTGCTGAAGTGGATTTCCACCCCTGCGCAGATGGCTGAGCTTTCCAGATGCAGGTCCCCTTGTCAGCCCAGCAGAGTGAAGGAGATCACTGAGCAGTGCCTCAGATCACTGATGGTCCAGCTCAGGGCTGCCCCAGGTGTCCTGCAACAAGCACAGAGCAGAAGGGATTGGGGACCTCCCTAACCACCACCCAGATGAGAAATCTCCGGGAAAACCTTGGCCCTGAGTCCCAGAACTCCCTGGTCCCATGAATGGCCCAGAGTAGAGTTCACAAGGCTGTAGGGAGGACAGGATAGGGGTTCAAGGTGGGCGCTGGTATTTTAGATGAGTGGGAAGGCATGAATTTTACCACATTTTATCCTTAGGAGAGTTGGAGGGGCAGGTGCAGTCATGTCTCCATATCTGCCCTCCCTGTGTTGATTCTACTCAACTTGACAACTACCACTGCACTGCCTGCTCCACGTGCACTGATCTCATTCAACGGCACAGAATCCCCACCCTGGGAGCAGCATTGTCCCTATGTCATATGGGGAATTGGAGGTGCAAAAAGTGTCACCAATGCCCTCCTTCAGCTAGCAAGTACACCTGGTGTGGAAGTCAGGGTCAGGAAATGTGTTCCTGGAGTTTCTACCTGCTGAGCTTGGCCAGGTTCTCACCCTGCCCTGGGCGGCGTGGTGTCTCCCGGGTTTTGGGAAATGTGTGGAGGCTCTTTGGGCTGTGCCAGTGAATGGGGGAGACCACTGTCCTTTAAGGGGACAGAACATGCCACAGACTGAAGAATTGTCGCCACCCCCAACCCACACCCAGGGTTCTGAGTTGAGAACCCCTGGGAAGACAGGGGAAGGACATTCTAGCTCTGGCCTCGCTTGGTCACTGGGGATAAAGAAGGTGCTCCTAATCAGCACAGGTGACTGGTCCCTGAGGGCATGGGCACTCTGCACTTGGAGCATATTAATAAAGACTTTGAAACACTTAGAGCCCCAGAGTGCTCTGGTCCTTTCACCTTCTCTAAGAAAGGATCTCCTTGGCCTTGGAGCTGAGTTGAAGGCCACAGGGTCAGGGGCCTTGTGTGACCTTGAGGGAGACTCTTGTCACTGTCAGCCCTGGGCAGCTTCCCTGAGCCTCAGTGACCCCCCTGTGCTCCTCAGCATCTCTCAGACATACCTCTGCCCCTTAGCCAACCCTTGGTTCCTTTGCTGGGACTCCCTTGCAGGCCCCTGCTCTACCTTGCACCAGCCCCTGTCCAGCCCCCCACCACCCCTCTCCAACTGAGCTACCAACCCTCCTTGGTCCTGCCCACCTGTGACCAAGATAACAAACCAGGTCCTGCTGGTCACTCAGAGGCCACCACTCAGCTGGGCTTCACCCTGATGGGGGCCACCTGCAGCAGGAACTCTGCAGCCACACTGGTGGGGCCTGGTGGACACCTGAAAGGCTCTGGGGAAGGAGACCCTAGGCCAAGCAGGTTCAAGGCTGCCTGCACTGCCCACTGTTCTCCCTCCAGCCCTCCTGGGACCAGTAGGGCTAGGGGTGCACACTCTCATTTCTCCACCTTTTGTTGTGACTCACAATTGCTGCTGGTTTTCTCCTGGTGAAGTGAATGTGCTTTTAAAAAACGTGAGAAATTGAGAAAGGTGTAAAGAAGAAATTAATAATCACTGCTAATCCCTGCCCGTGTAACCGAGCAAAGGCTCCTTCTGCTTGCTGCAACCTTGAAGCCAATCAATCACAAGATGAGTCGGTGGTCAGGAAAGGAATTTACTCGATTAGCTAGCAAAATCGGAAGATGATGGACTCATGTCCCAGAGATCATCTTAAACAAGCACATAATCTGTGGCAGTTCTATAGGGACTAGTGGGCTGTGAGGGGGCTCAGGAACATTGACCATCTGGCATCGGCGACTGGAGACATCACACCAGGTCTTTCAGTTGTCATCGATGATGGATGCCGGCATAGATGATCTTCCTGAGGAGGTTGTCATGTTCCTAAGAAACTCAAAAGAATAAAGTTATCATCTATCACTCTTGGGAGGTACGTGTGTCAGCCAGGATTATTTTCCAGAGCTGTTTATCTCCTAGGCTATGTGCAAGGTAAAACACACAGAGCTTGAGTGAGCTAGTCAGAGGTTACTCTAAGTTACAACACGGCTTCCCTCGAGTCAATTTGCTCTAGGCCAGTATCACCCACGGGTAACATTTGGCAAATTTTCTCCCAGGCCCTGCTGCATTTGTGCTTTCACTTCTTGTTTTCCTCATTCACATTAATTCGTAAGCATTTTATGAAGTCAGCACAAATATTTTCCCAGCTGTATTGAGGTATGATTAACAAAGAAAAGTTGTATATATTGAAGGTGTACAATGTGATGATTTGATGTATGTACACATTGTGAAATGAATACCACAATCAAGCTAATGAACAGTTCCATCACCTCCTGTAATAATTCCCCCTTTTTTTAATGCTAAGAACTCTTAAGATCAATTCTCTTGAGTATAAAATACATTATTATTAACTCTGGTCACCTGGTTCTATATTAGATCTTGAGAACATCCTCATGTTATAATGAAAGTTTGTACCCTTTGACCAACATCTCCCATTCCCCTCGCAGCCACCAACCTCCATCCCTGGTAGCTACACTCCACTCTCTGTTTCCACGATTTTGACATTTTTAGATTCCACATGCAAATGAGATCATGCAGTGATTGTCTTTCTGTGTCTGACTTATTTCGCTTAGCATAATGTCCTCCAAGTTCAACCGTGTTGCCAGAAAAGACAGGATTTCTCTCATATTTAAAGCTGGATACTATTTAATTGTAGATACATGTAATGTTTCTTAATCCATTGATTCATCAGCAGACACTTAGGTTGTGTCCATATCTTGGCTATTGTTGTCACCAACTAACTGCCCCGAGTAATTCAAAGGCAGTTTCGAAAGCACTTAACTGTTTCTTTTTTGTTGTTTTGGTGAGGAAGATTAGCCCTGACCTAGCATCTGTTGCCAATCTTCCTCTTTATGCTGAGGAAGCTAAAGAGGAACAGAGCTAACATCTGTGCCCATCTTACTCCGTTTGGTATGTGGGACGCCTGCCACGGCATGGCTTGATGAGTGATGCATAGGTCGGCGCCAGGGATCCGAACTTGCGAACCCCAGGCTGTTGAAGCAGTGCGTCCAAACCCAACCACTATGCCACCAGGCCGGCCCCTTAACTCTTTCTCAAATTTGTTTCTCAGTTACGTTAAGAGACGCAATCACCAACCACCATGAACCAGTCCAAACCCCACTGCAAAAGCAACGCCTGCACAGATGGGCCAAGAAGTCTCGAAAGTTACATTTGCTTCATTTTAATGTTAAGATCTCCACCCCAGGAGGAGCTTAAGCCTTATTAGCATAACATGAAATATACGGGAAAGCATGTTTTCAAACTACGACTGGGATAGCTTGTACCCACCTCTATACGTGATGACGAAACTTTCCTTTTGAATATTTATTCCCTACCAAAAATAAAAGGCACTTGTTTTCCCTTGCTGAGAGAGCCACAGCTTTGGAAGTGATTCCCTATGGTCCCCTTATTTGCGGCAAATGAATTGTACTTTGAGTGAGAACTACTTCTGCTAAAGGCTTTCATTTCAACTCACTAAATAGGGAACTCATTTTGGTTCGGTAACATTGTGACAAGTGCTGCAGTGAACATGGGAGGGCAGATATCACTTGAAGATACTGATTTCATTTCCTTCGGAACTATACCCAGTAGTGGGATTGCTGCATCATATGAGAGTTCCATTTGTAATCTTCTGAGAAAACTTTGATCTTTAATCTTTGAGAAACACTATTTTCCATACCGGCTGTACCAACGAAAATCAATTCCAGGTGTATTTTAAATCTAAACGGGGGTTTTTACAATAACTTCTCTAGTAGGTACCTTAGGAAAACAGTCTCAAGATCTTGGGGCATGCAAAGATTTCGCAGAACACTAAGAATAGTAAACATAAAGAACAAAAAGATAAACAGGAAATTATTAAAAATGAGAACTTTCAGTGAAAAGAAACTTTTAAGAGAGGAAAAAGGGCAGGCACAAAGGGGATAAACACTTGCCATTTATTTATCTGACACAAAACTCTTATCTAGGATATTTAACTAACTCGCTTAAATTTATAAAAATATTACAGACAATCCAGCAGAAAAAAAGGGCCAATTTTACAAGGCACTTCAAAAAAACGATAACCAAATGGGAACAATGAAATGGAAAAGGGCTCCACGTTATTACTCAGGAGGAAAATGCAAATTAAGACCACAATGAGCTACCACTACACATACACCACCACGGTTAAAATCAAACCTCTGACGGCACCAAGCGTTGGTGGAGATGCAGAGCAACTGGAACTTTTATACACAGCTGGGAGTGCAAACTGTTTAATTCACTTTGAAACTCTTTGGTGGTATCTCCTAAAGGTGGACGTACACATACTCTATAACCCAACAATTCCACGCTTAGGTATATACCCAACACAGATATGTTCATATGTTCACCAAAAGATGTACAAGTTGTCCAGAGCAGCATTTTTTGGCATATCATCAAATTGTAGACAACTCATCCCGCATCCATAGTGGAATGGATAAATAAAATGGGTTATATGTTTTATAGTGGACTACTATACAGAAATAAAAATTAACTACAGCCACATTCAAGAATATTGATGAATCTTACAAGCAAAATTAAAGAAGCCAGGCACCAAAGAAGACACTCTGTATGATTCCATTTAAATAAAGTTCAAATACAAGAAAAACAAATTCAGAAGTTAGAATATTGGTTCCCCTTGGGGGAGAGAGGGCAGTGACCTGGGAGGGGCACATAAGAGGGCCGTTGGAGGGCTAGTCATGTTCTATTTTTTGTGGGTACTGGTTAGCGGTTGTGTTCCCTTTGGATAATTCACGGACCAATGCAAGTATGATTTCTGTACTTGCTGGTATGTATGCTATGCTCCAACTTGCAAATCCAATCTCATGATTATAAACTTTTTTACTGATTAGTCCCAAAACATACGTGTTAGTGCGAGACTCCAGACATATAGGTCTACATTCATATCCTGGATGTAACCTCTTCCTATCTCAGAGACCCTGGCCATGAGAGTAAATCTCTGGGCTTCAGTTTCTTCATTTGTAAAATGGCTTACTTTTGGAACCTCTCTCTTACTCAGTGAGATAATTAACTCCTTGCTGGCACAGTGCAAGAACTCCATGAATAATGGCTCTTGTAGTTGTTCTTGCCATCCTTAACTCTTTGGGCTGGGGAGCTGGTGGACAATGGCCTGTGGCGGAGGGAGGAGCAGGATGGGGATCCAGTCAAGACACATGCTCCAGGTGAGGGTGAGGGGACAGAGCAGAGCTGATGCTGAGGTGCAGGAGGAAAGGTCAAAGGCCTGGGGCTCCTCCTTCCTTCCCCATCTCGGTTCCTGCCCCTCTATAAATACAGAAGGTTAACTGACCGGGTGATCTCTAGCTGGTTTGTCCTTCCAGCGTGGACATTGGAGAGTCGGAAGTGTGATGGAAATGCCATGAAAAGCCAAAAACGAATTTGCCAGTTTGATCCACACTCAAACACAAGGAACCAGACCTGGGAGTTAGGGGAGGTGGATGTGGTGGTGGGATTATGGGTCCTGTCTATTTTCTTCATTGTACTTTTTTCTATTTGGGACAGGAGCCACCTGAGCCAAGGAGCCGCTTGAGTGGCTGAGGCCCCTGGGGTGGTCCCCTTATCTGAAGACTCCACATGAAAGGTTACCCTTGGACCGGGAGAGCAGAGAATTGCCCTCTGTGGATGGGATAGTGTGGAACTCCCTGGGCTCAGGGGTGCTCTGTCCACCCTGCTAAAGCCCCTCCATGAGGGACATACCTGCATTTGATGGCTTGCAGGGTGACCACACCAAAAGGTGGGGGCTCAAGCTGTCAGTGCCCGGCCTCCAGGAGCCAGTGACTTTACACTCTCTTCCCCCTCACCTGAATCAGCCCCCAGCCCCTTCTGAGTGGAGTCTCATCTTCCTAGCCTGGCCCATTAGAACCTGAAGCCCCCTGAGATGTTCATCCTGGAGAGGGGACAGTCCCTTTGTGTGGCCCTTGTCCCTTCCAGGGTGTCTGTCCTTCCCAGTCACTGGGGCCTGACCTCTCCCTGGGGGAGTCTGAGTCTCAGAAGCTGCACCTCAGCCCTCTCCCAGCTGGCAACATGTGTGCACACCATACCCACAACCTGCTCCACCGAACCGTGCACACTGCACTGTGCACAATCCGTGCACTCAGCCTTGTTTGCGGTAAAGGTTTGTCCTGCACAGGGAAGCAGGCGTGGATGGTGAGGAGAGAAGGGACATGTGAAATGCACCTAGAGCGGGGAGGAGTGAGGTGACCCAGGGACACTGGGAGGGGTGTGGGCAGTACCGAGGGACCTTGTGGTCTGCCGTCATGATGTGATGGTGGGACCAGCCCTCGCTCTGCACCAGCCTCTGCCCCTCTCACAGGTGGGGCAGGTGCAAAGAAGGTGCAGAGCTGGGTCCCAGGGTGGATTTCCCCTTGCCAGGACCATGGAACGAACAGGACTGAGTTGCCGGACAGGAGCGTGGGGCTGTCCTGGAGCTCAGTGTGTGCAGAGGAAGGAAGGACGTGACGTAGGGGAAGGAAAGCGAACGTGGAGCAAGGTTGGCAGACGGAGACCCAGTGGGCTGAGGATTCATCAAGGGAGGGAACCCCCAGTGGGTGGGCTGGAGAGACAATGGTGGGTATTGGCTAGAGTGGGCTGGCCATAAATGGGTGTGTCGGTCATGGTGGAGATAGTTAAATGCACAGAGTGATGCCAGGGCAGTGGGTGGTGGGGGTTGAGTGAAGGTGGGAGGAGAACAGGGCCTGAGGGTCCAGGATGTCAGAAAGATCATCTGGGTGGATGCAGAGTGACCAAAAGGGGTTGATACACATTGGTGGTGGAGAGACAGACAGTGCGGCCTTACACCCACACCTCGAAGTGCACACACAGGTGAACACACAGACACACATTCCCCCATCAGTGCACAGAGTGCAGTTTGGCCCACAGGCTCAGTGCAGCTGCTAGATGTGCTGGCCCAGGTAGGCAGCCCACTTTGTGTGGCCACGCCACTACCTCTAAGGCCCCTCTTGCCCTGTGGAGACCCCCAGTGAGGAGCTTCATCATCTGCATGTCCTGGTTATTCATCTTGTCTTGGAAGTAAGTGATGCCATGGTCCCTCTCCAAGATAAACCAGCTGTTGATGATGGGTCTCCACCCTGGAAGCGACATGGGTTAGGGCCATGTTGGACTTGTTGGGGTTCATGCAGTTCGGGAGGGTCTTAATGCCTAAAGGAGGGAGAACAGGGTGGGACAGGCACCAGTGCAGGGAGCTGCGAGTTCAGGAGGGATGCAGGCTCAGATCCCCAGCAGTACAGAGTAGACATGTCTGGTCGCTGGCAGGGATGTTGTCCACCCCAGGTCTCTCTGCTGGCCTCAGATCACTGCCATCAGTCAAGGCTCCCTGAGGCTTGTTTTGACAAGTACTCCCATATGCTGCAGGGAGCTTAGGAGGAGCTTACCTGAACCCAAAATTTATTTACTGGGTCTCTGGATGGACTAAGAGAAGATGATGGAAGTGTATCAGCATGGCATCGTGTCCCCTGTGGGTGATGACCCTGTGAGTTAGGGGAAGCACAGGTGTCCTGTCCCTGGGGATGGGGCCAGTTTCAGTGAGAAAGGCTCACAGATGGAGGGCTGCCCAGCAAAGAGTGTGTCTGGGCTCTGGGAAACTGGAGAAAGTCGGTTCGTGGATATGGTGTGGAAAGAACACGAGCTGTGTGTGGGGACCGGCCGGGATACTGATGGCTCTGAGCAGTAGAGGGAAAACTGTCTCCCTAGGTGATGATCTGAGGTTTTCAAGGGAAAGGCGAGGAGGCTCTATCACATGAGTCCTCATCCAAATTCACAATCTAGGTGGTCACCTGGCACATTCCTGCAGAAATGCTGCCCCCTGGAAGCCCAGGCCCTCCATGCAGCTGAACCAGTGGCCACTTACAGGTTTTGAATTTCGAGGTGATGATTCCACAAAGGGCACTTTAAATACTTTGCATCCGCTGGGCTTCCTGGACAACAGAAGCCACCTTGGAGCCCTGTTCTGGTGATGGAAGCATCCCCAGGTCTCCAGGGGGTGAGCCCCGACTTCTGAAACCAAAAGGCACCCTCCTCATTCTTCACTCAACGCCCATCCCGCCTCCCCCAACCCAGGGAAGCTCCACTAGCCTATCCATTTGGCCCAGCCCCTGCCTGGCCTGGGGTTCTGCACCATCTTTACTCAAACAAAATTAAAGGATAGGGTCAATCCTGTAGCCCCTTCCATCACCTCTCATCATCCTCCACTGCCATAATCTTCTGAGCTCATGGATCCCCATGACCTCCCCCACCAATGTCCCCAGGAAGTATCAATGTGGCCACATAGAATGAATGGTCAGGAGATTGTCCAGTGAATCTTGCAAACTCCTCCTCCCCCAATCTCAGCCAGGAACACACTCCTTGGTGAAGTCCTCTCATCTCAAGAATGATGAGGCTGCAGGTTCCAGGTGGTAGTACTGTCATTCCTCTTGGGACAAGCTTGTCCATCTGCTGCTCAAGGAGACGGTGAAGGTGAGCTGAAGACTCCATCTGATTTCTCTTTGTGTCTCCAGAGACCAGGATGTTATAAAACAACACCCAGCAAGTGTGGTGGGCACAGAGAATGATCTACGAAACATTCAACCTCCTGACTACCTCCTCTTGCCCCTGAAGGATGGGAATTTTGGCCTCTCATTAACAGACTTTCAGAATTGCCCCCTCAGGCCTATTCTAAGTACTCATAAAGCTCATCTTGCTGACAGCGCCCAACAGGATCCTGAAGAGGCTGTCAGCCTACTGTGGGGAATATCCTGACCATCGCCCCCGCCCATCCCACTTAGAGTGCTGAGCTGACAGGTGAGACTACCTGGGCCCCACCGGCTACAGCAGGATGACAGTGGTACTGTCTGCCCCTTGCCCATTTGCCCACCTGTCCTGTAGACAAGAGACCTCTGTTCCTTGTCTCAACAGAAGCCAGTCCAAAGCTTATATTCCAGGCTCAGAGATCACCAATACCTATCAATCTATTGAATTTCTAGCTCACATGAGAAGTACAAAGACTCCCCTTCCTCAAGCACCCGCAGCACAGGGCTTTTGCAAGATATGAATGAGGTAAGGTGGGTAAAGCATTTTTCAGAGAACCACCCCAGAATTAGTTCTCAGTACACGATGGTGACTCACCATTACGTTCGTTACCATCACCACCATCTTTGTTGTGTTGAGTCTGCTAGAAAAACCAGTACATTAATAATGTAGAGGATGTTGGATCAACTTGGCAGGCTGCGGCCTGGCTCCAGAGCACAGGTGGGGGGTGAGGCCTGTTTCCAGGACCCCAGGCTCAGGGTTGGGGAGCTTGGAAGTGGGAGGAGAGAGAAGAACACCCGCATGATGAGCATCTTGAAAACCAAATGACCTTGAAGTTCATTGTGAAGCTGAAGGGCAGCAGGGCTGATGCCACTTTTCCTCGAGGTTACTGGTCTAGCCCAGGGCTTTCTATACTATTTTCCTCAAAGCTGGAATAAAGGGATGTCTGTAATAAGGGCTTTAGGGAGAAAAATGTAAAAAACTGAAAGAACTGAGCCCAAATGTCTCTAAAATGACTAACATCGGAGCAGATGCGCATACCTCAAGGAATATGGACTGTGAAGTTGGATGAAATAGGGAAAGAAGGATCAAATGGTTGAGGGAGTTGTGGGAGGTAAACAGCCATGTCTCCCCACACTTGGGTTCACCCTCCCATCTGATCAGAAGAGGAAGCTGATACTAATAGGAAACGTCTTGTAAGATTTCCATAGGAGCTGCCCTGGCCCTAAGATCCTGAAGGGGATGGGCAGTTAATGGGCCCTTTGAGAGGAGAACTCCAAAAGGAATTGGATGCCTCTCAGAACTGTACATTCCCCCAATCCAGATCAAGGAAGGTGTGAGCAAGCAAGAGGAGAGGATGGAGAAAATGTGCATGGAGCTCACAGTGATGGTCAAGTGGATCTAGACCACATTACCTTAGAGGTGTCCATGTGTGCTTTATTAATCTTGGCCTCATAGGTATCCATCGATCCATCTATCCATCCATCCATCATGCATCCACTCACAATCCATCCATCCACCATTCATTCATCCATTCATCTATCCCTCATCCATCCATCCAGCTGTAAACCACACATCCACCCACCCATCCATCCATCCATTCACCCATCCACTCACTATCCTTGCATCAACTACCCTTTCATCCATCCATTCATCACCTATCCATTCAGCATCCATCCGACCATTCATTTAATTGAGGAACATAAGATGAAAATTATTGTGATTATGTGTCCAGACCTTCCTTTGTCCTGACACCATTGAAGGCCTCAGGTCCTCTAACCATTACTATTGCCAAAGCGTTTCCCCTGAAATCAAGTACAGTTTCATTCTGATGATGAGCACATATGGCATGATATTCCCCAGGTTTTGGGTGTGACCAACCACAAGGATCTGGTTTCCCAGCACCAGCTCCCACCTCACTCCTGGGTCTGCTGGGAGTCACTTTCCTTGAGACGCTGAGGACAACTCTCAGGACTGAATGAGACCAGTCTTTTCAGGGGTAGGGGAGAGGGAGGACCTAGACATGGACATTTAAGAAGGAAAAGAAAGAGAGGGGAACTTGGGTCCTCAGGCCCGGGTGGAAAAGACTGAGGCCGGCAAGTTGACCAGCTCCCAGAGAGGGACAGTGGGTATAGAGAGGCAAGTGGGCAGACAGGGGGCAGGAACCTTGTACTGTACAGTTGGGGATGCCTGGAGCCCAGGCCTGAGTGTCAGGGATGTCCAGGTCACATAAGTACCAACAAGAGGCACAGAGGGCTCACAAAGAGGTGAGGATGTGACGGTCCCTGTGGGAGGGTAGTGACTAGGGAATGGGTGGCACCTAGACATCTGCAGACCTCAAATATTGTTCCAAAAGCACCATGGATTTTTGAAGTTGGAAACACGTTTTGTAACAATGTGTTTGATTTTTAATGGCAACCCCAGTGCAGTAGTCTTGCAAAATATAAGCACATAATAAGGACAGCAGTCCTCACATTTATAGATGGGCTTATAATATGCAAAGTTTCTTCCAAAACATGACTTTGGCCTCTGAGGAAACTATGTCTTAGAAAGGCTACCTGACTTGGCTATAACTTCACCAGGAGTAAGGAGTTAGCAGGGACCCATTGTGGATGGAAATCTGTCCAAGGCCTCACTGAGTTCCTCTCTCCCCTGCTGGGCAGGAAGATGTCCCGCTCTGCCTGGAAGACACCATCAAAGACACAAGAGAGCAAACTCTGGCCCAAGTCCACCTGGGGTTCTGAACAACAGGACTGAGACCCTAACCTAGTGCAGGTGGCTGACCTGGGACACACACATGTCCACTGCCCAGCCCTCCCAGAGACTCTCAAATGACCTCCACAGTGTGGGTAGGAATAAACTGGGTCCCTCAGCTCACAGCACGAAGAGCAGACTCAGTCCAGGAGTCACAAGGGACAGCTGCAGGGCTGGGTGGGGGACCCTACACCTGCTCCCTGCTCACCTGTCTGGCCCTTGGCTGACCTGGAGACAGGATCCTGCCCCTCCCTCATCTTCATAAAGGCCCCTCATTTTTGCCATATAGGTGGTGATTAAATCATTTTTTGGGGGGAACCTGTGAATTTATGTTCTTAATTTTGCATAATTAGCCATCATTACTCTTGGGTTTGATTTCTTCTGAGAAAGCTTATCTGGAAGGGAGAATGTTATCAGAATGGGAAGCAGTACACCTCTGCATTAAGAGCTAGCAAGATAAAGCAATGGCTTCCTCGTATGTACCCCCTACTCCCATGGTCTTTGCTGCCCCAGCCCCAGGGATCCTGGACCAGCCCCCGTGACTCCAAGCTCCCCTGAGAGAGCTGGTCCTAGTCCAGGCTCCAGCTCCAGCCTTGGAGCTGATGTCGCCACCCCGCCCTTTCCTACTAGACCTCTTGAACTACAAACAAAGTGTCCAGCCTGCTCTAAATGTCCCCACCAGGATGCCCATGGCTCCCATTGCAGCCCCCTCACCCCCTTGCAGGCTGAATTGATCTCCTTTCTCTCAAATGTACCCCGGCTCCTGTGTTCTGTATTCCCATCAGTGCCCCCACTGACCCTGGGAGACCACATTGACCTTCATGTTTGCTACCCATACAACCAGGGCTGCTGGCCCCACACACGCCCCTAATCCACCTCCTCCCTCTATTACTGCTGCCCTTCCCTCGTTCCAGTATTGTGAGTACTGGGGTGACTGCACTGACTGACACACCCTGAGTGGTCTCTGCTTTCCCTGTCCCTTGTTCCTCCTCCATTCTGCTCCCAGAACTTTCTACCAAATGCAAATGGCATCATCTTGCTCCTGTGCATGTGTGGGTGCATTTGTGTGTTTGTGTGCATGTGGGTATGCCTGTGTACACGTCTCTTTGTGCATATGTTTCTTTCTATTTGTATGCAGCATGTGTACACGTGCATATATGTCTTTTGTGCCCACACATATCCATGTGTATGTGCGTAGACGCATGCGTGCATGTGTGTCTTCTGAGTGTGTGCCTGTGCAGAGTTGTGTATGTGTCTCTGTGTGTGCATATTTTGCTGCATATGTGTCTGTGTGTGAGTGCATGTGTATGTGTGTGTGCCAGTGCATGGCAGGGGGAAGGCTCCAGAACATTCCCACTGCTACCAAGTTCTTGCTCCAAGGGGTGGGTGAATCCAATTTTACCAGACCCCATAACCTTCTGTGGACATTCCAGCCCCAACCATGCTGCACACCTGCTGGGGTGCATCATGCATATGGTAACCACAAAGCTCAGGGATCTCTCTCTTTTTTTTTTATTGATGTTTTAATGGTTTCTAACATTGTGAAATTTTGGTTTGTACATTTTTGTTTGTCCATCACCCCATATATGACTCCCTTCACCCCTTGTGCCCACCTCCCACCCCCACTTCCCGGGTAACCACAGTCCAGTTGTCTCTGTCCATGTGTTGGTTTATATTCCACACATGAGTGAGATCATACAGTGTTTGTCTTTCTCTTTCTGGCTTATTTCACTTAACATAATACGCTCCAGGCCCATCCATGTTGTTGCAAATGGGACGATTTTGTCTTTTTTTATGACTGAGTAGTATTCCATTGTATATATATACCACATTTTCTTAATCCAATCGTCAGTCGAGGGACACTTATGTTGCTTCCACTTCTTGGCAATGGTGAATAAAGCTGCAATGAACATAGGGGTGCATAAGCCTCTTTGGATTGTTGATTTCAGGTGCGTTGGATAGATTCCCAGTAGTGGGATGGCTGGATCATAGGGCATCTCTATTTTTAATTCTTTGAGGAATCTCCATACCGTTTTCCATAGAGGCTGCACCAATTTGCATTCCCACCAGCTGTGTATGAGGGTTCCTGTTTCTCCACATCCTCTCCAACATTTGTTGTTGTTTGTCTTGGTGATTATAGCCATTCTAACGGGCGTGAGGTGGTATCTTAGTGTTGTTTTGATTTGCATTTCCCTGATGATTAGTGATGTTGAGCATCTTTTCATGTGCCTATTGGCCATCTGTATCTCTTCCTTGGAGAATTGTCTGTTCATTTCCTCTGCCCATTTTTTGATGGGGTTGTTTGTTTTTTTGTTGTTCAATTGTGTGAGTTCTTTATATATTATGGAGATCAACCCCTTGTCAGATGTATGTTTTGCAAATATTCTCTCCCAGCTGGTTGGTTGTTTGTTCATCTTGATTCTGGTTTCATTTGTCTTATAAAAGCTCTTTAGTCTGATAAAGTCCCACTTGTTTATTTTTTCTTTAGTTTCCCTAGTCTGGGTAGGCATGTCATCCGAAAATATTCCTTTAAAACCAATGTCAAATAGTGTGTTGCCTATATTTTCTTCTATGAGTTTTATAGTTTCAGGTCTCACCTTCAGGTCTTTGATCCATTTTGAGTTAATTTTTGTGAATGGCGATAGCACATGGTCCACTTTCATTCTTTTGCATGTGGCTGTCCAGTTTTCCCAACACCATTTATTGAAGAGACTTTCCTTTCTCCATTGCATGTTCTTAGCACTTTTGTCAAAAATTAGCTGTCCGTATATGTGTGGTTTTATTTCTGGGCTTTCAATTCTGTTCCATTGATCTGTGTGTCTGTTTTTGTACCAGTACCATGCTGTTTTGATTACTATTGCTTTGTAGTATGTTTTGAAGTCAGGAATTGTGATGCCTCCTGCTTTGTTCTTTTTCTTTAGGATTTCTTTAGCTATTCGGGGTCTTTTGTTGCCCCATATAAATTTTAGTATTCTTTTTTCTATTTCTGTGAAGAATGTCATGGGGATTCTGATTGGGATTGCATTGAATCTGTAGATTGCTTTAGGTAATATAGACATTTTAACTATGTTTATTCTTCCAATCCACGTGCATGAGATATCTTTCCATTTCTTTATGTCATCGTGGATTTCCCTCAATAATGTCTTGTAGTTCTCATTGTATAGGTCCTTCACCTCCTTGGTAAGATTTATTCCTAGGTATTTTATTCTTTTTGATGCAATTGTAAATGGTATTATCTTCTTGAGCTCTCTTTCTGTTAGTTCATTATTAGCATATAGAAATGCAACTGATTTTTGTAGATTGATTTTGTACCCTGCAACTTTGCTGTAGTTGTTGATTGTTTCTAACAGTTTTCCAACAGATTCTTTAGGGTTTTCTATATATACAATCATGTCATCTGTAAATAGTGAGAGTTTCACTTCTTCGTTACCTATTTGGATTCCTTTTATTCCTTTTTCTTGCCTAATAGCTCTGGCCAAAACCTCCAGTACTATGTTGAACAGGAGTGGTGAGAGTGGGCAGCCCTGCCTCGTTCCTGTTCTCAGAGGAATGGCTTTCAGTCTTTCCCCGTTGAGTATGATGTTAGCTGTGGGTTTGTCATATATGGCCTTTATTATGTTGAGGTACTTTCCTTCTATTCCCATTTTATTGAGAGTTTTTATCATAAATGGATGTTGTATCTTGTCAAATGCCTTCTCTGTGTCTATTGAGACGATCATGTGGTTTTTATTCTTTGTTTTGTTGATGTGATGTATCACGTTGATTGATTTGCAGATGTTGAACCATCCCTGCGTCTCTGGTATAAATCCCACTTGATCATGGTGTATGATCTTTTTAATATATTGTTGTATTCGGTTTGCCAATATTTTGTTGAGGATTTTTGCATCAATGTTCATCAGCGATATTGGCCTGTAATTTTCTTTCTTTGTATTGTCTTTGTCTGGTTTTGGTATCAAGGTGATGTTGGCCTCATAGAATGATTCAGGAAGTGTTCCATCTTCCTCTATTTTTTGGAATAGTTTGAGGAGGATGGGTATTAAATCTTCTTTGAATGTTTGGTAAAATTCACTGGAGAAGCCATCTGGTCCTGGACTTTTATTTTTTGGGAGGTTTTTGATTACTATTTCAATCTCTTTACTTGTGATTGGTCTATTCAGATTCTCCATTTCTTCTTGGTTCAGTTTTGGGAGGTTGTATAAGTCTAAGAATTTATCCATTTCTTCTAGATTGTCCAATTTGTTGGCATATAATTTCTCATAGTATTCTCTTATAATCCTCTGTATTTCCATGGTATCCGTTGTAATTTCTCCTCTTTCATTTCTAATTTTATTTACTTGAGCCTTTTCTCTTTTTTTCTTAGTTAGCCTGGCTAAGGGTTTGTCTATTTTGTTTATCTTCTCGAAGAACCAACTCTTTGTTTCATTAATCCTTTCTACTGTTTTTTTGGTCTCAATATCATTTATTTCTGCTCTGATTTTTATTATTTCTCTCCTTCTGCTGGCTTTGGGCTTTGTTTGTTCTTCTTTTTCTAGTTCTGTTAGGTGTAATTTAAGGTTGCCTATTAGGGCTTTTTCTTGTTTGTTAAGGTGGGCTTGTATCGCTATGAGTTTCCCTCTCAGGACCGCTTTTGCTGCATCCCATATGGTTTGATATGGCATGTTATCATTTTCGTTTGTTTCCAGATAGTTTTTGATTTCTCCTTTAATTTCATCAATGATCCATTGGTTGTTCAGTAGCATGTTGTTTAATCTCCACATTTTTGTCACTTTCCCAGTTTTTTTTTTCATGGTTCATTTCCAGTTTCATAGCCTTTTGGTCTGAAAAGATGCTTGTTATGATTTCAATCTTCTTAAATTTATTGAGGCTTGCTTTGTTTTCCAACATATGGTCTATCCTAGAGAATGTTCCATGCGCACTTGAGAAGAATGTGTGGTCAGCTGTTTTTGGGTGGAGTGCTCTGTATATGTCTACTAGGTCCATCTCGTCCAGTTTTTCATTTAAGTCTAATATTTCTTTATTAACTTTTTGTCTGGATGATCTATCCATTGCTGTAAGTGGGGTGTTAAGATCCCCTACTATTATTGTGTTGTTGTTGATTTCTCCTTTTAGGTTTGTTAATAGTTGTTTTATGTACATTGGTGCTCCTATGTTGGGTGCATATATATTTATAAGTGATATGTCTTCTTGATGGAGTGTCCCTTTTATCATTATATATTTCCCTTCTTTGTCTTTCTTAACCTGTTTTATTTTGAAGATTACTTTGTCTGATATGAGTATGGCAACACCTGCTTTCTTTTGTTTGCCATTAGCTTGGAGTATTGTCTTCCATCCTTTCACTCTGAGCCTGTGCTTGTCTTTAGTGCTAAGATGTGTTTCCTGAAGGCAGCATATTGTTGGGTCTTGCTTTTTAATCCATCCTGCCACTCTGTATCTTTTGATTGGAGAGTTCAATCCATTTACATTTAGGGTAATTATTGAAATATGAGGGCTGAATTTTGCTGTTTTGTCACTTATTTTCTGGTTCTTTTGCATTTCCTTTGTTTCTTGTCCCATTTGTTTTGGACTGCCAATTCAGTTTGGTTGTTCTGTCTTATGATTCTTCTAGTTTTCTCTTTGTTTATCATATGTGGTTTTAATTTGGTTATATGTTTTGTGGTTACCTTGAGGTTTGGGCAAAAAATCTTCTGTATGAGATAGTCCATTATCTGATAGCCTCCTATTTCCTTATACTAAGTCAATTCAGTCACTTTCCTCTTCCCCTTCTAAGTTGCTCTTGTTATACCTTATTCTATCTTGTGTTGTGGCTGTGTGTTTACAGTGATGAGGTTAAATTTATTTTTGGTGAATTTCTTCCTCTGATCTTTGAGTTTAGTATTTAAGTGGTTGCTAACTTATTCCGGTAAAGATCTACTATTTCTCTGATTTTGTCTACCTACTTTTCTCCTTACTCCAAGCTTTGTGTTCCCTTTCTCTTCTTGTTTTCAGGCCTGAGGGCCTTCTTGAGTATTTCTTGTAGTGGCGGTCTCGTGGCCATGAACTCCCTTAGCTTTTGTTTATCTGGGAGAGTTACTATTTCTCCATCATATTTGAAGGATATTTTTGCTGGATAGAGTATTCTTGGCTGAAAGTTTTTGTCTTTTAGTATTTTGAATATATCATTCCAGTCTCTTCTAGCCTGAAAAGTTTCTGTTGAGAAATCCGCTGAGAGCCTGATGGGAATTCCTTTGTACGTTATTTTTTGTTTTTGTCTAGCTGCCCTTAATATTGTTTCTTTGTCGTTGACCCTGGCTAGCCTTACCACTAGGTGTCGTGGTGAAGGCATTTGTCTGTTAATATATATAGACGTCCTGTTGGCTTCGCTTACTGGTATTTCCTGCTCCTTCCCCAGATTTGGGAAATTTTAAGCTATTATTTCCTTGAATAGGCTCTCTGTTCCTCTTTCCCTCTCCTCTCCCTCAGGAATACCTATAATTCTTATGTTACATTTTCTAATAGAGTCCGATATTTCTCGGAGTCTTTCTTCATTTCTTTTTAGTCTTAGTTCTCTCTCTTCTTCCATCTGGAGTATATCTGTATTCCTATCCTCTAAAGTACTAATTCTTTCCTCCATATTGTCAGCTCTGTTCTTTAAAGATTCCAGATTCTCCTTTATCTCCTCCATTGTGTTCTTCATCTCCATCAGCACTGATAGGTTTTTCTTTATAATTTCAATCTCTTTTGTGAAGAAACTCCTAATCTCATTGAATTGTTTGTCTGTGTTGTCTCGTATTTCGTTGAGTGTTTTTATGATAGCTATTTTGAAATCTCTGTCATTTAGTTTATGGATTTCTGTGTCTTCGAGGTTGATTTCTGGGTGCTTGTCATTTTGTTTCTGGTCTGGTGATTTCATATATTTTTGCATTGTGGTTCCTGTGTTGGTTTTGTTTTTCCTCATCCTGGAAGTCTCTGGTTGCAATTTCCACCTGCCGCCACTGTCTGGTGGTAAAGGGCTGTGTAGTCTATGTCCCCTGCACTCTGTCCCAGTTTTTCTGCTGCGATCCGCAGTTTTGTTTTGTTTTGTTTTGTTTTTTTCCCCACTGCGATCCACGGGTCCAGTCCAGTTTGTTCAGGTAGCCTGGGATCGCTAGATCTGGTCGAGCTGCAGACTCCGGGTTGCGGGGAGGGGGGAGCTCTCTCTTTTGCCCTCTGGGTCCCTGACGTGGGGGGCTTCTCGTTTGCCCCTCTTTATCCACTCTCTGGGGTGCTCAGATGTTGATGGTAGCCCTGTGGCTCCTCTGAGCCCGCTGTGCGGGAGTTTCCCACTGGCTGAGAGAGCCCGAAGAGCTACAGTTTCCCGCCGAGGGCCGCCCCTCCCCCCTCTCTGGGAGCCGCGTGGACCGGATCGCTGATCTGATGGGGAGGGAGCGGAGTTCTCCTTACCTCTCCCCACTTCCTCCGGGGGCCCAGCACGTTCCGCTTTCAGGTGTGCGGCAGTGTGGATCCCTCTGCTCTAGCTTTTCACTGTCTGGGATTCCGTTGTTGGTCTGTGGCTGTTGCTTTTGTTGTATCTTGTGGGGGAAGAATTCACGGGCAAGCTCACTCCGCCATGATGCTGACGTCACTCTCCTCAGGGATCTCTTTTTTGAGACGTCTTCCAGCTGCTCCTGAGGAAGGTCAGCCATCCAGTTGTGTCCCCCTTTCATGGCTCCTCACACATCAATGACTCCATCCATGACTGCTGTAGGCAGGAAGGTACATTTGCATTCTGTGTGCACTGCCCCACCCAGAGGCCCTTGGAATTGTTCATGTCAGAGAGACGGATCCTCATTGATTCTCTAACAACACTGCATGCAATGCCCTTCCCATCCAGTCAAGGGCCTGAACCTGTGAATATGTTAGGTTTCAAGACAAAGTGACATGAAAGTGCTCATGAATTAAGGGGCTGGTCAGCTCACCTTGAGATGGGAGCCATCCTCGATTGTCCAGGTGGGCCCAGAGTAATCATATTTCTTACAAGTGGAAGAGGGATGCAAGAGGGTCAGAGGAGAGAAGACGTGAGGACGGAGGCAGAGTCAGAGTGATATGATGTGAGGAGGACTCTGCTGGACACTGCCGGCCTTGAAGTTGAAGGAAGAGCCCAGGAGCTAAGGGATGCAGTGACCTCTAGAGGCTGGAAAAGGTGAGAAAATGGATCCTCCCCAGAGCCTCCAGAGGGAACCTGCATGAATTAGAAAAACCACACTGGTCTGTTGAAATTGGTGATTTGAGCAGCACCACTTCAGCTGAGTCAAGAAGGCGTCCCGTTGTCCAGCAGACAAGGAGGCAGGCCTGGTCTGCACAGAAAAGGTACAGGAGGTGTGTCTATGTGAAGATACCTGGCCCAGCCCCTGCAGGACCATGGGCAGGAGTTGTTTTCCAGTCTTCAAGTGGGCGTTTCAATGGGTTGTGATTCAGCCTGAAGTGGAGAGCACTGCCCCTGAGCATTAGATCGGCCTGTGTGTGTGTGTGTGTGTGTAAGTTTCTTAGGACTGTTGTAACAAATCACCACAATGTTGGTGGTTTAAAATAACAGAAACATTCTCTCACGGTTCTGAGACCAGGTGTCTGAAATCAAGGTGTTGTCAGGGAGCTGTGTTAACACAGCACAGATCCTAATGAATGAAACCTGTGGCCTCAGCCCCATGTCTGAAGGCCCAAGGTGGCCTACTGACTGGGCTCTTCCTAGGGTGGGGCTGGGGTGTCCCACAGCCCCCTGCTTCCTGTACATTCTCCAGGCCGATTGTCCAGATATTTGTGAATTCTGTGAACTACAGGATCATCTCCTTGTAGTTTATTTCTGCTTAAATTAGCTAGAATTTCCTCTGGTATTTGTAGTCAATTACCCTCATTGGTCCAGATGCTCATAAAGAAAAAAATCACCCCTGTGACCCTTGCACTTCGAGATCAATGGCAAAACTAGCTTTCTAGTGTCCTTGGACTGGGTCTGTCAGACAGTAGGACAATGAAACGTACAGCTTGTGAAGGGAAATAGAAAACTCCTGGAAGGTGCATTGAGAGCCTATAAAACTTGTATGATCCAAAGAATTGCGACAGGTACTCAGACAAGTCCATGAATGAGCATGTTCATTGCAACATTATTCACAATAGCCAAAGGGTGGGAACAACCCAACTGTCCACCAACGGAAGAATGGATAACCAAAAGTGGTCTCTCCATGCAATGGAATATCATTCAGCCATAAAGAGAAATGAAGTTCTGACACACACACATAACATGGATGAACCTTGGCAACATCATGCTAGATATTTTCATATTGTAGGATTCTGTTTATAAGAAATGTCCTGAGTCAGCAAATCCATAGAGATAGGGAGTAGATTAGTGTTTGTCAGGGGGTGGGGAAGGGAGGGAGGAGTGAGAAGTGACCGCTAATAGGCATGAGGAAGCTTTATAGGATGATGAAAGTATTCTGGATTAAGACAGTGGATGGAGGAGGTGTGGCCGGGGGCTGCGCCTCTCAGAAGGGGCAGTGGAGGAGTTGAGTGGAGTTTCTGAACTTGATATGGAGCAAAAGTGCAGTGATCAGCGACCTTAGCTGGCCTAGTGGCCTTTGCAACCCCCACCTATGTCTAGGACCCCTCAAGGCTGACCCCAGCAAGGTTAAGGTTGAGGTCAGTGAGCCCCCACAGGGCCAGCTCCTTGGCTGTGGGTCATTTCCTTCTGCTGAGTTGGATGGCAGGGCATTTGAAGTGCTGGGCAGACTCAAACTGAGTTCCTCTGGGAGGAGACCAGCGTGACTCCTTATCCAGATGGTTCTTCCCAACACTTTTGTAACTAGACTTCAGTGGGCAGGCAGCTTGTATGTGCAGACCAGTTGCTCCTAGGCATAGTGACCATGAGTGGACATGCACCGCTCTCTTGACCAGCGTGTGAGCAGGAGGAAGTCTGGCATCACCCACCCTGGGAACGACTGAGATGAGGAGGTCTCAGGGTGAGTCGCATTGAGAAGGGACAGCTGAGGGGAGGCAGTGACAGTCAGACTGGCCCCAGGACCAGCTGCAGCAGGTCGGGGCTGTGGTTTGACCACTGACCTCCCTCTTCTGAGTGTCCCCTCAGGAGGGAGATTTCCTGGACCCGGAGAATCTGCTCCCCAAAGGTGAGCAGGGACATTTACCTGCACACATGACACGGAAGATGGGCTGTATTGTCCTCACAGAGCACCGCTCAGAGCCTCTTCACAAGAGAGCTTGCCACTGAGATGCAAGACCAGCAGCTGACTGAAGGCCACCAGTGGCAGTGCCCCAGGATGGAGCACATGGGGAGATTTGGGGAGGAGGGCACTGGGCTGGCCTTTCCACTCTGCAGGCTCCTCCATGGGCAACCATGCCTCTCACCTCCCTGCTGGGCCAGTGAGGGTCCTGGGAGGGTCTCCTGCCTCTTTGGGCTTCCTTCTCCTTCATATCAGGCATCAGCCCCCACACCCCTCTCGCTCTCCTACACAGCTCAGCAGCCACTTCCCAAAGGACCCAAGTGAGTAAGAAACCAAAAAAAAGGTGCCAGGAGTCGAAAGGGAGAAATAGAAATGTTGTGTCTGCAGGAAAGATGAACTCTACATGGTCTAACCCCTTGGGGTCCCAGTGTCTCCATGATGAGCTCTCTGGATGTCATGTGTGTTCCTGGAAAAAAGGCTTTGCTGTATTGCTTGTGTAGGGAGTAGCTTGTTCTTGCAGACATAGTGTGAATGTTCCAGTGTGGGAATGAAGAGTGCGGCCAAATGGGGCGGCCACAGAGCCTTGGACCCCAGCATTTCAAAAGGCAAACATATGCTTTGGTTCATACTTTTTGAAGCTGAGGGCCAAGATGTCACTGCTAGAAAAAGTCCCACCCCAAAACTAGAGAGTATGGGCGTTGACACCAAGTAGGTCAAGAAAGGATCGGATGCCCATAGACAGCCCGTGCTAGCAGTGTGTCCTGTCCAGCCAGCAGGCTCAGAGCCCCACATCTTAGCATCTGAGTCCTCAGTCACTGGCAGCAATTCTGGTGTTTCTCAGGCCTGGCACTCGATCAAGGTCCTGCAAAGGTGAGACCCTCAGATATGGAAACCAATGAACACAATTCCTACAGGGTTATTTTATCATATTGTTTTAATAACGCGGCACGTTAGCACCAAAAGTCTGTCTTATTTAAGGACATTTGGGGACAAATATTCTAAAGACTCAATCCATTCCTGAGAACTCCACCCTCTACTTTCCCACACCTCCTGAGTGATGCCTGCG
Organism: Diceros bicornis minor; assembly: GCF_020826845.1. NCBI lineage: Eukaryota > Metazoa > Chordata > Mammalia > Perissodactyla > Rhinocerotidae > Diceros > Diceros bicornis. The sequence continues at coordinate 5,056,172 of NW_026690900.1, forward strand.
ATGGGTCTAAAGTATTCCTTAGCATCCTTTTCATCATTGCCCCTCTGGCACCTGCCACAGGCAGACACTCCATAGATGCAGGTGCACTGAATCCAGCCCAGCGTCTCGTCTGGGGTGGGGAAAGACAACAGCAATCAGAAGAATAATAATAGGTGAGCATCGGCACATACTATGTCTCCCTGAGTCCCCCTAACCAGGAGGCACTTGACTCATGGTCACATAGCTGGTAGGGCCCGTCTGACACCTAAGGCCCCAGCCTTGGCCCCTGCTCCCTGGGACTTCAGAGAGCCCAGAGCTGAATGGGAGTGAATGGGGTCACAGGAAGGGTGCTCTGGTGTTGCTGACACTGGCTAACCCAGCAATAGCTGTCATGCATCTCCAACATCCCCTCTCCTCTCAGGACTCCTTCACCATCCATTTGGTCTCAGTTGTAAAGATGAAACGTGTCTAGTCAGGAGCAATGAATGACAGATGGAAGATGTTATTTTCCCCCCCAAAACATCCTCTGTTCTTTTGGAATCCCTGCAGTGCAACTTGCACCAGCAGGTTTGGGGAGCAAGTAAGCACCCCACTGGTTGCTGGTCTCCTCTTCCATCAGGCCCAGTGGAGGTGCTGGGGACGGGCTGAACAACACCTGGTGTGGGCCAGGGACTCTGACACCCACTGGGGCCTAGGAGCACCCACCTTCACCATGCATCCACACAGACCAAGGCAAGGAACTGCCCTTGAGGATGGTGTCCAAGTCTTCATGGTTGGTTTCTCCTAAATTTTAAATGGCTCCAGGGGCTCAAATCTTCCCCCGGTGGCCCTCCCATGCCAGGGTGCAGGGTTTTCCAGTCTGATGTCTACAGCCTGTGGGGCTGCGTTTGGGCTCTGGATGGTCACCTGGATCCCACAGCAGCAAGTAAATCCCAGAAGGAGGCGAGGAGCTGTGAGAACCAAGGCTATTTTTGTTCTGACATGTTAATTTTGTAAACGTGTATGAGCTGTGCATTAGACACCAGCTTTTAGTCACTCTCATCTGATCTTTCCACGTTTTTCTCCCCTCCAGATAACTCTTGTGTTGTCAAGCTACCAGACCATAGTAGTGTGTTTCCTCCTCCCAGGAGAGGTTCCTCTGCTGTGGGGTCCCACCTTGCCTATGGGTTCAGAAGTCCAAAAGAGAGATTGTGTTTTGAGTGAGTTGTCAGTGTCTCTGCATTCTGCCTCTGTGTTCCCTGGGCGAGGTTGAGCTGAGGCATGTGGAGCATCCCTGGGGCTCAAAGTTCACAGAGACTGGTACCCGACACCTGTCCCAAGGCTCTAAAGGCAGAGACTGGTCAACTCCCAGGTCCTCAGGGCCACAAGGAACTGTGTGAGGCTGTGCATGCTTCCCAAGCACCAGGTGTGAATGCTGGGAGGAGACACAGGCTTAGCTGTCTTCAGGGGGACTCTGCCTACGATGAGAGTGGACCTCAGAGACCAGGCCTGAAGGGCTGTCACAAGCTGTCAGCTCAGAGCACCATCACCTCTGTCCGGGGCTTGAAGACAGAGACCATCAGCTGGGGGGAGGTCTGAAGACCCACAAAAGCACTTCCTTAGAAATGGAGTAAGCATTTGGACCTCCACTGAGCCCAGTGGGCACCCAAAAGAAGAGTCAAGAAGGATTTTGCTTCTCTCTAGCCTTTCCTCTGTGGCCTGTGTTGGCCCCACAGGCTCATTTGGAAACCTGATACACGTGGGTGAGGGACAAGTACAGCAGCTGCAGCAGCACTGGTCTTTCCTTCAGTCTTGCTCCCTGCCCAGCTCCTGCCCCTCTGGTAACAGGATTAATGGGGACAGACTCTGTTCTTCTGCTCCCTGGTGTGGGCATCGGCCTGGAATCATGTTTCAAACCTGTTACTTTCCCAATAAATGACCAGGTTAAGTATCTGAAGAGGTTGGAAGGGACTAACGGCCAGACATAGTTGGGTATGAACTTGGACATCTTCCTCTCTTCCTCCTGCAAAACTCACAGTGGTGGTCCCCAGGCTCACTGGCAGAGCCCAGGCAGGAGTCTCTGCAGGCTGGGGTGGGTCTCCACTACTCGCTCAAGGAGAAGGGTGGAAACCAGGTTGGCATCCAGGCAGGGTGAGCCACCAGCCAGATAGCCGCCATGGACAGGCTGCATAGAGCTAATGCCCCAAAGGACGTGATCATAGAGCAGGGAGACCTTGAAGACTCCAGGGAGGCAAGGCCAGTGTGCGCTTCTCATTGAGCTTCAGGTGCTGAGAAAGACAGGTGGATGGCACCCGCAGACGCAGATGTGGCAAGAAAAATGAAGAGTCGAGAGTCAGGCAAGGCAGGGCACACTCAGAACTGCAGGACAAATTCCCTTTGATGCTACTACATGCAAAACAACATGTATCAGTTTCTCTGAGACTAAAACAAGCGAAATCAGATGTTCTGTGCTGCTGCGGCTCCAAAGACTCTCTGAGGCACCACATGTGAAATGTGGCCTACAAAAGGCTGCTGCTGGCCTTTTGTAGGCCTCTCCAACCAAACGTGAACTCGGGTCACCCATCATCATAGCTGCCATCCTGGGTGCATGAGCCCACCTGGGGGACTGTGGGGAGAAGGAGGCACCCCAGAAGGAGGAAAGAAGGAAATAACTCCACCCTAAATCTTGCAGTTCTGCCCCGAAACCAGTGCTGAAGTGACATTTCCCATGACCGGCTTGCACGTGCAGCCTCCACCCTCATGCCACACACACTCTGGGAAAAGAGGGGGTGTGCATTAGGAAGATCCCTGCTACTTGTTCTAAAACTGATCAAATCTCTGAGAGCACTTAGTGAAGACTAACTGCTCTAAGATTTCTGATGGATTTTTCTGTATACTTTCAATCTCTTTTGTGAAAAAATTCCTGATTTCATTGAATTGTGTGTTTTCTTATATTTCATTGAGCTTTTTTATGATAGCTATTTTGAATTCTCTGTCATTAAGGTTATACATTTCTGTGCTTTCAGGGTTGATTTCTGGGTGCTTGTCATTTTCCTTTTGGTCTGGAGATTTAATATATTTCTTGGAAATATTTTCATGTCAGTACATGTGGATCTACCTTATTGTTACTAATTGCTCTATAATATTCCACAGCATAGAATTACTATAATAGTTTTAGTGTAAAACTGTCATAGAAATAGTGATATTTTTGAAATTTAATTTTTTTAATAATATTTTCCTTTTTTTAACAACGTTTGAGTGTGGGTTTTTTTGTTTGTTTCCTTGAAGTTGGAATTTTCTTTTTCTTTCTGTGTTATGGTTGGTTTCAAGGAGGAACATGAACCTTTGGTCATCTTCAGCCAGGTGTCTTCATTTATTTACTCGTATCTTTGCATAATCTAATTGCAAAGAAATTATGTTGTATTTGGCAGCATTTGGAAACTGTTTTATTGAAGAGATTATGAAATGTAGATTGATTTGTACTATTGTAAGCAGTCACTTGTATGACTGTTTTTGGAAATTTTTTTTGTTTTGTTTTGTTTTTTTGTGAGGATGATCAGCCGTGAGCTAACATCCATGCCAATCCTCCTCTTTTTGCTGAGGAAGACTGGCCCTGAGCTAACATCCATGCCCATCTTCCTCCACTTTATGTGGGACGCTGCCACAGCACAGCCTGAGAAGTGGTGCCTCAGTGTGCATCCGGGATCAGAACCCAGACTGCCAGCAGCGGAGCGCACGCACTTAACCACTATGCTGTGGTGCCGGCCCTGGGATAGTCTTCACTGTACACATACTTGTGCATTGAGACTTTTGAACTTTAAAATTATACCACTTTTGATTGTTACAGTGTCTTTTCAAACAGAAACATCAATTTTAAGCAGTTTCTATGAGAAAGGAAGCAGATACCATCCCTACTGGGACTAAGCACTGGTATGATTTGATTTAAGTTGCATGAGAAGTTGATGATTGTATCTAAAGTACCATTGTTGCTACTAATATTATTACTACTACACTTACGACTCTGATAATGATACTAGTAGTATAATAACAAAAATATTTATTAAGTATTTATGTGCCAAGCACTTAGCATAGTGGTATCTCATATATCTAAATAGGCATTTTTACAATATCATCATTAACTTTCTCATTATTGATATTACACAATAATAATCACGAATAGTCAAACCATGGTATAAGCAAAAGGTTAGAAACAAGCATTTGATTTACAAAAAGGAAGCTTTCCCATTCCTTTGGATTTTCCTTAACCCTTCTTGAAGGAAGACAAATGCATCCTCTTGTGGGTATCACCAGTACTGCTTCGACTGGCTGACATAATTAGCTGTGCGACTTTGGGATATTAATAAATGTCTTTCAGCCTGTTTCCTTACAGTAGAATGGAGAAAATCTTGCTTACCTTGTAGGAATGTTAGGGTGAAATGAGAAAATATACGTAAAGTGCCTGAGAACTTTTAGGTATTTAAAGTGAGTAACTTGAATTTTACCCATGTATAGCAATGATTGTCAACTGGGTTGGAGGAGAGGACATGTTCTCTTATAGAAGCCTATCAGAATTTCTTTTAGTTTTTATTTTTTTGGTGAGGAAGACCGGCCATGAGCTAACATCCTTTGCCAACCTTCCTCTCTTTTTTTTGCTTGAGGAAAATTGGCCCTGAACTAACATCTGTGCCCATCTTCCTCTATTTTGTATGTGGAATGCTTCCACAGCACGGCTTGATGAGTGGTGTGTGGGTCTGTGCCCGGGATCCGAACCTGCAAACCTGGGGCCACTGCAGCAGAGCATACAAATCACTACACCACTAGTCATCAGAATTTCTGAGTGAGGCTTTTTTAAAATCATATATGATCTCCCCCAAATGGACATTCTTTTCTCCTCTTTTTCTTTCCTCCCCCTCTCAACTCTTGAACTATGGCTATGTCACACAACTTTTCCTGATGAAAGACTTTTATGTTGGGATAGAGTGGAAGAAAGCTTGAAAACTTTTGATAAAAGTAGTAGTTTCCAACTTCCCTGTATCAGATCACTTGGGGATCTTTATCTAAGCAGATTCCCTGGTTGAACTACCTAACAGAAGTTCTCAAACTCTAGTATGCATGCACAAGAAGTGCAACTTCCTTTGGATTGCTGATAGTGAAAGGGAGAAGGGAGGGGGAGAGAGGAGAGAGATGAGTTTTGTATTTAAGAATGAAGAATCCAGTTGACTTTCTGTGAATTTGTAAGGGTCGCATTCTGCTTTACTATGTCTCCTTGTAACTAACTACCCTTATTTATGCATTGTGAAAGATTGGATCTGTGAAGAAAAAATCACAGGGACTGACGCCCTGTTAAGGGAAATGCTCCTGACTAATAATGCCAAAAACCACTCTCCTAAACAACTCCAAGAAGGTATAGTAGATTGATACTCCTTTTTCCCCTTTAGTAGTGCAAAGAGATGTTAGGCTCATTGAAACCTTAAAATCATGCAGAATTTCCCTGGGGATATAATAATGTTTTCGTGAATATAATTTTAATAATTCTCTTTCAGTTTAAGGAGTTTTTACCATTTATTTCTGATATGCTTGTATCTGTTACCTCATCGGTCCTACGTTATATCACTGAACAGGTTGTGTGAAAGAAGTCAGAAATAAGGTCGATGAAAGAAGTCAGAAATAAGTGCCATGGAATAGAGCAACGGACTTGCGGTTACTGGATAATGTTCTAGATCACCACTGTCAAATAGAAATAAGACGCAAGACACACATATAATTTTAACATATAATTTGAAACTTTCTATAGCCACATTAAAGTAAAAAGGCAAAATTAATTTTAATAATTATTTCATTTAACCCAATATATCTAATATATTATTTCATCAGGTGCTCGATATAAAAAACGATTAATGATATATTTTACTGTTGTTCCATACTAACTCTTAGGAATCCAGTGTATATTTTATACTTACTGCACATTTCATTTTGGACTAGCTACATTTCCAGTGCTCAACAGACAAATGTGGTTAGTGTCTGTTCTATTGAAGAGCACAGGATTGATATTATTGAATAACAGCAATCTGCTGAGTGCTTATAACCTATAAAGGGGGCCACCCTTATAGGTATCAACAAATTCCAATCTTTCAAATGAATGTGACTACCAAAGGCAATGCTTGGGTATATTTTCATATTTCAATCAATTTTTAAAATCTTTCTGAATCACCAAGGAAATGAACCTAGTCTTTGGGTCACTAATGTGATTTCTTAAATGAGATATGTTTTGTTCTTTGTGAAATAACTACACCTAAATGAATTTTTCCTAAGGACCTTATTTTAAGTATGGCCAAAACTATGCCTAGGATTGAAACTTTTACGTTTAGAGCAACATTGTTTTCTTGATTTGTTTGGCCTGTAGTCTGATAGAGCAATGTTACTTCTTATTTGATAAGCTGTATAGAATTTAGATTATGACTGCTAAGTTTCCCCTTTATCATTTTCAGCTGTCCCAGTAAGACATTTGGATACGATACAGATTCTAGAACGCTTGACTCTACTCTCTGCCAGTGAACTTATACCATATGCAGAAGTATTAACATCCAATATGAACCAGCTATTGAATTCAGGGGTTCTGTGGAGAATACTTCAGTCAATAAACTATGGATGGTTCTTAATACCGTGATGCCTAGAAGGTCATTTCACTGTATTGTTACACGTAATAGATAAGTGTATAGCAGTGATTATATACAATAACCTAAACTTAATGGGTGAAAAAAATTGTTGTGTTTAACAATATAAATCCCCTCTGAAGACTACTAATTAAAGAGTCATTATAACTTTCAGAAAAAGCATAAATTTGATCTTAAGAAACAGAGAGAAACTATAAAGTATTTTCAACTTGAGAAACTTCTTTAAAAGTGAGTTCTCCTCTATAGGCATCTGTCATTTGTGGCTAATTGTGATTTAGATCACTATTGTGTCTTGCATCATTGTGGTGGCTCCAAATTTCGCTGCACATTAAAATCACCTGGAGAGCTGTTAAAACTCTTGATCCCCAATTGTAACCCATGCCAATTAAATCAGAATGTCTGCGATTGGGAGTCAGGCGTTAGTATTTTTTTTAAGATTACCCAGTTGATTCCATTATGCAGCAATGTTTAGAAAACACTTGATTTGTTATTTCTTCTTTAGTCAAGTGGGTCTCTGCTGGTCTATAGATTGCATCAGAAACACCTGGTCAGCTCTGAAAAACAGGATACTGGGCTGGCCTTCCCTGAGATATCAGATGCTTAATGTTCAATCAAATAATTTCGATGTGAAAAATAAAAGCATACACTTAAAAAATACTTTAAGAATATTCATATTTTTAAACAAGTCAGTTTTGTAGTCTTCTAAGATTAAATACAGCGGTCCTGTGTTCTTTTGTTCTGTTTTATTTTAAACTGAGGCTTTGGAATATTTTATGTGAGTAGGAAACCTCTAGGAGTTCAAAAAAGTTTGAAATAAATGGTTTCTAACTAAATGCAGCGCACATTCTTGGATCAATTTTCAAAGGCTGGTCAAAACCTGCTGTGTTTAAATAACAACATGCTGTTTTTCATCACATTCGTTGATGATGTAAATAAAATGTGTAACTATATTAGTAAATGTTAATATTCACGTATTTTAAGTTCAGCTTACAAAATTTGTCACAATGTGATTTTTTTATTCAAGTGAAAACAGATGTGTGCAGCTATTTTGAATATTGGTTTATAAACATTCATATTCTTTATCAAATGAACTTGTAGTTTTTTGTGTTTTCTTTCACTACTGTTCACCTGAAAGGAACAGTTCAAGGGACTGGAATCCAGGACTGTCTGGCACCAGGGCCTACGTGTATCCATTTCTGTTAACACCACACATGTCAAATGGCCATACAAGGCTAGAATCGGTTGAGAGCCTTAGGAATTGAGCGAAGGAAAATCGAAAATCGTAGTAGTTTCCCTGGAGCAGTTACTTAAACAATTTGACATTTAAAAAAATTGTAAAAACAGAATAAAAATTTGAAGATATTTTGAAGTATTGATAAATTATCCTTCATTCCACTGTTTTAACAGTAAGTTACATTTTTTATACTTTCCATCTTTGCTTATGCATATATATTTTCACATAATGGAATTCATAATACCCAGTAGGGAGTCTGCTTTCTTTCATTTAACTTTATATGAAATTTTTTTTGCAAGTTGTTTACTTTTGATAATTATTTTATTGGTTTCCTATTGATCAAACTGATGTATCATAACCGTATAGGGTGCTATTACTAGACCGGGAGGTTGATGACTTTTTTCAGGATTACAATAGGCAATGTTATCAATTTAGGTATTTTTACTTTTTCTTTCTTTTGGATAACTCTTTTAGGATAAATTTTTGAGCCTGAGATTACTAAATTAAAAGGTAGAATTTATTTTTAGCACTGTACATTTTGCAATTGGGGAAGATGCAGTAAAACTGAAAGGGAAGCAAACAAATCCACTCTCCTCCCGCTGCTCCCCCTGCAGCAAACCTCTCCTCAAACTAGGTGCTCAAACTTGAGAAACTGTCTCACGTTTTACTTTTTTGAGACACTAGTATTGGAGCCAAGCTTAGGCTATTCAGAAATTGACAAAATCACAATTTGGAGAGATCACGATTAACTCCCTACCTTTGAGGAAACTGAAGTGTACTTCATGGCAAAGAATAACAACCCGGTTTTAGGAGGGACAGAAGGTGGATGAGCCTTGATGGAGCAGAAGTGACCGGGTCGGGAGCGCTCTACAGCGTTGCTCTGGTTGAACTTGCTATCCGGGGAAACCTGGAACATCCTGAGGTTCTGCGGCCACTCGTCAACCAGCCTTGTCGCCTGGCCGGGCTCAGGCGTTTGGCAGTTCCCGCCTGCATCTGTGCGACACTCGGGCCGCCATGAAGTTCGGAAACATGAGCTGAGCGGCACTTAAGGGCGCTCTGGGAATAACCCGGCAAGGCTTCAAAGGGTTTCCTTTCCATGGTCTACAGACCTGAACAATGAGACTGCGAGTTTACAAGGAAACGGTTGCACGGGTTAAGTCACCGGTTTCAAAATCTCAAAACGGAGAAGAGTTTTCCTTTAAACCCTGCGGTCTGCTCGTGTCCCTCCCTCTTCAAGCGTTCGCCTCAGGGTCAGGAAATACTTTGCGTTGGTTTTTATTGCGGAGGCTTCCCTCGGGGGCCAGACTTCTCGCCCCCAAACCTCACGCCGGGATTGGTTGCTTAGTTTCTGCTCTGGCGGGTGATTGGGTGCTGGGAGTCGAGGGGGCGGGAGGCGGGAATTTGTCCGCAAGAGCGCTTGCGCGCGGCCTGGAGAGAGTGGAGGAGGGAGCGGGTGAGGAGCCGGAGTCAGCGCTCGGCCAGGGAATGGCAGCCCGGTGAGGAGGCGAGAGGTTTGGGGCCTCTGCTCTCTGCCAGGCTCCGCAGTGTGTGCTCGCAGATACCATTTCCTTTTCTCCCTGGACTCGGAGCCCAGGCAGCGCTGCCTCGGTTTTCCTCAGAACAGGCCAGCCTGTCACTCCTGGGGCGGCACACAGCCTGCCCGAAGAGAGCCTTCTGCTCTCGCCTGGCCGCCGTGCGGGCCGTCGGGGTGACCGCGTCCCCGGGCCTCGGGGTTCTGAACACGCGGAGGCCGGAGGGAGCCTGTCCCGACCCCGGGGAGAGGCCCCGGGCCCCCTTGGCCCTCCGCTGACTCGTGGCGGCAGGGAAGACAGCGGGAGGCGGATTGGGGGCTCGTGATTTATCCCCTGGGGGATTGCGGTGACTGCGGGCGGGATGGATTTCTAGGCTGTATCTGAGGAACTAGCCGGCGTTGCGTTATTGGCTGCGGTGAAGGAGTGAGAGTCCACCAAATCTCTACTCAAGAGTTGCACAGATAGAATCACAGAATAGTAGAACTGGGAAATACTTCAGAATAGTGCTTCTTAGCTTGTTTTGGAACACAGGCTAGGGGTCAGTGTATAATTGGCTTCATAAGCTGTTGAATTACCCCTTTAACCATCCCTCCATCCCCAGGTCGAATTTTCCATTTTTTTTCACTATTGCAAGGAAGTCCTTAGTTGATAACAGTGCATATCAGTCTCCCCTCTGTTTTCAGTTATTTTATTAGGATATAGTTCTGGGAATGAGAAATCCACGGACTTTCTCTTCAGAGAAACGCAGTCATGTACCAAGACTTCTGCACTCAATAGCAAGAGAGCACAGTCTCTGACTTCCGTCTCTGGATCCTAGATTAAGCATAGGTGGTTTAGAAGAGGTGAGGATTAAAGTAGATCACCTCCTCTGTGTCAAATACTGGAGTTTAAGCACGTTCTATCCATTACCTTACTTAATTCTTAACTCAATGTCTGGTTAATTTTCGTCAAACCTCTATCAGGTAGATAATCTTATCTTCATTGCACAGATGAACAAACAGACTGAGGTTCAGTGATTCACACAGTGGGACTCACACTTAAGCTTGCTTTACTCCAAAGCCCATCTTCTTTTCATTATACCCTTCTGACCTTTAAATCAGAATTATCAAGCACCTACTGTGTGCCAAGGCATTGTCTCCCTTACAACAGCTTTTCAATTAGGGATCATTACAGATAAGGGTCTTAGTCTAGAGAAGTGAAAACATGATCAAGGAAACACATCTGAGTTGTGGGAACCTGATCTAGAACCCGTACTTCTACCTCCTGGTCCACAGCTTTGGCAGAGTAGGGATACAAATCCGGATATTTCAGATTCTGAGACATGTTCTCAACCACTGTGATGGTTAAGACTAGGAAATTGTTTTACTTGCATTTGTTTTGTTTATACATTTAGGAATCCCCTTTTTATTCCTAGACTTCTGTCCTAGTCTAGCTGGGTATCTGGTTTTCTTTGAATGGCATTGTTTCAGTCTTGATTTTCGTTTCTGCTGCAGTTAGGAATCTAAGTAAACAGGAAAGCATGACTCTTCAATATGGTCTGAATGTACAGTTGGTGGGGTGAAGATGAACTTTCCTTGTAAAGCTTGTCCATCATAGCTTACTATAATGAATTCTGCAAGTATTTTTCAGCAGTTAAGTCTTCATTAAGATAAAGATGCTGATAATTCATAACGTATGCTGAACCTGTGACTACATTCATTTTCTCAGATAGTAAATGGATTGAAAATATTTGCTGGGTTCATGAAGAACATGTAACCTTCCAAAAAATAATCCTGATTGCTATAAACTGTATATGGTTAGGAGGCAAAGGGGAATATTCTAAAAACTATTCTCAGCTCATTTGGCACTTCTATTTACTTTACGGAATTACTACCTTCTACAAATATTTACTGTCTTTTACACAGAATACTATATTTCTCACCATATTTTTGAGATGTTTCAATCATATAGAAAATTAATAGACAAATGAGTAAGCCAACTTTCCAGAGTTGTTCAATCTTAATCGTTTGCCATATTTACTTTATACCTTGTTTGCAAGTAACATTACTAGTATGCTGAATTTATTCTTTTTCTTTCCTAGACGTGTTGTTATACTTTTGTTACATATGTATGTATCCGTAAACAACATAGAGCATTACTTTACCTGTTTTTAAACTTTGTACAATGATATGATACTGTACCTATATTTGTTCAGAAGTGTTTTTAGTTGCTTAACATTGTTTTTAAGAAGTAGCCTTATTGATTGTTCATGTATTTTAATTGCTGTGTAGTATTCCATTGTATGAATATACCAGAATGTTTTTATCCATTTTCCTTTTGACAGACATTTAAGTTGTTTACATTCTTTTGCAATTCTAAACAACGCTGCTATGAACTTTCTTATGCATGTTTCCTTATGTTCCTGTGGGACAGGTTTTGGATATATACATAGGACTGGACTTCCTGGTGTTGGGTATCTTCAACTTTGCTAGAAAATGTTAATTTCTGTCCAAAGTGGCTGTAGCGATTTACACTCCCCTTAGCAGTATCCTCCATTAAGTTTTCATCCAAGATATAAGTGTACTCTAGTTTAACAGAAATGACGGTGTTTTCATCATTAAGGCACAAATTGCTTTGTTCATTTCTTTTATGCCTATATGCTTTTAAGTCCAACATAATTTTAGGGAGAAAGATAAAGGCATAAGGTCTAGATTGAACTAAATACTAATTCTCCCTTCTGCTATTGCTATGTTCCCTCAAGTACAACCTTACTTCTTGTTGTGTTTGTACTTGTGATGGAGACAGACCCTAATGAAGTAAATTGTTTACTGATTTTTTTTTATTGTTTTTGTGTCAATAGATTGTCCGAGGATTAAAAAGTAAGCAGCATTGTTTGTTGGAGAGCCCTACAGAAAGTGGGAAAAGCTTAGTCTTACTTTGTGCTGCTTTAGCGTGGCAACAGTCTCTTCTTCGTGGTAAGTATTTGGTTGATATATTCAGCTTGATTATTGGGACTGGAAAAAAATATAATAAAGTACCTTTATCCAGCATGATTCATTTAAAGAAATAGCAGTAACTAAGAATATACTTTTGGTCTTTATTTAATCTTCCCTGCTTGATATTTTAATGTCTCAATATAAACGAATACTCAAGTGGTTGTGCTTTTATTACATTGCTAATCTTTGACTATTATCGTTTTGTAAATTATGCCAATTGATGATAATTTCTCTATAAATGTCTCTGACATCATAAGTGTTTCTCTCTTGTCCTAATTTGATGCTACAGATAGGGTGACTAAGTTGTCCAGATTTGCCAGGTACTTTCCCAGGTTTAGCACTGAAAATCTTACAGCCTGGGAAACCTCCCAATCCTGGGAAAATTCGAGTGGTTGCTCACTGTAGCTGCAGAGGATGATTAATGTTTTTTGAATTAAAAATATTATAAATAGAGGTTCTTTCACTTTTAGCGAAGCCAGCGGATGAAAGCTTAAGCAAAAAAGGTGAAGTACCATTGTCACATCGTTGTACGTGCCATTCAAAGAATTTTACAAACGATGGCGAGGACCGAGGAACTTCACGTCATTTCAACAGTCCAAGTACACCACCTTCTGAAAGAAATGGCACTTCATCAACTTGTCAAGGTAGGTTATATTTTCGCCTGGGTCTGTTGGTATCTGTAGTAGGAACCTTCATTACTGTTGCTATGAGACCTAATTTGATAAATTTGATGAGCATAATTGATTAGGTACCTCCATCTAATTTCTCTGGAATTATTTTTAGAGAACACAAGAGTGGCCAGAAATCCTTGGACTACTTTATTCTTGGCTTGGCTTTTAATTGATTTGGACATTTTGCTAGCTTAAATCATTTTTTGAAGCAGGCAAGGCAAAATAAATTATATTCAGAAATTGATGTTATTTGTAGGCAGGATTGTTAATTATAGGTTAGAATTTTAGAAAACATTGATTTGTATTGTAAGACAAAATCTAGTTAGCCTCATTCATTCTTGATAAGTTTGCATGAACTTCTGAAGCCAGTATCCTGCATGAGGATGAGATATGTTTTAGGTATGATCCTTGACTAGTTCTAATTAGGTTTATTTAAGAGAAATATATTAAGACTAACATAAGACTATTCATTTTTAAAACATATTTCTCTGGCTTTGACTATATGGAAAAGATTGATCGTTATTTGCCTAAGCCAGAAACCTAGGAGACATCCGGTTCACGTTGCTCTACCTTATTTCTCCGTGCAAATCTCTATCTCCATTGACAATTCCCTGGTCCAAACTACCATCTCTTGTTTAGAGCATGCAATAACTTCTTTTCCTGCTTTCACTCATGCCATTCTTTAACTAATCACTGGCAGGGAGAAAAGAGGTGGCCATGATTGACTTAAGTCTCAACAGTATCCACTTCCTAAAATCAAGAATGGAGTCATCTTCCTCTAAAGCACATGACTATATGTGGAGGAGGGTGGCTGCTGGAACCCAAGTGTGATTCTGTTAGGAGTGAGGAAGAGGAGATGGAATAGTTACTGGAGAGGTGACCAATAGTGTTGTCTGCACTGTTTTGACCCTTAGCCCTTTTGACTTTCTTTCCATTCCTTCAAAGTGTCATGCTTTCTTCTGCCTCAGAGCCTTTGCTTGTGTTAGTGTCTCTTCTGAGGAAAGTTACATCTTCAACTTGCTATCCTCCTCTTCCATTAAGTGTTACTTAAATGTCGCTTCTTTGAGGGAGCCATACTGACCTTTCCGTTAGATCAGATTTGGTTTCCTTGTTATTTTGTGTCATCTCACTGTGTTTGTCTCCTTGACAGCACTTGTCTGTGAAGTTTTTATTATCCATGTGTCTGTGTGCATCTTTTAGTAATCTCTGTTTCCCCTAGCAGACTGTGTTCTCCATGAGGTCAGGAACCATGTCAGTTTGCTCACCATTGTAACCCTGGAACCTAGCAGAGTGCTTGGCATATAGTAGGTGCTAGATAAATATTTGTTGTGTGAATGAATGGAGTTGATTTTGAGCTAATTATAAGAACTCTGGTTTACAATATTTATATACAACCTGTATTATTTTTAGAAAAGCTATATTGAAATATACTTGAGAAAACAAACTGCATTTATTTAAATGGTATGCTTTGATAAGTTATGACCTCCACCATAAGGTGTACCTCCATGAAACTTTCAGTGAGTGTCAAGATAGTGAACATATCCATTACCTTCAAAAGTTTACTCATGCACCTTTGTTATCCCTCCTTCCCACCCCTCTGTGACTTACTCTTCCCAAAGAACCACTGATTTGCTTTCTATCACTATAGATTAGTTTGCATTTTCGAGAGTTTATATAAATGGTATCAGACAATTTGTACACTGATTTTGTCTAGCTTCTGTCACTTAACATAATTCTTTTGAAATTCACCCATGTTGTGTGTATCAACAGTCTGTTCCTTTGTGTTGCTGAGTAATGTTCTGCTCTGTGGATATACTACAAATTGTTTATTCAGTCACGTGTTGATGTATATGTGAGTTGTTTCTAGTTTGGGGCTATTACAAATAAAGCTGCTGTGAACATTTGTATGTAAGTCTTTGTTATGGACATGTGCTTTCCTTTTTATGGGCAAATACCTTAGAGTGGAGTGAGTGGATCACTTATGTTTAACTCTTTAAGAAACTTCCAAACTCTTTCCCAAAGTGTTTATACATTATACCATTTTACATTCCCACCAGCAGTGTCCAAATGTTCCCATTTCTCTACATCTTTGCTTACACTTGGTATGGTCAGTCTTGTCAGCCATTCTAATAGGCATGTAGTGTTGTATCTCATTGTGGTTTTAATCAGCATTTCCCCGATAACTTATGATGTTGAGTGTCTTTTCGTGTGCTTATTAGCCATCTGTATATCTTCTCTGATAAAATGTCTGTTCGAATCTTTTGCCTGTTTTTTTTTTCTTAGTGTTAAGTTTTGAGAGTTCTTTATATATTTTGAATACAAGTGTTTTTCTATCAAATATAGTTTTAGGTTTTACCGTTAGGTCTAAAATCCATTTCGAGGTATTTTTGGTATATGGTGTGAGGTATGGATCCAAGTTCATTTATTTTGCCTATGGATATCTCATTGTTCAGCACCATTTATTGAAACGGCTACCCTTTATCCACTGCATTGCCTTTGTGCCTTGGTAAAAAATCAGTTGTCAATATATACACAACTTGCATTTTAACATCATTGTGAGTTAGGGCTGTTTAGAATAGTCTCTTGAAGCATCAGAGGCAGTAAATCAGGGTTGTATTCTTTATATTTTTAAGCAAATTCTTTAATAAGATATAAGCTAAATACAGAAAAGCATACACATCCTAAGTGTATAGCTTGATGAATTTTCACAAAGCAAACACATTCGTGTATCTACCACCTAGATAAAAATAGGACATTACCAACACCCTACTGCCCCTTCTCATGCTCTTTTCTAGTCACTGTCCTTTCTCTGCGCAGGTAATTGCTCTCCTCCCTTCTGTCACCATTGATGAGTTTTGCCTCTTTATAGAAATGGAGTGATATCTGTACTCTTGAGTCTGCGTACTTTTGCTTAACATTGTATTTTGGGGATTCATTTGTGTTGTTGCATATAGTAGTAGTTCTTGTTGTGGTATATTATTTCCTTCTATGAACATATCACAGTTTATTAATCCGTTCTGCAGTTATTAGACATATGGATGGTTTCTCCTTTAGGTTTTTAATGTTTTTATGAACATTCTTGTTCATTCTTTTGCAAATAGGTAAGTATTTTCTGTTGGATATATCCCTAGGAATGGCATTGCTGGTCATAGTGTATGGATATGTTCAGCTATAGTAGAGACGGCCAACATTTTCCAAAGTGGTTGAACCAGTTTATGCAACCCCTTCACTACATCCAGTAGTATATGGGAATTACTTTGTTCAGCATTCTTGTTAAGACTTGATATGTCCAGTCTTCTAAAATTTTAGCCATTCTGGTGCAGGGATGGTGTTCTTGTGAGTTTGAATTGGTATTTCTCTGGTGACTAATGAGGTTGAGAATCTTTATTTATGTTTATTGGTCATTTAAATATTCCTTTTAGTGAATTGTCTATACAGATTGCCCATATTTCTATTGGGTTGTTTCTTACTGATTTTTATGAGGTTTTTTTTTTTTAATATCTTCTGGCTATGTCTTGTTTCTTTATAGCTTTGTATTTTAAAGACTTAACCCTCCAATAAGCTTCCTGCAAATGTCCCTGCTATAGAGAACAGGAAGCTAAACCTTTTGGTCTATGCAAATAATATGATTTATTTTTTTTTAATGAATTGGGGTAAATCTCATTTGGCATATGGCAGTTCAGTTTTTTTAAAACTAAATCATTGTTTTTGGTAGATGTTCCCTGGCCTTTAATGGGCCCATGCAAATTTGCCCCTTGATTTATTTGGGACAGGGTTTCTCAAAAGTGACACTATTAAAATTTGAATGGGATAATTCTCTGTTGTGGCAGCTGTCCTGTGCACTGTGGGATGCTTAGCAGCATCTCCCAGGCCTCAACCCAGTAGAGGCCAGTAGTACCTACCCCCCACTTTGTGACAACGAAAAATGTTTCCAGACGTTGCTGAATGTCCCTGGGGTGGGTGGTGAGGGTGTTAAAATTGCCCTGGTCGAGAACCACAGATGTAGATTTGTTTTGTGGGTATTTTACCAGTTTGCCAGGAAATTACAGAGCTCAAAATTACATGTGTTTTCTAAAATACATATGGAAATCCAAAGGACTAAGAATAGCCAAGATATTTTTTAAGCAGCAGGTCAAGGTGAGTAGACTTGATCTATGAGATATCCTGATTTATTATATATAAAGCTATAGTAACTAAAGCACTTTGGTATTAGCACAGTGTTAGACCAGTGGAAAACAGTAGAGAACCCAAATCCAGTTCCACGTGTATCCAGAAACTTGATTTTTTTTTAATAGAAGTTCTCTTACAGAGCAGAGTGCAAAAGAAGATGTTTCTTTAAGTGGTCCTGGGACTATTAGATATCAGTATGGAAAAAATTCAAATTGGAACCCTACTTTACTCCATACACAAAAATCCTTTCCAGGTAGATAAAAGACCTAGGCATGAAAGGCAAAACTATTAAGATGTTAGAATATAGTGGTTTTCAAACGATGTTCTTAAGAGTCTTAGAAAAAACATGGCTTGTAGTGGGAAGGGGACAGTGGATCAGGGAAGTTTCAGGTCTTGCGTGCTCTTTTGGAAATTTTAAACGCTATTTCTTAAAAAACTGTAGTCCTCCTCAGAAAAGGCTTGAAAACCCGTGCTGTGTGGCACAGATAGACGTCTGTGTTTGTGCAGACTCAAACTTGTGTTTTTTTTTTGAAAATAGTATTGGATTTGCTTATAGGGTTTTCTGCTCTAGTAGTCTGTAAATCCTTCAAGACCAGGGGCTGTTTTTTTTTCATTGTTTTTCCATGGGGTCTGGAATTGTATGGACTCAATAAAATAAATGCTTGTTAAATGAATTCAAGCACTGGGAGTGGAGGGAATGTATAGAGAACAGCAGAGGGGTAGGAAGGCATGTTGAAGAACACTCTCATTTACAGAAAGGGAGAAACCAGTGTATTGGAATAGTTAAGAACCGTGTTACAGACATTAAGGAAAAAGCAAATGCATTTATTCTGTTGCAAGAATACAGAGTGTTATGTTTGGCTGCATACCTAGAGGTTATGCTTATGGATTTTAGAATCAGACAGCAGGAGTCAGTCATATCTAGGCTCTGCCTCTTACTAGCTAAACAATATTGGGCATGAACTTGACTTCTTTAAAACCCAGTATTCGCACTTATAAAATGGGAATAATAATATTCGTTGATTTAAGAGGTCATTGATGACCTTGAGATAGAGCTTTCTACATTGCGGGATTAAAAGCTAGATTATAGGAGCTTGATTCTACTATATTGTTAAGCCTAAAGAACATTGAGAAGCTCAGTAGGAAACAAACATTGAGACGCTGTAAAAACGATTTTTATAGAAATGAAATACATTTTCTTGAGAGAATCTTACAGTTATATTTTTTAAGCCACGTTATTGGGAGTGGTCTACAAAACCATAAAGCTACAATTGGACTTTCCTATTGAAAGTATATTTCTCAAAATATTTGCTATATCTTTGTTTAAGGTAAACTGAGTGGTAAAGTGCTTTTAAACACGTTGAGCATTTCATGTTTTAAAGTATGTTATGAAATATTTAGAAATAAATCATACATCTTGATTCCAATTTTTTTCTAGAAAAATTTCCTGGAGCAACCCCTGATGGCCTAGCAGTTAAAGTTTGGCACGCTCCACTTCGGCGTCCCAGGTTCAGTTCCCAGGCGCGAGCCACACCACTCGTCTCTCATTGACTATGCTGTTGCGGTGGCTCATGTAGAAGAACTAGAAGGACTTACACGTAGAATATAGAAATATGTACTGGGGCTTTGGGAAGGAAGAAAAAAGAGAGGCAGATTGGCAACAGATGTTAGCTCATGGCAAATCTTTCCAAGCAGGGAATAAAAAAGAAAAAGAAAATTTGCCTAAGTGTAAGTTATTTATACTAATTTTTTATGACTTCTTATATAAGATTCTCCTGAAAAAAACTATACTGGCTGCAAAGCTATCTGCCATTAAACAGGTATCCATATGGAGAGATGAAAATGGTGATTTTCAAGTAAAGAAGAATTCAAACCTTATAAACTACACAGCAGGTAAACAGAATTTGTTGGCAGTGAAATATTCCCGTTAGTTCTAGTAGAAAAAGGTAGCCAAGCATCAATCAAGATTTCAGTGGTGTTTGTAGAGAGTAGTTGAGTCATGTCACATAGGTAAATTGTAAATTATTGTAACTTCATTTTATATAGTTACTCATTACAAAGGAGTTTATTATTATATTAGGTTATTGAGGCTAACATCATTAAAATGAAACTGCATGGTGCTTTCTTATATAAGAGGAATTTGACAGTAAAGTATTCACTTAAGGCATATACTGATAGTATAGCTACTTTGTACTTTTAATTCTTCTGTTGTTTTGATCTAATAATGGCATTTTGGGGGTCAAAATACCTTTTTTTTTTAGAAACCTTGATACAACCACATGCTGTCTTCAAAATCTTACTTCAAATAAAGCAATAGAGGCAAGTTGGAAGTAAAAGCATGGAATACATAAACAAAATAATAAGGGAATTATGGTGCCAGTTATCAATGGATTGCCCCTGTGTAACAACATCAGAGTGTTTCCTTCTGTTGTCTGTTCTGCAATAATGGAGCTGCACCCAGTAGACATTTCTCTTTTGCACCTGGCAGGGGTTAAGCTTTGTCAGAGAAAGTTTAGGACAAAGGGCCTTCCTTCCTAATTCCAGGGTGCTTCCATTCTTTCCTTTTACTTTCTCCTGCAGTACAACCAGCAGTAGCACAATTCAGGTGTTTTTACAGGGACTCACCCACAGTGGGTGATCCACAGTGGATTCAGTGGATCCCCTTGGATGGCTTAATAAGGAGAATGAGTGGCAGCCCTGCAAGTGGAATCCCAGTGAATCCAGTAGGCATCCCAGCCTCAGCCTACCTGCCCCTGGGAGGGGACAGGGCTTTCCTGTTTGCCAGTCTCAGCCTGCTGTTCCCTACCTGCTGAGCTCTGCCTTGATCAGGGACCGGTACTGGCCTTGGGAAACATGACAATCTTCTCCACCATCCCTGTGCTGCAATCATTCCTTCTCCAACAAGGCCTGAAGGCAGCCTTGGTGAAGGGGTCCTCTCCCAAATTTGTTTCTTTCTTAACTACTCTGCTGTAATTCTGGGTTATTCTCTATAGTTCCCTTTAAAGGTTTATGGTTAATTGTTCATTATATAAACTGTCCCTGCTTAATCTATTGGTTGGTTTCCCTGTCCTGAGTGAACACTGATTCTTATCATTATATATTATTTTATAAGGTGTTAGTGCTAAGGGGAAAAATGAAAGGGGAACAAGTTGCATAGGGAGTGTCAGGACAAGAGGATAGTTTATATTTTAACTGACATGGTCAATACAGCCTCACCAAGATGACATTTGAACACAGAATTAAAGATAGTGAAGAAGATAAGGCATGAAATCATCATGTGGAAGAGGATTCCAAGTGGAAGGAACATAGAGTGCAAGTCTACAGGTGGAAGAGTGCCTGGCATGTACCAGGAGCATGATGGAAGGCAGAGGTACAGGGGATGACTGGCCAAAGTTGATGTCACAGAGAGTGTGGGACCAACTGTATGGGGCTTGAGGTCCATCATAAGGACTTGAACTTTCCCCCTGAGAGAAATGGAGAGCCCCTTGAGAGATTTCACAATGTCAGGGTGTGACATCTGGTTTTAAAGGGTCACTCCAATTGGTGCATTGGGGATAGATTGCGGGTCAAATATAGAGACAGAGAAACCAGTTAGAAGGATACTGTGATAATCCAGGCCAGAACAATGGTGCAATGTGGTCCACCCAGCCATCAGGGAGTAACAGGGTGTGGACTTACATACCCACCGCAAACAAAGAAAAAACTAGTCAAAATACGTGATATGATTATTTTGCTAATGATCAGTCTACATATGCTGTGAGTGACAGTCCACAAGACCAGAGAAAAGCAACCTTCGTGTAAAGAATAATTCTAAGGAACTGTAAGTCACACCACCTGCAACAACCACAGATTCTAGAATTATTTGAGATGCCAAGACAATGAGGAGGGAATAATCTTTTCAAAAAGTAGTGCTGGGACAGGTGGATATCCACATGTGAAAGAATAAAGGTGAACCCCTACCTCACACCATATACAAAAATGTTGCATCTTCTTACCATCAAAGATGTAAATGTAAGACCTAAAACTATAAAACTCTTGAAAGAAAACATGGCCCTGGATTAGGCAATGTTTTTGTAATTATGACACCCAACACAAAAGCAACCAAAGGAAAACAGATCAGTTCAACTTCATCCAAAGTAAAACTTGAGTGTGTTGAAAGAAATGATCAAGAAAGTGAAAAGACGACTCACAAAAGGGGAGAACATGTTTACAGATCTTTACATATCTGATAAGGGTCTACTATTGAGAATATATAATACGTTCTCACCTCTCAACAATAAAATACAAATAGCACAATGAAAAATGGGCAATGCATTTGGATAGGCATTTCTCCACAAGAAATATATGCCTGCCTGGTGCTGTGCTGTGCTGTCCCTGCCTGAGGCTGCAGTTCCTGTGCTGGCCATCAGGTGGCAGCCTCCTGTGTCAGTGGTGCCCACTGAGCTTTGCTGGAGCAATTGGAAACAGGAGGAGTCATGCAGAAGTCATGCTGACCCTCCGCCTGCCTCGGGACCCACTTCCACTTCCTATTACTAGTGTTCCTATTCACCATCTGAGTGGAGCAAAAGCACTAAGGAGGGATCCAAGATGACCCTATTTGTTCATTCAGCAGCTACGTGCCAAGCCCTCACCCTGGGCCAGGATCCTTGGTGTGCCCAAGGGTGGTGCTGAAATCTACCCAGCGGTCGCTGCCCACCAGGAGCTCAGTCTGGAGGCAGATGGACAAAAGCACAAAATCAGAGACACGTGAAAGAGAAGAGCATGAACTGGAATGAAAATAAAGAGTGCCCTGCAGGGAGGGCTGGGGTCTCACTACTGGGTAGGAGGGTCTGAAAGGCCTGACTGAGGTGACATTTGCTGTGATCAGAATGACAGGAGGACCCAGCGCTGCACTCACCTGTGATCAGCGTGCCAGGGAGAAGGCACTGCTGGTGTGGAGACACCCAGGCAGAAGTGAGTTTGGCCAGAGAAGGTTAGAGAGGTGGGCACTGTGGCTGCAGAGAGCCTGGAGGGGAGAAGAGGGAGAAGGGCAGGCCAGACCCGGGAACTGGGAGATGGTGTGGGCTGTCTCCTCCTCTCTGACAACACTGCTCCCCACCCTGCATCTTTAAACTGCAAATATTCGCTCTCTCTCCATCTCCGTGGACCAGGAATCCTGCACAACTGAGCTGGAGCCTCTGCTCATCGCGTCTTCCAGGTTGGGGCTGTGGCCTTCACTGAGGCTGGACCAGGATGAGATGTGCTGTCAAGCTAACTCCTGTGGGTTCGGTCAGGATAAGCTTCACTGAGAGCCCGGCTCCTTTCTGTCTGTTGGCCAGGGCACTCCCTTGGTTTCTTCTGTGTGGGCCTCTGCATAGGGGAGCTCAGGACATCCATGTATTTCCCTAGGTCCAGGGGTCAGACAGACTGAGAGAGGGGAGCTATGGGAGAGGTTTGAGGGAACACAAGAGAGTGAGTGAGAGAGAATGACAGCCTTGGTGGTGGAATCTGGGAAAGGTCGTCCTGTCACTTGTGCTGGGTCTGCTGGTCAGAAGCCAATACCTAAGCTGTCATTGGTCCACAGGGACGTATAGAACAGGCAGGGAGATCATCCCTGCAGGGGCACGCTGACCTTGACTCGATTGTCCTGGTGGTGAAAGGCTCCCTTCTTACCTGGGCTCATCCTACGTTGAGCTCAGATCCTCCTCCTTGGGAGTGTTGCTTGTCAGGGCCCGGTTGTGCTCTCCCAGGTACCCTGGGCTCCTGTCCCCTCCAGGAGGGAGATTCACACTGAGGGGGCTGAAGCCAGCGCAAGCAGGGACCACTCTACCCTCCAGCTCATTTGCTTCCTTCCCCAGGTGGGCCAACTCCTCAGGAGCCTCTCCTCACTGCTCACCATCTTCTCTGCTCTGAGAGCACCTCGTTTCAGCCTCTGAAGAAGACCTGGGGAGAAGTTTGCAGATGGGAAAGCCTCTCTCCATGGGAGTCCCAGAGCGGACAGGGACCTTCGACAGGGCTGGGCATTGTCCCCTCAGTCAACTTGGACTTCCTGGGAGGCAGCAACCCCTGGGTGCAGGGCCTAGGCTGGTGGCAGGTCTCTAAGCATCCCCACAATGCCCATCTTCCTGGTCTCTCCTGATTCGGCACAGGCCTGCACAACCACACAACATTTCAGACCCCCTGGAGTTATTTGCAGCCCATCAAGGCCGCTGTGTCTGTCTCATTGTGTGGTTGTCCGTCTCACCTTCCTGGCTGATTCGCTGCTCTTTTCTAGATCCAACCTCTGGCGGCTGCAAAGTTGACTTTCCACATCAGCTTGCCACTGAGATGGTTACTGTTTCCAGAAATGCTTAGGGGCTGGGCTTTGTCCACCCATGGCGACATCAAGTGGGCAACCTCTGACAGTGAAGCCACCCCCCTTCAGGCTTGCATGGCTCACAGGGCCGTCACTCTGAGGGGGTGGGGACGAGACCTGCCCCGGGCAAAAACACCACGACTCTCACTGTTCTTCCCTCAGCTTCAAATGCTCCTCAGTTGGTTGTATGTCTTTGGTCTCTTCCCAGAGTTTGTTTCTAACAGCAAGTCCGGTGTGATCATGGCTTCTGGGAAGAGGATTGGCTGAATTCCTCACTCCACCATTCGATGTGTCCTGCCGCCCCACGCCGATCACTTTCTGAAGGCGCATCCTTTCAGCAATCTGAAGACCCCAGATTGTGAGTCTGCGTCCTGGAGGGATTTTGAGAAGAGCTGATGGGATGGCAGTATTGCAAAGCATAAAGTCTTGCTTCCAGAAAGCTGTCTGGGATCCTCAGCATCTTGCTGTTTTGGAGTCAAAGCCCTGAGATCTTTAAAAAGCCAGCAATGTTAGAACATGGGCATGACAAACAAAAGTCTCTGGGCTCCAACACCAACTAAAATATTCTGAATTTCTAGTAACCTGAGATGAGTGGAAAAGAATTGGGTGTGTGGAGTGGAGGGGCGGTTTGGGCCTACTATGCATCTGGGAGGAGAAATGCCATGCAGAGCTGCCTTTCTGGGTGCATAAGTGTGGGACATGTGTGCAGATCCCCGCTGCAGACATTGCTGCTGCTGCCCTTCAGTTCCCTCAGCCCACTTGAGTCCCTGCAGTCCCTGGGAGCCAGTCCCCAGCAGGCCCACAGTGTCCCCCTGGAGCACCTGCATCCACTCTCTGCCTGAGGGCTCTCTCCTGCACCGGGAGCTTCCTCTCCTGCAAGCCTGTGCCAGCCTGTAGCACAGAAGCCTTCACGACCCCGGGGTACACCCTCCACCCACGGGGACAGAGCCAGTCCGGGTGGGATCTCGTCTCCCAACAGGACTAGGATGGATGCTCACTTCAGTGCGCCATCGTCAGGCCCCGCACTGGCCCTCCTCCTCCATGTTCCCTTCCCCTTGGCCTCCCTCGGGCCTCCTCCATCACCTGCAAATAAACCACTTGCCAGACATCCTTGTCTGCTTTGGGCCCAAACCCTGCCGAGGCTCCACGCTGCCTGTGACTTGGAGCAGGTCGTCCAGCCTTCTGGACTTGAGCTTCCTCATCTGTAAGATGGGGACAAAAGGCCTGCCTCCCGGAGTCGTCAGAGGAGACACAGCGTGGGATGATGCAAACCGCTGCAAAGAAGGATGCCAGGTGATCACCCAGTGAAAACACCAACCTTGCCAAAGAAACAGGAGCTCGTGAGGCTGAGGGAGGAACGCGGGCAGCCTGTCCAAACAACGTGGAGATTCACTGACGAGTGTGGACGTGCAGGGTAGTCCCCCGAACAGTGGAAGAGCCATTCGACAAGGAGGGTGACAGGGCAGAGGCTTCCAAGGAGAAAGATTTAAGTGTTGGAGGATCACAGAGGTCTTAGGAAAATCGTGTGCCCTGGAACAGGTTTACTGAAATGCTATTATTGGCTGGAAAAATGTGTTACAAATACCCAGTCCAATCTGGATTACTTCTCATTGGTTGTAGGAATGAGTGCACACTTGTGATTAGAACCCACATTTTGTTAAATATAGGATATTTTTATCTTTCTTAACTTTTAATTAAATTTTTTTGTCGATGAAATGCCAAGCATGGGTTTTCTCCGTTCTTCTCTTTGCATGAGTGGCCTCTACATTCAGAAGTGTATTCCTGGTGCTCATCACCCCTGCTAACCGAGGGACAGCCCTCTTTCAGGTCACACAGTGGATGTGAGCTCCAGGTGGGCAGGGACCACGTTGGGTCATACTCACTGGTGAAGTTACAGTGCTCAGCCCATGGCAGGCACCAGATCGTATTGGCTGAATGAGTGAGTGAAACAATGAACGAATGCATGAATGGGTAGATGAGTGCAGGAGTGAGTGAGTGAAGGAATGAGTGAAGGAATGACTGGGTGAATGAAGCAATAAGTGAATAAAGCACAGAAGCTGGATCCACACAAGAGGAGCCTTTATCTGTGGCGGGCTCACAGGGGGTCACAGCACAAGCCCTGCACGGTGGTATGGAGCATGTCCAGCTGTCCTTCCAGAGCTGAGCCTCCGTCACCCTCAACACAGTGTGGTCCTGGATCTTCTTCAGCTCCTCCTCAAAAATTGCTGAATGTTCCCGGGAGCAGGGCAGCAGGAAGGGAACCTGAGGAGGGACTTCCCAGACCCTGTGCCCTGGAGGACCACTGTGACAGCCTGGCAGGGGGCTCTTAACACGCTACAGGCACCAGGCTAGAGATGCTCAAGCCATTCCTCAGGGAAGTCTCCCAACAGCCTATGAGGAGACCAAGTAATTTCCTCATTGTACAGAAGGGGAAACTGAGGCTGATAGCCTCACCTGCATCAGCAGCTGGAAAGAGGCTGAGCAGGGACTAGAACCCCTATTTCTCTGACTTTGGATCATTCCAAACCACTGTTCTGCACTACGGCCTCCTCGGGCTCAGGGGCCCTGGCCTCCCTGGGGCCTGCACCCTTCTGTCCTCCAGTCATCACTGAACTAAAGGGACAGGGCCACTCCGTCTGACTGGGGCTGGGTATGGTGACCAGGGAATGGCAGCAGTGGATGCTGTGGGTTCTCCCAGTACCAAGGACCAGCATATCCCCCCGCAGAGTGAGGTCTCTCTGGGCATCAGGACAAAAAGTTCTCAGAAATTTAAGGAAAAGAGGTCCCTCCCTCAGCATGGGGGAGCCCTTCTCAGGCAGGCCCCATGGGGTCTAACAGACACTGTGTTCAAATCCCGGCTCTGCCACTCTGCAGGGCACCGAGGGGGCAAGTCTCTTTGAGCCTCAATTTCCTCATCAGTGAAATGAAGACAATAATTGCTCCTCCCCCAAGGAGTTGTGGGGAGGATTCAAGGAGATATCTCAAGAGGAGAACAGAGGCCCCGGTAAGTGCTCATCACTGTGAGCTGTTCCTGTTGATGTCACCCCACTGAGAGCCACCTGGGACCCTTCGCTTCTGCCCACTCTGATATCACACCAGGCATGCCCTACTTGCTCTGACTCCGCTGTTCCTCTGGAATGCCTTTCTCCACCCCATCTCGTCCCATGGCAGTCAGCCAGCCTGGTGGGGATCCAGGACCCAGCCCCATCTCTCCTCCCGTGATTGCTCTTCATTAGAGCTAGTAGCTGTTGAGATCTGAGAAGGTGCAGGGCACTCCAGGTGCAGCCTCAGCGAACTTGTCTAACACCACCATGAAAGGTCGGCTGCCACCCCACTTCACAGGTGAGGAAACCGAGGCTCCAATGGCAGTGCCTCTCCGAGGTCACCAGGGCTCTCTCACTCGTCCCCACTGAGCAGGGCCCCTCCATCGCAGAGGCTCAATGTGCTGGATATGTGGGCTGGGGCTGGCACAGTGCCTGAGGCACCCATCATTCCTGGAAGACCCTGAGGTGTGCTTTGGGCACAATGACCTTCTCCAAAGCCTCCAGCCCTGTGCTCTGACCTTCTGGCACCTTCTATGACACCTCCACTGTGTCTTGTCAAAGTCACTTCTGCTCACACAAGCTCAAGTGCATCCTGCTGTTGCAACTGAGAACTCCCCCTGGAGGGAGCATGTTCAAGGAGGTCCCTGTGACTCACTGCACTGCCCTAGATGTGCTTCCCCTAATGAGGATGGGGCTCTCTGCTTGGAGGGAGAGGGAGCAGGCAGGAGCGTCCAGAGCCTCATCATCATCTGTCCTGGCTGACAGGCCAGGCTGCTCAGCTCAGGTGAGTTAGGGAGCAGGAGGGGCATGGGCAAGGCCAAAGCGGAGTCAGGTGTGGTAGGGGCGGGGCCAGGGGTGAGGGGAGTGGTAGGGACAGAAGCAACAGGAGTGGGGCCTTCCAACTGGGCAGGTAACCCCAGGTACCTTCATCCCCTGCATCCTAGCTTCTCCTCCTTCTCCCTCCCTCCCTCAGGTCTCTGCTTCAGGGTCTCTGGACTCCCTGCTCCCAAACAAGATCACAGGGTAGAAGGAGACCTTGGGTGTCAGAGACTGTGACCAACACCTTAACATCACATTTACATTATGAGCCAGAATCTCCACCTCTAGCGATCGGTCCTAAAGAAGTAGAGACTTATGGATGCAGGTGTTCCTTTCAGCACACTGACGGGAGTGAAAAATCAGAAATGATCCGTGTTGCCCAGCAGAGGCTCTTAGGAAAATCTGAGGCCAACGCAGAGGAGGAAGAGGATTGACTGGCCAGGGTCCAGCCCTGGGGAAATCAGGTTCCAGAAGAGCACACTCTCTGCAGTCCTTCCCACACGATAGACGCAAGTGCACACCCACACACACTTGCACATAGACATAACCATGTGCATACAGATGCACATAGCTGAATGGGAACATGCACACACGTGCACACACACGTGCATACAAAGGCAAAGGACTGAAACGGTGAACACTGCCTATTAAAGGCACTCCTCAGTTTCCGCTTAATTCTTAATTCCCTTAGAATTCATTCTTTTACTATAATGAACGTTCATTGTCTTTGTAATAAAAACATTTACAAAGAAAAACTAAATAATGTACTTCAGTCCAAAGATGAGTGATAAATGGATAACATTAACCATGTGATTTTAATCTTGTTAGAATTATAAGAAGAATAGAGGCACATTCTATCAAGTTGAAACATCACGCAGGCCCCTAAAGGAGAAGAGAAGCAAGTGGCAATTCCCATCCCCAGTGGTGAACCCCATGGATGATTTGGTGCGTATCTCTCTGGCTCTATCTCTCTCTTTCTGTCTGTCTGTCTCTGTCTCTCTCTCACACACAGATTCATTTTCATAGATGCGTGTCTCCCGGCTGACATCACATATACGTGGTCTTACAGATGGGACTGATGGATCCCATTGCCTCGCCATGGACAGTAGCGTTCCTTCCAATTGCTTGCTATTGCAACCAGTGCTGTGATGAATAGTCTGGAAAATACATCTTTGAAAAGTTGGGCAGGAATTTCTGTAGGATGAAGTCCTGGGATCAGCACCGTCAGCACAGGCGTGCCCCTGAGGACAGCAATGGGTCCTGCAGGCTGATCTCCAGAGAGGAGTGTCCTTTCACACTTGTCTCTAGGGGTCTACTGGGGCCTCTGCTTCCTCACATTGTCACCAGGGCTTGTCATCACCACACTGGAACCCTGCCCGTCTGATGGGGACCAGTGCCCTCTCCACAGTGTCTCCGTGTGCCCGTCTCCTCCTCTGGGAACTCGCGCATCTCTGACACATGCTGCCCCTGTGTAGCGCCTCTCGTTGGTGTTGAATGTGTTTGCTCTTTATCTCTTTTTAAAACTCTGACTTTCGAGCGTTTTTTTAGACCACAAGGATGCGTAAACTTTCCCTGGCCTTGTGTTATGAGGACTATATTCCGGGTTATGGTTTGTCTTTCCAGCCTTCAACCATTTTCTTGTTTTTGTTTTTTCCGCACGAAGAGCAACGCGTTTCGTGTGTGGCTTCTGGCTCTGGTGTCCCGCTTAGAACAACAGTCTGTACTTCAAGATTATGCATATATGTACCAAAAGGGCTTTCTTGGATACATCAAATCTAGACTCATCTGGGATTTTCCTATCAAATAAGAGAAATTCTATTTCAAATAAAAACAGAAAGGAAAACTTATCAGGCCGTGTGAAAATGAGTGGGCAGACACAAATGGCCACCTACGGCATGATTTCACTTATAGGAAACATCCAGAACAGATTAAAAAAAAAAATAAACCCTGACAGAAAACAGATTAGGGGTTGCCAGGGCCTGAGGGAGAAATGGGGAGTGAGTGCTTTTAGAACAGAGTTTCCTTTTGGAGAATGAAATATTCTGAACCCAGACAACGGTGATGGATGCACAGCATTGTGAATGTACTTGATGCTCATGAGGTGTACAATTTAAAATGAAAAACAATAAATTGTTAAAAGATGAAAGTTAAATTTATTTTAAATATTCATGATATAGACAATAAAAACAAAGCAATGAAAGGAACCAGGAAGGAAACAAATACAATAAACAGGGTAGGGAAGGAAATTTGTGGTAAGGGAGCAGGTGGAACAGGTGGGACTGGAGGTGCTAATGAGGGAGGTTCCAGAGCCAGCACTCCCAGGCCACAGGGATTGGCCTCAGCTGCCTCCCTGTCTCCTGCAGGCGCCTGTGCAGGGGATAGCTCTCATTGCACGGAGGCTGGGGCCTCAGCTGCATCAATGTTTCCTGCAGGTGCCTGTGCAGGTGATGGCTCTCCCTGCACAGAGGCTGTGCCCTCAGCTGCCTCCTCTTCTCCTGCAGGAGCCTGTGCAGAGGATGGCTCTCCCTGCACGGAGCCTGCAGCCTCAGCTGCCTCTCGTTCTCTTCCAGAAGACTGTGCAGGGCTTGAGTCTCCCTGCACAGAGGCTTGGGCCTCAGCTGCCTCCTGGTCTCCTACAGGAGACTTTGCAGGAGATGGCTCTCCCTGCTCAGAGGCTGGGGCCTCAGTTGCCTCCTGGTCTCCTACAGGAGCCTGTGCAGGGGATGGCTCTCCCTGCACGGAGGCTGAGGCCTCAGCTGCCTCTTGGAGTCCTGCAGGAGGCTGTGCAGGAGATGTCTGTCCCAGCACGGAGGCAGGGAACTCAGCTGTCTCCTCGTCTCCTGCAGGAGGCTGTGCAGGGGATGGCTCTCCCTGCACAGAGGTTTGGGCCTCTTCTGCCTCCTGGTATCCTACAGGAGCCTGGGTAGGGGATGGCGCTCCCTGCACGGACGCTGGGGCCTCAGCTGCCTCCTGGTCTGCTGCAGGACATGGTGGATATAATTTTTCTCCTGGGATTGAAGCTGGGTCCTCTGGTGGCTCTGAATGTTTTATCACTATCACTGCAGACCCTCTCCCGGTAGCTGCTGATTCAGTCCTGTGGGACACCGGCGCCTCCATCTGGGAGATGGATGGAATATCCCCTTCCACTAGCTCCAAGCTGTCTCCTGTCTGGAGCTCTGCAAAGACAGTGACTGGCTCCGTCCCAGAGGCATCAGAGCCCTGCCCATGTGTCCTTGCTGCTGCTTCTGCCCTCTGGACCTAATTCTCCCAGATCAGGCACACACCTGTGTCTGCACAGTATTCCACCCTTGAGGAAAGACCTACACCTCAGGGGCTTGGGATAAACCTCAGGCAGAAGGGCGCCACCCCCGCACACCACGTCCCACCCAGCCGGCGTTGACCTGGGCTTTGAACCTGACCGACACCCCCAGGCGTCTAACACCTCACCGACTGCTCCTGCTCCTGCTCACGGTGGTCTACCCACATGAACCCGCCCTTCCAGGCACACATGGGGAGGGGATGTAGGGCTGCCCAGATGGGACCACAGTGGTAGCCTGGTTTGGAATGGCCTTCCTTGGGCCTCCTGGTGTTACCTTTCCTTCCCTCCGGGTAAACAGCAAGAGCTGTCAGCCGTGAGAGGGGCACCAGCATCTGCATCGGTCTTTGGGGGCTTTCCCGAGGCTCCGGCCCCTGGTCATTGGGAAGCAGCAACTAAACATGTTGCTCCTTATAGACAAGTGCTAGACAAGTGAGCTCGCTTCGGGGCTGTGTTTAGGATATGGGTGCCTAGTTACCAGGGTTCCAAGTTCTTTTGGACTCTGTGAGGTCACTTCCTGGGATCCCCTTTCCTAAGCTTTCTCCTCACACAAGACCTTCCTAAGGGCGCCCCGGGCTGCTGACTGCTCACTCTCCATCTCCATACCCTGTCCAGACACAGTCACACCGACACAGTCCACCCCACAGCCTCTGGGGACGTCTGGACGCAACCGGGGCCCCAGCTTTGAGGACACAGAGTTGAATTCAGTCCCGCTCCTGCTTCTTGCCAGTGATGTCACCCTGGACAACCCTGCGCCTCTCAGGGCCTCTCCTCTCAGGGTCTCTCCTGTGTTCATGTCCCTCTCTGTGTAGTGGGGGTCATTCTAGCATCTACTTCCTAGGGATGTCATCAGGTGTATAGACCTAGAGATCCCTTCAGAGTCTGTGAATCACGTGGGCTGCTCCCACACGTAGCTCCTGCACAGACTTGGCAGTGCAAGGATTTTAGAAAGAGCTGTCTGTAGCAGAGAATACAACGCAAAGAGGCTTGGGTCTGCTGGGCGTCTGGGAGAGGCACTTCCCCTCTTGCCTGTTTCCCAGTGTCCCTAGGGAGGGTTGAAATGAAATGAGGTTCAGACATCATCTCCTTCTGACTCGCAACCCTCCAGGGCCTCCTGTTATGTTTAGACTCAGTTCCAAGTGCCTGAGTGGCGATCATCTCAGCCTATGTGGTGGGCAGCCCCTAATGGCTCCCAGCGTTCCCACTTCCTAGGCACACAACCTATGTAATCCCTGCTCCTCAATGAGAATGGACTTTGCGGCTGGCTTCTAACCAATAGAATAGGGCTGAGTGATGGGATGTCACTTCCACGGTCGGCTTAACGAAAAGTCTGTGACTTCTGCCAGGTTCTGTCTCTCCTGTGTTCATTCTATCTCTCTGTCTCTGTCTCTCTGTCTCTGTCTCCCTATCTCTGTGTCTCTGGCTGTCTGTATCTCTCTTGGTCTCTCCCTGTCTCTCTGTCTCTTTCTTTGTCTTTCCTCTCTGTCTCCCTGTCTCTGTCTGTGTCTCCTCTCTTTGTCTCTCCTACCCATCTTTCTATCTCTGTGTGTCTCTGTCTCTCTTTCTCTCTCTCTTTCTGTCTTTCTGATCCACTATTCAGGAGAAGCCAGATCAGATATTATGACCTTCCTTCCTCATGGCACCCCCTAATGCAAAGAACTGGCAGAGGGTCCAGGCCCACAGACAGAAAAGGCCTGAAACCCCCCATCCAAACTGAATCCTACCACTGCCCCCATTCTTGTGAATGATCTCCGTGATGGCTCCTGCCTCTATCGAGCTTGAGTTGAGAACACAGCCCAAGCCTCCTGCTAGACCTTGACGGGGAGCCTCCCAGCTGACCTGAGCCTGGACCCTGGTAGAGACACTGTCAGATGCTCAATGATAGGTCTTATAAGTGCTAAGTGAGGCTAATGCTGTCACCCAGCATAGACAGCTAGTACCTCCTTCCAAGCCTGGGTCTGGCCCTGCCATCCTCTCTCCCTCACTTCTCTCCTCCCCAGCTCACTCTAACCACACTGGCTCTTTTCTCACCTCCTCTCTCGTCAAATTCTCTTCTGCCTCCAAGTCTCTGTGCCTTTGAGCTTCCCCCCAGCACGCTGTTTGCAGACAGATGCAGGGCTGGTTCCTCTTGTCCCTCTGTTCTTGGCACAAATGTCCCCAGAGGGCCTTTTACACCCACCTAGGGGCTCCAGGCCCTCCCTCCTCCAGCACCCTGCTTCATTGTCTTGTAGCACCTGCTCTTCTTTTTCGCATGGATTTGTTCATGGTTTTGTCCCTTCCACCTCCAGGCTGTGAGCTCCTGGAGGACAGGGACCATGTGGGTGCTTTCAGCACTGCCCTCAGGACAAACATGGGCCCTGCTCAGGGTGAGTACTGGTGCCACAGTAGCTGACAGAATCATGAGAGGCTCTCAGAGTCCCCTCCCGCCTCTGAGCAGCTCCCATTGTGGACGTGGATGCCAGTAATCAAAAGTGACTGTTGCCTTGGGCAGGGGAACACCCAGAACGAGCCCTGGGCGTCCCTTCCCTGCTCCACTTGCTCCATTGAGCATGAGTGAACACAGGACACCCCTGGTGGTCAGCCCTAGCCTTGCAGCCCCAGGCAGGAAATCAGAAAGCAAAACACACACATTTCTTTGTTTGGGGTCCTCAAGGTAGTGGTTCCACCAGGGCCGAGGGCACAAAGGATCAGGACCTGTGGGCTCCAGGAGGGACGTGAGGGACCTCAGAAGCCTCTCTTGCTCCCCACTTTCCTTACACTGGCGCTGGCATGTCCCGTTGATTCACAAGGCCTCCTCACCTCAGCCAAGGCAATGACTCCACCACACTTCCAAAGGAGGACCCCGAGGCTCCGACACGGATGGCCTTGTCCCTGGTCCCCAGACAAGTCGACCAGTGCTCTGCCATGTTCTGCACTGCCCGGGCCCCCAGTCCCCAAGCTCTCAGGCTGCCCTCTGCTCAGCAAGAACTCGAGGGAATGGAATGCATTTTACAACGACTCAGAGAACAATGGGTCATAGATGGAGAACGAAGGTCAATACACTCTTCTACAAGCCTGTGGGACCCTTAGAGTCACCCCATCTATGCACCCCAATTACAGAGGCCGAAGATCAGGCCTTCTGTCCTGTAGCCCCTCCCCACTAGTGGGTCACATCCTCGTTCCCGGTGCCCAAAGTGGTGGACACAGGATGCCAGACCTGGTTATCTGCAGGCTGCTCTAAGGATGGCCCCAACCCCTGCATCCACCTGTGCACCTTGGGGACCCCCTGCCCATAGTCTGGTATCTCTCCCCTTCATGCTATGGGCCTGCGCATGTTGCTAGGGGACCGGATGCCCCTGCCCCATGGCAGAACTGCCTCCAACCTCTTTCTTCCTTCCTCCTGTCACCTCCCCAGTGTGCACTTCCCTTCTGACACAGGGCTGGGCAGTCAGAGTGTGTGTGTATGCTTGTGTGTGTGAGTGCGTCCACGTGGGGATGCGTAGAGGAAAGGGCCCTACATGGGGGACGTTGGCAGGGGCCCGCCAGGATCTTAGTGTTCTCATTCCCAAAGCAAAACCCTTGGAAGTGTTGAGGCTGGCCTAAGAGCTTGGAATGCTCTCTTCTCCTCTGGACTCTGCCCACCTCGTGGGCCCAGGGCCTATCCCTGCTTCTCCTGGCCTCCGTTTCCCAACTGTCCTGTGAGAGTTGGACATGGACCAACATCAGCCCCGATGAGCATGGACATGGCCCGGGATCTCTGCCTGCATGAGTGAGGCAGGGATACCCTCACGGTCTCACAGGCCTCTCTCCTGTGGGGCAACCAGGCCTCCTGCCCATGGTCAGGCACACAGAGGGACCCTGCAGACAGCACTTCTGGGTGACACAGCCCGCAGCACACACGTGTAACACAACGGTCCCCTGACATGGCTGCTTTCGTCTGTCCCCTCCCCCAGCCAACTGCTTGGTGACCCTCACATCCCCTACGTCCCGGGAACACGCCACACAATCCAGGAGGGCCACACGGTGCGCAGTTGGTAGGTTGGACATCTGGGGACGTGAGGATCACTAAATATACGGCGACCTCATTGTCCTGGTCCAAAGACTGCATCCCAGGGCCCAGCTCCATGCATGGCTGGTCCTGCAGACACGAAGACAGTGGTGCACACAGACCCTGGACAGGGAAAAGGCCAAACCACCCTTTTACCTCCTCCTCTACACTCCCTCCCTGCCACATGAGGTCCAGCCAGTCCCTGCCTGCAGCCCTGGCGGGTGTAAGAGGAGCTCAAGGGAGCCCAGCTGGGCAACTATTAGAGGGAGTTACTGTTATTAGGGAGCCCCCTGTGTGCTGAGTGCTTGCACTCCATTTTACAGATGACCAGTGATCCCAGCATTCAAGGTCACTCTGTTCTAAGTGAACAAGTCCAGACGTGAACAGGGGACAAAAAATCCTTGATTTTCACCAGCATTGAGCCCAGCATTGACCATCGAGGCCTTGTCCTGCGTTGGGGTTAGCCCAGCCAGGCGACCACCTGAGTCCAAGCACTTTGGGCACCTTCTTCTCCCTGCTTGAATCCCAACACACCCTCCTGAGGTCAGAGTCACTGACCCCATTTTTCATGGAGGATACTGAGGCTCTGAGAAGACACCGCATGACCTTGCCTGTCACAGGTCTGTGAGGTGACCCAGCTGTGGGTTTGACCACAGGTGAATCGGACCCTAAAGGCCCTGCTACGACAGGAGACTGAGGAGGTGGCTTGTGAGCCCAGCACAGAGGTGAGTCCATCCTGGATGGGGGCCCGGGGGAGCGGCACTGCAGGCTAGGAGCTCTGAATGGGGCAGGGGTTTGGCAGGGTCCTTGGTGAGGAAGGCTCTAGGGAGGGCGGTGTGCGGTGAGGGGTACACTCTGGGGACAGTGTCTTGACCAGATCACACAGGGCTGTGACTCAGGCAAGGAGTCGGGCCTCACTACAGGTTGGTTGGACGTGAACGAGCAGTCTCATCAGAGCCTCTGGTGGTTAGATCCTAGATTTGGAGGGAGATTGGTGTGGGCACCTTATCCACCTCCACTCAAGCCCAGATCCCTAAGAACCAACAGGATGAGAAGGTTGCCTCCATTTCCTCCCATGTACAGTGGGCACTGTGGCAGTCGCCTAGCTCCTCCCAGGGCTGGGCATGCTGCCTGGAGGGCCCAGAGAGGGCTTCTTGTTAAAGTAGCCATTCAGGACAGGTCTGTCCTCAGAGAGCTCTGAGTGATGGGACCAAGGGCAAGTCCCACCAGTGGGCTAAACAAGACGCTCCTGTCCACGTTGCTGTTGTTTATTCCAGGTGGACTGGGATGATGCAGCATCGTGCACCGTGTGGATGGAGAGGGCCAGCGAGGAGCTATGGTTGAAGAGCCTGAGACACAATGCTTGTATGTGACCAAAGTTGCCTCGGGTGTGGTGAAGGCTGAGGAGGAAGAGGTGCTGCTGGAGGCCAAGATGAAACCAGAGACCATCGGGGACCAGGGGGCGGTTGATTTCCATAACTGTGGGGGATGGCATGATCAGCAGATTTTCTGGTCCCGGCAGGACACCCCAGGCTGGCATACAGCTCCTGGGCTTCTTGGCCCTTTTGTGGGTGTGGATGTGAAACACCGGTCCCGGGCAAGAAGGGACTGGGAATGGGCTGTCAGGGAGAATGGGTAGAGCAGTCACCTTCTTTTCCTTGAAATCAGGGGACTCTGGGTCAAAACTCATGTTGCTCTCCTCCACCTTGGAGTTGGAGGAACCAGCCAAGTGCTCGCTGAGCATTGGAAAATGTCCCTGCTACTGAGGTCCTGTCCCCATCTGAGGTTTCCCAGCACTTGGTGTGGGAGCTGTCCCTGGTCCTGAAGGCTGTGTTGGGGCCTGGATGCTTGGAGGCTGGATGAAGGTGCTGCATTTGCAGAGGTCACGCCCACTGGGTGAGTGGGCACTCTGAGACACCTGAAGTCACAGATGAAAGTGACCCGCCCCTGGGAAGGTGTGAGGGAGGTGCACAGAGAGCAGTGCCTCATTGGCAGACAGGGCTTCATGCCCATGGGCAACACTCCTTGGCAGAGGTCAGCTAGTCCTTTGGACCCTGAACGGCAGAAGGCACCTAGCGTTGCCAGTGGTCCAGTGGACCCCAGGACAGCCTGCTGACTGGCAAGCATCAGGCCTGCAGCACAAGAGGTTCAGGGTGAAACTGCTCCAGGGTAGCCTGGGCCAGCGGGTTGGACAGAAAAGATGGCTACCTGGTTTTTGTCCCTCTAGTCTGTACGTGCTCGTCTCCCCAGCTAGCCAGACACTGGGGAGGGTGGCCCTGTGGCTGAACAGCACTAGGGACTGAGGAGAAGGTGCCCTTTGCAATATCGAGTCCCTCCTCTTCATGTGAGGCCGGGTTGAGCTGGCTCCATGCCTGACCTCACCCCCTTGGCGACGGGGGACTTCTTCAAGTCAAAGTCATACTAGGCTTCGGGTTCATGGCACTGAACACATTGGCATCCTCAGGGGTCTTCAGCATGGGGGTGAGGGACCAAAGGAGGGTTGGCTATGCTCAGGACAGCCACACCAGTGACAGGGAAATGCACAGAGACAGGAAGCAGATCAGTGCTTGTCAGGGGTTGAGGGAGTGGATATGGGGGCATGGCTGCTTCATGGGTACAGGGGTTCTGGTGGGGCGAAGCAATGATCTGGAACTAGATAACAGTGATGGTACACAGCATAGAGCATGTAGTTAATGGCGGGCCCTGAATTGTACAACTTTAAGTGATGAAAACATTAAACTTTATTGAATCTAAATTTGAACACATAAGACATAAAAAAATCATAAAACATAGAAAAAGGAAAAGACATCCTGCCCTCACAGGCAAGGTGAATGACAGCTCTGGTGTGGAGCTGGAGTCGGCATGGCCTTAGTTGCTGGCGATGAGGGCGGTGCTGCAGCTGCTCTAGCACTGGAGCCACTGCTGTGGCTGATGCTGGAGATCCCACCAGCACTGGCTGTGCAACTGTCCCAGGATCTGGACCTGATCTGGGGCTGGAGTTCGGTCTGTCTCAGGCGATGGTGCCTGACCTGTTTCTAGAATTGGCTCCGGTCCTGAGACGGACTCTAGCTCTGCATTGTTGACAGATTTGGTGCGGGAGCTAGTGATGGAAATGGCTGCTGCTCTGGAACTGGTCAAGTGTGGGAGATGGAGGGTGCCCTCGTTCTGGAGCTGGCCACAACTGAGCTCTAGAGCTGGCACCAGAGCTCTCACTATTCCACAGCTGGAGCAGGATCTGGTGCTATGTGGCTCTAACTTTGTAGGTTGAGGTAACTCTGGCTCTGCTGTTGGTGACCGAGCCTTCTCTAGCTCCACAGCTGGTAAACAACGTGTCCTGACCTTTAGATGGGGTCAGTGACATCACCAACCCATCATGAGCTGTCCATCAGATGGTGGGTGCACTCCAGCAAATAGCATCTATTACAGTAGAGTTATTTCATCTCAGTTCCAGTTACATATTGATTTTAAATATACTTAGAAGGAGAATAGGATAACAGAAACTATTTACTCTTTGCTGAGATTTAACAGAGCCCACCTTATTGATGTCGTTTTTTAAGAAATATTGCACAGTGGAAGACACCATTCTCCTCCCTCTCTCTTTCCTCCCCAGAGGTAACTACCGTCTTGACGTTAATATATGTATTCTGTACACATTGTCTTTTGCAAAAAGACAATCGTCCCAAATTTCCTGAGGTTTTTGCTATAAGTGGCCGTCAAATATATGCATCCCAGTGGATACTGTTAAAAAACTCTGTCCTTTCAAAGTAAAGACAACAGTTCAACAGTTAGTTGAGAAGGTACCTGCTTTGTAGATATTGTTTTTAAAAGAGAAGTTTGAAAATATCTCCATTATGTTACCATTGACCCTCCTTATTTGGAAGAGTTATGTTCTGTCAATTCTTCGCTGACACTGCATGAGCAAGAATGAACCAGTGCTTCCATGGGAAGGACAAGGTGAGGTTTCTGCAGCATCTGGTCGTGACATGTTTGGGAACCTCTCAATGCACAACCTTGTCTTATGTGTGTTCTTGAAAGACACCTTATTTCATATAGATTGTTGATTCATTAGTTGAACTCTAGGCCAACAGCACTATCTATAACTCATGCCTGAAGGAAGCTCATCTAACACAATCATTTTCTACGAAAGGCCCATCACAGGCTCCTTGTGCTTACGAACACTACAAAACGCTTCAGCACTACGTTTGAGGGTCATTCGAAAGAGCAAAAGCACCAAGGAGAAGCATAAAAGGTGACAAACGTAGCATTCCATAGATTAGAAAAAGGACATTTGTTGACGTGAGAATTAAAACAAGAGTTTTAATACTGTAATAGCAAAAACTGGAAACAACCCAAATGTGCAGCAAAAGAAGAACGATCAAAGGAGATGTCGTTTACTCATATTAACATGTAACAGTGAAAAAGAATGGCATAGGTCCAAGCAAATTGTTACAAAAGTATCTCCAATGTAGTTTTGAGTGAAAAGAGGAGGTTGCAGAACCAGGTCCATGCCTCACAGGAACAGATCTGCCTGAGGTTTGATCTCCAAGCAGCTCTATCAAGCCTAATGCCAAGTGCTGTGAAAAAGGAAACAAAAACTCTGTTTCTGGAATGTGCTATTTGCCTACAGAAAATCTTACAAGCATGTGGCTGGTAGGTTCATCTAAAAGGACAGAGAGCTGAGACTTTGCTGAGCTTACAGAATAGGATTTACGAGTTCTTTCATTCCCTGATTCCTAAGGAATATTTTTAAGTAAATATCTGCTTATGCCACAACATTTCACGTGAGACTCGCTTACACTATAACCTGGTAATGAGGTTGTGGGGCTTAGCTAACCATTACTAAGGCAAAGTTTTGCTGGCTTTCCTCTCTACGAAAAGCAACCTAAAAGTTGGGCAGGATTATTTTGGGTTAGCTGGTGGTATTTGGGCTGGTTTGCAGCACACACACCCAAGAAGTCTCTCACTTCTGGGCCTCTGTATTTGAGGTAGCCTCTGCCTAGAACCTCTACCCAGGATGTGTAAATGGCTCACTCTTCATTTCTTCATGCCTTGGCTCAAATGTCCTCTGAGAGGTGGATACCAAGACAGGATTAAACGGGCAAGGATTTTATGAGGGGAAATGCTTCTGTAACAGAAAATGGGGTGGGGGAGCCTGGCAAAGTGGGAGAGCCATCAGGCCATGATGCAAGTCAGACTCTAAATGAGGGGGATATAGAGGGAAGGATGGGTCCAAGTGTCCTACACTGCTGTATAGTCTAAGGAAGGCTTAGGAATGCCACTGGGGAGTCCTTGAGCACAAGCAGATCAGCAGAGGAGTCCATGCCTCCCAGGAACAGGTCTGCCTGAGTGTCTATCCCTGCCTCACTCACTGATTCGGAGCAGTCCAAGGGAAGCACGACCTCAGTGCAAACAGAGGATAGATTTCATAGCTCAGCAGACTACTGACTTTATAGCTTTGGTTAATTAAGTTTGCTGCAGGTGGAGGTCTTTGAGGAGCAGTCTCCTGGATACCATATCTTATCAGTCAGTTTTCCCTGATCATTCTCTGCAAAACAGCCCCACAGAACAGTAAAACATCAACCACATTTCACCAGGAAACAGTAAAAACACATTTCAGACTGGATACAGACACATTCCAGGACAACAAAGTAATCTGGACTGGTGTTGGGAGTAGATTAAAACTGGATTACTTCTAGGGATCAAGCAATATCAAGAGAAAGAGAGAGAAGGAAGCAAGGGAGGGAAGACAGAGGGCGTTGGCCCTCAGCATTTGGGGCTAGTATTTGGGCATGCCCATCAGGGATCATAACCGGCTGCAAGACATTCTACAAGCCATAAAGTCAAAACACCTCATTCATTTACAAAAATGCATTTCATGTATTGACTTTTGTTTTAACCCGTCCCCTCATTTCAAACAGGAGATCCAGAAAAGGGAGACAACTAGTCAGTAGCAGAACTAGGACTAGAACTCAGGGCCCCAGTCTCATGGTCATCCATTCAGGAGGGCACTCCTTTTTCCTGGCCACCTGCCAACCTGTAGGAGGACAACATTGGTGAGGACAACCTGAAGGAACTGAAGTTCTTGCCTTCACAGAAGTTCAAAGGAGGTGCTTGAGCTGGATCTTAGAAGATGACTAGGAGTTTGCCAGACATCTGAAGGGCATTGGAGGCAGTGTGTGCAAAGTAGGGAGGCCTGAAACAGCGCTGGGATCAGAAGGCACAAGTGGAGCCCTCTGTTCAAGTGGATGAAGTGCTGAGGAGCGAGGTGAGCGGGGGAGGAGGATGCACTGTGGAAGACAGAGGGGAATGACTGCAGGGGTTTTGGCAGCGAATGCCAATAGGAAGAGCTACCATCTAGCTCACTGTTGGTGGAGCAGGGGCTGAGTGGCCTAGTAGCTGATGGGGGCGGGGAACGCCCACGACAAGGCAGGGAAGAGATGACGACTGACAGTGGCAAAGGGAGTACACAGGGCAGGGGAAGGACTTACCTGGAGATGCGCGGAGGGTGCCACACCTCCACCGTTTCCCAGGCTGATGCCAAGAAGCAAAGGGCCTCGCGACAGAAAAGTGCCCTGTGCCCGCCCGACCCAGGCAGATGCTCGAGAAACGTGCGCTGCGCGGGGAGGGGACGGCGCTCAGACAGAGCTGGATCTCGGAGGAAGGTTGCTCACCAGGTGGCAGGACCAGGCCTGGGCCCCATCCACCACGTGTCAAGGTGGCAGTGCAGACACCTAGGATGTCTCCGGACTCAAACCAGGAGTTCACCATGAGATTGCCTCTGAGTTGGTTAAGGCATGCTGCACTGAAACGTCCTGACATGCAGAGTTCATAGAGCGGAGGAAGTACAACTGGGTAAACAGAAGTTATCAAGTACAGAAAGAATAGGCAGAGCGGGGGACAGAAATGGCTGAAAGTGAAGCTGATGTCTGGGCAGGAGAAGATGCCTCTGAAGTGGGGTCCGGGAGCCAGGGGGATCTGTTAAGCCAGTTGTCTTACAGACAATCTTTTGTAGGGTCCAGGTCAAGTGGCATCTGAATCCTTAAACTAAACCCCTATTGCCAAGTCCACAGGAGCCTCCCTCGAGGTCACAGTAGAGGGGGACTGGAGCACTGTGGGTTCACAGTTCACCTCTCGTCTGTTTACATTCAGGGTGAAGTCCTTGGCTGTGTAGCAGTGTTTGTTGCTCTTCTTATAATTATCATTATTTCATGTCCTTATCTTGCTCGTGAGTTCCCTGTAAAACCAACCACGATCCACGGTGTCAGCAGTTTGATTCCAGGTCCCTGATTCAAGGCCTGCAGAGGGAGCCTCATGCTCATAACCTCCTGTTTTTATCCCAGTCTCTTTAGGGATGCATTGACCTCTTTCTTGTCTGCACTGTGGCACGGAATGGGGTCCCACACCCAACACTGCGTCTCTTCCTTTTAATATCTCATGCTTTGGAAACACTGCTTACTGTTCACTCGCTGGACTATACTCCTTGACATGAACAACGCACGGGAGAGAGGAGGTAGGAAACACTGATCCACGTAGGGCTCTGAGTTGACCATAACACAGAGTACAGTTGATCAGAGGCCAAGGTAGAGTTCCTTAACGCAACGATCTGCCGAGATGAGGGTGTTCTATTATCACACCACCTGAAAATAAAGCAAACACATAAAAGCATATGTAGTGGTCAAAGAGAAAGCACACAACTAAAAGAATTGATCCCATGAAATACACTATTCTATTTGTTTATGTATCCAATGACTGATGGGAAATAGCCAGGTGTAGAGACAGTAGAATTGATCAATGTCATAGAGAATTCTCTTAACAGTTGTTCATGCCTTGTGTTTTACATCATTGATTGTGGTAATATTTCCATCTTTTCCTTTCCTAGTGTCTCCATCTTTCTCAACTTTTCCAAGAGATATATTTTCATTATCCTCTAAAATTTTAGGGAAATTTGAAAATAGTTATGACACATTTTAAGTTGTTGATTTTGTATATGGGAGGAGCACTAGATTGCAAGTGAATTAGTGATCATTAGAGTTTTAGTTTGGTAAAAGGTGGTAGTTGGAATTGATACCAGGATGTTTGTAACCCAGTTTTTACTTCATTATTTGATGTACATTTCCAAATGCCAGAGCCGGTCATTCTTAATGTAATAACTTGTCTCATTTTAAAATATGTGTCCTTGGAGAGGGTGATGCAGGTAAGTAGAAAATAGTTTAATGTAGTGACTTGTTTTTCTCCAATGGATCTGTTATAAACCCAACAGCCATATAGCATTCTTTTGTCCAAATGACCCGATGGAACTTTCTTAACTTTTCTTGCTGTGACTCTAGCAATCTAGGGTCACACCACCTTCTCTCTCCTAGTCATGCTTTCAGTTGTAAGAGTGACATTGTCAATAGTACAGTGAGCAATTGTCACACA
This sequence comes from Diceros bicornis minor, assembly GCF_020826845.1. Taxonomy (NCBI): domain Eukaryota; kingdom Metazoa; phylum Chordata; class Mammalia; order Perissodactyla; family Rhinocerotidae; genus Diceros; species Diceros bicornis. The sequence continues at coordinate 5,099,344 of NW_026690900.1, forward strand.
CTCTACTCTTTTCTAAAAAAAAAAAAAATATATATATATATATATATATATATATATATATATATATATATATCAACTGCAAACTTTGGTAACATAATTGTTAAGGAATGAACTATTTGCAGTGCCCTTAACAACTGATGGCTACACATGATTGTGTAGCGACATCATGGTTCAAACCATGCTGTGCAACATGTGGCCCCTTTGAATTTTATTTTAAAGGAATGGGTTCAATGACTTTTTTCTTTTGGAAGAAGAAAGACTTGCGTTTCCATCTTAGAAAATTGAGAACTGGTTTTTTGCATTTATTTTTTGTCTTCAGCTCTTCTTCCTACTGGTTACTAATTCACATGTCCAGTTACTTCAGATTCATGGTGCTACCTCCTCTGCCTTTTTCATGGCTCTCACTTTAATTTTTCCATCATCCCTTCTGTGAAGGAGGTTTCTCTCCACGCTCATCTAGCAAGGAAGGAACCGACCCTCCTTTCTGTGAACTTGGAGACAGAGGCCAAGGTGAAGCCTCGGTGCCCCTCCCCACCAGTGAGCTGCAGAAGGGCTGCAGAGTCCTGTGAATCTTTGGCTCCCCTCCTGGCTCACTCCAGAGTTGGCATTGTCTGCATGGAGGAGCACAGCTCGTTACAATTGAATTGTTGAAGTCTCTAGAAGCCGGCTGAAGGATAAGACTGGTCAGAAAGGACATCAGCAAGCAGTGTGCTCCAAAAGTTGGTGGCAGAAACATTCAGAAGAAGAAAACCTTTCCGTTTCTCTTGTTTTCTCTTTATCTTCTCTCCCTTCTTTTTCCTTTACTTAGATGGTACAAAGCCTGTCCATCCCCCATTGTAGTTGTTTTTCTCCTCAGAGCCCCAGTACAGAGCTGTATCTCTTTGTTGTAGGTCAACCCATGGGGGTTCTTTTCCTGGAGTCCCACGGCAGTTTATTCATATCTCTTTCATTCAAATTATTTCTGTAGTGTAATTTATCTGTTTAGACATATCTGTCTTCCTTGCAGACCCCCAACATTTCAAGACCTTTGGGCACACAGTAGATACTTAAGGACTTGAGTGAATCAGTGAAGATCTTTTGTTGAATAAGTTCTAAATAAATACAATACCTACTCAACACATGAATGCAAGCACTTGAGAGAGAGTTTTGTGTCTGCTGAAGCAGGCTGTGGACCAGTTTAGGGGCTCAGTGCCAAAGTGACTCAATAGATTTAGACCAAATGAATGAGATAATTAACTTCAATTTTACAATTCACGGAGAACAAGAGCAGGATATCTAGGTGTGAATCAGGACTTGATCATTCTTGTTGCATCTTTGGAAAACCCAGTTCTTTTTCTTTCTATGGAAATTTGACTCATCCCAAGCAGCTGCCTTATTGGTATTTATGGGAAGATCAAATTGAAAAGAAAACTCAGAAAAGTATAACAGCTAGCCTTAGGGAATCTCTTAATAAAATGAAAGAACAAAAGTCGGAGTTAGAACAAAGATTGAAAGTCAAATTTACTGAAAATTCCCTGTCTCCTCCCTCCTACACTCCCTTATATCCCCAATTCCCTGTCCCTGACTCCCCAGAGGATCTTTTGGATTTTTGGGCCCCTGTCCCAAATCCTCCCCCTCAAGATTTATCTCCTCAGCCACCTCCTCAATCAGTTCCCTTACGTCCCAGGACTCCAACTTCTCCAAAGGGCATTCAGCTGCCTGTTTTAACTTCTCTCACTGTTGAAGACTTACAGGGGGCGCTTAGGCCTGACCTCAAAACAAGAGGCATACAGGTTACTTGTGTAAATGCTGAAAACCAAGAATTAAATTTAGTAGAAACACCCAGGAAGGGCAAGAAGGTTCGTTTTGCTGTGTCTTACAACTCCTCTTACTTTCCAGGGCTCTGTAATCAGGCTCTGTCAGCTTCAGACATTCCTATGTCGTATCCATTGAGGATGTATCCTGGACCTCCGCTGCAGAGAATTCATGTCTCCTGGACAGCAGCTGATCTTTTAAGTTATAAAACTCTCCTGCCTCCATTGTCAGAAGACCCTACTAAATTTAGAGAATAATTAGAAAGATTAGTGGCTATTCATAGCCCCACCCACCGAGACCTTGACTGGTTGCTAAGGGGCGTTCTTTCATCCCATGACTACACTGTAGTTATCAGAAAGGCCAGACGGCCCCCTAGGAAAAACCCCCCTCATAGAGGAAATAGATGGCCAGACCCTCTCCCAGGCCCTCCTGCAGATGACCAGGAAGTGGCACAGCTACAGGCTGATATTCAAGGTTTAATAGGAGCGATTCTAGAGGTGTTTCCTCCTAAACTTAATCGGTAAAAATTGAATTATGCACTCAGAATGAGGGGGAACACCATAAAGCTTTTGTTGAACGGTTTATTCAGACTTTCCAAAGACACACTGCATTGAATCTGGAAGTTCCAGAGCATAAGAATCTCCTAATTTCTGCTTTAGTTGCAAATTTTCTTCCTGATATAAAGAAACAAATTCAAAACAGTGTGGTTGGTTGGGCAGGGCAACCATTAAGTGTAATAATGGAGGTTGCTACACAATTCTTTGAAAATTGTCAGCAAGAAAGCAAAAAAAAAAAAAAAAAAAAAGAATTAAAGACAAGTCTTCTTGCTTTGCAAATTGAATCTTTTGAAAAGCAAAAATTCAACCCTGAAAGTAAACTAAAGCCCACTCAGAGGTCTCCCTATTTGCCTTCGGACAATTGTAGGTATTGCAAGAAACCAGGGCACTGGAAAAGGGCATGTGCCGCTCTTAAGAGAAGGGAAAGTTTAAAAAATGTTCCCGCTTGGCCCCAGCACCCCCAAAAGGCTCATTGTTCTCTACCTGAGGGGCATTTTTCCCTCAAATAATGAGGTCAGCCGATCCTTAGTCGCACCCCTGAGCCTACAGTTAAACTTAAAATAGAGGATTGGAAACTGGATTTCTTAATTGACACTGGTGCGACATTCTCTACAATCCGTTCAAAGGATTTATCTCTACCTGTTACCTCTGATTCTATCAAGCTGTTAGAGTCTCTGGACAGCCTATTTCACTGCCCATATCTAAGCCCACTCCAATATATTTAGGCCCCCTTAACACTCATCATGCTTTTTTAGTTTCTGACTGTTCACCAGCAAACCTCTTTGGCCGAGATTTGTTATGTAAATTCAATGCCACTATAAATTGTAATGAAAAAGGTGTTTTTATCTCCTTGTCTTCTGACCAAGCCCCAAGTCTCCTACTTTCCATGATGGAAACTTGTCCTGATTTAAATCCTTCAGAGGAGGATGAGTCTTTAAAGAATGTCCCAACCAGTCTTTGGGCTACACATGCAAATGAGGTAGGATTGTTGCTTAGTGCTGAGCCCGTGCACGTTACTGGAAAAAAAAATAAGCCGTTTCCATCAGTAGCCCAATATCCGCTCTCCAGAGATGCCGAGCGAGGAATTCAACCCATAATAGACTCCCTTTTGCTACAGGATGTACTAGCTTTTACATCCTCGCCCTGTAACACTCCAATCTTGCCAGTAAAAAAGGAAGGCAAATTTGACTCAGACGGGAACCAAATCTATAGATTTGTACAAGACCTCAGAGCCATAAACTCTTTTGTAATTCCTCGGCATCCTGTGGTCCCTAATCCAGCTGTCATCCTGACCTCAATACCTGCTGATGCAGCCTGCTTTACAGTAGTTGACCTCTGCTCAGCTTTCTTTTCAATCCCATTACACCCTGACTCACAATTTCTTTTCACATTTACATTTAAAGGGAGACAATTAACATGGACTCCAATACCTCAGGGATATTGTGAGTCCCCCTCAATATTTTCCCAGGTCCTTAAAGCTGACTTGGATTCTGTAGTCTTTACTCAAAGGTCCACTCTTGTTCAATATGTTGATGACCATTTACTCTGTAATCCAACTAAGCAGGGGGCTCTTACAGATTCTCTCATTCTCCTGAAAGCCCTAGCTGAACGAGGCCATAAAGCCTCCAGGTCTAAACTTCAGTGGGTGCAAATGACTGTTACCTACTTAAGGCATGAGATATCTCAAGGCATTAAAAAGCTAACCCCCAAACGCCTTGAGTCAATTTTATCCATCCATCTCCCCAAAACAAAGAAACAGCTACGTAAGTTTCTAGGAGCTGCTGGTTACTGCTGCCAATGGATTCCCAATTTTGCAGCCCTTGCTAAACCTCTGTATTCTCTTCTCCCAGATATCGCCCCAGAGCCTATTTCCTGGCCCTCAGAGGCATTAAACTCCTTTGAGGACTTAAAAATAGCTTTGTCCATGCCTCTGGCTCTTGGCTTACCTAATTTTGACAAGCCTTTTCATCTATACTGTCATGAAAATAATGAAATTGCTACAGGCATTCTAGGGCAATCTTTTGCCTCTCAAATACGTCCTATAGCATATTTCTCATGCCAACTAGACCCTGTGGCATCAGGCATGCCCCCATGCTTACGTGCGGTGGCTGCAGCTGCCACCCTGATTGATAAGGTCAGTACTCTTACATTAGGCTCTCCCATTCACCTCTATGTCACACATTCTGTGTCAGCTATTTTGCAAGTTCATAGGACACAACACCTCTCTACATGGCGACAGACCACCTATGAGCAGGCTCTTTTAACTAACCCTTCCATCATCTTACATCGTTGCAACACTTTAAATCCAGCTACTTTACTGCCCCTTCCTGATAATGGAGAGCCCCACTCTATTCCACATGATTGCCTTGCAACTATAGAAATGGTCTCAAAGCCACGAGAGGATCTCTCAGACATCCCTTTAGACAATCCAGACTTAATTCTGTTTTGTGACGGCTCCTGTAAACGAAATTCCAGGGGAAGCATAACAACTGGTTATGTCATATTTTCCCCACATGAAACTCTTGAAGCTTATTCTTTGTCCACCATAATATCAGCCCAAGCTGCTGAACTCATAGCTCTTACTAGGGCCTGCACATTAGCAAAAGAAAAAACTGTCACTATTTACACAAACTGCAAATAGGCTTTTGGAGTCTGCCATGTTGTTGGCACAATTTGGCAATCCCATAGATTCTTAACTTCTGCAAGAACTCCTATTGCTAATGGACACTTAATTACAGCCTTATTACAAGCTATTCACTTTCCTTCAAAAATTGCCATTGTTCATTGTTCAGCCCATACTAAGGAGACTGATGTCATATCTTTAGGGAATGACAGGGCTGACAGAGCTGCTAAACATGCAGCTCACTAGGGACCCCCTTATCCGTTTTCCACCCAATTTTTAAACCTGCCTTTATCCTTGACTGATGTTATTAACTATCAGACAAATGCCCCACTATCTGAAAAAGACAATTGGATACAACAGGGTGCCAAACAATTATCAGATGGATTATACATTGGACCAAATGGACTTCCAGTAGCTCCTTTTCTTTTGACTTTTTGGCTTGCACTTATCTCCCACCAAATGGGACATATGTGCAAACAAGGGATAGATAAAGAACTAAAAAACAATTGGTTTTTCTCTGGCAGCCATAAAATTTCTGACCAAATCACCTCCCAGTGCACAACTTGCAAATCTTACCAAGTTCCTGGGAGAAATCTGTGTAATCCAGGAAGTCCTCCCAGGCCCACGCTGCCTTTTGCGGCACTCCAAGTGGATTTTATGGACTTGGCCTCAACTTTAGGTTACTCTCACTGTTTGGTTATTGTCTGCATGTTTAGTAGATGGACTGAATGCTATCCGACCAGACATGCAGATGCCACAACAGTGGTAAAGAAATTAATAACTGAAGTTATTCCTCGCTTTGGCATTCCTTTATAGATTGAGTCAGACCAAGGAACTCATTTTACAGCAGAGATAAACCACTTTTTTGCAAAAACTCTGGGGTATTCATTAAAATTTCATACCCCATATCACCCTCAGTCATCAGGGCAAGTGGAACATAAAAATCTAGATATAAAAAGAACTCTAGGAAAAGTCTGTCAAGAAACTGTACTTAAATGGCCAGAAGCTCTGCCCTTGGCCCTTATGAAGATTCAAAATACTCCAAATAAAAGGCATGGACTGACTCCTTTTGAAATAGTTTTTGGCCGTCCAATGCCTACTGGCGTCTCTAAACCTTCAATTCCTGGATTAAATGAATATTATGGGAACTTAAGTGAACAATTTGATGCTATGACTAGTTATATACAAAAATTAACTAGTATATTTGAAGCATATCATCAACAGGTAAAAGAGGCGTGGCCCCCACCTTCTGACAAGCCTTGCCATCCCTTTCGACCAGGAGACCGGGTGTACATCAAGGTCTTTAGAAGAAAACATGCACTGTCACCTCGCTGGGAAGGACCTTATGAAGTCTTACCAACGACCTGCACTGCCATCAAAATAAAAAAAAAATCTTCCTGGATCCATGCAAGCAACACCAAAATAGACCCAGAACATCGCTCTCAAGACAACTGAGAGACAATCCCCACAGGTGACCTTAAACTAAGGATTTCGAGGGCCAAAACCCAGGCCCCAGAAGCAGCCGACATCACGAAGTAGACAGCTTTTCCCAAGATCACGGATCAAGAAAACCTACTTTGATCCATTTCCTCCCCCTTGCTTTAAAACTCAGGGTATATATACACACTCACACACACAAACTATTAGTATATATATATATATATATTTTTTTTTTAATCATTTATTAGAAAGCTGACTGGAGAGTGCTGGTCTCTATCTGTCCCTCTTCCCCTCTCTAAGTCTCTGCTATGGGCTCTTTTCCGATCTGTGTCTTGCTTTTACTAACCCTCTCCTTGTCAACAGGTCGAGCACAGACCAAACACCCCCTTATGCCAGTTTACCAAGCCGTAGCCACGCTAACTAATCAATCTGACTGTTGGTTATGTCAACAGCTAGATAGTGCAAAAGAACCTAAACTAGTCTTTGTTACTGCTGATATGAACACCTGGTGGACTAAGTACGGAAAATGGATGAATAACAGAGTATGGTATCCGCAACAAGGGAAACTTCACTCTGCTTCGTCTCCTAGTGAGTCACTTGGGCCCCAGAAAGACTACTTAGAAGGTCAAGGACTGTCCCTTGCCCAAGTACAAGCAATAAGTAAAAGTTTTTCCCTCTGCATTGAAAGTAAACATGGCGCTGGACCTTTCCTGGGTGACATACCGAGACAATATTGCAGTCAAACTCTGTGGTTTGATTCCGCAGGTGGCATCTTCAGAACTCTCAAGGGAATTGTAAGTGACTCTATCACTACTCCCTCTGGCACAGACATTTGCCAAATCACCAAGTGCTCTGGATGTCTTATGAGCCATCCTTGTGCAACTTGGGGTATCGCAGCTATCCGCATGGTTAAGCTGCCCAATGCCACAGACTATATATGGGTGGATCAAAAATCTGGACTCGCCTGGTCAGGTGACAAGACCAGGCTTTATAGCTGCCAAAATCAGACTGCAGGCCTCCTGTACCAGCTATTCCGCAATCTGTTCTGTTCTCGCAGACTGACAGGAGCTCATGGGAAATGGAGATGTTTAGGTAGTAACAGTGCAAGTGACACAGATCATGAAATAGTCCAGGTTCTGGGAACTACAGACTCAATTCTAAACTTGTCTTTAAACTACACTTGTCTTTTCATTTTATGCGGCAACAAAGTGTATAAAGGATTCCCACCTAATTGGTCAGGACAATGCGGACTTGGATACCTGGCTCCTTCTGTCACCAAACGCTCCACTTGAAATGCCAGCCAAATTACAAACTTGGGTTCGTTTGTTCATAAGATTGTGCCACATAAACGTGCCAGTTGAGAAATCATGAAAAATCCACTCGTATATCACAACTCCAAGTTCTTTTCAGCCTTGAGAGTCCTATTCCCCAGCTTTGGAGATTATGAGTTGGAAAAGGCAATCTTAAATCTCTCTATGGTAATGGAGCAAGAGTTCAACACCACCATGCAACCTTGAACATCCTCCAGTCAAAGATTAACAGCCTAGCATCTGTGGGGCTCCAAAATCGATGTGCTCTGGATGTACTCACTGCCCTGCAAGGAGGAACATGTGCAATCATTGGAGAAACACATTTCTTTTATGTGACTCAAACAGGTCAAGTAATATCTAACTTAAATCTATTAAAAGAGAAGATTGACATTTTTCATCAGATAAACGAAGCTCACACATTTTATTGGACTGACTTATTACCAGGATTGGGGGACTGGTTTAATGGAGTGTGGGGAAATGTGCTCCAATTTGTTCTTTTCTGCTTGTTCATCCTCATTTTAATCTGCGTTCTTTTCTCTCTTTGCAGACTTCTTATCACTCGGATACTAACACGATTTCTCTCTCCACAGTTACCAGCTCAGCTTTTAATATGTGAAACTTCTAGGGAAGTTTCAGAGGAGGGAACTGATGGTGCTCAGGGCAAGCTACCCCAGGAAGCACCGCTCTGGTATGCGGATTATTTCCAGCTGAAGACAATAAGGACTCAGAGAACTCAGGAAGGATATTTGAGTTTCCCCTCCCAAATTGCCTAAAGAATTTAAAACAAAAGATCTGTTTCAGGAAGGAGTTATCATGACTGCTATAAAGATAATGTAGGATAGAGGTTACAATAGAAAAGGCACCAACAAGCCCATCTTATCGAAAGTTCTGTCTCTCTGGCCACAGGCTCTGGATGGCCCTGCGAGGAGTTACCAGACAATCATTTACAAGGGAAGTCTCCATTTGTAAAAGTATCTCCCTCTCTGTATTGGGAAGAGGGGGGACGACCTCATTTCTAGAGACTTATCAATGTAGAAGGTGAGGCCTTAAAACTGGATAATAAAGCTTACTCTTGTTTACAGTGCTTTAGTGATAATCTCCTGTAACTAACACTCCCACCCCCAACATCCTCCTTGTCTTTGGTTGAACATGGTATTTAAGACGAGAATCTGCGATTGTGTTTAGAAAAGCAGTGTCCCTGCTTTCTCCCATGTATACATGTTATTAAACTTGGTATTATTATCTCATGCTACCCTGTCTTGTTAATTATTTGGCCAGTCATAAGAAACTTAAGGAAAAGGGCAGAGGAAGATTACCCCTCTTCCCCTGACAGTGGTGATGCAGGTGGGCTCTCAAAGTTACGCCTATATTGTGGAAGCAAGCAATCAAGTATTTAATGAAAGCATTTCTATGTAAACGAAAGAAAAACAAGGTTAATGGTTGGAGCAACTTGTAAAGCAGTTTCTGAGTATAGGGGACAGCTAGTTAAGAAGATTTTTAGATGTCAGCATCAAAGCATCTTTTGCAGTTTAAAATGTCTCTGATGATGTCATCAGGTAATCTCTTAAGTTTATATCAAGTCCATCAGCTTCAGTTTGTAAGGCTTCAGGAAAAAGGGCAGGTTCAGTTTTTAGTGATTCCAAATGAAAATGATGGAAAAAATGAAAAACTTTAGTTTGGACATATGTAGCCAAATATTTTAGGAGACTAGAAGAAATCAGGATCCAGTCCAGTCAACAGATATAAAACAAAAACCTTAACAGACAATTAACAAAACTAGGATCTAATATCCACAAATGTACACTATAGTTTTTATTGAAATATAATTTTTCTTTCTAAGATCACCCTCATTTTTATCAAAGATAGACAAATTAAAACTAGTTTGCAAAATAAGCCTAGTTCCAATAGTGTTGGCCCAATTATTTACATAAGTACAGCAAGAATAGCAATTGATCACATAGGCTCTTTTAAATCTGCTTTGCTGGAACTTTTTATAAGGAATCTCAGATTGAACTTTAAAGGCCTCTCCAGGCCAGAATAGCCAAGCCAAGGATTTTGTCATCAGACTTTGCCTGTAATACCTACAAATTTGGGTGAATTCCTTTCTTCCTAGGTTCCCCCAAAATATTTCGAGGTTCCTTGTGTTTACCAGATAAGTGACATTCTTTACTTATCCTGGTAAGTGCTGCTTGGAACATAAGGTACCAGGCCAGTATTTCCACGTGGCTTTATTCCATAAAGTCCAAACTTCATTCCTCAAAACCTGTATGGTTATATCGCAAATATGATCTTCCAGTCACAGCCTTAGTAATATAACTAGTGTTTCCAATTATGTCCTGTTATGAGGAGAACAGATTCTTATTGAACTTATGCAAATAACTATATTGCCATGAAAACAACAATACTCTCTTACTAAGAGTTTCTAAATTCGAGGGATCAGATAGAGAGAAATAGAGAAATATTTCAATTTTACTTACAAAAATATCATTTACCAAATTGTTATAAGTCATAGCTAGCTCAGGAGAAAAAAAGATTTCCTTAACTCTGAAAAAACAAAACATTAAAAATTCAGCAATACTTCAAATGAAAAATCATAAAAATTATAATTATCCTTATCAGTTCATTCAGTCCTGTGTAATCCATTCTTGATCCCAGTCTTTCTGTTAGCAGCTTCATGAAGTTATCAGTCTTTCCATCAGATTTCTGTAATTTCTTACCAAGTTCAGTTTTATGATCAGAAAGTTTGTCAGAAACCTGTACTCCAGTGTAAATGTCAGAGTCCTTTCCATGAATTTTTCTGATGTTGAAATATTTTGCAAAAGCATTAGAGCAAAGAAATAAGTCTGTAAACAACAAGACCTCAAAATGGCAATAAACAGAGAAATTTGGTTAATTTTGTGACATACAACACTTTAAAATAATAACAACCAGAATTATGACTGCTAATCATGACAGATCAGAATTTCAGTAATGTTATACAATTTTAAAACACCTATGTCAATAACATTTGCCCACATAACAGCACCTAAGCAGACTTATCATCACTTGTCTGACAATGCTTTCCATGTAATTTAACATACTGAATAAGCCTAGTAAATTTAGTATCTTTCCCCTTATAGAAAGAGAGCAAATTTCTTTGAGAATTTCCAGGGCCCTTTGAAAATTCTCGAAGAAAGAAAGTAAAAAATGACTTTATTTAAGATATGAATTTTGGGGAGCTTGTCAAAAATAGAAAACATTAAAGCAAAGAGAGCATTTACAGTCCAAAAACCTTAATAGAGAGACCTCAGACTTTTGAACACAGGAAAATATTTTATCAGTTTTTTTTTTTCTGTCTTTTAGGTAGACTTACCGAAAGGTAAAGAAAAATCTTTTATAACTTCTTTATCAAGTTCAAGAAAATTATCCTTTTAAGAGAAAGAAGACCAAATTATAATTTTGTACCAGCTTCCTTCTGATATTAAAATTCATTAACTTTATTAAATTCATTTCAATCTTAGCCAACTTGACTATACAAAAACTCCTTTTCCAGAATTCCTCTTCCACAAACCTATAACTTTCTTTTTACATTCAGAATTTGTCCCATGTCTTTCTTTTCCCTCCTAGTACTTGAAGACAATTTTATCTTTCTTAATCAATCAAATAAAATATTTCCATTCTTTGTTCCTTCTTTATACATCTTACTTTCCTTGTACACAGACATATTTTTTCTTAATATTTAGTAGCTTCAATCACATATACTAATTAGAAATTTTAACTCTTAAAAACCCCAATTTGTAAGTAAAAACTAAGTAAACCATTATAAACTTTCGTTTACATTAGTATATTGTGGCTTTGAAAATTTATAAACACTTCATAACTTCTAGAAACATGTTACTTTATAGTACAATCTTTTAATAAAACACATGTTTACCAATAGACCCAAAACACCTTTTAGTTTTCCTGTAATGAAAAGCAAAAGTGGACAAACGTAAGTTTAGCAATCAATGTCTAATATCATATCTTATTTGGAAATGATGATACTCAGTGAATTTTTATCACAAAATTTAGCAAAACTCTAAAGTTTTAAGTCACCAAAAAGATTTTGGAAGCTGTAACCACTGTCGGGGGAAGAGGAAGAATCTCCCTCTGCCCTTTCCCTTAAGGTTCTTATGGCTGGCCAAATAATTAACAAGACAGGTTAGTAGGAGAAAATAATACCAAGTTTAATAACATGTATACATGGGAGAAAGCAGGGACACTGCTGTTTCTCAACACAATAGCAGAAATTCTCGTCTTAAATACCATGTTTAGCCAAAGACAAAGGAGGATTTTGGGGGTAGGGGGAGTCAGTTACAGGAGATTACCACTAAAGCACAGTAAACAAGAGTAAGGTTTATTATGCAGCCCCAAGGCCTCACCTTCCACATTGATAAGTCACTAGAAATGAGCTCATCCCCCCTCTTCCCAATACAGAGAGGGAGATACCTTTAGAAATAGAGACTTCCCTTGTAAATGATTGTCTGGCAACTCCTCGCAAGGCCATCCAAAGTATGTGGCCAGAGAGACAGAACTCCTGATAAGAGGGGCTTGTTGGTGCCTTTTCTATTTTAACATTTACCCTACGTTATCTTTACAGACATCATGATAGAGCTGTTTCAGGAAGGATTCACCATGTCAAATTCTTTAGGCAGTTAGTGGGGGAGGTCAAATGTCCCTAGAGAAAACAACCAAGGTAAAGAGATAGATTTCAGGGTGGCCAAATCTTGATCTCCCACACCACCATAACACATAATTATTATTTAAAGTTCACTCAACATTCATCTTTTTCACAACTATTTAGTTACTTGTTCCCAATAATTATTTAGATTGCCTATAAGACTTCATAAGACATTAAATAAAATTAGCCATCATTTAAATTACTATTTTTGTTAACCAGTTCTGTAATAGAAATAACATCAGTGTTTTGTACAAAAGTTCATGTAAAGTTCATCACCTCTTATACCTTTAAACATAGTTATCATTAAGATTTTTATCAATACGTGTTGGTCTTCTAATTTTGGACAAGGGAAGCATTCCCAGTCAGACATTTTAAAACATACACAGGCAAAGTTGATGTAACCTCTTTATATAAAATTAGCTCAAACATTCCAACCTTTATAATCTTATCAACACTTACACTTTTACATGTTCTCAATTCAATTGTAACCTGAGTCATGGTTTTAAGGCTATTTGAATTTTTCCCTTCCTTTTTCTGGCCCTTTTTTAGGTACCAATTAAACAATTGTGTGAGAGCTCTCAAAACATATTTTTTCCCCCACTTTAGAAGTTTTCCAACTCAAAGGATCTGTCGTCGGGCCATTGACAAGTAGGATCTTCATTTGTATATTTATTCCAATAGTGACTCGAACCAATAAGACTTTTGAAGGAAAGACCCGGTGGTAACTTTCCCATGCTTAGAATAAATCTTTACCATGGACGCAAGAGGCATCCCTGGTGAGGGCGCAGATGATGTAACCCCCATGATCCACATAATTCACTCCAAAAGATATTCAGAGAAAGTAAAGACCTTCGTTGCACAGGCGGTAAGGATGATGTAGTGAAAACGGTGTCTCCGGTCTCCCACAATAGTGTGAGACGCCTCCAGTCACAGACCCGCTATTCTGTGACACCAGGCAGGCAATATTGGAATGGGTTTTTCCCAGCACTAACAAGCAACTAAGGTTAAGACGACAAAATCCTTTATGGACTGGGCCCTTTATGACAAACTCCTCTGAGATCTTGGCACAGGTGGACAAAGAGGCAGTTCAGAACCCCAGTCTACTCGACTGGCCACCAAGGGGCACCCCGGTAAATGCACCTTCCGTATGGTGGAGACCAAGGAGAATATTCTCACTGGTCACAAAGCCAAGATGTCTCAGGACACAGAACAAGACAGAAGGAAAAACCTCATCCGGTTATTTTCTTATGTACACAATGACAGCTTTAGCCACGCCTTGGGTCTCTTGGAGTCAGAATAATACCTGGTGGGGGAGGTGCCACGGGGTTGGGGACTATGTGCTTTACAGAGTACCTCGTCATTGCATGGACATTTTCTTGCAGTTGGTAGGGGACCTGTGTCATCTACCCCATTCCGTGACCCAACTTATCCTGTCACGGGAGTCTTCTGAAAGTGGCGAGCGCCCTAATGGCTCTTAACTGCTCAACCCGTGCCCACCAAATTTGAGGCCTTTATGGCTTCCAAGATGCCCTTGGCAATGGCCTTCACTTCATGTGCATATTAACCGGCAGCAAAGTTTGTCTAAATAGACGCCAGTCTGGTGAGACCTGCAAACTCACCAGTCTGTGGGGCCGGCCCGGACAGTAGGCTTATAGGGCCTATGTCTGCATCCTACCCTATGGTATTTCCTTCTTATGACACACGATACAAAAGACAGAGACAAAAGAGAAAAACAGAGACTATCTCTGGGAGGAAAAGGGATCAAGATCAAAACCAAAAGTACTCTAGCAAATTTACCAGCGTCACTAAAAGCACAAGAAACTAGTTTCCCAAATATTTTCTCCTGCCAATCTAAATTTCGAAAGAGAAACATTTCTCACCACTTCCTTCCACCAGACTCCACAGGTAGAGATTCCGGGAGGCTGACGTGGTAAGAAGTCTTACATTTTGCCGGCTTTTGTTAGGGGTTCCCGTATTTCATCCCCTGCAGTAATCCAGGGAGAAGGCATTTCTTCCAGTCAGAGAACGCAACTTGCCAGCCAGTGTAGCCCCAGGTTGGGCGCAAAAACTGTTGAGGGAGTGAGAGAATCTTCATTTTCCCTTTCTTAAGGTTCTCATGGCTGGCCAAATAATTAACAAGACAGGTTAGCAGGAGAAAATAATACCAAGTTTAATAACATGTATACATGGGAGAAACTTAGAAATGAGCAACTCGTCCCTCTGTCTAAGCTGCCCGCTTAAGTATTGTAGTTAAAGAGGAGGAAGGTGTTGGGGATGGGTAGTGGTCTAGGACCACAGAGGGCAAGAAGTCAACTCACATGGAGATAGAAATGCAAATGTTTGCCTGACAACTCTTCTCAGGGTCATCTATAGATAATGTGGTCAGGGAGAGATAGAGATTTTGATAAAAGGGGCTTGGTGCCTTTCCTATTGTAACCTCTATCCTATGTTATCTTTACAACCATCATGATAATAACTCCTTCCTGAAACAGATTTTTTGTTTTAAATTCTTTAGGCAGTTTGGGAGGGGAAATTCAAATATTCTTCCTGAGTTCTCTGAGTCCTTATTGTCTTCAGCTCGAAAGAATACACACACCAGGGTGGTGCCTAATGGGGTAGTTTGCCCTGAGCACCATCACCTCCATTTAGAAGGATGCACCCATTATAAAGATTCTGTACAAAATTGCAAAGATCACTTTTTCCTTTTCAAAATTTATTTGATTTAACTTTTAATAGTGATAACCTTAGTATTGGGTAAACTGCTGCAAAATTACTGGAAATGCTGAGAGTCTTTTTGAAAAGTGTAGAAGTCTAAAGATAATGAAAAGTACATTTCTTCAATGTAAGTCCCTTGATGATCTCATAGGCGTCTGTCTAGTTGTACCCGTAACAGATGGAAGATTGAACACCAGCACAGCCAACAAGGAAACCGGCTGCCAACTTGAGGGCTTCCCATGGACCACAGAGTGACTAGCAGACTCTTGGAGATTAAATCTGGGCTTTGTCCATGGGTTGGCCCTGAGAGGAAGATTTGCTTAAATGACCAGAGAATAGACAACGTATTTTTTTGATAATAATTCTTACCATGTAAATTTCTTTATAAATCTCTGAATAAAATAAAAAAGTATAATCCTCATAGAAATCAACTCTTACTGACAAGCCCCACAGCCTTCTTTAGAGAGCTCAACAGAAAATGTCTCCACTGACTGTGAATTGCTCTTCTCTGAAAGCCAGCCAGCACTTCACTGATAGCCCTGGATAAGGAAAGCCAGACACAATTCTTTGAAGATATTTAGCTGAATTCAGAACCAAAAATCCTACCTCCAGTTGGATTCTCTGTGAGAATGGATGGCCGGCCTTGTTTCTCAGCCTGAGCTGTTGAGGTTTCAGATGAGACAAATTGCTCTGTTCTCCAGGGATGGAAAAGCTGGACTGTGACATCAATTCAGGGCTGAGATTTTGCAGGTAAAGCTAGGGTCATAGAGGAGAATAAAGATTTCAGCAAATTGGTTTGTTGTTCTCTACAGTGGAAATAATTTAAGAAGCAGATAGTCTCTCACTCAAACTTCTCTTCCCTATTCTCTATCTGTCATATCACTGTAAAAATTCTCTCTATGAAAATTTCAGTCTTTTTTCTTTGTAGTGTGTTTATTATCATCTTTATGAATTCTTTAACATCACCACCTTCTTGGCATCACAACGCTAGCCATTGAGATATTATAGATTCAGTTTTGCAACTTCATCCCCTTATCTCTATTTCCTCCGCCATTTCGTAGTTTTAATTCTTATTGTATCTTATGCTTGAAAACATTTGAAGCTTACAGTGTGTATCAGTTCCTTATTTTCTCAAATTTTTATTATCTAAGTGCCCTCAACTGTCACTTTTTTTTAGAAAAGAAATGAAATACGTAACAGAACAGTACACTGTAATAAATTGACCACTTATAAAATTAAGTTCAACCTGAAATCCCTCCCCACTTAACAGAGACCATCTTTTATAATTCACAATGTTTTAGTGTGGACAGGGTCAGTTTATCAACGATTTTTGGATGTTTTAAACCACATGAGATATATACAGTGTAAGGTAAAATTGTTAATCTTGCAGAAGTTGTAGAATTTCCTGATGCTTAGGGGAGTTGGTGGTGGAGAACCTGAATCATATGAAAAGTAGTTGATTAATTAGCACCTGAGTTTGTTAATTTGGCAAGGATGATGATGAGACATACATGTTGAAAAGATAACTTTGCATATCAGAGTATTGTCAGAAGCCACTGGGAAAATTCATAATATTCTCAAATACTACAAAAAGATCACCATTTTTTCATAAAAGATGTCATACATGACGGCATCATATACTTCTGTCAGAAAACTTGCAATGAAGAAAATTAACACTTGAGTCATTTTAATTGTAACAATTTGTTCATGCTTACTAGTAGGTTAAAAAACTGTTTAGAAATAAAGTGATAAGTGATGTACTTGCTTAATTTTTAAATTATTTTAGTAAAAAAATTTTCATATTTTTAAAAATTTTTTATTTGTATTTATTTTATGCTAAATTTATTCCTGGGCCCAAAGACTTTTTTTTAATTAACTAACACCAATTCTTTTCAAACTCTTTCAAAAAGTTGAAGAGGAGAAAATACCTCTAAAGTCATCCTATGGGATTAGCACTACCCTGATATCAAAGCCAAAGACACTAAGAGAAAAGAAAACTATAGGTCAATATGTCTGATGAATATTGATATACAAATCCTCCATAAAATAGTAATAAACTAAATTCTTCAGCATATTAAAAGGATTATACAGCATTTTTAAGTGGGATTTATTCCTGGAATACAAGGATGTTTCAATATATGAAAATGAATTAATGTAATAAACCACATTAACAGAATGAAGGACGAAAACACATGATAATCTCAATGGTTGCATAAAAAGCATTTAACAAAACTCAACATTCTTTCATGCTAAAACCACTAAAAAACACCCAGAGTAAAAGGAAACTACCTCAACATAATAAAAGCCATATATAAAAATCCACAGAGAACACCATATTCAAGGGTGAAAGACTGAAAACTTTTTCTCTAAGATCAGGAACAAGACAAGAAGGCCCATTTTCACCACTTCTATTCAACATGGTATTAGAAGTTCTAGCCAAAGCAATTAGGCAAGAAAAAGAAAGAAATAGCACCCAAATTGGAAAAGAAGAAGTAATATTATATTTGTTTACAAAGAGTATCTTATATGTTGAAACCCCTAAAACTTCCACCAAAAATTTGTCAGAACTAGTAAATTCTGCAGAGTAGTGGGACACAAAATCAACATGCAAAAAGTAGTTGTTCTTCTATACATTAATAATAAGTAATCTGAAAAAGAAATTTAAAAACATTACATTTTTATTTACAATAACAACAAAAAGAGTAAAATACTTAAGAATCAACTTAACCAAAGAGGTAAAAATTCCAATGATGGTTTTGCAAAAATAGAAAAATCTATCCTAAAATTCATATGGACTCTCAAGGGACACTGAATAGCGAAAACAATCTAGAAAAAGAAGAACAAAGTTAGAGAACTCACACTTCCTGATTTCATAACTTACTATAAAGTAATCAAAACAGTGTGGTACTGGCATAAATACACACACTATACTAATGAAATAGCACAGAGACCTCAGAAATAAAACTTTGCATATACGGTCCAATCATTTTTGACAAAGGTACAAAGATCATTCATTGGAGAAAAGATCAGTTTTTCAAAAAATGTTTTAGGAAAACTGGATACCCACATGCAAAAGAATGAGGTTGGACCCTTACTTTACATCATATACAAAAAGTAACTCAAAATGGATCAAAGATATAAATGTTAGAGTTGAAGCTATAAAATCCTTAGAAGAAAACACATGGTAAAAGCTGTGTGTCATTGGGTCCAAATGCTATTGCAAAAATGGTTTCTTTAATATGACACCAAAGACATAAGTAAAAAAAAAATAAGAAATTGGACTTCATCAAAACGAAAATGTTTTCTGTATCACAAGATACTATCAACAGAGTAAAAAGGTAAACCATGGAATGGTTGAAAATATTTGCAAATCACAAATCTGATAAGGGATTAATATATAGAATAAATAAAGAACTTCTACAACTCAACAAAAAAAACCCTCAATTTAAAAATGCACAAAATACTTGAATAGACATTTCTCCAAAGAAGATATAAAATGAACAGGAAACACAAGAAAAGATGCTCAACATCACTAAGTAACAGGAAAATGTGAAATAAAAGCACAGTGAGCTACCTTTTCACACCCATTAGGATAGTTACTATCACAAAATCAGAACATAACAAGTGTTGGCAAGGATGTTGAGAAATTGGAACCCTTGTGCTCTGAGTGTGAGAATATAAAACTGTGGAAAACAGTATGGTAGTCACTTCAAAAATTAAAAATAGAATTACTATATCATCTAGAAACTGCACTTATGGGTTCTGAAATAATAAAAAACACATTTATCGGCCTCTGTGTCCAGTTCTTGGCACAGAGCTCCTAAAACCTTTGTAATTTCCCCAGTGATAAGAACACAAAGAGAATCTTTTGTTCTATTGAGGCAACTCTGGGTGGGCTCCTGGATGACTCCTGGATGAGGGTTGGTCAACAGAAAGACCAAGCCCTGATTAGAAGCTTCGAATTTTTATCCCTACCCCTTATCCACCAGAGAAAGGAGAGGGGCTGGAAACTGAGTTAATAATTGATCATACCTGTGTGAGAGAGCCTCCATAAAAATCCCAATAGAAGGCGGTTCAGAGAGCTTCCAGGTTGGTAATGACAAGGACTGCTTGGAGAGTGGTGTATGACTGGAGATGGCATGAAAGCTTTGTGTACTATCTCCATACCTTTCCCTATGCACCACTTCCAACAGGCTCTTCTTGAATTATATCCTCTTATAATAAACTGGTGATCTAGAAAATGTTTCTTTGAGTTTTGTGAGCCACTCTAGCAAATTAATCAAACCCAAGGAGGAGGTTGTGAGAACCTCTGGTTTATAGCCAGTAAGTCAGAAGTACAGGTAACAACCTGGGCTTGTAACTGGCATCTGAAGTAAAGGTGAGGTTGGGTGTGTGTGCACAATTATAGGACGGAGCCATCAACCTGTAGAATCTGATGTATCTCTGGGTTGTCAGCATCAAATTGAGTTGAATTATCTGGCAACCAGCTGGCATTCCAAGGATTGCTTCTTGGAGGTGTGGGGAACCCTGTTATATGTGAAAAAGTGAATCTGAGAACACCATTTATGGGTATACATCCAAAGGAACTGAACGCAGAGGTATAAAGACATATAGGTACACCCATGTTCTTAACAGCATTATTCAAAATAGCCGGAAGCTGGAATCAAGCCAGGTGTCCATCAATGGATGAACTGACAAAAAAATGTGGTGTATACACAGAGTGGAATACTATTCACCCTTAAAAAGGAAGGAATTCTGACACATGTTATGACATGGATGAACCTTGAGGAATTTATGCTAAGTGAAATAAAGCTAGTCACAAAAGGAAAAATACTGTATGATTCCACTCATATAAGGTAATTAAAGTAGTCAAATTCATAGGAATAGAAAGGAGAATGGTGGTTTCCAGGGGCAAGAGGGAGAGATAAGAGGGAGTTGTTGCTTAATGGGCACAAAGTTTCAGTGCAAGGTGAAAATAGTTCTGTGGATGGTTGAAGGTTATGGTTACACAATTATGTGAAGGCGTTGAATGTCGCTGAACTGTACACTTAAAAATGGTTACAATTTTATGTTCTGCATATTTTATGACCATTAAAAATTAATTATTTTCAACAAATGAACAAACACTAGCTGCATGCAATAGCATGGATGAAGATCACAAACATAATGCTGCATAAAAGTAATTATATTCAAAAGGCTATATATTTTATAATTCCATTTATATAAACCCACGAAAGAAACAAAACCGAGGTCTGGCTTCTACTAATGGTGGAGAAGCTTGTTGAACTAACACTCTCACAGATAACAATGATAAAATCTGCACACAATATTATATCTATTTATACAGACTCGTGTAGCTATATGTAAAACACATATAATAAATATGTATATGTGTGTATGTTTAAATCACTTCCAAAAGCAAGCTGAACTGAGAGGGAATCTTCCTTTAAATGATGGGAATTGCACCAGGAGATATTTGCAAGCTTGAATCTGTTGCCTCAAAGCATTCGAAAATCTGTACATGGCCTAGACAGGGGAAAAACTACAGTCTTACTTGTAATGTTAGAGGATGTATTTTTGGGCTGGCAGAGTAGCTGGAAAGTTAGGGGAGAAATTCTGGAAGGGAGGGAGACACAAAGAGGGAAATCGCAATATATATATATAAGTCTCTCCCCTACACACACCAAATTGGCAGATCTTTGAACAACACACATACAGGGTAGGCCCCAGAAGGCCTAGTGTAAAAACAGCAGTTGGAAGATGAAAGAACTGACTGAGGATTTCAGCTATGCCCACTGTAAAGGAGATAGGATTGGATTTTCAGTCCAGCCAAGTTGATTCCCTGCTGGAAAGTAACAACACTCTTCAAAGAAATACAATAGAATCCGGAGCCTCTATACATATCTTTCATGATTTCCAGTACACAATTTAAAAGAAGCATGAGATTTGAAGAAACAGGAAAATGTAATCCATATGTGACCAAAAGCAGGCAGTAGAAACTCTCCCCAATGTGTTGCAATTAGCAGTCAAGAATACGAAAGCAGCTATTTTAAAGATGATCATGGTGGTAAAGAAAAACATTCCCATAATGAATGAACAGATGTGGGATCTTAGCAGAGAAGTGCAAATTACACAAAAGAACCAAATAGGAAGATGAAATAAAATAAATACTTTTGAGTTTACCAGTAGATTAGAAACAGCAGAAAACACATGAAGATACAGCAATAGAAATTATCCAGTCTGAAGAAAAGAATGTAAAAATTTTGAAGAAAAATGAAGAGAGCCTTATGACCTGTGAAATGATTGAGTCCCCAGCAGAGAAGAGAAAGACAGAAAAATTAAATGAGGCAGAAAGGCAAATCAATAAGTAATAGCATAAAACTTCCAAAATTTGGTGGAAAATCTAAAATTTTAGATCCAAGAAAGTCAGCAAACCCACAAAATAAAATATAAAATAAAAGCATACTCAGGTACATGATAGTCAAGCTACTAAAATCCAAAGTTAAAAAAAAAATCTTGAAAGCAGTCAGGGAAATACATATATAAAGGGGAAGACATTACATACAGGGAGAAATAAGGTGAATGATGGATGATATATTATCAAAAACAAAAGAGACAACTCAACAACAAAATGACATCTTTCAAGTGCAGAAAGAAAACCCAAAAGTCAACACAAGATTCTATATTTAGCAGAACTCACTTTCAAAAATGAAGCAGAAGCCACAATAAGATACCGCACGCCTATTAGGTGCCTGAAATAAAAAATAAAATTGCAAATACCACATGAGGAGGTGGGTGAGGAGTAGGAGCAATTAGAACTGGGAATGCAACATGATAGTTGCATTCAGAAAACAGTTGAGCAGGTTCTTATAAAGCTAAACATACACTTATTATATGACTCAGATATCCCACTCCTAGGTATTTGCTGATGAAAATTGAAACTAATGTTTAAACAAAAATCTTTGTAGGAATCTTTATAGCCATTTTATTCATAATTGCCAAAAGCTGGAAATAAACTAAATGTCCTTCGTCAGGTGAATGGAGAAAGAAACTGTGATGCATCGGTACATTACAATACTACTTGGCAATAAAAAGGATAAAATCTTTTTTTGTGTGTGTGAGAAAGATAAGCCCTGAGCTAACATCCATTGCCAATCCTCCTCCTTTTTTCCCCCCAAAGGCCCAATAGATAGTAGTATGTCATAATTACACATCCTTCTAGTTGCTGTATGTGGGACACGGCCTCAGCATGGCCAGAGAAGCGATGTGTCAGTGCATGCCTTGGATCCGAACCTGGGCCGCCAGTAGGGGAGCACACGCACTCAACCGCTAGGCCACGGGGCCGGCCCCAGGATAAACTCTTGATTCACACAACAACATGGATGAATCTTGGATGCATTTCTCTAAGTAAAGGAAGTCAGATTCAAAAGGCTGTATAGTGTATGATTCCATTTATATGACTTTCTTGAAAAGGCATAATTACAGAGATGGAAAATGATCAGTGGTTACCAAGGGATGGAGTAGGGGAAGGGGTTGAATACAAAGGGATAGTATGAGAGATCTTTGTGGGTGATAATCACAGCTCTGTATGGTATGTGGATATGGATGCATGACCATAAAGTCAAAACCCATAGAACTGTACACCGCAAAGAGTGAATTTTACTCTGCAAATTTTAAAAATCAATCAGGATGCTGGGGAACTCAGATGGAATGCAGTGACAAATGAATCTCACTGTATTACAAGCATGTGACCTAATCATACAGAAGGGGTGGGGATGAAAGGTCCTGACCTAAGTTACTTTGGAAGACAGTGATTTGACGGGATACTGTAGAACTAAAGTACTGGACACAAACACTGTACTGTAGGTGGTAAATTTGTTTTTCATAAGGGTATGGATTAGCAATTCTGAAACTAGTTGACACAGTAAATATATTGTAGGTAACTGGAGTTAAGTTTCTCACTGTTGGTGAAAGAAGTTACAAATAAACAAAAGGAAAATGCTAGAATAAACTCTGTGGTGCTGGATTGGAGTTCGAAGTATCAGTATGAATCCATGTCTCTTTTAATATATGTATCCAAATACATAGATTGATATGTAGATGGATAGATCGATAGACAGATGTGTCTACCTGAGTTTATATTCATACATACATTTCCAAGCTTTGCTGAGAGGGTCTAGAAGCAGTGACACTCTAGTATTAATGAGCACACCTAGCTCCCACATCTTGTTTTCTAAACATCATTCTCCAATAAAATAAAGCAGATTTTCTTGGAGAAATGGCTAATTCTAGGGCTGGAAATGGAAAATACAACATGAGCCTGGATCATCTTGTAGTGCCAGAAAGTAGGAAAGTGCTTCCAAAAAAAAAAAAAAAACACAGAAAATGATGGGACTTGTCAAAAGGAATCAATCTGAAAGACTTTCCAATGACTCAAACTGGAAAACTCTGAGCAACACAATAACTAATAGTAGCATTGGATAATTACTCAGAGAATAAAATAAATATCCACGAGGCTATACTGATATAAAAAAGATTAAATAAGAAAGGAAGGGAAGGAAGAAAGGAAAAAGGGGAAAAAAAGAATGACAGAATGAGAGAAAGAAAGGAAGAAGGAGGGGGGAGAAACTTCCTCACAGAATTCCAAATAATAAAAGCGCTAGATAGCATGAAATAGAAAATCACCACTTTAACACTACAGTAATAATTACTGTTGGAAAGAATGACTGATGAATGCAAAAACTGTGGACGAAACTTAAAGAAGAAACAGTACAGTTGCAGAGTCTCAAAGCATTTCCTTTCCAAACACTTAACTTATTTCTCTTATTTTTTTTTTTTATGATTTTGTTTATTTATTTATTTTCCCCCCAAAGCCCCAGTAGATAGTTGTATGTCATAGCTGCATAAGCTTCTAGTTGCTGTATGTGGGACACGGCCTCAGCATGGCTGGAGAAGTGGTGCATCGGTGTGTGCCAGGGATCCGAACCCAGGCCGTGAGCAGCGGAGCACATGCACTTAACCACTAAGCCACGGGGCCGCCCCCTCTTATTTCTTTAAAATACCTATGACTATCTAAAGCAAAAATTATAACACTGTATTGTGGGATTTATAACATGAGTAGATGTAAAATTTATGACAGCAATAGCACAAAGGACAGACAGAGGTAAATGGAACTGTTCTGTAGCAAGGCTTCCATATTTTACATTGATTAAACTGGTGAACTATTAAGTCTAGGTAGGATGTGATATCTTAAAGATGCATATTGTAATCTGGACCACCCAGTAAGAATGCAAAGGTGTGTCACTTACATGCTAATAAAGGAATTAAACAGCATGCCAAAAAACGTTTTTACAAGACTGTTCGCAGGAGATGACCTGCACGTCCCCAGGAGGAAGATGAGCCCACTGCGGGGCATCCACAGAGCAGAACGCCCTCAGCCATGCTGAGGAGCAAACGTTGACACACACATGCTGAGAGAGACTCATCAACCTCGTGCTGAGGGAGGCAAGCTGGACAGAAAACAGCACACATGGGATGATTTCAGCCAAGATGAACCTATGCTGAATAAACCAGAACAGGGGTTGCATCGGGGAAAGGAAAAAATTGCCTGGGAAGGAACAGGAAGAAGTTTTCTGGGGGTGATGGAAATATCTTATTCTTAAAGGGATGAAAGTTATGTGGGCATGTTTATTTGCCAAAACTGTACGGTTGAGATTTGTTCCTTTCAGTGTGCATACATCTTACTCACCACACACGCACAAAGGCTTAAAAGAATAATAAAGTGTGGTGGGAATGGGATGGAGTGTGGATGAAACAAAAATGGCAGATGATTAGTAGTTGTTGAAACTGGGTGACGGGCCTACTGTGCTATTTTGCTTATTTTGTATATTGTTTAAATTGTTCTGTAATAAAACACTTGTATAAGAAGACAATCTTGACATACAGTGTTCGCTGGTAAGATATCAGTTACCTTTGGGGAGGAAATAGGGAGAAAGGGATTGTCGGGTCCTGAGTAAAGCTGGTGCTAGTTCTTGGTCACACAAGTGTGTTCACTTTTTAATAATTCTTTGTGATTTACGTGGATGACTTCTGCATATATTTCTGTACGCATGTTATATGTCAATAAACATTTTAAATCCTGCATATTTGCACAAAGATACGAACTCAATATGTCAGAATAACAGCAGTGTTTTGGTTTAAAGTGAAACACATTCACTCATGACACCATTAGATGGATTTTAATACTCCCAAGTATCTATTAATGCCCTCATCCTTGCATGGCCCCCTGGGTCTTTCCATTTTTGCCTCAGTTTTTTAAGTGGCATGGATTTGAGATTTTACGATGACATCGTTCTCCAGCAAGGTCCACCCCAACCACGATGCTCACCAAGGCCTCAACACCTAGCAAAGTGCCATGTTCACAGCATACACTCAAGTCCTGTGGGACTGGGTTGAATGAGGAACAAAATGAGGAGCACACGATGTTCGTAACTTATGTCTAGGTGCCATATTGTGACTTAGGAAATTGGTAGAGTTTTTCGATAGATTTGCTATGCCTTCTAAATTTTCCTATTTAAAACAATGGGAAATAGGGTCTCAGAGTTCTTTCTCAGAGAACGTCTGACATTTTAGGCACAGATGAATGACAATTATTAATGGCATATGACTTTCCCACCTCATCTTAGTGTTAAGTTTTTAATTCCTTACCTTGGAAATGACCTAACTTTGCTTCTTCCAAATCTTGTAGTAATACCGATGTCCCAGAAAGTCAGGCCACGGATATTCTGCTGTTGTGCGTTCTCCCTGGAAAGAAGTGGAGCTGTGCATCCACCAGCCTAAGAAGCGTGTGGTGCTGTAGTATTTGGAGTCAATCAGAAAAGCTAAATGGAAAAACGACTTCAGAGTACTATCAACATAACCCTCCACAGCAACAAATTATTTTGCTTAATAATTTTGTGATTCTGCGGGTATATTTAAACAGGGATATTAAAACTAGTTCCCAAGGAGCCAGCCCTATAGTAGAACAGAAATTGCATATTACTTTCCTGCACAAACTTGCCTAACACTGTGGGAAGGACCAATGGGAACTTTCGGTTTTGTTGCCTATGTTAACCAGGCCAAGAGGTCCACACTGGGATAAGAAAGTCCAGTGAACCAGCCTGCGTGCATCGTGGGAGAAGGGGCATGAATGTGTTCCCCTGAAGTGGCTTAGGGGTCACTTACTAGTGCACCTGAGTTTCCTGTCCGTATAATGCAGGAATTGGGCCTGTCCAATGTGATGTTTTCTCCTTTTTATGACATGGCTCAGGGCAGTCCTTCTAAGACTCCTGATCAGCTATGGGCCCTTCAGGTAGATTGGGTCCAAATGGAGGATCTCTGCAGTGACCCTGACCACGGGTTCCAGAGGGAGAATCATGGCAGCCTGGAGAGTTATGGGGGATGGTAGGACAGGTGGCATTGAAAAGGCAAATTTCAGGATCCCAGGCAACCGATATTTCCATTTTAGATATTGAATTTACATTTCAAATACTGGCCAGGGGGCTTCCACCAGGGCTGCAAGCAACCTCAGCAATAGCCAGGCTGGTGAGCCCCACCCCTACCTGAGTACTGGCCTCAAGGGATGCAGCCAAACCACACTGCGCAAACTCTGGGGGGTGGGCAGGGGATGGAGATTGGGTGTGATATAGAGAAGAGGTGCGGAACAGGGTGGGATGGAGAAGCAGAGGGCTGGGGCCCAGGGACCAAAGAAAAAGGCAAGAGTTGGGGCCACGAGCTGTGCATGCTGGGAGCTTTTCTCTCTTAACGGCTCCCAGCTGGCTACCTGTAGGGCTGCAGGACTAGAACTCCCAGGATGCTCTGGGCACAGGGCGGCGCCTGGCCTTGGGGGGAGGAGCAGGGCGGTGTGAGCTTGGCCAAGGGCCAAACCATTGACTCAGGACTCAGGTCCTGCACCCGCTCCATGTGGACTGATTCCCAGAGGGATGTGACGGGACGAAAGGGACCAGGGAGTTAGGAGGGTGTGGCAGCTGCATGGGCAGCCGCGGACCTGCAGCGTGCAACTGCTTTTGTCCAAAATTGAAGCCCAGACTGGCGCCTTTTCCACACCGACTCCCTCTTTTGCTTGATTCCTCCTCCCCTCTGTGTACTTGTGGGTCCTTCCACAGCCTCCTACCTAATCCAGGGCCAGGTGCTTCTCTTAACTGCTTATGGGAACTGGTTAGACATCCCAGAAACTTTCCACTTTGCCTGCTGCCCTCTGCCTTCTCCAGCCAAAGTGCCATCATTTCATCAGCTTTTGGGAGAAATTCGCCCTTGTGGTCCCTCTTGGAAGCACAACTTTGGAGTTTTGCAAGGTGGTAACATTGGCTGTTGCTTGCCTTTTTCACAGATGTGGAAGTTAAGGCATCCGTGAGGTTAATCATAGGTTTCCTTAGGATCTGCTAAGGGCAGAGGAGAACAACACAATTCCCAGGCAAGTATCTAGTAGGCCGTTATCACTAACCCATTCCAGTGCAGAGGCCTCCAAAACAGCATCGTTAGGGAGAGAATAGCTTAAGCATTATGCCCTTCATATTGATCACCTAATCTCAGCTCAGGCCTGAGTGGCCAGTCTCGCAGGGACATAAGTGATGACTCTGATCCCTCAGGAAGAGACCAGTGGTCCGGCTTTGGGAGAGGCATGTTCATAGTAGACAGCACCTGGGCAGCATTTGAAAACCGTCGGCTTTAACATCTCTGCTTTGGATTCCGACAAAGTTCCAGGATAAACATGCCCAGGGATAGTCAGATGTAATGTAGTCTTTAAAAATTGATTACAGCAGTGAAAGGAACGGAGCATAAAATATCCTGATTATTTGCAAAAGATGAAATGCAAGCAAGACCTTCTTGTTAATTTTTTTATGCTCATTCTCTTGGCTGTATTGTACGTTTGAATGCAGAAAAAAAAAATTTGAATTGAAAAGTTATATTTTCCTGAGATTGGTAAATTAACTTAAAAGTCTTATTGAAACCTGTGGAGGAATTGTTAGCAGCTTTCACGATTTATGTCCTCCCTAAAACTTTGGGTGTTGATCTCCATGCAAAAAAGTACTTGTTTATATTATACATCCCTGTAGGTTACATTTCCAATTCCTGAATGTGGGATATTATCAAAAGAACTGAATAAGCTGGTCATGGAAACTGGACCCTGTCACTATGTGAAGAATTTGCCTCGTTATGTTTTAATGACACGAATTATTTAACATTTTTGTAAAGAACGGACGAGAGACTCTGCAGTGTCTCTGAATGTGGCAAGACAGGGAATTCTCGTTAGACCACATCCTCGGGTTCTTCGCTCGTGTTCAATAGACCTGGGTGATAGTCCGTGTTGTCAGGTGCAACGCCGCTCCCCCAGCCCCCAGTGTTCCATCCTACTTTGGCCTATGACCTTTTCAGGGGGTTCTGATGACACTCCTCCACAAGGGTTGGAAGGAGACATTGTAACATGAGGATATTCATCATCTCGAAACAAGGATTTATGGAGAGGAAAGTCTCGGGGTCTGTGTGCTCCAATGCAACTGCTGTTGGGGTGTGGCTGCAGTGACCACTGTGCTCCTAGCAGTCCCCACAATGGCTTTCTCAGACGTTTGATCTCCTGGTGCAACCACAGAAGCTGTTGACAGAGCTGAGCGCTCGTGGTTCAGTGTCTTCCGTCAGATTTTGTGGCTCTAACCCTCCTATGCTCGCCCCTTCCAATTCCTATCTGCTGAGTTGATTGCTTTGTAGTTGTTTCCTAGGAGCCACTGTGTGTAACTGGATTTCACAGTGTCTTTAGGGACCCACCCTCACTACACGAGTCACTGTACAACAGCCACTTATCCTGGTGGAGCCTGTGTTCATCGTCTCCAGTGGAGCTGTGAAGAACCCTGCTTTCTCGGAGCTCCTCTCATTCTCATGCTGCTGGGGCTGCTTACGAAGTTGAGCATCCCATCTTTGATCTCATTAACATTATTCTTTTCATCGATTATTTTGAAGTCGGATATGACTTTGTTAATAATGTGGACACTTGCTGTCACAGGAACTTTTATGTATCTTCCCCAACAGCTCTGTGAAGTAGACCTGTGATCCACACATTACAGGGGGGACACTGAAGCTCAGAGAGATGGAGTAGCTTCCTTCGCTTCAGTTTCTTGATGCATTTTGTGTCTCCACCTGGAGTTTCCCCTCTCAGGTGTGTGCACTTAGCTGGTGTTCCACTTTATGCCTCTCTGCCAGCCGCCCCAAAGGCACACGCCCCATCCTGAGTCCATTGTCTGCTTAATGGCAGTCGCCCTGCACAATCAGGTTCCAGGCAGGGAGTGGATTAGCGGTGCGTGGTCCTTCAGCTTACTCTGGGCAGATTCTAGGTTCATGGAGAGACCTGGAGCAGTGGAAGATACTGACCGTCACTCACCTGGAAGGTTTGTTACGTAGAAATACTCCACTGACTTTCTGCAGGTGTCGTGTCTTCTTTGTCTTCATTGCTCCTCTGGGCTTTCTCCTACAGTCCATGCTGTGCAATAACATACAGCACAGAGACTGGTGAACATCATACTGTTGCCCTGCACCAAACGGTCATATCACTCATTTTTCTAATTATGAAACAAGTACA
Organism: Diceros bicornis minor; assembly: GCF_020826845.1. Lineage (NCBI taxonomy): Eukaryota > Metazoa > Chordata > Mammalia > Perissodactyla > Rhinocerotidae > Diceros > Diceros bicornis. The sequence continues at coordinate 5,129,111 of NW_026690900.1, forward strand.
CACTGTAAAAAAAGTCAAATTGCACTGATCTATGTAGGGTAAAGTGAAACATTCCCCTTTCATCCCCTTCCCTGAAAACTCACTCTCCTACACAGAAGGAACTCTTGTTAAGTGGTTGTGGCTTATTCTTCTGGAAATTTCCTATGTATTTGTAAATACACAAAGGTTTTTTTAAACATAAATTACATAACTACATCGTTTTTCAATTTGTTGTTTCCCAAACCACATATCATAGACCTCTCTCCTTATCAGTGCACATCATTCTAACTTACCTTTTTAGAAGTTTTAGAGGTATTCCAAAGAATAGGCATACCATGATCTGCTTATATCTTCTTTGATAGCAAAGGGATTACATACACTTTCACTATTATAGATAATGCTGCTATAAGATCCTTGTGTGGAATTTATTACACTGCTTTCAACTGCTCAATTTGCTTTGTTTCTTTTTAGTCAGAGACTATGATATATTTGTAACAATTTTATGGTAATTATTTTATAGGGAAATTAATTTTATCACTGAATAACGACATGTATGAGGAAGCTGCACTTCAAGGTCATTCTTCTCAGTATTCTGGAGAAAAATCATGAAACTTAGAAGGTATTATGCTTGCTCCATCACATTCTAACAAGTCATGTTAACTATTTATAGTTGAATCTTTGAATAGCCTCTACTCTTTCTGTTCAAATGAAGGATGACTTTTTCTTGTCTTGAAAACTTCTAACTCCAGGTGATCTCAGTTGTGCTTCAGAGAGTGTAAGATATTGGTGTTGCATCTATTTCTCTTAAGCTATAGGCTGTGTCTTCTAAAGATAGTAGAATTGAACATGGTCCAATCGACATTTATGATTTGGTTCAAAAATTCAAAGTAATGAACCCAAGATAGGAATCTATAACTTTGGTTCTTAATAAAGAATTTCCTTTGATATCCTTAAGGCCCTGTCATTACTTGTAAAAACTCACCTATGGGTGAAGAGATGTGGTTCTGCTGGCAGTGTTTGGCTGAACATCCATAGTTGATCCTGCCACATCTGTAGGTAGATTAGACTTGACCTCTTTATGACCTCTGCCCTTGGTCTTTGAGCTGGGAAAAATAAGAATTTAAAAAAGCTGCAGTTATTAGCACTCAATGCTAGAAACACCCATTAAAGAGTGAGTTTGGTTTGGTAAACCAAAGGGAGTATAAGCAGAACAAAGTCTTTAATATCTATAAAATTTCAAAAAATTCTAATTTTTAAAAATATAACTCTAGTTTTGCCACAGTGCAAACTGTGTATATATGAATGAAGTATCCCTCTCTCCATTTCTTAAGTTGTTTCCATTGATTTGATGGATTTATCTTCTAACCCGCATTCCAAGTGTGAAAGAACATCTTGGTCCTTCAAAGAAAAGAAACCATTGAAATTTAATTTTCTTTTAGCTCGGCATGCCGCAGGTTTGAGGAATAAATGATCATATAATGATACAATGATTTTGAAATCTAATTGTTAATTGGGGGGGGTGTAAGGGATGATTGAATGGTGGTTCATACCCATGGTCAGGGGTATTGTACACATGGACGTGTAAACACGATTCAGGAAGCTGCTTCAGCTCCGTGAGATCCCTAAGAACCACAGTGCAGGAGGATCGAGGTACACAGCCGTCTGCCTCGATCTCCTGAGTTACATGTAGATCCAGGGCTCTTGACAGTGGCTTCAGAGCTGCTAACTTTTATCTATTTCTCCCCTTCCTTATCTCCAGTTTATCTCAAACAGTCCTGACTACCATATTTTAAAGTAAGACCAATTGTAGTTATCTACATGAGTTTCTTGTTCATTATTGCAGAGTAATAATCAAGGATACCATTAAATATCATTTAATTGACCTTATTAAATTTGTTGTACCTTATAATTGATTAGAACACTGCGTTTAGATCGGCGTTTGATATTCACCAAGCGTGTTAATCTGCTTACAACTGCTATGTGCCTCATTCCTCTTAGAAGTGTATCTTTGGCCCATCACAAGATTTTAATGACTCAAATCATCATAAATTAAGATAATGTACTGTCTTTTGGATGATAGGGAGGCATATGAGTCCATTTTGGAAAGATGCCCATCTGTCTTTGCTCCCCATGGGAAGTTTCTGGTCACTAGGTCTCCAGGAAATCATTCTTTCAGATCCAACCCATAACAGTTTCATCATTTCCTCTAATAAGACAATTTTAACTTAATAAATAAAACCAACAGCATCCCTTATGTATGAATAAAGTTAGTGAACTTCACAGAGAAAAGAGCATATTTGCACAATCTCAATAAAGGAAACAGAAGAACTGAATGATGATCAAATCTCATTCAAGCTTATTTTGAAAGTCAGTAAGACCAGGTTCTCTTTTCAAGGATGTGTGTAGAGCTGTCAGCCTTGGAAGATAGAAATAGTGGCCTCCTCTGGAGCAAAGGTGGCTTGCACAAGCCCTAGGTCTGTAATAGTTTGGTGCCTCTCCTTCTAATTGGGGTAGAAATAAAGGATATTAGAGAGACTTATTAAAGTTTTTGTTGCATGAAGTCTTCTATGAAGACCATCCATGCATATTGTTCTGGATATCTCTCTGTTCCTAAGACTACTAGTTACTTTAAGGGCTTGTCGGGAAGTGTGAAAGGTCTGATACTTTACCTTACCTGCAAGCTAATAAGTTAGCCTACAAAGGTTTAGCAGATGCTGACAAAAGACACGAGACCCACGGGTCAGAGACAAAGGACTCAATGACACAGCAATAGCAGTAGCCAGAGTATCATCATCTGCACCGGTTCACTAAATCTCACTTCCTACAGGGTGATACACAGTGGGCCAGGTGACATGCAGAGGGTTGCAAGATCTCATAGCCTAAGGAACTCAAATCTTTGATAACGGGCGAGCTCTCTGCTAACCTTTGCCCTGGGAGGGTGTTAATTTTATTATACTGGGCAGTAAGCAAGCTTGCCCTTTGCTCCAGAGGAGGCCACTATTTCTATCTTCCAAGGCTGACAGCTCTACACATATCCTTGAAAAGATAACCTGGTCTTACTGACTTTCAAAGATAAGCTTGAATGAGACTTGATCATCTTTCAGTTCTTCTGTTTCCTTTATTGAGATTGTGCAAATATGCTCTTTTTTCTGTAAAGTTCATTAAATTTATTCATACATAAGGGATGCTGTTGGTTTTATTTATTAAGTTGAAATTGTCTTATTAGATCATAAGATGAAACTGTTATGGGTTGGATTTGAAAGTATGATTTCCAGGAAAAATGTGAAAGATGATTAGCGTGCACAGAACTTTGCCACAAGGAGCTGATAGCAACTTAAATGATTTTAATTTGAATACTGTTTTATACAACTTTCTTCCATTTGCTTCATCCTCTCTGCTTCCTTTAACTCTCATATGGGAATGGGGCACTTTCAGGGATTCATTGAACTCATTTACAATATTCAAATGGTTTTGTCTGTTGTGGTTTTTTTTATTGAGGTAAAGTTGACATACAACATTATATCAGTTTCATGGGTACAACGTAATGATTCAATGTTTGAGTATATATTGAAATGATCACCACAATATGTCCAGTTAACATCCGTCCATACAGAGTTACAAATATTTTTCTCTTGTGATGAGGACATGGCATATTTCAAGGTGCAGAAGAATCAACGATGGTGTCATACTTTTCTATATACAGCTTGATGAATTTGGACATAAGTATACACCCTTGAGACTGTCATCACCATCAAGACCACAAACATATTCATCACCTTCCAAAGTTTTCTCTCACCTCCTTTATTACTATCATTCTGTGGTAAGAACTCTTAGTATCTACTCAAGTAGCAAATGTGACGTATGCAATAGAGTTTTGTTAGCTGAACGCACTACGCCATATCCTACATCTCCAGAACTGATTTATCTTGATAACTGAAACTTTGTATCCTTTGATAATGAGCTCCCCATTTCCCCGTCCCTCCAGCCCCTGGCAACCACCATTCTAACCTCTGCTTGTATGAGTTTGACAATTTTACATTCCACATATAAGTATTTGTCTTTCTCTTTCTGCCTTATTTCACTTAGCATAATATCTTCTAGGTCCCTCTTGTTGTCAAAAATGGCAGGAATTCCTTCTTTTTTCAAGGTTGATGAATATTCCATTTCTTTATCCATTCATCCATCAATGACGTTTAGGTTACTTCCATATCTTAGCTATTGTGAATTAGCTGCAATGAACATTGGAGTACAGGTATCTCTTTGAGACCTTGACTTCAATTCCTGTGGGTATACACCAGAAGTGGGATTGGTGGATCATATGCTAGTTTTCTTTTTTGGAGGAACCCCCATACTGTTTTGCATAATGTCTGTACTAGTTTACATTCACAAAAGGTTTCCTTTTCTCCACATCTTCAACAATATTTGTCATCTTTAGTTTTTTTGATAATCGCCATCTTAAGTGTGAAGTGATACCTCATTGTGGTTTTGATTTGCATTCCCTGATGGTTGACGATACCAAACAACTTTCCATACACCTATTGGCCACTTGTATGTCTTCATTAGACAAAGTCTATTGTGGTCTCTTGCCCATATTTTAAGTTTATTTGTCTTTTTGTTATTGAGCCAACAGAAAAAAAGGAGAACAAAATTTCCAGGCGTTATGAGTGCTTCCCAGTTGATGCAGACGGTTTTGTGTTTACAGCGGTACCAAAAGGTCATGTTTCGTGCTTTTTCTTCAGCTTGTTATAAGACCAGCAGTAGCTGCGGCATGGCAGATAATTGGGATCTTCTGGGTTTGGAGGTTTACAAAATAAATGAGTGGTAAGGAATTTTTTATATTTCCAAGGAAATTATTGTGATCGTAGTCCATGGAATCCAGGATTAGATAGGTGTAGGAGGAAATTAAGGTGAGGATTGGTGATCTGGCATTACTTCTGATCTTGAGGGACAGGTATCTACTGTATGATTGTTTGAATAAAAATATTAGAGATCAGGAATTTGTGGTGGGTGAATATGTTTTCTGAATTATTTACTTTTGAACATAACCACTAGGATTATGTGAACATCTGGGTGATTGGAGGAAGTCGTTAACAGGGGGTGGTGGATAATATCACTATTGATTTAACCTCTATGAACACCAAGTGGTCAATGGATTAAACAAATGAGTAGACAGAAAACACAGAAATGGTAAGATTTGGGTTTTAGTAAAGGACTGGGGAATGACTGTCCTGAGTGGGAGTGCCAGGACTTGTGCGGTTGAGAGAGACAAGGACAAGAAGAGAATAGAATCACACTCAAACAAGGAGGGGTTGTTAACAGGATGGAGGGGGAGAAATCATCTAGAGTAACCTTGAATTTTGACCTTGAGCTTTCTGCTCTTGATGCAAATCTGCCTGATGACATCCCAGGACACAGGTCAGATCTATCCTCAGAGGATATGGGGGGGGTGGAAGTACAAAACAGCCAGGATAATTGTCCTAAAAAGACAGGCTTCTTTTATCATTTGACCCACTTTCATGATTGGTTTTTGTAGGGTAAGAGGAAAAGAAGGATGATAAGAAGGATGACAGTCACGTCTTCGCAGAGGAAGCAGCATAACTGTGAAAACCAGTCCAAACCAAAGCCTGGTTTAAGCATCTCCATCCCTTTGAGGATGTCCAGGGACATATTCAAGAGGACGGTGACTAGAATCCCATCACAGCCTGGCAATGACGGGTCTCTGGGAGGGTTCCTTGGATCAGCCCCACCAAGTGTGCTGGGCCGAGAGACCGCAAGTACTCCGGGCCTGCAGCAGTGGAGGACAATTCGTAAGTCCTTTCAATCTTGCCAAAGCATTGCAAAAACTAGCACCTAGTCACACAGGTGAATCCCTGCCAGGTGTGCTCGCAGGTGGTCTGCATTCCAGGTCCCTTGAGCACTCCTGCTGGTCTTAAGATTTGGCAGAGATGATTCCAGGAGCTGATATGGGCATTCCACAGCTCGACTGCCAACAATTTCTGACGAATGAAGAAGGTATCAGGAAGGAGGAAAGGGCAGTGAAGAGCACAGGAGCGAGACTGGTGATAGCACTGATGGCGGACAGACTTGCTAGCGAGGCAGAGAAAGTGAGGGGCCAAGAAGGCCGTCCTGACAGCAGATGAAATGGAGCAGGCACCTCAGTGAGGTCTCATGGCTGTGTCCCTAATGTTTCCTTGCTTTGAGCTCTTGAAGTTTTAAAATATACCAATACTTTTCTTTTATTAAACTCTGCTGCGTGACATAGAAAATAGAGATAGCGGTTTCTTTCTGAGGTGAGAGGTTGAGTTTCAGGTAAGGAGAGAAAGATCTTCCTTTTTCATGCTGTTTTCTCATTTTCCTTTACTATGTACAATATTTATTTGTACTTTAAAGTCAGCAGCCAGTTATCAACGTCACGGGATGATTCAGCTTTTCCCATCACAGTCACAGTAAAACCTACATAAAGTGGATTATTCTATTTGTGTAATTTTCCAATAGATTCCAAAATATTATTTCAAATCACTTTTGTGTCTATGTTCTCAAATTAGATATTTACTTCTAGGTCTCCATTTTTCTGTTCTCTGTTGCATGCCAATTCAGAGTTGCATCTAAGGAAATACCAGATTTCCCACAGGTTTTTAGATGCATATGTGTTGGAAATGTGATACATGAAAATGGACATGGCAGTTGGGGGATCGTGCTATTACTGAAAGAGATCTTTTCAGGATCAGTAATCCTGAAAGAAACCACTGCTTGTTGGGATTTAATTGTCTATTTGAGGGATCAAGCTTTCACTGTTGGCACTTCTCTTTCTCTTTGGAGGGTAAGTACGGCCTTCCCAGTATTTCCATTACCAAATCACTATCCTGGGTGGCTGTGCCATGTCAGGAAGGTCTTGAGATGACGGGAACCAGATTTCATCCTCAAATTCTGGCTGTTATGACAAGGCTTCCCTGGCAGAGTGCAGCCTGTGTGTCTGGGTGACTCTTGCAGCCATCAGAAAGGAGGGGATACCTCACAAGTGCCAAGCGATTCATCTGTCTCTTGTCTTACAGGGTGTTTCCAAGTGATGATGTTCAACATGCCACTTGGTAACCATTTGAAATCTCCTAGTCATGAGGTGGGTTCTCCGTGTGAGCTCAAAGCAGTGTCTGTTCACCACCAGATGGGAAGCATTTCAGTATTGTAATTGGTAAGGCTGTGTTCATGCACGTCCACGGACCATCAGTTCCGTGGCATTCCCTGATGGAGCCCCCCACACCCCTGTCATACCTCATCTTTCAAAGTTCCAAACAGTCTTCACACCCCAGGCGGTTGTGGTAATGTAACCACAGCACAGGATTGGGGAAAAAACCACAACCACCCAGGGGTGACACAGTTTATGGGCTCGGGCCCAATAGCCCCATTTGGACGAGTTGGTAACACCAACACTTAGTGTGTAAACTGGAGGATTGTCCAAGATCATGGACCTAAGAATGACATGGGCTCAGATGTCACCTTGGACAGCAAGGGACAGTGTGGGGTCACTCACTGGCCAGGATTATGGTCCCTTATACCGTCAAAGTAGAGCTCACCGGGGATCCTCTGGCCAAGCCAGAGAGGAGGCTTGGGACCTTCTAGGGAATTTCTGCCCTAAAGGGAATTGCTTAAGGAAGGCAGGGGTGCTGAAAATCCTAGTTGACAGGGAGCAGTCATGTTTATGGAAGGAGGCCCAGCAGTAGCCTTAAAAGCTGCGTCACAAATCTTTCCTCCTGGATACAAAACAAGCAGGAAAAGGAATTCAGAGTCTTGGACAAGGATCACAGCAGGATTCAAATCCCGGTCAGGGGTGAACAGGGAGCCCCTAGAGGGGCCTCAGGAGCTAGGTCCTTCCTGCCTTTAGTCCATTTGCAAATGAGCTTCCTTGGGCCTTGTCCTCTCCAAGTGCACGTTTTGATCTTTTTACATTGTTTTCTCCACTTAGAGCTGATGCAATTCCAGAGATTGAACTAGAAAACTACAAGTTCCTAAAATTTAGTCAAAAGAAATCTCAACAAGAGAAGCAGAAAACGTTCCCTGTTCCTCAAGAATGTAGAAAGGCAGCCTCTGCCTGTGGCACGACATGGTCCTGGGTAGTGCTGTCTTAAAGACACCCACATTTCAGTGGTTGTTGCTCTGCCTGTGAAAGTACCTTCAACATTTAAATCCCAAGAGAACAGGCAGGGGGACACGTCTGCTCCTGGAGGAGCTGAATGATACTGAAATGAACTGGTCTTCGGAATTAGCGGAAGTTGGGGGTGTCCCCAGGGAAGGGGCTGGCCCTTTCCCTTGTCACACGTACAATAAGCTGATGACCCGGAAGAGTTCGGGATTCAAGGAGAAATGTGAGATTCAGCGTCTCACTTACATGCCTACAGAAAGCGAGAGATCCACACCACAACTCCCAGACCATAAAGGGAACAGGACTTTAATATAATATTCAAATACTGCATTTATTGTTTACAACAAATAACTTCTGTGCCTCCCCAGTGGGTGAATAGTTGCTGGGGTAGAGATGTCAGGGAGCTGAGGCGTGAGTGTGCCCTCTCTCTTGGGCGTCAGGGGTCGCAGGAATCAGCTTACAATGCTCCCCTTCCCGTCAGGAGCTAGGAGCTGGCCCGGTGCATGGAAAACCTCCCAGCTGTGTCCCCGTTGCTGAGGATAGGGCTGTGATCGGTCACTGGTACGGGGCTCAGTGTTGGGGCCTGGAGACTGAGTAGAAGAGTCGGGTTATCTTGGTGGCCTGGAAGAATCATGGCCCCCACCCTGTCCCCACTGCACTGGGTGCTCCAGACCCTGTGCTCAGTGCTGTCAGCCACCAGTACCCCATTTGTCCCTGCCACAAGAACCATCATTTAGTATCACATATTTCACAGAGAGGGAAACGGAGTCTCAGGAAGCTGAAGAGAGTCACCCCAATCACAGGACTGCTCAGTAGTGGAGCTGGGATCCCATTGCCAGCTGTTGGACTACCCAAGGCCATGCTTAGCCCGAAGCCTTACTGAACCCCTAGGAGTCAGTCACCCCGGCCCAGACACACACTCACCCCTGAACTTGAAGATGGCGGGTTCTTCTTGACCTTGAGTATTCTGCTGGCCCCCTAGGTCTGGAGGTCCAGCTGGCAGGACAGGCTGTAGCTCCAGGACAGAGAGGCTCCTGTGAACCTAAGAGAAACCACAGCTCACATGTCCCCCCACTGCCTGCCCAGCAGCTGGAGTCTGGATGTCCCAGAGGTTGCCATGCAATAAGGCCTGGGGCTGAGTGGAGGGCCATGGAGACAGGATCTCTGGACTGCCCAACAGGGAGAGTCCACCCCTGCCCTCACCCAACTCCTGCCCTGCCTCACCTATCATTCTCGTTGAGCAGCTCCATGTCCTGGAACCAGGCCCCAAATCGCTCCTCGGGCTCTATGTTGTAATTCTTTGTGGCCACCTGGAGCAGCAGGATCTCCCTCATGACTAGGTATTCCTGGGACTAGAGGGAACGAGAGGCTGCAGTTAGGGCCTGGGTGAGGGATGCTGCATGGGCCTTGTCGGGTGTCAAGGGTGGGGCGAGGAGCAGTCCTGAGAATCCTCCTTCCCTCCAGTTCCTAGCAGGTTTTACCTGTTCTCAGAATGGGAATAAGCAGTGCCTCCTCCAGGACTTTTTCCTTGATGCCATCCTCCCCTCAACCCACCTGCCAACTGGACGTGTCTCCCACTTCTCTGTTATCAAACTCTTCCACTCAATGTAAGATACAGGGGCTGGAGCAAAGGACTGTTCTGCCCAGAGGGTCTCTGAATTCCTCCTCCTTCCCCTCCCATGAAGGGGGTGCGGCAGATGTTCACTTCAGTCCTCTTCTCAGGTTGATCTCATTCCCCTGGAAGGCAGACTGCCAGAGTCCATCAGACAGAGCCCCCTAGCCTGACTAGCCCCCTAGGCCCACACCTTCTCAAGTTGCACTACTGCCAGGTCACCAGTGGGGGCCGGGCATGCAGAGAAAACAGGACTTGGACCTAGGCCTGGCTCTGAGCTCCAGAGAAGGAGGACATGGAGGAGAGGCTAAGGGACCTGGCAGCACAACCCTCTCTGATGACAGACTTGGAGGCTGAGGCCTCAGGCAGAGGGGATTGCTCAGCCACTTATGTGTTGCCTGACTTGGAGGGGCCCGAATCCTCTCTCCCTCTACGGGCAGCATGGGAGCGAGAGGCTGAATCCAGCTCAGATAAAACCTGACGCAGCTGTGCCATCAGGCAGCTCTGAGCTTCCCCAGCATGGGGAACCAGACTGGGTGTCTCAGGTGCAACCACTGTTCTCTCATCCCTAAGATGTGTCTGATGTCCCAGCTCCCAGAGGCAGCTGTGAGGCTCTCAGGAGAGATGTGCCAAGTGCTGAGAGTTCAGAGCTCAGTTCAGGGGCTCCCACATCCCAAGGCTCAGGATCCTGGTCCTCAATGCCTGGTCCTCAGGTGCACCCACCTGGAGATTATCACCCATCAGCAGGTGCAGCAACAGCAGGTGACCAAGGAAAGTGCCAATCTAGGGGATGACACTCTGTGACATCAGAGTGTGGGTGGGATGAGCCCTTGCTCTCAAGTCGGGACCCTGCAGACCCTCTCCTGAAAAGTCCTCACCCTCAGCCTCCTGGCGCACCCCAGGGTTCCCACGGGGAGCATCCTAGGACCCTTAGTAGCCACCCCTCAATTCCTCCTCCCTTCACACCCCACGAACACCACACTCCTCCTCCTCACCTCCCAGGGCTGGCTTCTGGCAAATCACAGGGTATGCGGTCCCTGGCCCTCCCCACAACAATAATTCTGCACCAGGTCTCCCAGGCCCTCCTCCTGGTCACTTCTACTGGGGAATTCATGCACTGTGGCAGCAAGAGGAAGGGCTGTCCTCTCTTGATTTGAGGCCTCCAGCTGGGAGGGCAGAGCCCCTCCCCCACAGGCACACTCACCTGCTGCTGCTGCTTCTCCTGCACTCTATGGGGGCTGATCTGCGGGGGGGCAAACGTGGAGGGCCCCTCCTGCCAGTGTCGAGGAGAGTGTCAGTAAGGCCATAGTCCCCTCACCACATTTCTCTCCAGCACCACTGGCCTCCGAACCTGGACATCTGACTCGAGTCAACTGGTACCAATGCCAATACATCCTCCAAGGTGTTGTGATTCTAGAACAAGCCCAGCTCCAACTTTCACTCTGGGTGTGAGCTTGGGTTTTCGGTGTGGCCTCCCCGAGCCTCTTTTCTCATATGAAAGGTGTGAGAACTCCAGCTACCTCACAGGTACTCCTGAGGACTCAGTGTCACATGACTGTCATCATTGTACTCGCCCTCACCGCTCCAGGTGGAGCAGGCAGAAATCTCCCACAGTCCTATCCTCCCTCTTAACTCATCATCACCGTGTGAGGCCTGCACCACACAATCACCATCCCTCCCTTCCCTGATGAGGAGACAGAGGCCCAAACAGGGGCAGTGAGTTGCTCAGGGGCCCAAAGAAGAGAGGCCGCTTGCCCCTCTCAGCCAGATGCCCTGTTCCCACATCCTCACCTAACCCGCAGCCCCACCACTAACAACAGTCCTGTCCTCTGAGCTCTCACAGCTTGGTCCTGGGCCGAGCAGTGGAGAGAATGGGGTGTCTTGGGAGTCTGGTTGCATGGCTCCTGCCTGCCCCAGTCTCGTCGAGTGTCTGGCCCCCAGGCTGGGCCAGAGGCCATGCCAAAGCCTTCTCCTCACCAAGGAACCCCTCAGAACATTCCCCTGACCTGAACTCTTTCTTTATCCACTCAGGAACTGAACCCCCAATGTGCCACCTCTGATCCACAGGGAAGGTGGTGACAGGACGCTTTGCTTCCTCATTTACGTGAAGCTCCTAACGTCCTTTCAGCAGGATCCACTAAGAATCCATGAGTTGCTAGACGCTTCTCATAAGCCCCTGGGGGCATATGTCATTGCCAACCAGGCACTCAGATGAGACTCCTGTTGTTGACTCGAGTGACTGCTCTAGGGGTCCGGGGGGTCCCCGAAAGCACATACATCTGTCTCTGGTCCAGCCGTTCATGCCCAAGGATGAGCAGCCTGTTTGTCCACCTGTACCATAGGAATCCTCTGCCATGCATGTCCCTGGCACAGGCAGGGGGCCCCTCCCCTTGGAGACATGGTGAAGACAGAAGGAGCAGCAGGGACCTGGCTTCCTGAGGACAGGTTTAGGCGGAGGGCTAAACCCACCGCAACAGCTTGGAAGAAGCTACATCCAGCAGGATGGACGTGCATGGAAGCCAGAGACCTGCTGATGGCACCAGCTTAGCAACTCCTCCTGGAACTGCCCAACCAACACTACTGTGTACCATGACCAGGGCCTCCTGCCCAAACATGGCACCCTGCTGCCCATTAGCTGAACAGATCCCTCTGCTTGTTAACCTGGACAAGATAGACTGGAATGCTTCAGAGAAAGTTCAAGTGAGAAACTATCAAAACCACAGCCTGCCTAGTATCCCTGCCCCCTCCCCCCTCCTCTCTTTCCAGACCCACAGCCTCCACTCTCTCTTGGTCATCAGTTCTCTGCTCAAGGACTCATCTTGGCTATAGAGCTCCTGAAGTTTTTCAGAGCTTTATCCGAGGGTAGGGGAAAGAGGGAAGGATAAATTTAGGGATAATGTGAGGGGTCTGAGTGCAAATCCCTTTTCTTTGACAACATAAGAGATTCAACCTGCCTGGAGGAGTGTTCTCACTGGGCTCCTCTGAGCACTAAGGTCTCATGGGACTGGGAGGGAGCTCTCCTGTTGCTCAATGGGGTCTCCACTCCCCAGCTCTACAGAGCAGCTCTGTTTTGACCACTATGAGTTTCAACTGGCCATAGAGTTCTGTTGCTATAAACACTTGAAAATCTCCAATGTGGCTCAACCCAATAGCTGACATTTAGGGAAACCGAGTCCTGAAGCAGAACTGGTTCACTAAGGACACCAGGAGACTTAGAGACCAACTACCCACTCCCAGGCCCTGTCCCCAGCATTTGCTGCCTCCAAGGAGTTCCCGGCTGACTGAGGCACCAATGACAGACATACAGGATATCCCCCATCCATCCTGGTCCTCCTATGGAGAGAGGCCTACCCACAGGGAAACTTACCCCCGTGTGTTCTTCAGGTGGCTTGTGGAGGTTTTCTGCAAGGCAGAGATGAAAGTGCGGGGCAAGGAGAAGTTCTTCCAGATCTTGCACTCCTGGGGAAAGGAAGAGAATGAGGTGTGAGGTTGGGCACTGGAGCCACGCTTGCTCTAGTTTCAGTCCCCTTCTATTTACATCTCCCCTCCTGGATGAGACAGATGCTCAGGGAGCCCCAGAAGGACATTTAGGACCCAGAAAGTAACACTCACAAGGAGGAGGAGTTTAGCTCAACCCAGGGAAGGAGCCAGGTAGGAAGTGAGCATCCTCCCACTGGGACCTGGAGTCAAGGTCAGCAGGGCCCCTGGCAGGAATGGCCTAGGGACTTGCAGGAGCTTAGACCACACACTTCAATCCTGGGAGCTGATAAAGGTGGAGAGGCAGTTCCCAAGTCTCCAGAGAGGGGCTCCACTGGTCCTCCCACGGCACACCTGGGCCACCTGGACCCAGTGCTCTACCACCCTCGCCCTGTCCTGGGCTGTCATGCTCACGTCCCCGAGGCAGGTGGTGATGACGAGGCTGGCCACACTTCTGAACTGGTCGATGGTGGCCTGGATGGTGGGTGTCTAGTGCTCACTGCCAGGCTTATTCTTCTTGTGCCAGGTGGATCCCAGGCACTGAGAGGGCACCACCTTCCAGAAGAGCTCCTGGGGGACAGGGGGAGTGTCATCCAGCCCTGCCACAGGCCACCTCTGTGTCCACAGCCACTAAAGTCCCACACAGTTGTCACAGTTTAGAGCTAGAGCTCAGGAAGCTCAGGATGTGGCCTGAGCCTTGTGAGAGTCCCTGGGTTTTCTTCTCTGTCCACCGAGGCTAACCAACACAGGATGACCCAGGACCCAATCCCGGCAGGGAAGGGAGAGGGGCATTTGCACCCAGCCCGTCCTGGCTAACTCCAAGCTCCAGACGGTGGCTCAACTCTGCTCATGCCAAGGGGGCATCTGCCACCACCCTGATCTCCGCTCTTGTCTCACTCCCCATTCTGATGCACATTCCACCATGGCAGCTGCAACCACTGGCCTTGTCTGTCTCCCTTGTAGTGAAGCACACATCAGGTGTCAAGTCCTGAGGCTGTTGAGCCTCCTGAGGAGACGGCTGGGCCACCATAGACCTGGCTGCATACAGTGAGTTCCCCTTCACCACTGATGGGCCAGGCCCTGTCAAGCTTTCCATCTCTTCTACCTCATGGAGCCGGCACAGCCACTCTGTGCAGCAGGTCCTGTTAGTGTCCACCTCTATGGTCTGCAGGTGGACAGCAATGGCTTGGGGGTTCCGGAAGTTGGCCTGGTCATATGGTAGGTAAGGTGTGGAGCTGAGATTTGGGCCCAGATCATGGGAGTTTGGATCAGGTCTGGGGCAACGATGGCAGAGGGAAGGCCTGCTCCACCCCGCACTGAGATCCCAGCTGTTCACCACATCCATCACGGTCAACTGCACCACCACCAGCTTAGGAGAGAAGACAGTGAGGTTGGGCTTCTTCTCACTCTCCTTAACAGCCGCAGGTGGAGATGGACTTCCCACTAGAAATGATGGTGCAAGTGACTCCAGCTCAGCAGTTCTCACTCCTACTGGTTCCGATGTCAGCCCTTTCTCCAGCTCTAACACTGCTGATGGAGGGGACGCTGGCGTCAGCACTAGTAGTGGTGATGTGAACGGAGCTGGAGCCAGCTCTACCTCTACCACTGCTCACTGCTCTGCTTCTGCCGCTGGCTAGAGCTCTGCAGCTGATGCTACAGTGGGATAAAGAGAAAGATTCACCCACATAGCTGACTTTCCATCTGTCCTTCTAAACACAGGAAAGATCCCAATTTCCTTCCAGGAATATCCAGCCTGCAGTCCCCCTTACCCTCTGCCTTTGCCTCAGTGGCCTCCAGAAGCTCACACCGGGCAAGGGTAAGAGGGTCATGGCAGCTCAGCTCCGAAATAGGCAAGGTTACCTGCGTGTACATCCCCTTTAGCTTGAAAAAGTGACAGCCCCAGTCTGGTCACTCCCTAGTTCTGGTCCAACCTGGTCATCTTAAGGTCCTGAGTGTGGAGACCCTCTGTTCCTGTTCTCATCTCAGAGCAGCACTGGGTGGTGTTTGTGGCCTGAGGCACCTTCCCCTTGCCTAGTGAGTTGGTGAAATTGAAACCACTGGGCAGCTCCTCAATGACCTTATTACTGGAGTTCTACAAAGACTGCTCTGGAGCTGGGCCTGGAGGAATCAGGGGTTGCCTGCACACTGCCACTGGGGTCATCCCCCAAGAGAAATCTGCTCCTCAGTTCAGGCACAGAGGGACATCCCTGCAAAGAACTGTGGTCAGGCAGGAAAAGAGATGAAACCTCTATGGCTCAATAACATAAGAGTAGAGGAGCTCACCTTCCCATGCTGCCAGCCATGACCTGGGCTATGAACATGACAGGCCCACCGTGCTTCCGACACCTAACAACCAGCTCCTGCCCAGGAATGGCCTGCCCCTCATACCCTGCCTTCTCCTCTCCACACAAACACACACAGACACACACACACACAAGATGAGGGACAAAGGGTGTGGGGCTGATCAGGTGGGATCACAGTTGTGTCCTGGCCTGCACTAGCCTTTCCTGGGCTGCCCCGTGTTACCCTTCACTGCCTCCTGCCAGACGCCCAGAGGCGTCGGGGATGAGGGCTGAGCCAACGTCGGCAACGACCAAAAAGTTTCTCTTTCTGGGTTTTTTTTGTGCCTAGATCCTCCAAAAGTTGGGATACAACAACAAAATATTTTTTCCTGTTGACTGTCTCCAGTCAAGTCACCTGGATGGGGGGCTGTGGGTACCTGGTTACCAGAGTTCTAAGATCTGTAGAGGTCTATGACCAAGGAAGTGAGTTCTTTTTTTCAAGATTCCTTTACCTAGGCCCCTTCCCTCAATCAGACTTGTCCAGAGCTGCCCCCTGTGCCCTGGCTGCTAACCCTCCTCCCCCATGTCATCTCCTGAACTGTACACAAGGAGCCTACACAGCCCTAGCCACAGCTCCCTGGAAACCTAAGTCGAGTCTTAGCTTTGAGGAGACAGAGATGAATGTAGACTTCCTTTTTCTTACCAGTTCTTCATTCTGAGAAAGTCCCTGTACCTCTCATGTCCTCCTCAGTCTCTAAACCTGCACCATGGGGATCAGGCTAGAATCTACTTCTTAGGGATGTCACCCGGTGTATATGACATAATATCTATTACCGCTGTGGGCTGGTGTCACATGTACCTAAGGCACAATCTTAGAGATGGAAGAATAACAAAAAGGGGTGACAGGTAGCACAAAACACCACTCAAAACATGCCAGGGTTCTAGCAATATGATATTGGAACAGTCGCTTCCAATTTGGCCTCATTTTCAGGTCAGCATCATGAGGGGGTTGAAACTAATGGAAATTTACATACTGCCATCCTGTGGCATAAAACCATTCAATTGTTTCCTGTTTAATGGAGAATGAGACCCAAGTGTCTCGTTTTGGCCTAAAAGGTGGGCAGCCTTCACAGTGGTAGCCAGTAAGCCCCACCCATGGTATAGTCATCCCAGTGGAACCACTAAGTAGTTAGTAACTGGCTTCTTAACATAATAACAGCCAAAGTGATGGGATGTCCTGTCTAAATTTTAACTAAAAAAGTCTCTCACTTCCTGTTACTCCCTCTTTCATGTTCCATCTCTCTCTCTCTCACTCTGTCGAATCCCTGTAACTGAGGAATCAAATACCAGTGATTTCGGGCTGCCCAACGTGGACGCCTAGAGAGGAGAGAAGCACGAGATTGCCCAGGCCAACAGACAGAAAGAAACTCAGGTTCTCAGTCCAAACTGAATGCTAAAATCTGAGAGCGAACTTGGGGGCCAGTCCTCCCCCAGTTGAGCCTCAGTTGCAGGCCACACAGGGTGGTGATGAGGTAAGAGGGAGGAAAGGAATGTGGGAGCCTTCTGCCTGCTCTACCTGGAAGGGTGAGGGCGAGAACAATGTCATGTGACACTGAGTCCTCAGGAGAACCTGTGAGATAGCTGGAGTTCTCACACCTTCCAGATGAGGAAACAGGCTCAGGGAGTCCTGGCCCAAAGCCCAAGCTCACACCCAGAGTGAGAGTTGGAGTTGGGCTTGTTCTAGAATCACAACATCTTGGAGGATGGAGTTCTATTGGTACCAGTTGCCTGGAGTCAGATGTCAAGGGTCACAGGCCAGTAGTGCTGGAGAGAAATGTGGTGAGGGGACCATGGCCTTACTGACACTCTCCTCGACCCTGGCAGGAGGGGCCCTGCGCGTTTGCCCCCCCGCAAATCAGCCCCCATAGAGTGCAGGAGAAGCAGCATCAGCAGCAGATGAGTGTGCCTGTGGGGGAGGGGCTCTGCCCTCCCAGCTGGAGGCCTCAAATCAAGAGAGGACAGCCCTTCCTCTTGCTGCCACAGTACCTGAATCCCCCAGTATAAGTGACCATGAGGAGGGCCTGGAAGAGCTGGTGCAGGATGGTGGTTGTGGGGAGGGCCAGGAACCGCATACCCTGTGATTTGCCAGAAGCCGGCCCTGGGAGGTGAGGAGGAGGAGTGTGGTGTTCGTGGGGTGTGAAGGGAGGAGGAATTGAGGGGAGGCTGCTAAGGGTCCTAGGCTGCTCCCCGTGGGAAACCTGGGGTGGGCCAGGAGGCTGAGGGTGAGGACTTTTCAGGGGAGGGTCTGCAGGGGCCCGACTTGAGAGCAAGGGCTCATCCCACCCACACTCTGATGTCACAGAGTGTCATCCCCAAGATTGGCACTTTCCTTGGTCACCTGCTGATGCTGCACTTGCTGATGGGTGATAATCTCGACTTGGGTGCACCTGAGGACCAGGCATTGAGGACCAGGATCCTGAACATTGGGCTGCGGTAGCCCCTGAAGTGAACTCTGAACTCTCAGCACTTGGCACATCTCTCATGAGAGCCTCGCAGCCCCCCCTTGGAGCTGGGACATCAGGCACATCTTAGGGATGAGTAACAGTGGTTCCACCTGAGACACCCATTCCGATTCCCCAGGCTGGGGAAGCTCAGAGCTGCCTGACGGCACAGCTGCATGAGGTTTTATGTGAGCTAGACTAAGCCTCTCCCTCCCATGCTGCCCGTCGAGGGACAGAGGATTCTGGCCCCTCCAAGTCAGGCAGCACATAAGTGGCTGAGCAGTCCCCTCTGCCTGAGGCCTCAGCCTCCAAGTCTGTCATCAGAGAGGGTTGTGCTGCCAGGTCCCTTAGCCTCTCCTCCATGTCCTCCTTCTCTGGAGCCCAGAGCCAGGCCTAGGTCCAAGTCCTGTTTTCTCTGCATGCCCGGCCCCCTCTGGGGACCTGGCAGTAGTGCCACATGAGAAGGGGTGGGCCTAGGGGGCTAGTCAGGCTAGGGGGCTCTGTCTGATGGACTCTGGCAGTCTGCCTTCCAGGGGAATGAGATCAACCTGAGAAGAGGACTGAAGTGAACATCTGCCGCACCCCCTTCATGGGAGGGGAAGGAGGAGGAATTCAGAGACCCTCTGGGCAGAACAGTCCCTGGCTCCACCCCCTGTATCTTACATTGAGTGAAAGAGTTTGATAACAGAGAAGTGGGAGACCCATCCAGTTGGCGGGTGGGTTGAGGGGAGGATGGCATCAAGGAAAATATCCTGGAGGAGGGGCTGATGATTCCCATTCTGAGAACAGGTAGAGCCTGGATGGAACTGGAGGGAAGGACAGTTCCCAAGACTGGTCCCCTGCTCCACTCCTCACCCCCCACAATGTCCATCCAGCATGCCCCACTCAGGCCCTAACTGCAGCCTCTCTTTCCCTCTGGTCCCAGGAATACCCACTCATGAGGGAGATCCTGCTGCTCCAGGTGGCCACAAAGAATTACAACATAGAGCCCGAGGAGCGATTTGGGGCCTGGTTCCAGGACATGGAGCTGCTCAACGAGAATGAGAAGTGAGGCCGTGCATGATTTGGGTGAGGGCAGGGGTGGACTCTCCCTGTTGACCAGTCCACAGAGCCTGTCTCCGTGGCCCCCCACTCAGCACCAAACCTTATTGCATGGCAACCTCTGGGACACCCAGACTCCAGCTGCTGGGCAGGCAGTGAGGGGACACCTGAGATCTGGCTCCTGTTAGGCTCACAGGAGCCTCTCTGTCCTGGAGCTACAGCCTGTCCTGCCAGCTGGACCCCCAGACCTAGTTGGCCAACAGAATACTCAAGGCCAAGAAGAACCCGCCATCATCAAGGTCAGGGGTGAGTGAGTTCTGGGCTGTGTTGACTGACTCCTATTGGTTCAGTAAAACTTTGGGCTAAACGTGCCCTTAGGGAGTCGGACAGCTGGCACTGGGATCCCAGCTCCACTACTGAGCAGTCCTGTGACTGGGGTGACTCTCTTCAGCTTCCTGAGACTCCGTTTCCCCCTCTGTGAAATAGGTGATACTAAATGATCTCTTGCGTGTCAGGGACAAATGGGGTACTGGTGGCTGACAGCACTGAGCACAGAGCCTGGAGCACTCAGTGCAGTGGGGACAGGGTGGGGGCCATGATTCTGAGGGAGGCCCCCCAGGATAACCCGACTCTTCTACTCAGTCCCCAGGTCCCAACACCAACCCCCGTACCAGTGGCCGAGCACTGCCCCATCCTCAAGAGCGGGGACACAGCTGTGAGGCTTTCGATGCACTGGGCCATCTCCTACCTCCTGACAGGAAGGGGAGCATTGTAAGCTGATCTCTGAGGTCCCCTTAAACCTAAGACAGAGGGGACGACCCCACCCCAGCTCCCTGATATCTCTACCCCAGGACCAATTCACACATTGTGGAGGGACAGTAGTTATTTGTTGTAAACAATAAATGCCGTATTTGAATATTATATTAAAGTCCTGTTCCCTTTACAGCCTGAGAGTTGTGGTGTGGTTCTGTTGCTTTCTGTAGGCATGTATGTGAGACACTGAATCTCACATTTCTCCTTGAATCACGAACTCTTCTGGGTCATCAGCTTATTGTATGTGGGAGAAGGGAGAAGGGCCAACTCTTCGCTGGCTAGTGGGAACACACCCAAGTCCCCCTAATTCCGAAGACCAGTTCATTTCAGTATCATTCAGCTCCTCCAGGAGCAGACATGGCCCCCGCCCGTTCTCTTGGGATTTAAATGTTGAAGGTACTTTCACAGGCAGAACAACAACCACTGAAATGTGGGTGTCTTTAAAACAGCACTACCCAGGACCATGTCTTGCCACAGGCAGGGGCTGCCTTTCTACATTCTTGAGGAACAGGGAACGTTTTCTGCTTCTCTTGTTGAGATTTCTTTTGACTAAATTTTAGGAACTTGTAGTTTTCTAGTTCAATCTCTGGAATTGCATCAGCTCTAAGTGGAGAAAACAATGTAAAAAGATCAAAACGTGCAGTTGGAGAGGACAAGGCCCAAGGAAGCTCATTAGCAAATGGACTAAAGGCAGGCAGGACCTAGCTCCTGAGGCCCCTCTAGGGGCTCCCTGTTCACCCCTGACCTGGATTTGAAACCTGCTTGGATCCTTGTCCAAGACTCTGAATTCCTTTTCCTGCTTGTTTTGTATCCAGGCGGAAAGATTTGTGACGCAGCTTTTAAGGCTACTGCTGGGCCTCGTTCCATAAACATGACTGCTCCCTGTCAACTAGGATTTTCAGCACCCCTACCTTCCTTATGCAATTCCCTTTAGGGCAGAAATTCCCCAGAAGGTCCCAAGCCTCCTCCCTCGCTTGTCCTGATGGACCCCAGGTGAGCTCTACTTTACCAGTATAAGCGACCATAATCCTGGCCAGTGAGTGACCTCACATGTCCCTTGCTGTCCAAGGTGACTTCTGAGCCCGTGTCATTCTGAGGTCCATGGTCTTGGACAATCCTCCAGTTTACACACTAAGTGTTGGTATTACCAACTCGTCCAAATGGGGCAATTGGGCCCGAGCCCTTAAACTGTGTCGCCCCTCGGTGGTTGTGTTCTTGTCCCCAGTCCTGTGCTGTGGTTACATTACCACCACCTGCTGCGGTGTGAACACTGTTTGAAGCTTTGAAAGATGAAGCATGACAGGGGTTTGGGGGGCTCCAGCAGGGAATGCCACTGAACTGATCGTCCATGGACATGCATGAACACAGCCTTACCAATTAAAATACTGAAATGCTTCCTATCTGGTCGTGAACAGACACTGCTCTGAGCTCGCACCGAGAACCCACCTCATGACTAGGAGCTTTCAAAGGGATACCAAGTGGCATTTAAACCTCATCCCTTGGGAACACCCTGTAAGACAAGGACCAGATGAATCGCTTCGCACTTGTCAATTGTCCCCTCTTTTCTGATGGCTGCAAGTTTCACCCAGACACATAGGCTGCACTCTGCCAGGGAAGCCTCAGGACAACCAGAAGCTGAAGATGAATCCTGGTTCCCGGCATCCCAAACCCTTCCTGACACGGCACAGCCACCCAGGAATGTGATTTGGTAATGGAAAGACTGGGAAGGCTGTACTTTCCCTCCCAGGAGAAAGAGAAGTACCAACAGTGAAAGCTTGATCCCTCAAATAGACAATTAAATCCCAACAAGCAGTGGTTTCTTTCAGCATTACTGATGCTGAAAAGATCTCTTTTGATAATAGCACGATCCCCCAACTGCCATGTCCATTTCCATGAATCAAATTTCCAACACATATGGATCTAAAAAACTGAGGGAAATCTGGTATTTCCTTAGATGCAACTCTGAATTAGCATGCAACAGAGAACAGAAAAATGGAGACCTAGAAATAAATATCTAATTTGAGAACATAGACATAAAAGTGCGTTTGAAATAATATTTTGGAATCTATTGGAATATTATACAAAAAGAAGAATCCACTTTTAGTAGGTTTTACTGTGACTGTGAGGGGAAAAAGTGAATCACCCCGTGACGTTGATAATTCACTGCTGACTTTAAAGTACAAATAAATAATATACATAGTAAAGGAAAATGAGAGAACAGCATGAAAAAGAAAGATCTTTTTCTCCTCACCTGAAACTCAACCTCTCACCTCAGAAAGAAACTGTTGTCTATATTTTCTGTTTCAAGCAGAGTTTAATAAAAGAAAATATCGATATATTTTAAAGTTTCAAGAGCTCAAAGCAAGGAAAAATTAGGGACGCTACCAAGAGACCTCACTGTGGTGCCTGCTCCATTTCATCTGCTGTCAGGACGGCCTTCTTAGACCCTCACTTTCTCTGCCTCACTAGCAAGTCTGTCCGTCATCAGTGCTATCACCAGTCTCGCTCCTTTGCTCTTCACTGCCGTTTACTCCTTCCTGATACCTCCACAGTGGAGCTGTGGAATGCACAGATGAGTTCCTGGAATCATCTCTGCCAAATCTGAAGACCAGCAGGAGTGGGAATGGCATCTGAAATGCAGACCACCTGGAAGCATACCTGGCAGGGATTCACCTGTGTGACTAGGTGCAAGTTTTTGCAACGTTTTGGCAAGATTGAAAGGACTTACGAGTAGTCCTACACTGCTGCAGGCCTGGAGTCCTTGAGGTCTCTCGGGCCAGCAGATCTGGTGGGGCTGGTCCAAGTTGTCCTCTCAGAAACCAGTCATTGCCAGGATGGGATGGGATTCTAGTAACTGGCCTCTTGAATATGTCACTGGACATCCTCAAAAGTATGGAAAGGCTTAAACCTGGCTTTGGTTTGGACTGGTTCCCACAGTTACGCTGCTTCTTCTGTGAAGACGTGACTTATCATTCTTCTTTTCCTCTTACCCTATAAAAACAAATCATGAAACTGGGTCAAACGATAAAGGGGGCCTGCCTTTTTAGGACAATTATCCTGGCTGTTTTGTACTTCCACCCTCCCTTTATCATCTGGGAATAGATCTGACCTGTTTCCTGGGATGTCATCAGGCAGATTTGCATCAAGAACAGAAAGCTCAAGGTCATACTCAAGGCTCCTCCAGATCATTTCCCCCCTCCATCCTGTTAACACGCCCTCCTTTTTTGAGTGTAATTCTATTCTCTTCTTTTCCTTGTCACTCTCAACAGCAAAAGTCCTGGCACTCCCTCTCAGCACAGTCAATCCCCAGTCCTTTACTAAATCCCAAATCTTACCATTTCTGTGTTTTCTGTGTACTCATTTTCTTAATCCATTGACCACTTGTTGTTCATAGAGATTAAATCAATAGTGACGATATCAACCACCCCTGTTAGCAACTTACTCCCATATCCCAGATGTTCACATAATCCAAATGGTTATGTTCAAAAGTAAATAATTCAGAAAACATATTCTCCCACCACAAATTCCTGAAATTTAATATTTTTCTTTAAACATTCATACAGTAGATACCTGTTCCTCAAGATCAGTAGTAATGCCAGATCAACGATACTCACCTTAATTTTCTCCTACACCTATCAATCCTGGATTCCATGTACTATGATCAAATTAATTTCCTTGGAAAAATAAAAAATTCCTTACTACTCATTTATTTTGTAAATCTCCAAACCCAGAAGATCCCGATTATCTGCCATGCCACAGCTACTGCTGGTCTTAAGACAACCTGAAGAAAAAGCACGAAACATGATCTTTTTGTACCACTGTAAATACATAGCCATCTGCATCAACTGGGAAGCACCCATAATGCCTGGAAATTTTGTTCTCTTTTTTTGTTTGGCTCAAAAACAAAAAGACAAATCAATTTTAAAAATGGGCAGGGGACCAGAGTAAATTTTTTCCAGTGAAGACATACAGGTGGCCAACAGGTGTATGAAAAGTTGTTCAGCATCACATATCAGGGAATGCAAATCAAAACCACAATGAGCTACCATTTCACGCCTGTTATGATGTCGATTATCAAAAAAACTAAAGATGACAAATGTTGCTGAGGATGTGGAGAAAAGGAAACATCGTGGAAATGTAAACTAATACAGCCATTATAGAAAACAGTATGGAGGTCCCTCCAAAAATGAAAACTAGCCTATGATCCAGCAATCCCGCTTCTGGTATACACCCACAGGATTTGAAATCAGTGTCTCAAAGAGATACCTGCCCTCTAATGTTCACTGCAGCAAATTCACAATAGCCAAGATGTGGAAGTAACCTAAACGTCACTGATGGATGAATGGATAAAGAAATGGAATATTCGTCAACATTGAAAAAAGAAGGAATTGCTGCTATTTTTGACAACATGAATGCACCTAGAAGACATTGTGCTAAGTGAAATAAGGCAGACAGAGAAAGGCAAATATTTCCTTATTTGTGGAATCTAGAATAGTCAAACTCACACAAGCAGAGGTTAGAATGGTGGTTGCCAGGGGCTGGGGAGATGGAGAAATGGGGAGCTGATGTTCAAAGATACAAAGTTTCAGTTATCAAGATAAATAAGTTCTGGAAACCTAGGATAAGGCATAGTGCCTACAGCTAACAAGACTGTATTGCTTGCATTACACTTGCTAATAGAGTAGATATTAAGAGTTCTTGCCAGAGAATAATATTAATAAAGGAGGTGAGAGAAAACTTTGGGAGATGATGGATATGTTTGTGGCCTTGATGGTGGTGACAGTCTCAAGGGTGTATGCTTATGTCCAAATTCATCAAGCTGTATATGGAAATGTATGACATCATCGTTTATTCTTCTGCACCTTGAAATATGCCATGTCCTCATCACAAGAGAAAAAATTTGTAACTCTATATGGGGACGGATGTTAACTGGACTTATTGTGGTGATCATTTCAACATATATACAAACATTGAATCATTATGTCATACCGCTGAAACTAATTTAATGTTCTATGTCAACTTTATCTCAATTAAAAAAACACAACAGACAAAACAATTTGAATACTGTATATGAGTTCAGTGAATCCCTGAAAGTGCCCCATTCTCATATAGGAATTACAGGAAGCAGAGAGGATGATGTAAGATTGAAGAAAGTTGTACAAAACAGTATTCAAATTAAAATCATTTAAGTTGCTATCAGCTCCTTGTGACAAAGTTCTGTGAGCACCGATCTACTT
The DNA here is from genome assembly GCF_020826845.1 of Diceros bicornis minor. Taxonomy (NCBI): domain Eukaryota; kingdom Metazoa; phylum Chordata; class Mammalia; order Perissodactyla; family Rhinocerotidae; genus Diceros; species Diceros bicornis. The sequence goes on from NW_026690900.1 coordinate 5,154,190, forward strand.
TCACATTTTTCCTGAAAAAACATACTTTCACATGCAACCCATAATAGTTTCATGATTTTCTCTAATAAGAAAATTTCAACTTAATAAATAAAAAGAAAAGCATCTCTTATGTATGAATAAAGTTAGTGAACTTTACAGGGAAAAGGAGCGTATTTGCACAATCCCAATAAAGTAAACAGAAGAACTGAATGATGATCAAGTCTCATTCAAGCTTATCTTTGAAAGCCAGTAAAACCAGGTTATCTTTTCAAGGATGTGTGTAGAGCTGTCAGCCTTGGAAGATAGAAATAGTGGTCTCCTCTGGAGCAAAGGGCAGGCTTGCTTACTGCCCAGTATATTAAAAATAACAACCCCCCAGGGCAAAGGTTAGCAGACATCCTGCCCATTATCAAAGATTTGAATTACTTAGGCTGTGAGATCTTACAACCCTCTGCATGTCACCTGGCCCAGTGTGTATCACCCTGTAGGAAGTGAGATTTAGTGAACCGGAGCAAATGCTGACACTCTGGCCACTGCTATTGTTGTGTCATTAAGTCCTTTGTCTCTGACGCATGGGACTCGTGACTTTTGCCAGCATCTGCAAGACCATTGTAGGCTAACTTATTGGTTTGCAGGTAAGGTAAAACATCAAAACTTTCACAGTTCCTGAAAAGCCTTAAAATAACTAGTAGTCTTAGGAAAAGAGAGCTATCCAGAACAATATGCATGGATGGTCTTCATAGAAGACTTCATGCAACCAAAACTTTAATAAGTCTCTCTGATCTCTTTTATTTCTACCCCAAGTAGAAGGAGAGGCACCAAGCTATTACAGACCTAGGGCTTGTGAAAGCCACCTGGAGACCTACTGACCAGAAACTTCCCATGGGGTGCAAAGACAGATGGGCATATTTCCAAAATGGACCCATGTGCCTCCCAGTCATCAAAAAGACCGTGCATTATCTTAACTTATGATTAATTGAGTCATTAAAACCTTGTGATGGGCCAAAGATACATTAATAAGTGGAGTGAGGCACATGGCAGTTGTAAGCAGTTTAACACACTTGGTGCATATCAAACTCTGAACTAACTTTAGTGTTCTAATCAATTAAACGGTACAATAAATTTAATTAGATAGATTAAATGATATTTAATGGTATCCCTGATTATTACTCTGCAATAATGAACAAGAAGCTCATGTAAATAACTATAATTGGTCTTAATTTAAAACATGATAGTCAGGACTGTTTGAGATAAGCTGGAGAGAAGGAAGGGGAGAAGTAGACAAAAGTTAGCTGCTCTAAAGCCACAGTCAAGACCTCTGGATCTACATGTAACCCAGGAGATCGAGTCAGATGGCTATGCCCTTATAACCTCCTGCACTATGGTTCTCAGGGATGTCACGGGGCTGAAGCAGATTCCTGAATCGTGTTTACATAGCCATGTGTACAATACCCCTGACCATGGGGATGAACCACCATTCAATTATCCCTTACACCCCTCTAATTAACAATTAGATTTCAGAATCATTGTATCATTACATGATAATTTATTCCTCAAACTTGTAGGATGCCGAGCTAAAAGAAAATCAAATATCAATTGGCTTCTTTTCTTTGAAAGACCAAGATGTTCTTTCACACTTGGAATCCTGATTAGAGGATAAATCCATCAAATCAATGGAAACAACTTAAGAAATGGACAGAGGGATATTTCAATCGTATATATACATTTTGCATTGTTGCAAAAATAGAGTTACATTTAAAAAAATTAGAACTTTTTGAAATTTCATAGTTATTAAAGACTTTGTTCTGCATGTACTCCCTTTGGTTTACCAAATCAAACTCACTCTTTAATGGGCATTTCTAGCATTCAGTGTTAGTAACAACAGTTTTTTTAAATTCTTATTTTTCCCAGGTCAAAGAACAAGGGCAGAGGTCATAGAGAGGTCAAGTCTATTCTACCTAGGGATGTGGCAGCCTTAACTATGGATGTTCAAGCCAGACATTGCCAGCAGAACCACATCTCTTCATCCATAGGTGAGTTTTTACTAGTAATCACAGAGACTTGAGGATATCAAAGGAAATTCTTCATTAAGAACCAAAGTTACAGATTCCTATCTTGGGTTCATTACTTTGAATTTTTGACCCAAATTGTATATATCGATTGGACCATGTTCAATTCTCTGATCTTTAGATGATGCGGCCTACAGCTGAAGAGAAACAGATACAACACCAACATCTTATCCTCTCTGAAGCCCAACTGAGATCCCCTGGAGTTAGAAGTTTTCAAGACAAGAAAAAGTCATCCTTCTTCTGAACAAAGACTGTAGAGGCTATACAAACATTCAACTTTATTTATTTTGATTTTTATTTTTGTTTTGTGAGGAAGATCTGCCCTGAACTAACATATGACAATCCTCCTCTTTTTGCTGAGGAAGACTGGCCGTGGGCTAACATCCATGCCCATCTTCCTCCACTTTATATGGGACGCCGCCACAGCATGGCTTGACAAGCAGTGCGTCGGTGAGTGCCCGGGATCCGAACCTGCGAACCTCAGGCCGCCGGGAACCCCGGGCCGCCGCAGCGGAGCCCGTGCAATTAACCGCTTGCGCCACCGGGCCAGCCCAAACATTCAACTTTAAATTGTTAACGTGACTTGTTAGAATGTGATGCAGCAAGCATAATACTTTCTAAGTTTCATGATTTTTCTCCAGGATACTGAGATAGTTGACCTTGAAGTCAAGTTTCCCCATAAATGTATTTATTGAGATAAAATTAATTTCCCTATAAAATAATTCCCATAAAATTGTTAGAAATATATCATAGTCTCTGACTAAAAGGGAACAAAGCAAATTGAGCAGTTGAATAGCAGTGTAATAAATTCCATACAAGGATCTTACTCAGCATTATGTATAATAGTGAAACAGGAAATAACCCCATCTCTATCAAAGAAGAAATAAACAGATCATGGTATTCCTGTTCTTTGGAGTAGCTCCAAAACTTCTAAAAAGCTAATTTAGAGTGACGTGCACTGATAAGAAGAGACGTCTATGATATATGTTTTGGGAAACAGCAAGTTGCAAAACGATGTAGTTATGTAATTTATGCTAAAAAAACTTTATGTGTATTTATAAATTCATTGGAAATGTCCAGAAGAATAAGCTGCAACCTCTTAACAATAGTTCCTTCTGAGTAGGGGAGTGAGTTTGCAGGGAAGGGGATGGAAGGGGAAGGTTTCACTTTACTCTACATAGATCTGTATAATTTGACTTTTTTTACAAAGTATGTAATTCTTTCATAATTAGAAAAATGAGTGATGTGACCGTTTGGTGCAGGGCAACAGTATTATGTTCACCAGTCTCTGTACTGTATGTTACTGCACAGCATGGACTGTAGGAGAAAGCCCAGAGGAGCAATGAAGACAAAAAGACATGACACCTGCAAAAAGTCAGTGGAGTATTTCTACATAAGAAACCTTCCAGGCTAGTGACAGTCAGTATCTTCCACTGCTCCAGCTCTCGCCATGAACCTAGACCGTGCCCAGCATAGGCCAGACAACAACGCCCTGCTAGTCCACTCCCCACCCAGGGCCTGTTTGTGCAAGGTGACTGCCAACAATCAGACAATGGACTCAGGATGGGGCGTGTGCTTTTAGGAATCCTGGCAGAGAGGGACAAAGTGGAACACCAGCGAAGTGCACACACCTGAGAGGCGGAGATCCAGGTGGAGGCTCAGAATGTACCAAGAAACTGTGTGAAGTGAACGAAGCTACTCGACCTCTCTGAGCCTCAGTGTCCTCCTCTGTAAAATGGGGATCACAGGCCTACTTCACAGAGCTGTTGGGGAAGATACATAAAAGTGCCTGTGACAGCCAGTGTCCACATTATTAACAAAGTCATATCCGACTTCAAAATAATCAATGAAAAGAATAATGTTAATGAGACCAAAGACAAGAGGCCCAGCTTCATAACAGCCCCAGCAGCATGAAAATGAGAGGAGCTCCAAGTATCTAAGTAAGCAGGGCTCTTCACAGCTCCACTGGAGACGGTGAACACGGGCTACACCAGGATAAGTTGGTGTTGTGTAGTGACTCGTTTAGAGATCGTGGGTCCCTAAAGACACTGAAATACAGTTACATACAGTGGCTCCTAGGAGACAACTACAAAGCAACCAATGCAACAGATAGGAATGGGAAGGGGCCGAGCAGAAGAGGGTCAGAGCCGCAAAACCTGACGGAAGACACTGAAGCACAAGCGCCCAGCTCTGTCAACAGCTGCTGTGGTTGCGCCAGGAGATCAAACCTCTGAGGCAGCCATTGTGGGGACTGCTTGGAGCACAGTGGTCACTGAAGCCACACCCCAACAGCAGTGCATCAGAGCACACAGACCCCTAGACTTTCCTCTCCATTAATCCCGGTTTCAAGATGATGAATATCGTCATGTTACAATGTCTTTTTCCAACCTTTGTGGACGAGTGTCATCAGAACACCCTGAAGAGGGCACAGACCAGAGTAGTATGGAACACTGGGGACTGGGGTGGCGGCGCTGCACCTGACTACATGGATTATCACCTGGGCCTATTGAACACGAGAGAAGAACCCAAGGATGTGGTCTAATGAGAATTCCCTGTCTTGTCACATTCAGTGACACTACAGTTTCTCATCCTTTCTCTACAAAAATGTTAAAGAACTCATGTGTCATTAATTCATAAAGAAGCAAATTCTTGACAAAGTGACAGGGTTCAGTTTCCGTGACCAGGTTTTTCACTTGCTTTGATAATATCCCACATTGAGGAATCGGAAAGATAATGTATCGGGATGTGTAATATAAACAAGGACTTTTCTTCATGTAGATCGAAGCCCAGATTTTTAGGGATGACATAAATCATGAAAGCTGCTAACCATTCCTCCACAGGTTTCAATAAGACTTTTAACTTAATTTACTAATCTCAGGAAAAGAGAATTTGGCAATTCAAGTTTTTTGTTTCTGCATTCAAGCGTACGGTACAGGCAAGAGAATGACCAGAAAAAAATTAACAGGCAGGTCTTGCTTGCATTTTATCTTTTGCAAATAAGCAGGATATGTTATGCTCTGTTCTTTTCACTACTCTAATCAATTTTTAAAGAATACCATACATCTGACTATCCCTAGGCATGTTTATCTGGGAACCTTGCCGAAATCCAAAGCAGAGATGTTAAAGCTGATGGGTTTCAAATGCTGCGCAAGTGCTCTCTACCTTGAACATCCCTCTGTCAAAGCTGGACCACCGTTCTTTTCCTGAGGGATCTGAGTTACCACCCATGTCCTTAAGAGACTGGTCGGCCACTCAGGCCTGAGCTGAGATTAGGTGATCAACCTAAAGGGCAAAATACTTAAGCTATTCTCACCTTAAGGTTGCTGTTTCGGAGGCCTCTGCACTGGAATGGGTTGGTGAAAACAGCCTACTAGATACTTGCCTGGGAAATGGGTTTTTATCCTCTGCTCCTAGCAGATCCTGGGGAAACTAATGATTAACCTCACAGATACCTCAACTTCCACATCTGCAAAAAAGGCAAGCAACAGCCAATGTTACCACCCTGCAAAGCTCTTAAGTTGTACTTGCAAGAGGGGCCACAAGGGCAAATGTCTCCCAAAAGCTGATGAAATGATGGTACTTTGGCTGAAGAAGGCAGAGGGCATCAGGCAAAGTGGAAAGTTTCTGGGATGTCAAACCAGTTCCCATAAGCAGTTTAGAGAATCACTTGGCCCTGAACTAGGTAGGAGGCAGTGGAAAGACCCACACTCATGCAGGTAGGAAGAGGAATCAAGCAACGGAGGGAGGCGGTGGGGAACAGGCACGAGTGTGGCTTCAATTTTGGACAAAAGTAGTTGCACGCTGCAGGCCCGCAGCTTCCCATGCAGCCGCCACACCTTCGTAATACCGTGGTCCCTCTCGTCCCATCACATCCCTCTGGAACTCAGTCCACACAGAGCAGGTGTAGGACCAGAGTCCTAAGTCAACGGCGGTTTGGCCATCGGCCAAGCTCACACCGCCCTGCTCCTCCCCACAGGGCTAGGCATCATCCCGTGCCCAGAGCATCCTTTGAGTTGTAGTCCTGCAGCCACGCAGGCTACCGGCTGGGAGCGGTTAAGAGACAAAAGCTTCCAACATGCACAGCTAGGGGCCCCAACTCCCGCCTTGTCCCTCTGCCCCTGGGCCCCGACTTTCTGCTTCCATATCTCAAATGGAAATACCAGGTGCCTGGAATCCTGGAATTTGCCTTTTCAAGGCCACCTGTCCTACCATCCCCTCCATCCTTCTAGGCTGCCATGATCCTCCCTCTGTACCTCCTGGTCAAGGTCTTTGCAGGGACCCTCCTTTTGGACCCCGCCCACATGAAGACACCATACCTTGGTCAGGCGTCTTAGAAGGACTGCCCTGAGCCATGTCATTAAAAGGAGAAAACATCACAGTGGGGAGCCCCATTCCTGCATTATACAGACAGGAAAACCACGTGCACTGGTAAGTGACCCCTAAGCCACTTCAGGGGCCCACACGCACGCCCCTTCTCTGAGGCTGCACACAGGCTTGTTCACTGGGCTTCCTTATCCCAGTCTGGACCTCTTGACCTCATTGACACAGGCAACAGCACTGAAACTTCCCGTTCGTCCTTCCCACAATGTTAGACAAGTTCGTCGAGGAATGTAATATGCAATTTCTGGTCTATTATAGGGCTGGCTCCTGGGAACCAGTTTTAATATCCCTTTTTAAATATACCCTCAGAATCATAAAATAATGAAGCAAAATAAGTTTTTGCTGTGCGGGTTATGGTGATAACTCTCTGAAGTCATTTTTCCATTTAGCTTCTCTGATTGACTCCAAATACTACAGCACCACACGCTTCTCAGACTGGTGGATGACAGCTCCACTTCTTTGCAGGGAGGACACACAACAGCAGAATATCCGTGGCCAGACTTTCTGGAGCTTCAGTATTACTACAAGATTTGGAAGAAGCAAAGTTAGGTCATTTCCAAGGTAAGGAATTAAAAACTTAACACTAAGATGAGGTGGGAAAGTCATATGCCATTAATAATTGTCAGTAACCTGTGCCTGAAATGTCAGACTTTCTCTGAGAAAGAACTCTGAGATCCTATTTCCCATTGTTTTAAATAGGAAAAATTAGAAGTCATAGCAAATCTATTGAAAAACCCTACCAATTTCCTAAGTCACGTTATGGCACCTAGACATAAGTTATGAACATCATTGTTCCTCGTTTTCTTCCTCATTCAACCCAGTCCCACAAGTCTTGAGTTCATGCTGTGAACACGGCACTGTGCTAGGTGTTGAGGTTTTAGTGAGTATCATCGTGGGGGTGGGCCTTGCTGGAAAATGATTGCATCATAAAAACTCAAAGCCATGCCACTTGCCAAATTGAGGCAAAAATGGAAAGACCCACAATGCCACACAAGGGTGAGGGCATTAATAGATACTTGGGAGTATGATAATCCATCTAATGGTGTCATGAGTAAACGTGTTGCACTTTAAAACAAAACACTGCTGTTAGTCTGAGATATTGAATTAGTATCTTTGTGCATATATGCAGGATTTAAAATGTTTATTGATGTATAACATGTACAGAAATATATGGAGAAGTCATCTATGTAAACCTCAAAGAATTATTACAAAGTGAACACACTTGTGTGACTAAAAACTAGCACCAGCTTCACTCAGGCCCCAACAATCACTTTCTCCCTCCTTCCTCCCCAATGATAACCAGTATCTTACCAGTGAACACTGTATATCAAGTTTGTCTTCTTACACAAGTGTTTTATTACAGAACAATTTAAACAATATACAAAATAAACAAAATAGCATAGTAGGCCTGTCACCCAGCGTCAACATCTACTAGTCATCTGCCATTTTTGTTTCATCCACACTCCATCCCATTCCCACCTCTCGTTATTATTCTTTTAGTCTTTTGTGTGTGGGGGTGGGGTAAGATGTATGCACACTGAAAGGCAGAAATAAGAACAGTATAGTTTTGACAAATAAACATGCCCATATAACCTTCATCCCTTTAAGAATAGGATATTTCCATCCACCCCAGAAAACTCCTTCCTGTTCCTTCCCAGGAAATTTTTTCCTACCCCTGAAGCAACCACTGTTCTGGTTTTTTCACCATAGGTTCATCTTGGCTGAAATCATCCCACGTGTATTGTTTTCTGTCCACCTTGCCTCCCTCAGCACGAGGATGGTGAGGCTCACACAGCATGTGTGTGTCAGCGTTTGCTCATCTGCACAGCTGAGGGCATTCTGCTCTGCGGATGCCCCGCAGTGGGCTCATCTTCCTCCTGGGGACGTGCAGGTCATCTCCTGCGAAAATTCTTGTATAAACGCTTTTTGTATGCTGTTTAATTCCTTTGTTAACATTTAAGTGACACACCTTTGCAGTTTTTAGTGGTTGGTCCAGATTACAATATGCATCTTTAACATATCACAGTCTACCTGGACTTAATAGTGCACCAGTTTATTCAGTGTAAAATATGGAAGTCTTGCTACAGAACAGTTGCATTTACCTCTGTGTGTCCTTTGTGCTATTGTTGTCATAAAATTTATATCTACACGTTATAAATCCCACAATACAGTGTTATAATTTTTGCTTTAAACAGTCATAAGTCTTTTAAAGAATTTAAGAGAAAATGGTTAAGTATTTGGAGGGAGATGCTTTGAGGCTCCGCAAAGGTACTGTTTCTTCTTTAAGTTTCACCCACAGTTTTTGCATTCATCAGTCAGTCTTGCCCACAGTAATTATTACTGTAGCGTTCTAGTGGCAATTTTCTATTTCATGCTATCCAGCCACATTTATTATTTGGAATTCTGTGAGGAAGATTTCCCCCCCTTCCTTCTTCCTTTCTTTCTCTCTTTCTCTCATTCTTTTTTCCCCTTTTTTTCTTTCTTTCTTCCTTTCTTATTTAATCTTTTTTATATCAGTATAGACTCATGGATATTTATTTTATTCTCTGGGTAATAATCCAATGCTACTGTTATTTATTTTGTTGCTCACAGTTTTCTAACTTGAGCCACTGGGATGTCTTTCAGATTGATTCCTTTTGACACATCTCATCATTTTCTGTGTTTTTTTAAAGCACTTTCTTACTTTCTGGCACTACAAGGTGCTCCAGGCTCACCTTGTATTTTCCATCTCCAGCCTTAGAATCAGCCATTTCCCCAAGAAAATCTGGTTCTTTTTATTGGAGAATGATATTTAGAAACCAAGATCAGGGAGCTAGGTATGCTCATTGATACTCGAGTGTCATTGCTTCTAGACTCTCTCAGCAGAGCTTGGAAATGTATGTATGAATATAAAATCAGGTATACACATCTATCTATAGATCTTTCAATCTATCTAGCAATCTATCTTTGTATTTGGATAGATATATTAAAAGAGACATGGATTCATACTGATACTTCCAACTCCAATCCAGCACCACAGAATTTATTCTAGCCTTTTCCTTTTGTTTATTCGTCACTTCTTTCACCAACAGTGAGAAACTTAACTCCAGATATTTGCAATATTTACTAATGTGTCAACTAGTTTCAGAATTACTAATCCATACCCTTATGAAAACAAATTTACCACCTAGAGTACAGTGTTTGTGTCCAGTACTTTAATTCTACAGTATCCCATCAAAACACTGTCTTCCAAAGTTACTTAGGTTAGGACCTTCCATCCGCAGCCCTTCAGCGTGGTTATGTCACATACTTGTACTACAGTGAGATTCACTTGTCACTGCATTCCATCTGAGTTCCTCAGCATCCTGATGGATTTGTAAAATTTGCAGAGTAAAATTCACTCTTTGTGATGTACATTTTTACGGGTTTTGACAAATTTATGGTCGTGTATCCACCTCCACAGTACCATATTGAGCTGTTTTTTTCACCCCCAAAATTCTTTCATACTGTGTCTTTGTAGTCATCCCCTCCCCCCACTCCATCTCTTGGCAACCACTGATCATTTTCCATCCCTTTAATGCTGACTTTTCTAGAAAGTCATGTAAATGGAATCATAGTACATAGTCTTTTGAATCTGGCCTCCTTCATTTAGAGAAATGCATCCAAGATTCATCCATCTTGTTGTGTGATCAAGAGTTTATCCTTTTTACTGCCAAGTAGTATTCTAATGTCCCAGTGCACCACAGTCTCTTTCTCCATTCACCTGATGAAGGACATTTAGTTTATTTCTAGCTTTTGACAATTATGAATAAAATGGCTATCAATATTCACACAAAGATTTTTGTTTAAACATTAGTTTTCAATTTGCTTCAGTAAATCCCTAGGAGTGGGATATCTGAGTCACATAATAAGTGTAGGTTTAACTTTATAAGAACCTGCTAAACTGTTTTCCGAATGCAACTATCATGTTGCATTCCCAGTTCTAGTTGTTTCTAGTCCTCACCAGCACTTGGTATTTGCAATTTTATTGGTATTTGCAATCTTATTTTTTATTTTCGCCAACTAATAGGTGTCCGGTATCTTATTGAGTCTTCTGCTTCCTTTTTGAAAGTCAGTTCTGCTAAATATAGAATCCTGTGTTGACTTTTGGGTTTTCTTTCTGCACTTGAAAGATGTCATTTTGTTGTTGATTTGTCTCTTTTGTTTTTGATAATATATCATTCATCATTCACATTATTTCTCCCTGTATGTAGCGTCTTCCCCAGTATTTCCTTGACTGCTTTCAAGTTTTTCTTTTTATCTTTGGATTTTAGCAGCTTGACTATCATGTGCCTATGTATGGTTTTATTTTGTGAGGTTGCTGACTTTCTTTGATCTAAAATTTTAGATTTTCCACCAAATTTTGAAAGTTTTATGCTATTACTTGTTGATTTGCCTTTCTGCCTCATTTAATTTTTCTGTCTCTCCCCTCTCTGCTTGGGACTCAATCATCTCACAGGTAAGGCTCTCTTCATTTTTCTTCAAAATTTTTACATTCTTTTCTTCAGGTTGGATAATTTCTATTCCACTATCTTCATGTTTCTTCTACTATTTCTAATCTACTGGTAAACTCAGAAGTATTTTTTTATTTCATCTTCCTATTTGGTTCTTTTTTGTAATTTCAATTTCTCTGCTGAGTTTCAACATCTGTTCATTCATTATGAGAATAGTTTTCTTTACCACCATGATCATCTTTATAATCACTGATTTCTTATCCTTGTCTGCTAATTGCAACAAGTTTTGGATAGTTTCTAGTGCCTGCTTTGGGTCATATATGGATTACATATTCCTATTTCTTCAAATCTCATGATTTTTTAAATTGTGTACTGGAAACTATGAGTCATAGCTATAGAGACTCTGGATTCTATTGTATTCTTTTGAAGAGTGTTGTTATTTTTCTAGCAGGGAGTTAACTTGGCTGGACTGAAATTCCAATCTTCTCTCATTTACAGTGGGCATAGTTGAAATACTCATTCAGTTCTTTCATCTTCCAACTGCTGTTTTTACACTAGGCCCTCTGGGGCCTACCCTGCATGTGTGTTGTTCAAAGATCTGCAATTTTGATGTCTGTGTGCAGTAGAGTTACACACATATTTTGAGATGTTTCCTCTTTATTGTTCCCTCCCTTCCAGAATTTCTCCCCTAACTTTCCAGCTACTCTTCCAGCCAAAAAATACATCTTCTAACATTACAAGTAAGACTGTAGTTTTTCCCCTGTCTGGGCCACGTACAGATTTTGGAATGCTTTGAAGAAAAAGAATCAGACTTGCAAATATCTGCTGGTGCAATTCTCATCATTCAAGGGAAGACTCCCTCTCAGTTCTGCTTGCTTTTGGAAGAGATTTATACATACACACGTATACACATTTATTGTATCTGTATTACATATAGATACATGATTCTATATAAATATATATAATATTTTATGCAGATTTTATCATTGTTATCTGTGAGAGTGTTAGTTCAACAAGCTACTCAACCATTACTGGAAGCCAGATCTCAGTTTTGTTTCTTTTTTGGATTTTATACAAATGGAATTATAAAATATATAGCTTTTTGAATATAATTTCTTTTATGCAGCATTATCGTTGTGATATTCATCGATGTTGTTGCATGTAGCTAGTGTTTGTTCATTTGTTGAAAATAATAGTTTTAATGGTCATAAAATATTCATAACATAAAATTGACCATTTTAACCATTTTTAAGTGTGCAGTTCAGTGACATTCAGTACATTCACATTATTGTGTAACCATAACCTCTAACCATCCACAGAACTATTTTCACCTTGCACTGAAACTCTGTGCCCATTATGCAACAACTCCCTGTTGTCCCTCCCTCTTGCACCAGTCTCCTTTCTGTTCCTATAAATTTGACTACTCTAAGTACCTTATATGAGTGGAATCACAATATTTTTGCTTTTGTGGCTGGCTTTATTTCACTTAGCATAAAGTCCTCAAGGTTCATCCATGTCACAGCATGTGTCAGAATTCCTTCCTTTTTAAGGGTGAATCGTATTCCACTGTCTGTATACACCACTTTTTTTTTTTGTCAATTCATCTATTGATGGATACCTGGCTTGCTTCCAGCTTTTGGTTATTTTGAATAATGCTGTTAACAACACGAGTGTACATATGTCTTTCTACCTCTCTCGTCAATTCTTTTAGGTGTATACCCATAAATGGTGTTCTGAGATTCATTTATTCACATGTGGGAGAGTTCTTCACACCTCCAACAAGCAATTCTTGGAATGCCAGCTGGTCATCAGATAATTCAACACAATTTGATGCTGTCAACCCAGAGATACATCTGATTCCACAAGATGACGGCTAAGTCTTGTAAGACTGCACACCCAGCCCAACCTCACCTCAACTTCAGGTGCCAGTTACAATCCCAGGTTGTTACCTGTACTTCTGACTGACTGCCTATAAACCAGAGGTTCACACAACCTCCTCCTTGGGTTTGATTAATCTGCTAGAGTGGCCCACAAAACTCAGAGAAACATTTACTAGATCACCAGTTTATTATAAAAGGATATAACTCAAGAACAGCTTGATGGAAGTGGTGCATAGGGAAAGATATGTGAGAAGGGGCACAGAACATTCATGCCATCTCCAGGTTCACCACTCTCCAAGCACTCCCTGTCATGGCCAACCTGGAAGCTCTATGAACTTCCTTCTATTGGGATTTTTATGAAGGCTCCCTCACATAGGCATGATCAATTATTATCTCAGTTTCTAGCCCCTCTCCCCTCTGTGATGGATAAGTGGTAGGGCTAAAAATTTCAACCTTTTAATGAGGGCTTGGTCTTTCTCGTTACCAGCTCCCATCCAGGAGCCATCCAGGAGCCCACGCAGAGTTGCCTCAATAGAACAAATGATTCTCCTAGTGTTCTTATCACTTAGGAAATTACAAGTGTTTTAGGAGCTCTGTGTCAGGGATGGAGTCAAAGACAAATATTACAACAAGAGATGCTCCTAGTGTCCTTATCATTTAGGAAAGTACAAGGGTTTTAGTAGCTCTGTGCCAGGAATTGGAGGCAGAGACCAATAAATATATTTTCTATTATTTCAGACCCCATAAGTGGAATTGCTATATCATATGGTAATTCTATTTTTAATTTTTGAAGGAACTGTCATACTGTTTTCCACGGTTTTATGTTCTCACCATCAGAACACAAGCATTCCAATTTCTCAACATCCTTGCCAATCCTTGTTATTTTCTAATTTTGTGATAGTAACTATCCTAATGGGTGTGAAGAAGTATCTCATTGTGGTTTTATTTTGCACTTTCCTGATACTTAGTGATGTTGAGCATATTTTCAGGTGTGTACTGGCCATTTTATATCTTCTTTGGAGAAATGTCTATTCAAGTCCTTTTTGCATTTTTAAATTGTGTTTTTTTAATTGTTGGGTTGTAGGAGTTCTTTATATATTCTAGCTATTAATCCCTTATCAGATATGTGATTTGCAAATATTTTCAACTGTTCTGTGGGTGACCTTTTTACTCTGTTGATAGTATTTTGTGATACAGAAAACTTTTGCATTTTGATGAAGTCCAATTTGTTATTTTGTTGTTCTTGTTGTTTATGGCTTTGGTGTCAGATGAAAGAAATCATTGTTGGCAATGTCTTTTGGACCTAATGACATGCAGCTTTTACCCTGTGTGTTCTTCTAAAGATTTTATAGCTTCAACTCTAACATTTAGATCTTTGATCCATTTTGAGTTAGTTTTTGTATGTGGTGAAAGGGTAAGAGTCCACCCTCATTCTTTTGCATGTGGGTATCCAGTTTTCCCAGCACCATAGTTAGAAAAACTTATCCTTTCTTCGGTGAATGGTCTTTGCACCCTTGTCAAAATTCATTTGACCATATATGCAAAGGTTTATTTCAGGGTTTTCTATGCTATTTCATTACTATATCGTGCGTATTTATGCCAGTACCGCACTGTTTTGTTTACTTTGTAGTATGTTTTGAAATCAGAAAGTGTGAGTTCTCTAACTTTGTTCTTCTTTTTCTAGATTGTTTTCGCTATTCAGGGTCCCTTGAGAGTTCATATGAATTTTAGGATATATTTTTCTATTTTTGCAAAAACATCATTGGAATTTTTAGCTCCTTGAGTAAGTTGGTTATTAAGTATTTTACTCTTTGGGATGCTACTGTAAATAAAAATGTAAAGTTTTTAAATTTCTTTTTCAGATTACTTATTATTAATGTATAGAAGAACAACTAATTTTTGCATATTTACTTTGTGTCCCACTACTGTGCAGAATTTATTAGTTCTAAAAATTTCTTTGTGGAATTTTTAAGGGTTGCAACATATAAGATATTATGTGTGAAAAAATACAATGTTATTTCTTCCTTTCCAATTTGGATGCTATTTCTTTCTTTTTCTTGCCTAATTGCTTTGGGTAGATCTTCTAATACCATGTTGAATAGAAGTGGTGAAAGTGGATCTTCTTGCCTTGTTCCTGATCTTAGAGGAAATACTTTCACTCTTTCACACTTGAATACATTGTTCTCTGTGGATTTCTATATATGGCTTTTATTATGTTGAAGTAGTTTCCTTTTACTATGAGGGTTTTTTGGTGTTTTTAACATCAAAGCATGTTTACTTTTGTCAATCACTTTTTCTGCATCCATTGAGATGATCGTGTGTTTTTTTCCTTCATCCTGTTAATGTGGTTTATTACATTGATTCATTTTCATATATTGAAACATGTTGAATTCCAGCAATAAATCCCACTTAAAATGGGCCGGCTCCATGGCTTAGCGGTTAAGTGCACGTGCTCCAGTGCTGGCGGCCTCGGTTTGGATCCCGGGCATGCACCGATGCACCGCTTCTCCGGCCATGCTGAGGCCACGTCTCACATACAGCAACTAGAAGAATGTGCAGCTATGACATACAATTATCTACTGGGGCTTTGGGGGGAAAATTAAGTAAATAAATAAAATTATTTTAGAAAAATGATGCATAATCCTTTTAATATGCTGCTTAATTTGGTTTGTTATTATTTTATTGAGGATTTTTGTATCACTCTTCATCAAAGATATTGACCTGTAGTTTTCTTTTAATCGATTTGGTTTTGATATCAGGGTAGTGCTAAACCCATAGGATGACTTTTGAAGTATTCTCTCCTCTTCAACTTTTGGAAAGCCTTTGAAAAGAATTGGTGTTTGTTAATTAAAAAAAAAAAAGTCTTTGGGCCCAGGAATAAATTCAGCATAAAATAAATAAAAATAAATATTTTTTTAAAATGTGAAAATGCTTTTTCCTAAAAAAATTAAAAATTAAGCAAGTATATCACTTATCACTTTATTTCTAGAAAAATTTTTAACCTAATAGTAAGCATAAACAAATTGTTAGAATTAAAGTGACTCGTGGTAATTTTCTTCATTGCAAATTTTCTGACAGAGGTATATGATGCCATTATGTATGACATCTTTTATGAAAAAATGGTCATTTTTTGTAGTATTTGAGAACATTATGAATTTTCCCAGTGGCATCTGACAATACTCTGATATGCCAACTTCTCTTTTCAACATATATGTCTTTACCAAATTAACAAACCCTGTCAGGTGCTAATTAATCAACTACTTTTCATATGATTCGCGCTCTCCACCATCAACTTCCTTAACCATCAAGAAATTCTACAAATTCTGCAAGATTAACCATTTTACTTTACACTGTACTTATCTCATGTGGTTTAAAGCATCCAAAAATCATTGATAAACTGATCCTGACTGAACTAAATCATGGTGAATTATAAAAGATTGTCTCTGTTAAGTGGGGAGGGACTTCAGGTTGAACTTAATTTTATAAGTGGTCAATTTATTACAGTATATTGTTCTGTTATGTATTTCACTTCTTTTTTTAAAAAAAGTGATAATTGAAGACACAGATAATAAAAAGTTGAGAAAATAAGGAACTGATATACTCTGTAAGCTTCAAATGTTTTGAAGCATAAGATACAATAAGAACTAAAACTAACAGTTGCAAAGGGGGGAGAGAGGAGGGTGAAAGGAATAATTCGGCACATGTTTGTGGTGATGGGTTGTAATTAGTATTTGGGTGGTGAACATGATGCAATCTATGCAGAAATAAAAGTATAATGATGTACACCTGAAATTTATAGAATGTTATAAACCAATGTTACTGCAATAAACAAAAAATTTAAAAAAAATGAAATAAAACTAAGAAATGGCAGAGGAAATAGAGATAAGAGGATGAAATTGCAAAACTGAATCTATAATAATATATCAGTGGCTAGCGTTGTGGTGTCAAGAAGGTGGTGAAGTCAAAGAATTCATAAAGATGATAATAAACAGACTGCAAAGAAAAAATACTGAAATTTTTATAGAGAGAATTTTTACAGCGATATTGCAAATAGAGAAAAGGGAAATGAAGTTGGAGAAAGAGACTATCTGTTTCTTAAATTATTTCCACTATAGAGAACAAAAAAACAATTTGCTTTAATATTTATTCCCCTCTATGACCCTATCTTTACCTGCAAAATCTCATCTCTAAGCCTCCTTTTCCATACTTGGGGAAGAGAGCAATTAAGCTCATCTGAAACCTCAACTGCCCAGCCTGTGAAATAAGGCCGGCCATCCATTCTCACAAAGGAGAAAACTGGAGGTAGGATTTTTGGTTCTGAATTCAGCTAAACATCTTCAAAGAATTGTATCTGACCTTCCTTATCCACGGCTATCAGTGAAGGACTGGCTGGTTTTCAGAGAAAAGTAATTCACAGTCAGTGGAGACATTTTCTGTTGAGCTCTCTAGAGAAGGCTGTGGGGCTTGTCAGTAAGAGTTGATTGCTATACGGGCTACGTATTTTTATTTTATTCAGAGATTTATAAATAAATTTACATGATAAATATTACTTATTATCAAGAAAAAAGATTGTCTATTCTCTGGTCATTTAAGCAAAATCCTCATCTCAGGGCCCACCAATGGACAAAGCCCAGATTTAATCTCCAAGAGTCTGCCAGGCACTCTGTGGTCCGTGGGAAGCCCTCAAGTTGGCAGCCTGTTCCCTTGTGTCCTGTGCTGGTACTTAATCTTCCATCTCTTCAGAGTACAACTAGACAGAAGCTGAAAGGACTTGACATTGGAGAAATGTACTTTTCATTATCTTTAGACTTCGACACTTTTCCAAAAGACTTTCAGCATTTCCAGTAATTGTGCAACAATTTATCCAACACTAAGGTTATCACTATTAAAAATAAAAATAAATAAATTTTGAAAATGGAAAAAGTGATCTTTGCAATTTGTACAGAATCTATATAATGGGTGCATCCTTAAAAAATGGAGGAAAGATAGCAAATTTAACTGTTTTGGTTAGTTAACACAGTAAGTAATATATTGTCTATATTATCAATTTTGAGATTATTTGTATTTAAAAATACTGCTTCAAACCCTTAAATCATTGTATGTGGTAGAGTCTGCCATCTGCTTTGGCTGAACAATTAAATACAAGACAGCCAAAATTCCTCCATTCCTGTATAATCTTATATGTGGGTGGTAATGGTTAGTTCTTATAGATTGTTTGAAGACGTGCCTATCACAAAATACAAGTGGCCATTAAAAATTAAAATGTTCACCAAATACAAGATCATCTGATTCCCAGAAAAGGAAAAGGTTAGTGTAACATTAAGGCTACAACTGTCAAAAAGGAAGCCAAGATACACTCAAGTCAAGCTTTTGCTCAAAAGTTAATTGGCTCATCTTTGAAACTTTATCATGTTCATTATGTAAGCAAGATACGTTCAGAGCCTAGACTATGGAAAGTGCTTATTGGTAAGTTAACATTCTGATCATCTATTTTGTAAATGTTAGTATGAGTTATATAAGTCATTTTCTACTATATTCAGATTTTCAAGTTCTGCTAAATCTAAGGCCACATTACTGGCAAGTTGGGAATATCTCTAGACATATGAAAAATATGACTCCTACACAAATGCTTATACATTCTCTATTCATCAGGTTCTAAATTCTAAAACTTTCTAAGGTTTTGGAACAAACCAATGGCATTCCAAATTGACAGTAAGGTTGCATGTGCCATACATGATCCTATAGGAAGAGAAATCCAGATTTTAAATAGAGGAGATTGTGCACAAAAATAAAGTACGTATTCAAGTCTGAAAGGGGATTTCAAGGAAGAAGGGATTCTCAGAACATGTGGTAAGTGGTAAATAACTTACCAAGGGCTCTCTAAAGGAGAACATATTGTGGAAAAAAGAGCTTCACAGGTAGAGAGCTAAAATGGCATCTCTGGAAACCTTACGATGAAACAGATGCTGACTATTTTTTCCTAAAATTTAAAATGCATCTTATCCTCCAAACAAATACCACCTCCCTGCCTTGCAGCTTACCTGGACATGGTGACGTGTTGGAATCATTTTTCTAATTCATTGGCTCTTAAACTTGATGAGCACCAGAAGCTCCTGGGGGCCTTGTTGAAACCCAGATGGCCAGGCCCCACCACAGAGTTTCCAGTTCAGCAGGTCTGCAGCAGCACCAGAGAATTTGAATTTCTACCCAGTTCCCAGGTGCTGCTGATGCTACTGGTCCAGGGACCTCACTTTGAGAACCACAGCCTGATTTATACCCTATATATGATTACAAAACCCATTATTTCATCATTTGCCTGCTACTTTTCCTTTATGACATCAGCACCTTACCTTTGAATCTCCTCACATAGCAATGAGAATTCTTGGAGAGTTTCACAACTGGTCCTAATTTCCGGCTCAGTTCTCCCTCTTCCTCTCAATACCACATTCACATGTCAGGTAATTTTTCCTTAAACATGAGTTCATCATAGAGCTTCCTTGCTCAAAAACTCATGGCTAGGGGCCAGCCCCGTGGCGTACCAGTTAAGTGCTCACGCTCTGCTGCTGGTAGCCCAGGTTCGGATCCCAGGCGTGTACTGATGCACTGCTTGTCAGGCCATGCTGTGGTGGCGTCCCATATAAAATGGAAGAATATAGGCACAGATGTTAGCCCAGGTCCAGTCTTCCTCAGCAAAAAGAGGAGGATTGGCAATAGATGTTAGTTCAGGTCTGATCTTCTTCACCAAAAAAAAAAAAAAAAACAAATCATCGCTCTTATGCTAAGCACAAGACATTTTAAATTCTCTACTTGGTTCATAAGGTCTGTAATAGCCTTACTTTAATAGCAAAATATGGACACCCTGTTCCCTACCCTACCTACTATAAAGGAGTATGTGAGGATTACATAAGACACAGACAGTTCTAATTATGCAAAGTATGACATTCTATAAAGTCACTGTGAACACTCAATCAGTGAATATGTCCCACTGCTCCTATGGGAAATGCAGTGTTAGGTTCCTGCAAGCCTTAGTCACATTTTCTTCAACTGATCAATACATAACCTTGTTCTCTGTGTTTCTCTTTAAAGTCACCTTATTTAATATATATTGTTGATATATTAACATTGAACTCACATCAACAGCACTGTAACTCGTGTCTGAAAGAAGCTTGTCGAACACACATACTTTCTTTGTAAAGGCACGTCACAACCTCTTGCCCTGAGGAACACCAGGCAGCATTGCAGCACTACACATGGGGGACATATTAAACAACAAAGTCATCAACACAAGGCACAAAAAGATGGGAAATGAGGCACTAAATAGACTGCAAGAAGGACACTTGTTTACAGTATAGGCTGAAACAAAAGGGCAGAGCGTCACCTGGTTCCCCCTCAGTTGGGAACATGCACGTCGAGTGAATCAAATTTCTCACCACTTTGTGCTTACCTTCAAATGGACATGAAAGCCCCGAGAGTGTTGATTTGGGGGCTGCCAGTACATATTAGCTAGTGGGCAAGTGTGCAACCACGGACTCCACAAATAATGAGGATCAACTATATTATGAAAGCATCTTTTCAAAACCAGAGTACTGCTCAGAAATAAGAGCAATAATGATAACATAACAGCTAACATTTTAGTGCCTACTATGTGCCAGGAGCTCTTTTAAGCACTTTACATTAGTTAATGCATTTAAATCTCACTAAAACCCTATGAGACATGAGTTCTCAGTAGCCCCATTTATAGATGTGGAAACTAAGGCTCAGAGAGTAAATAATTTGCACAGATTCCTCAGTTAAAAGTGGAATAACTGGGATTGGTGCCCAGACAAACTGGTCCAAAGCCCAGAGCTTCAACTACTAATGGTAGGAAT
This sequence comes from Diceros bicornis minor, assembly GCF_020826845.1. Lineage (NCBI taxonomy): Eukaryota > Metazoa > Chordata > Mammalia > Perissodactyla > Rhinocerotidae > Diceros > Diceros bicornis. The sequence goes on from NW_026690900.1 coordinate 5,174,838, forward strand.
GTCAGCAAATTTTCTACCACTCCCCGAAAAGCCCCTTCTGCTCCAGTCAGTGTGGTATCCCACATACTTATTCACTCATCAAACATTTTCTGAGGGCACCGGAGCTGTCAAGTACTGGGTTTAGATACTGGAGGGACAAATAGAATGCCGATGCAAATAATCCATAACCAATCTATAAATCAAAATTGGGGTGAGTTTATTATGAATCAACCTTTGAGGACCATATAGCCCGGGAGAGTCCTTTCATGAAGAAATGGAGCACTCCAACGAAGTGAGGTGTACAGGGTCAGCCCCATGACTTAGCCGTTAAGTGCGCATGCTCCACAGCTGGTGTCTCAGGTTTGGATCCTGGGCGCGCACCGACGCACCGCTTCTCTGGCCATGCTGAGGCCGCGTCCCACATGCAGCAACTGGAAGGATGTGCAGCTATGACATGCAACAGTCTACTGTGGCTTTGGGGGAAAAATAAATAAATAAATAAAATTATTAAAAAAAAAGAAATGGGGTGTACAGAGTGGTTATATACCATCAAAAGCATGTACCACATGTGATTGCAATGTCCTTTTTACAATAGCCATGACATTGACCTGTCGGCATGTCAATTGTTGGACACGGTGGGTATCAGCTCTGCTGTTCCCATGGGCATGGCTGTTGTCTTGAGTTGGGTGGTCACAGGATGGGCACAGCAATCAAATCCTAGCTTAGGGAGAAATGCTTATCCTTAGGGAAATGCCAATGTGGGGGAAGTTGCATTTACATCTTAAGGGTATTGTTCTTGTCTTTGGGACATGTTAATTGCTTAAAATAGATATATAATGGATGAACAGAGGCTACAGGCCCCTTTTGGAAAAAAAAAAATCTAGGTCAAGCCCAACTAGTTTTACACCAAACGGCTTCCTCATGTGCTCCAATATATCCTATTGCTTACCATTTATTTATCATTTTCCCACTTTTGATGTATAATCTTTTGATAGAAAGCATTGATGATCAAAATATTGTCCCTCAGAGTCAGGGTGGTTGCTGCATGCCCTGGGTCTATCACGTCCCTCGGTGCCAGGCTTTTATCTCATCTATTTGCCCAGTTGTTCACTTTGGGTGGAATTAGTTGGATATTGTGGACAAGCAAAGAGGTATATATATATAAACGGAGGAAGCACTTCATGGATTTTGGATTAATTTTAGGTTGTTGCACAAACATTGTATACATGCTTTTTTTAAAAATATATATAGCCCCTTATGCTACATTGTGCAAAATTATAAAACAAGTACAGTAAGAATGATAATAATTAAACATTTTTTTAAAGATTAGTTTAAAATGAGTTTTTAGGCATAGTCCTTATCAGAAAAGGAAATTTGTCCAGGGTTATAAGATTGATCAGCCATCTCAAGTCACCGAGCCACCATTATTCTAGTTTGCATGCCAGTCTTACAACACTAGGTAAAGAAAACAACAGTTTGAATATAATGATTAGTACAAGAATTCCAAAAAGTAATAGAAATAGGAATTGCAATCCAGATCGAAAAAGGGAACCAATACAAGAAGGGAGCCAACCAAACAAATCAAGGCTGGGTGTAGGATCACTTAAGGCATTCACCTGTTTTTCCATGTGCTTTAGTAGAGGTGACACATTGGAAGACTCGTCAGGCATAAACACACAGCATTCAGTTTGATCGCACATGTACCACCTTGGGTTGCTGTAAGAATATCTCAGGCCATTCTATTTTGAAGGACAGCTTTTCTCATTAAAGATATTTCAGTATTTAAAAAAGCTATTCTTTCCTGACTATCGTTAAGGGCTTGTTGAGTAAATTTTGTCAGAGACTTTATATGTAATATGACATCTTCCAGCCCCAAGGAAGGAGCAAATATAGCTACTAGGTGGTCATACAAGTATAACACTGAATGAGCCCATCTGGCCTTAAGGAGAGGCAGATTGGCCACAGATGTTAGCTCTGGACGAATCTTTCCCTATATGCAAGAGAAGCCCAGAGTGCAGCGCCCTAGTCACCCTGGTGACAGCCAAGGCCAGAGGTTTTTTCGACATAACCAGTGAGTTTCATTAGGAGCCATGCAATAGCCACCTGGTCTTCGAGAACAGTCTGTTCCAAACCAATCATTTTTTTACGTATAATAATATTCTGACATGACTCGGTGGGTATCCAGCCCATCTTTAGAGTGTAATTTGGTAGATTTTGTTTGGAATGATTTCTCTGTTCCCAACATAAAGGTGCTGGTATGTTTAAAGATCCATGACTAGGAGTAAGCCAAACATATCTATCCCAAATTTGTGTGAAACCTTCCATGGTTTTTACTGTAATGTCTGGTTTCTTTTGTTTATCTGCAATTTGTTGGGATAATTGGATGGTTTGAGTAATAGAAAAGAATAACCGTGTCTTGTATTACTAATAGTATGGGCTATTGACCATGTTTCAGGATCATGATTAGTAATATCAGACGAACTGTGAACATTAGAACTAGATCTTTGTACCACAATAAATTGCTTTAGAGCTTTCCAATCTGTGCCTCGAAAGGGAAAGACCCACCAAGGGTCTTAGAAAGTGGAAGTTGGTCACATAGCCAACAAGTAGACTGATTTTTATATGTAGCAAAGGAATGTGCCCATTGCAGAAAAACATTGCCATCAGAGGTCCATTCAGATGTAGATTGGAAAAACAAACATAGCATTAGGGAAACCTTAAATGGCATTTATTTTTTGTAATCAACAAATGGTTTTGTAATTAGGTTCTAATCTATCTTATAAAGTTGAAGGGTAAAACATTGGTGTAGGAAAATAGTAAGACAATCTAGAAATTGATTATTTTAGCAATTACATAAAGCTTAAACACTACAAGGGTTTAAATGAGGAGATATAAGGTTAGGAATACAAGCCTGGTCCAGAGTCTCAGGACAGCTGCCTACAACAGATGTCGTCTTCTTCTCATCCTGATTTGGAGATATTCGTCTTGGTCTGTCGAAGTTGGGTGTCAGAGACTGGAGTTGAAGTCCATTCAGGTGGAGAAGCCTTTTTTAAATGAGAAATGTGAATTCATGAGTTTACGCCTTTTAATTTTGCAGCACACGGATTGGTTAAAAGCGCCTGATATGGTCCTTTCCAATGGGGTTGCAAAGAGTCCTTTATCAGGTGTCTTTTCCAATAAACAAAATCTCCTGGTTGTAATCCATGATCCTTAAGGTCTTCGTCTCCTGGGAGCTTACTGTGAAAAGAATTAGCTACCAATTTATCATTTCTCTTAAGAGCCTCAATGAGACATTGACAATAATGTAAAATATCTCCCTTAAGTAAAGTTGGTTCCTACATTTCTTCATCTAATTGCATAGGTCGTTCAGTTATTATTTCGAAAGGAGACAGTCGATGATTACCAAAGGATGTAGATCTAAAACTGAGGAGCACTAGTGGAAGAGCTTTTGGCCATGAGAGATTAAATGCTTCTGAAAACTTTGCCAACTGAATTTTGATCGAGCTATTAGTTCTTTCCACCGATCCTGAGGATTGGGGATGGTAAGCGCAGTGGAAATTCTGCATTATTGGCCAAATATTACAAATAGATTTAATTATTTGTCTGGTGAAATGAGTTTCCTGGTCACTATGTAACTCGGTAGGAATTCCCCAAGCAGGAATTATTCTCTCTAATAGTAATTTACCTACTGTTAGAGCCGTTGATCTTCTGCAAGGAAGTGCCTCAACCCAATGTGAGAACACACAGATTATTACCAAGATATATTTATATCCTTGAGATGGTGGCATTCAGACAAATTTCAATTGCCCTCAAAGGGTCCCTTAGGAAGGGGAAAGTGGCTTTGTGACCCATGAAGTGGTTTCCCTGGATTATACTTTGGGCATATAACACAACGAGTATAAGTTTTATGGGCCACTGTGGGAAAAAGTTTCCAAAAGTATTGTTTTCCCCATAAAATCACCTTTTCAGGTGCCCAGTGGGTTTGTTGGTGTATATGCTGGAGCAGGGGCAATTGTGCTCCAACAAGTACCATGGGTTTCCTATTGGGCCCAAACCACATCTGTGAGGGGGTGTCAAAAATTCCCCCTTTTGACTGCCATATGTGTTTTTCTTCTCCCATGGCCACTTTTTGGGCCTGTAGAAGGAAGTCTTTTACTGGGTTAGCAGAGTTAATAGGAAGCAGCAGGCATTCTCGAGGCTGAGTAGGGCAAGACTTCAAGGCTGCTTGTTTAGCAGCTGCATCAGCAAGCTGGTTTCCTTTAGCTTCCAAAGTATCAAATTTTGGATGGCCTGGCATTTTAATAATCGCTAATTGTCTCGGTAGCTGTATAGAATATAATAATTCTGCAACGTGTTTCCCCTTCTTTATAGGCTGATCTGAAGAGGTTAAAAACCCTCGTTGTTTCCACAGCATTCCAAAGTCATGTGTTGCTCTGAAAGGATAACGACTGTCAGTGTCGATATTTGCTAGCTGGTCTCTGGTCGATTGACAAGCTCAAGTTAAAGCAATTAACTCGGCTTGCTGTGCTGACTTTATCTCTGGTAAGTAAAAACTCTCGATTACATCTACTGAGGACATTACTGCATATCCAGCTCGATAACATCCTTGTTCATCCTTTGAGTAAGATCCACCTGTAAACCAAATTAGATAAGCATTATCAATGGGAATTTCTTACAAATCATTCTTAGGAGTAAGTAGGTAATTAGTTAATAAATGTAGTCGTGACGATCTTCTTCTTGTGATGCTAGAAGTTAAGTGGCAGGGGTAAGATTATTACACAGGGCTAAGGTAATATTAGGAGCAGAGAACAACAGAACTTCATAGGAGGCTAGTCGGCTGACAGAATAATGCTGAGTGTGATGAGAATTTAGGAGAGATTTGACTGAGTGAGGAACATAGATAGTCAAAGGAGACCCCATCAGCATTTCTTCACTGGTCTTGCATAAGAGCGCTGATACTGAAATGGCTCTCATACAAGGTGGAAGCCCTTTTGCCATTGTGTCTAACTGCTGACTATAATAACCTATAGGTCGATGTCGACCTTCATGTTTTTGAGTTAAGATACCTAAGGGATTTCCTTTATCTTCATGTATGAAGAGGAAAAATGGCAAGCTGTAATTAGGATGTCCTAAGGCTTGTGCTTGGGCCAAAACAGACTTGAAGGTAGTTGCTGCCTTCTCTCCTTCTGGTGTCCATACAATTAAATCATGCTGGTCAGACTTTAGTAATGTATATAAGGGCTGGGCAATAAGTGAAAAGTTAGGTACCCAGTTCCTGCAATATCCAGTTAGTCCTAGGAATCCTCTTAACTGTTTCTTTGTCTTAGGGAGAGAAAAAAACAGTATTCCTTTAATCATTTCAGAATCAATCAACAGTCCATCCTTAGATATCAAGTGTCCTAGATATTTTACAACAGGCAGGCAAAAATGTAATTTGTCCTTGGACAATTTATGCCCCTTAGGTGCTAGCTGTTGCAACAGATAAATTGTGTCCTTCTGAGAATCCAACTTAGTGTTTGAACGCAAGAGAAATCATCCACATATTGAATTAAAGTGCAGTCATTAGGGAATTCTATATTAACTAAGTCAGCCTTGAGTATCTGGGAAAAATAAGTGGGCGTCTCAGTATAGCCCTGTGGCATCACTGTCCAGGTATACTGGCGATCTTCCCACGGGAAGGAAAAAGATATTGACTATTCTTTTCCACGGGAATGCTGAAGAAGGCACTGCCCAAATCAGTGACTGAGAAATAGCAGCTGTTAGTTGGAATGGCCGAGAGCAAAGTGTGTGGGTTAGGAACCACAGGATGTCGAGGAATCACGATGTTCTTTATAGGTCTCGGATCTTGAACAAATCTCCAGCCTTTCCCATTCGGCTTTTTTACAGGCAAGATAGGTGTATTACAGGGACTAGTACAAGGAAATATAAGTCTCTTTTCAAGAAATTCCTGAATGATAGGGCTTATCCCATTTAATGCCTCTGGTATAAGTGGATGTTGCCGAATGTTAGATAGAGGCTTAGAGTTGTCAAAGTCACCTTAATAGGAGTGGCTGATTTAATTTTCCCAATATCTGAAGAGGATGATGACCATAATTCTCTAGGCACTTGTAATAACAGGTCATCAGTTTTCTCTTCTATTTGAGTCATTGATTTCACAATCATCAACCTTTCAGCAATTACAGTCTGGTCAGCATCCCGATTTTCTGAATCTAGAAACATTTCACCCTTTTGTGAAAAGGACGTTGTATGCTTCTAGAAGATCTCGTCCAATCAAATGAATTGGAACGCATTTAACCAGGAGCAGCACATTTTTTCCTGTGATGGTTCTTAATTGAAAAATTACTGGTTCTGATTTAAAAACCTGCATTGGAAAATTCGAAACCCCTACCATTTGAACTGTCTGTTTACTCCGAGGGAGAGGGCAATGAATAAGGGTAGGGTTGAGGACAGATAAGGTAGCCATGGTATCTACAATGACCTTTAAAGTTTCCCCTCCAATAGTTATCTCAATTTCTCCCACGGCATTTGTGAGGAGGAGGGGAAATGCCCTCTCGTAATCTTCGGAGCAGCCCTATTCCTGTTTATTGTTGTCACCCCCTAAATCTCATTTGAGTTTATGGCAGTCTTGTTTGAAACGACCAGGCTTTTTGCAATAGTAACAGAAATGGTGATTTCGTTTCTGGTTAGATTTTTTTTTTTAATTTTTTGTTTATTACGGTAACATTGGTTTATGACATTGTAAAAATTTCAGGTGTACATCATTGTACTTCTATTTCTGCATAGATTACATCATGTTCACCACCAAAATACTAATTACAACCCATCACCAAACACATGTACCGAATTATCCCTTTCACCCTCCTCCCTCCCACCTTCCCCTCTGGTAACCACCAATCCAATCTCTGTCTCTATATGTTTGTTTATTGTTGTTATTATCTACTACTTAATGAAGGAAATCATATGGTATTTGACCTTCTCCCTCTGACTTATCTCACTTTGCATTATACCCTCAAGGATACCCCTTGTTGGGCCACGAAGCTGTTGTAGCTGTATACTCATAACCTTAGTGGCCTTTTTTTTTCTGGAAGGTTTTAGATAGTTTATCTGTAATAGTGACAAGAGCACTAGTGTGCATTAAAGTCCAATCCAGTTCATGTCTCTTAACTAACATTGCTAATTCCTCATCTAATCCTTCTAAGGAAAGTAAATTGAAAGTTGAATCACTTTAATGATCCTCAAAACATTCAGGAGCCAGCCCAGAGTGCTGTTTGAAGGTTTTCTCAAGCCTTGCAAAATAATCAAAGATAGATTCCTCGGGTCTATGCTTACATTGATGGACTTTAGCCCAATCTATCTTCCTGGGAAAAACTACTGGAATGGCTTTGTGTAAGTTTTGAGTGACATCCCTACACTATTTAAGGTCATGAGGCTCATGCTTATGGAAATCCTCGAGAGGTTTCTCCAATCTGCCTCTTTTATCCATTCATTTGCTTTGTTCACAGACACCAGCAAATGCACAAGCTGATATAAATCTGAATATCCTGTGCATATGTTCTAACAATAAAATCAAATTCTTGTGCAAACCCTAAAGGATCTTGCAAAGGGTCTGGGAAGTCCTTCGTCAAATTCTTAAATTCACTTCTAATCCAAGGAGTATACACAAGAGTAGGCTCACCTCACCCAGTAACAGGTTTCTGCTTAAAGGCAGCCACTACAACTTTAGGACTTTCAGTATCTGTTCCCTGAGAGTTACTCCTTGTTTTCTCTAGGAGTGGAGGAGGAGGGGAAGGTTAAGGAGGACGAGGAGGTGAAGGAGGAGGAGAAGATGAGGGAGGAGGAGGAGGTGAGGGAGGAGGAGGAGGTGAAGGAGGAGGAGAAGGTGGGGGAGGAGTAGGAGAGGGAGGAGGAGGAGGTGAGGGAGGAGAAGGTGACGGAGGAGGAGGTGAAGTGGATAGGTCAGGGTATGGAAGCTCAGAAATGAAAGGATACACGGGTGCTGAGGGAGAAGGAGATGAGCTCTGAGGTGCTGAAAGTGGCGGCGGTGGAGGAGGTAGAGGAGGTGAGGAGGGTGGACAGCTTCTGACTTCTCTCTCTTTAATTCAGAAATGGCCTCAGTCAGTTTATGGTTAGTCTCCTGTAAAGAAGTCATTTTATCATTATTATTCTTTGAAGCCTCTAAATGCCAATCATAATAAGCTTCCTCTTTTTTTGTTTTGGTTTTATTGCAGGCTTTTTCAACCTGTGTGTGCAAATACAGTAGTTTTCAGAAGTCAAACGTTCCCAATTTTGGCCATTTACGAACTAAGTCATCCTCAGTTAACCTTTCCCATTTAGTTAAATACTTGCAAGGATTGTTTCCGTATGCAGTATATGTGAAACCAGCGGGAGTCCCCATGGGCGGTTGTCCATCTGGAAGCCAGCAGCCTTTTGGAGCATGGTTTCCCATTTTTAGTTCTGTTTTTTTGTTTGTTTTCTTATAAAGTCTGAACAACTTCTAGGAATTGTGTAGTGGGTCACAAGTGTGCTGCTTTGAGTGTTATTCCCTAAAGGAATGTCGTAATCACTCTCTTACCTGTCTCGATTTCTCCCGCTGACAATCTAGGAACACCGAGGGGGTTCGGAGTGCGGGTGACAAACACTCACGTGCCAGTCCCCGAACGAAGCTATAATTAATTAATGTGAATGATAATGGAACGCCCTATAGGACCGCTATACTTCGTGAGGTTCACCTCTGACACTCCTACTGAGGATTTTCCGTCACCTGTAAAATGTCTTTTCAGCCGGGAGGAACCATGTCTCTTTTCTTCATAGTTGAACAAGTTCAGACTCTCATTTCTTTATCAAGCAGTTTTGTTCATACCTTATAAACATAATTCTTTCCAATTTTAAAGCCAAATTAAAAGGACAACCAACTCAGTTTACTCCAAGCTTCCCCTAAGGTCCCTTGGCCTAGGAAACTCCCCCTAGGTTTTTCTCCACCTAGGAAATGTACCGGTGCCCTTCAAAGCCTCTAGTCTCAAGACCTTAAAACAGCTCAAATAAACTCCTGGACCATCAACTTATTTTTATTATTATTTTTTTTTGTGAGGAAGATCAGACCTGAGCTAACTTCTGATGCCAATCTTCCTCTTTTTGCTGAGGAAGATTGGCCTTGGATTAACATCTGTGCCCATCTTCCTCTACTTTATATGGGATGCTACCACAGCATGGTTTGACAAACGGTGTCGGTGCGCACCAGGATCCAAACGTGTCAACCTGGGGCCGCCACAGTGGAGCATGCGCACTAAACCGCTGTGCCACAGGGGTGGCCCCTCTCTTTATTTCTAAAGCTGAAATGTCTAAATCGTTCTCTGGGCTAGTTGGAGTTTCCATAAAATGAAAACGTACATTCCAGAAAAATCCTTAACTTTCCAGAATAATCCTTAATATATTATTGTAAACACCTTTGCAAAATGTCACTGATTTTCAATGTCAGTGTCTCCACAAGGGTATTCTTGCATTGTCTCCCCTCCAACCACCTCTCACTTTGCCCCTCTCCAGGCTGATGGGCTCAAAGTGTTTACTGAACAGTAAGAATGATCAGAGTCTGAAGGAGACTTCAAGGATGACTAAGCCATGTTTTCTGACCCCAACCATCACTCTCCATCTCTCCTTTAACTTCTATTTTTCTTATTCTGGTTTCTATTTTAGTTGTTTACTTGTCTTGTGAATTGTTGTTTAGTGGTTTATAATTACCGTATAACTTCATATTACTTTTCACCTTAGAGTTTAGAAAGAACTTACATTAAACAAGGTGTTTTTCCCAGTCCTTTGATGTCTCTAATAACTTCCAATGCAATTCAAGTGGCTTCTTGTTTTTATGTCTCCATCATTATTCCTTCAGAATTATGTTCATCCAACACTTTTAATCTGACCAATGCTGCTTTACTCTTTAAACTTTTCTATGCCAAGACTCACGTGAGAAATCCCTCAAGCACCATCAGGAGGAGGAAGTCAAGATGGCAGCACAGGCAGACTCTGAACTCACCTCCTCCCGCAGACACGGCCAATTTACAACTACTCGTGGAAAAATTACCCCTGAGACAGAACTGAAAACTGGATAAGAGGAACTCCTGCAACAACGGACAATCCTAACTGAGGTAGAAGAGGAAGAAACTCCCTTCTGGAGAGGAAAAATGCCACCTTCACAAACTGAAGCACCTCACGGCCCCCCAGGAGTCGTCCAAAGGTAGGCAGCCCTCCCTGGAGGAGCGGGGCCATGAGCCGGGGATCACCCCCACTGTGAGCATGATGTGGACACAGCACAATCGAGATGAGTGGCAGAATAACTGACTTTGCCTGTTACTAAAACATTAGGGAGTACCACCAGAAATTCTGGTTCACAAACAAATTAGAAACCGGCTCTTAAAGGGCCCATGCACAAACTCACCCGTTTCAGAAAGCAACCTAAAATCACCAGAAAGAAAGGTGCACAGTGCTTTGATGAAAAGAGACTCACCTAATAGGCCCTGTGTGCATCTCGGTGAGAGGTGAGACCTCTCCAGGTACTGGGACATTGGTGGCTAATATTGTTGTGGCCTGGTGTGGGCGTGCTGACATAGACGCCATTGGAGTTCTCCCTGAGGTCTGCTAGCCCAGGGTCTGTCCCACCCGCTAGAGCATCAATTTAATCCAGCTCAGCCAGGGCAGGCAGCCCACCCTAGAGACTGGCCCCACCCAACAACAAGCCTTCAGACAACTTGTGGGCCTGCATAGATTGGTGAATGTATTTTCTGCAGCCTGGCAACTGAGACAACTTCATTGGGGCAGGGCATGCACAAGGAGCAGGTGGAGAGTGTGGGGCGGTGGTGGAGTGTGTGGGGTTCCCGCCATGGAGAGACCGGGTGCGCTTCGGGAGGTTGGGGCGCGCACACGGGGCAGGACTGTGTTAACAGTGTGTGTGGACCTGTGGGCGGCAAGGCTTGTCAGCTGCAGAAGACTTGTGCTTCTCAAAGACCCACAGAGGGGGTTTGGCTCACCTTAAAAAGCTTGAAACAATTGGGTGCTCCCATGCCTGAGGCCAGCCCCACCCAGCTGCAATCCTCAGAGAGCTGACAAGAGACCTAAAGGCTGTAGGCTTATAGCAATTGTAAGGCCCTGAGCCTAACAACCTGCAATGCTGGTGGCCTACTCACTTAAAAGAAATACTGCAACACAAATGTGGTGTCAGAACTTGCAGCCAACTGTGCTGGGGCTCCCCCACCTGATAAATAGACCGAAGGGCCCACCACAACTACAAGCAGTTGAGCATTGCAACAGCTGGCCAGGAGCATAACTCGGCCTCCCTTGGCGCCTACAGGGAGAGCAAACTGGCCACAACAGAAGGACACGCGTAGCCCACATAGCGGTCACCCCTGGAACACTGAGAACTTAGGGAAGCACACTGCAGGCCTCCTAAGCCATCACTTACATAAGGTCACCTATCCAAGAGCAGGAGACGTATCTGACCTACATAATATGTAGACACAAGCACAGGGAAAGAGGCAAAATTAGGAGGCAAAGGAATACATTCCAAGTAAGGGAACAGGAGAAAACCCCAGAAAAGGAACTAAGTGAAACTGAAATGAGCAACCTACCTGACAGTGAGTTCAAACAAAGAGTGTTAAGAATGCTCACTGATCTGGGAAGAAGAGTAGATGATCTTAGTGAGAATGACAACTAAGCAATGGAAGATATAAAAAGAACCAATCAGAAATGAAGAATACAATACTGGAAATGAAAAATTCACTAGAGGGACTCAAAAGCAGAGTAGAGGATACAGAAGAACGGATCTGTGAGATGGATGAAAGACTAGAAGACATTACCCAAGCTGAACAGGTAAAAGAGAAAAGAGTTAAGAAGAGTGAGGTCAGTCTAAGGGACCACTGGGATAACATCAAGCACACTAACATCTGTGTGATAGGTGTCTCGGAAGGAGAAGAGCGAGAAAAAGGGGCAGAGAATCTATTTCAAGAAATAATAGATGAAAACTTCCCTAACCTAAGGGACAAAACAGACATCCAAGTACAGGAAGCACAGAGAGCTCCAAACAAGATAAACACAAAGAGGCCCACACCAAGACACATCATAAATAAAATGTCCAGAATTAAAGATAAAGAGAGAATTCTAAAAGCTGCAAGAGAATGACAAGTTACATACAAAGGAAACCCCATAAGGCTATCAGCTGAATTCTGAGCAGAAACCTTACAGGCTAGAAGAGAATGGCATGATATTTAAAGTGCTAAAAAGGAAAAAACTTACAGCCAAGAATATCCTACCCAGCAAGGTTATCATTCAAAATGGAAGGAGAGATAAAAAATTTCCCAGACAAGCAAAAATTAAAGAAGTTTATCACTAAGAAACCAATGCTACATGGAAAGTTAAAGGGACTGATTTAAGGGGAAAAGAGAAGAAAACAAATAGGAAAAAATTATTTATTTCCATCATAAGAGGGTAATGGATACAAATGCAGAAAAAGAGGTTAGATATGATATCAAAAACATAAAAGGAGGGAGGAGGGAAGTTAAAGAGTAGAGCTTTTAGACAGAGGTCAAACTAAAGAGACCATCAATTCTGTATAGAAGAAGAAAGGAACAGAGAAGGACTACTAAAACACTGAGGAAAAAAAGTTAAAAAATGGCTGTGAGTACATACTTATCAATAGCTACTCTAAACATCAATGGACTAAATATTCCAATTAAAAGGCATAGGGTGGCTGACTGGATAAAAAAACAAGACCCATATATATGCTGCATACAAGAGACACACTTCAGACCTAAAGACACTCACAAACTGAAAGTGAAGGGATGGAAAAAGATACTCCATGCAAATGGCAATGAAAAGAAAGCTGGGGTAGCAGTACTCATATCAGACAAAATAGACTTTAAAACAAAAACTGTAAAAAGAGACAAAGAAAGGCATTACATAATGATCAAGGGAACAATCCAACAAGAGGATATAACACTTGTAAATATCTATGCACCCAATGTAGGTGCACCTAAATATATAAAGCAATTATTAACAGACACAAAGGGAGAAATAGACAGTAACACAATAATTGTAGGGGACTTTAACACTCCACTTACACCAACGGATAGATCATCCAAACAGAAGATCAATAAGGAAACATTGGCCTTAATGATACACTAGAACAGATGGACCTAGTAGATATATACAGAGCAATCCATCCAAAAACCGAAGAATACACGTTCTTTTAAAATGCACATGGACCCTTCTCCAGGATTGATCACATATTAGGCCACAAAACAAGTCTCCATATATTTAAGAAGATTGAAACAATACCAAGCATCTTTTCTGACCACAACGGTATGAAACTAGAAATCAACTATAGGAAGAAACTCAGAAAAGCCACAAATATGTGGAGATTAAACAAAATGCTACTGAACAACGACTGGGTCAACGAAGAAATCAAAGAAGAAATCAAAAAATACCTGGAGACAAATGAAAATGAAAATATGACATACCAGAATTTATAGTATACAGCAAAGGCGGTTCTGAGAGGGATGTTTATAGCAATACAGGCCTATCTCAACAAACAAGAAAAATCTCATATAAACAATCTAACAATGCACCTAAAGGAACTGGAAAAAGAAGACCAAACACAGCCCAAAATCAGTAGAAGAAAGGAAATAATAAAAATCAGAGCAGAAATAAATGAAGTAGAGACCAAAAAAAAAAATAGAAAAAATTAATAAAACCAAAAGTTGGTTCTTTGAAAAGATAAACAAAATTGACAAATCTTTAGCTAGACTCACCAAGAAAAAAGGAGAGAAGGCACAAATAAGTAAAATCAGAAATGAAAGACTAGAAATTACAAAAGACATCTCAGAAATACCAAAGATTATAAGAGAATACTATGAAAAGCTGTATGCCAACTAATTCGACAATCTGGAAGAAATGGATAAATTCTTAAAATCATACAACCTTCTAAAACTGGATCAAGAAGAAGTAGAGAATTTGAATAGACCTATCACCAGTAAGGAGATCGAAACAGTAATCACAAACCTCCCCAAAAATAAAAGTCCAGGACCAGATGGTTTCCCTGGTGAATTCTACCAAACATTCAAAGAAGACTTAATACCTATCCTTCTCAAACTCTTCCAAAAATTTGATGGAGGGGGGAAGCTCCCTAACTTATTCTATGAAGCCGACATTACCCTGATACCAAAACCAGACGAGGACAACACAAAAAAAGAAAATTACAGGCCAATAGCACTGATGAACATCGATGCAAAAATCCTCAACAAAATACTAGCAAATCGCGTACAACAATACGTTAAAAAGATTATACACCATCATCAAGTGGGATTTATTCCAGGTATGCAGGGAAGGTTTAACATTTGCAAATCAATCAACGTGATACACCACATTAATAAAATGAAGAATAAAAATCACATGATCATCTCAATAGATGCAGAGAAAGCATTTGACAAGATACAGCATCTATTTATGATAAAAAATTGGAATAAAATGGGTATAGAAGGAAAGTACCTCAACATAATAATGACCATAAATGACAAACCCACAGCTAATATCATCCTCAATGGTGAAAAACTGAAAGCTATCCCTCTAAGAACAGGAACCAGACAAGGATGCCCACTCTCACCACTCCTATTTAACATAGTACTGGAAGTCCTAGCCAGAGCAATCAGGCAAGAGAAAGAAATAAAAGGAATCCAAATTGGAAAGAAAGAAGTGAAACTGTCACTACTTGCAGATGACATGATTTTATATATAGAAAACCCTAAATAATCCACCAGAAAAATTTTAGAAATAATAAACAAATATGATAAAGTTGCAGGATACAACATCAACCTACAATAATCAGTTGCATTTCTATACACTAACAACGAAGTAGCAGAAAGGGAAATTAAGAATACAACCCCAGGGCTGGCCTGGTGGCGCAAGTGGTTAAGTGCAGGCACTCCGCTGCGGCAGCCCGGAGTTTGCTGGTTCAGATCCTGGGTGTGCTACGACGCATCACTTGTAAAGCTATGCTGTGGCGGCATCCCACATAAAGTGGAGCAAGATGGGCATGGATGTTAGCCTAGGGTCAGTTTTCCTCAGCAAAAAAAAAAAAAGTGGGGGAGGATTGGCAGATGTTAGCACAGGGCTGATCTCCTCAAAAAAAAAAAAAAAGAATACAACCCCATTTACAATTGCAACAAAAATAATAGAATACCTTTTACAATTGCAACAAAAAGAATAGAATACCTAGGAATAAACTTAACCAAAGAGGTGAAAGAGCTGTACATGGAAAACTATAAAACATTGCTGAAAGAAATTGAAGAAGACACAAAGAAATGGAAAGATATTCCGTCCTCTTGGATTGGAAGAATTAGCATAGTTAAGATGTCCATACTTCCTAAAGCAATCTATAGATTCAATGCAATCCTTATCAAAGTTCCAACAACATTTTTCACAGAAATAGAACAAAGAATCCTAAAATTTATATGGAACAACAAAAGACCTAAGATAGCTAAAGGAATCCTCAGAAAAAAGAGCAAAGCTGGAGGTATCACACTCCCTGATTTCAAAATATATTACAAAGCTATAGCAACCAAAACAGCATGGTACTGGCACAAAAACAGACACACAGATCAATGGAATAGAATCAAAATACCGGAAATAAACCCACACATCTATGGACAGCTAATCTTTGACAAAGGAGCCAAGAACATACAATGGAGAAAAGAAAGTCTCTTCAACAAATGGTGTTGGGAAAACTGGATAGCCACGTGCAAAAAAATGAATGTAGACCCTTACCGTACACCATACACAAAAATTAACTCCAAATGGATTAAAGACTTGAATGTAAGACCTGAAACTGTGAAACTTCTGGAAGAAAACATAGGCAGCACGCTTTTCGACATCGGTCTTAGCAACATCTTTTCAAACACCACGTCTGACCGGGCAAGAGAAACAATAGAAAAAATAAACAAATGGGACTACATGAAACTAAAAATCTTCTGCACAGCAAAGGAAACCATCAACAAAACGAAAAGACAACCTAACAATTGGGAGAAGATATTTGCAAACCATACTTCTGATAAGGGCTTAATCTCCAAAATATATAAAGAACTCATGCATCTCAACAACAAAAAAACTACCAACTCAATTAAAAATGGGCAAAAGACCTGAACAGACATTTTTCCAAAGAAGATATACAGACGGCCAACAGACACATGAAAAGATGTTCAAAATCATTAACTATCAGGGAAATGCAAATTAAAACTACAGTGAGATATCTCCTCACGCCCGTCAGAATGGCTATAATTAACAAGACACGAAACAACATGTGTTGGAAAGGATGTGGAGAGAAGGGATGTCTCATACACTGTTGGTGGGAGTGCAAACTGGTGCAGCCACTATGGTGAACATGATGTAATCTATGCAGAAATAGAAGTATAATGATGTACACCTGAAATTTATACAATGTTATAAACCAATGTTACTGCAATAAACAAAACATTAATAAAAAAAAGGCACCATACTCGGTGACCCTACATTCCTCACATCTGTTTCCTTGATTTGTTCCTAAATAAAGATGTTTCTTTTTTGTGTGTGTGAGGAAGATCAGCTCTGAGCTAACATTCATGCTAATCCTCCTCTTTTTCTTTGCAGAAGAAGACCAGCTCTGAGTTAACATCTTTTGCCAATCCTCTTCCTTTTTTTTTCCCCACAGCTCCACTAGATAGCTGTATGTCAAGTTGCACATACTTCTAGGTACTATATGTGGGATGCACCCTCAGCATGGCCAGAGAAGCGGTACGTCAGTGCGCATCTGAGATCCGAACTCAGGCTGCCAGTAGCGCCACGCGCACACTTAACTGCTAAGCCACGAGGCCGGCCCAAGATATTTCTGAAATGAATAATAAATTGTACCAAGTGGTCATTGTATAAAAAGCACTATCACAGATACCTTAAAGAGAACAAATGGAAAAGAATATTCAATTCCTCAGATAGGTTTGCGATCAAATGAGGCATTGAGGGGACCAGGAGGTACTGATCAGAGCAGGATCCTAAGAGAAGAGTTTTAAGTCAATTTCAAATGAGGTTAAAACTGGAATGAGATAGTATTTTACCAGTTATCCGAAATCATAAGCATTTTTCTGACCTTATTTGCATATAAACTGTACGTGTGGGGTAAGAGAGTTGCTGATATTGTTTAATTTCTTTTTATTATTCAGCACTTTGTAATAGATCTGGCTATTCACAATTAATAAATATCATAATGTGGAGAGACCCAACTTTCAACTGCCTGATATTATCAATTCTTACACAGAGCTAGAGTTTTAAAGATCAAATTTCATTCTAGTTACTTTTCAACTAGTCCATTTATATCAGAAATATGCTGAGTTTTAGGAAAATACTTCAAAACACAAATTTTATATGTAATTTCAAAAGCAAAAATTTAGTTAAAAACTGGGTGGTAACCCATTTTGCTACCATATATTAATCTTTAACAAGGGAACAAACATTTTTTGAGAATATAATTGATATTTGCCTATTTGTATATTGTAGAATGTTAAAGGATTTACAGTTTTAATAGTATTTCAAATAGCAGAGAATTGTTTCAGTTTTATGAAATAGTTTTTTAGACATAGCAGATTTTCACAGCATATTACTTGAAAATCCAATAATCAATCAGTGAGGTTTAAGCCATGTGGTTTTATTTTAAACTTGCTCATTCCATAGGAGCATCAATAAAAGCCCTCCAGGAGTAGCTGACACTCTTTCCCTCCATATGAGCACCAGCTGCGTTTGCTTTAAGCATCAGACTCTCAGGCAACACCATAGACCTCAACTCCATTTAGTTGAGAAAAGGCTTTATGTGTCATGTGTTTTTTCTAGGGGTATGGATCTCCCAGCCTTATTAACTACACAGAGAGAGTAAGAGTCAGAACACATTCAATAAACTCTAGTGTGCTCAGGTGAGATGGTAAGTGCCTGAACTCACATCCGAAGAAGAACTTAGATGATGCTTTCTGACTCTGCTTCATGCCTGACTAAGCAGTCCTGGACATCCCCGTTACAGCCACGGAATAACACAGGCATCCTTGATGGAGCAGATGTCCTCCTATGTCCATCATTTGTACAGAACAAACTGGCTTAAGACCTCTCATTTCCTGCTGCTGTGGTAATTTACAGAGATACAGAACTGCCATCTAGTGACTAGGAAGATAACATCAAGGTGCTTTACATGGAAAATGAAATTGTAAGTTTTTAAAAAAAGAACAGTGAAGCACTAAAGTTGGTAAAGTTGACACAAAGTTGACAGAATGTGGCACACGAAAGTTATAGTAGGACAAGAAAATGTGTAGGTGAAGTGATCAGTTGTTCTCTATGCCTCTAAAATATGACTTTACATTTGACTCATAAATAGTATAATTTAAATATAATAGAATAACTTTGGAAATAAACTTCTCATCTCATCTCATCCAATGCTGTTGGCAGGAGCCAGTATTAAATAGCAAGATGGTGAGTACCCATGTTGAAGCACCATTTTTATCACAGTGGAGAGAATATGAGGCATAAAACCCAACAGACTGATGTTCAGATCTTCCCTTTTACCCTTGATCAATTTTGTAAACATGGTCTTTTTAAATTTTTTTTTGTGAGGAAGATTAGCCCTGTGCTAACATATGCCAATCTTCATCTTTTTTTGCTGAGGGAGACTGACCCTAGACTAACATCCGTGCCCATCTTCCTCCACTTTATACTGGACGCCACCACAGCATGGCTTGCCAAGCGGTGCATTGGCACTGGCCCAGGATCAGAACCGGTGAACCCCGGGGTGATACAGCAGAATGAGCACACTTAACTGCTTGTCCCACCAGGCAGGCCCCTAAATATGGTTTTCTTTATCAGTTAAATATGAATTATAATAGTTACTTTAAAAGATTACTGTAAGAATTGCATGAGGTAATACAGTAAAGGAACCGGTGTAGAGTGATAGTTAATTCTCCTGCCCTGTCTCTCTTCTATGAAACATACACAAATCATCTAAGAATAGAACTCGTCTATACAATAAACTTATGACAAAGAGTCAATGGCTTCTGAAGTAAGGGCCACCATTGTTGAGGGCTTAACCTCAACTGCTTCCAAACACTGTTAACTCTCAATTAATTTTATGTGTTTTTGGTCTTCCGGACACTTCTCTGGCTACAAGGAAAGGAGAAGGTGTGAAATTGAAATTGATCTATTTCACCCTTGAATGGCCTAGCTGTAACATCAGGTGTTTTAAATCACCTAGTTCATCAGGTTTTCTGCTTATTACTATACATTTTACCATGGTTCACAGCCTGAGAAAAATAGAAAATCATTATAATTTTACACACATGAATATATATTTTGACTATTACAGCTGGAATCTTAATATATAGAGCAATGTTGTACATGTTTTGTCCTTGTTGATAGTACAGAATACTTTTGTCAAGGTTTTCTTTGGCATTATCATATTTAATGAAAAACTCAGTAATATATGCTCTGGAGATAAGGATTTAGAGAAATCTAACATACTATCCTAGTCATGTCTCAAAACAAATGCTATAAATATAATGAGAGGATATTTTGAAGGCATTATTTTTCTTAATTATTTCCAACTTTATGTCCCTTTACCTCTTTTTAATCATTCTGCATCTTATTCACTATTGACTAATTAACTCACAGTAATTAAATAGCCCTCAGCTGAGTCCACCATGCCTCTTCAAGTGCCCCAGGCTGATGTCGGTCTCATCTCTGACAAAAAGAAGCTGGGAAAACCTGTTTTGTGACAGTATTCTTAAGGATATCTTTACTCTTACAATAATAGCTATATTTTTGAAAGGCACCAGTGGATTATAAAATGAAGTACTCGACCAATGTTGTATCCTCATTTTCCCTCCAGGGGGAGCACAACTTTCATGTGTTAGGCAGGGCTGCTGCTTTATTGTTTTTTCCTTTCAAGATATTACTTGTAAAACATGTCAACGTAAATAATCTATAATCAATCTATAAATCAAAATTGGGGTGAGTTTATTATGAGCCAACTTTTGAGGACCATGGCCCAGGGCCTTCTTTCCCTAAAGAAGGAAGGGCACCAAAGAAGTGGAGTGTACAGATCGGTTATATACCATCAAAGAGCATGTATCACATCAGATTGCAATGTCCCTTTCACAATAGCCACAAGATCGCCCTGCCAGATGGCTCTGCCAGAATAGCTATTGATGGACACAGTGGGGAGGGTGTGGCTGGTGTCAGGTCTGTTGTCTGGAGCTGGGTGGTCACAGGATCGGTGCAGCAGTCAAATCCCAGCTTAGGGAGAAATGCTTATCCTTAAGAAAATGCCAAGGAGGTGGAAGTTGCATCCTTCTCTTAAGGGAATTTATTCGTCTCTTTGGGACATGGCAAAGCAGATACACGATGCAGGTGACAGGCCCTTCTGGAAAAACAAACTCAGGTCGAATTAGTTTTACCCCAAACGGCTTCCTCATATGCTCCAATATATCCTATTGCTTGGCATTTATTTATCGTTTTCTCCTTTTTGATCTATAATCTTTTGATAAAAAGCATTGATGATCAAAATATTGTCTTTCACCCCCAGAGTGGTTGCTGCCTGTCCTGGGTCCCTCATGTCCCTCGGTGCCAGGCTTTTGTCTCATTTATTTGCCCAGTTGTCCACCTTGGGGGGAATTAATTGAATATAGTGGACAAGCAAAGAGGTATATATATATACTAATAGAGGAATCATTTCTTGGGTTTTGGATTAATTTTAGGTTGTTGCACAAACATTGCATATGTGCTTTTTATGACTCCTTGTATTTATGCTATTCACAATTATAGAACAAGTACAGTAACAATGATAATAATTCAACATCTTTGAAAAGATTAGTTTAAAATGAGTTCTTAGGCCTAGTCCTTATCAAAAAAGGAAGTTTGTCCAAGGTTATAAGATCAATCGGCCACCTCAGCTGTCATTACTCCAGCTTACATGACAGTCTTACAGCACTGAGTAAAGAAAACAGCAATTAGTTTAAATATTATGACTAATACAAGAATTCCAAGAAATAATAGAAAAAGGAATTGCAATGCAGATCGAAAAAGGGAACCAGTACCAGAAGGGAGCAAACCAAAAAATTCAAGACTGAACGCAGGACTGCTTATGACATTCACCTGCTTATTCATGTGCTTTAGCAGAGATCACACACTGGAAGACTCGTCAGGTATGAAAACACAGCATTCAGTTTGAATGATTGTACGTGTACCACCTTCGGATGTAGTTAAAATATCTAAGGCCATTCTATTTTGAAGGACAGTCTTTTTATTAAAGACTACTTAGTATTTAATAAGGCAATTCCTGCTTGACTGTCATTAAGGGCTTCTGTATGTGATGTGACATCATTTAGCCCTGAAAAAGGAACAAATATAGCTAGCTGCTCAGTGGAGATACCAGGGGAACACTGAATGAGCCCATCTGGCCTTAAGCATAGGAATGTTGGCAGCAGTTGTCACTGTGAATCCTTCCCTGCATTTAAGGGAAGATCAGGTGCAGTGTTTTAGCCATCAGGCCAGTAGTCAAGGCCAGAGATTTGTTCTATATAACCATTAAGTTATATTAGGAGCCTCCTGATAAATGCCTGGACTTTAAGACCAGTCTGTTCCAAATCAATCACTTTCCTTAAGTATGATAGTATTCTGAAAATCTTAACTGTAACAATTTGTCGGAGGAAGAGGGAGAATCTCCCTCTGCCCTTTTCCTTAAGGTTCTTATGGCTGGTCAAATAATTAACAGGACAGGTTAGCAGGAGAAAATAATACCAAGTTTAATAACATGTATACATGGGAAAAACTCAGAAATGAGCAACTCGTCCCACTGTCTAAGCTGCTTGCTTAAGTATTGTAGCTAAAGGCGAGGAGCGTGTTGGGGGTGGGTAGTGGCCTGGGACTTCAGAGGGCAGGAAGACAATTCTTTTAGGGTCATCTATAGATAATGTGGTCAGGGAGAGACAGAGTTTTTGATAAAAGAGGCTTATTGCCTTTCCTATTGTAACGTCTGTCCTAATTATCTTTACAGCCATCATGATAACAACTCTTTCTTGAAACAGATCTTTTGTTTTAAATTCTTTAGGCAGTTTGGGAGGGGAAACTCAAATATTCTTCCTGAGTTCTCTGAGTCCTTATTTTCTTCAGCTTGAAATAATCCGCATACCAGAGTGGTGCCTCCAGGGGTAGATTGCCCTGAGCACCATCAAATTATAAAATAGGTGTACAGTTTAGGCATAACAAAGGTTTAAATGAGTGGATTTAAGGTTGAGAATACAGGCCTGGTCCGGAGTCTTGGGGCAGCTGTCTACAACAGATGTTGTCTTGTTCTCATCATAGTGTGGAGATATTTTCTCTCTTCCTAGAAGGAGGAAGATACTAAACTTATTAAGCTTATTCATTATGTTAAACTACATGGGAAGCATTGTCAGACAAGTGATGATAAACCTGCTTAAGTGGTATTTTGTGGGTAAATGTTATTGATATAGGAGTTTTAAAATTGTATAACATTACTGAAATTCTGATCTGTCCTGGTTATCAGTAATAATTCTTGTTATTATTATTTTAAAATGTTGTATGTCACAAAATTAACCACATTTCTTTGTCAATTGCCATTTTGAGGTCTTGTTTACAGACTTATTTCTTTGCTCTAATGCTTTTGCAAAATGTTTCAACTTCAGAAAAATTCATGGAAAGGACTGTGACAGTTACACTGGAGTATAGGCTTCTGATAAACTTGCTGATCACAAAACTGAACTGGGTAAGAAATTACAGAAATCTCATGGAGAAACTGATGACTTCATGAAGCCACTAACAAAAAGATTGGGATGAAAAATGGATTACACAGGACTGAATGAACTGATAAGGATGATTATAATTTTTATGATTTTTCAATTGAAGAATTGCTGAATTTTTAATGTTTGGTTTTTTCAGATTTAAGGAAAACTTTTTCTCTTTTCTCCTGAGCTAGCTATAACTTACAGAAATTTGGTAAATGATACTTTTGTAAGCAATATTAAAATATTTCTCTTTTTCTCTCTACCTGATCCCTCCAGAATTTAAAAACTCTTAGTAAGTATTGTTGTTTTCATGGCAATATAGTTATTTGCATAATTTCAATAAGAATCTGTTCTCCTTACAACAGGACACAATTGGAAACACTGGTTATATTACCAAGGTTGCCACTGGAACATCATATTTGCGATATAGCCATAAATATATGAGGAATGAAGATTGGACTTTATGGAATAAAGCCATGTGGAAATATTGGCCTAGTGCCTTATGTTCAATGTTACAAGCAGCATTTACTGAATAAGTAAAGAATGTCACTTAATTAGAAGGTATAAGGAACATCGAAATATTTTGGGGGAACTTCAGAAGAGAGGAATGCACCCAAATCTGTAGGTATTGCAGGCGAAGTCTGATGACAAAATCCTTGGCTTGGCTTTCGTGGCCTCAAGAGGCCTTTAAAGTTCAATCTGAGATTCCTTATAAAAAGTTCTAGCAAGGCAGATTTAAAAGAGCTTATATGATCAATTGCTATTATTGATGTACTTATGTAAATAATTGGGCCAACTCTATTGGAACTAGACTTATTTTACAAACTAGTTAGTCTAAATTTGTCTATCTTTGATAAAAATGAGGGTTATTTTAGAGAGAAAAATTATATTTCAATAAAAAACTATTGTGTATATTTGCGGATATTAGATTCAAGTTCTGTGAATTGTCTTTTGAGGTTTGTGTTTTATATCTGTTTACTGGACTGGATCCTGATTTCTTCTAGTCTCCTATAATATCTGGCTACAGATCTCCAAACTAATGTTTCTCATTTTTTCCATCATTTTCTTTTGGAATCACTGAGAATTAAACCTGCCTTTTTTCCTTAAATCTTGCAAACTGAAGCCAATGGACTTGATATAATCTTGAGACATGACCTGACGACATCATCAGAGATATTTTAAACTACAAAAGATGCTTTGATGCTGACATCTAAAAATCTTCTTAACTGGCTGTCCTGTAAACTCAGAAACTGATTTACAACTTGATCCAACCTTTAACCTAGTTTTTCTTTTGTTTACATAGAAATGCTTCTATTTAATACTTGATTACTTGCTTCCAAAATATAGGTGTAACCTTGAGAGCCCACCTGCATCACCACCTTCTAAAATGAACTAAATTGAACTCATCTATTATCAGGACTAAGAAATATGTTCAGTGAGATGAAACAATCTACTAACTCAGCTTCTGGACTATGAAACTTCTTTAAGTTTCAAAAGGACTGTGAAACTTTTAGTTTCAAAGGCGGGACTGTGGAAGATCAAGATTTGGCCACCCTAAAATACATCTCTTTACCTTGATTGTTTTCTCTGAAGGACATTTGACCTCCCCCACTAACTGCCTAAAGAATTTGACATGGTGGCTCCTTCCAGGAACAAATCATCTATCATGATGGCTGTAATGATAATGTAGAATAGATCTTACAATGGGAGGGCCACCAAGCCCCTTTTATCAAAAATCTCTATCTCTCCCTGACCACATTATCTATAGATGACCCTGAAAAGAATTGTCTTCTTGTGTTCTGAAGTCCCAGACCACTACCCACCTCCAACACCTTCCTCACATTTAGCTACAATACTTAAGCAAGCAGCTTAGACAGAAGGACGAGTTGCTCATTTCTGAGTTTCTCCCATGTATACATGTTATTAAACTTGGTATTATTTTCTCCTGCTAACCTGTCTTGTTGGTTATTTGGCCAGCCATAAGAACCTTAAGGGAGAGGGCAGAGGGGGATTTTCCCTGTCTCTCCACAGTACTATGGGTTTTTTTACTGGGTGCAAACCACATCTGTGAAGAGGTGATAAAATTTCCCCCTTTTGACTGCTATAACTGTTTCTCTTCTTCCGTGGCGATTTCTTTCAGGCCTGTGGAAAGAAGTATTTTATTGTGTTAGCAGAGTTATAGGAATTAGCAGGTGTGCGACATCAGGATTTGGCCACCCTGAAATATATCTCTTTACCTCGATTGTTTTCTCTGATGGACATTTGACCTCCCCCACTAACTGCCTAAAGAATTTGACATAGTATCTCCTTCCTGCAACAGCTCCTTTATCTGATGGCTGTAATATAATATAAAATAGATGTTACAATAAGAAAGGCACCAACAAACCCATCTTATCAGAAGTTCTGTCACTCTGGTCACATTCTCTGGATGGCCCTGTGAGGAGTTGCCAGACAAACATTTACATTTATAAGGGAAATCTCCATAAGTAAAGGTATCTCTCTCTCTGTATTGGGAAGAGTGGGGATGAACTCATTTCTAGAAGCTTATCAATGTGGAAGGTGAGGCCTTAAATCTGCATAATAGCCTTACTCTTGTTTACAGTGCTTTAGTGGTGATCTCCTGTAACTGACACCCTTCACCCCCAACATCCTCCTCTGTCTTTACGTAAAGACGGTATTTAAGATGAGAATTTCTGCTATTGTGTTGAGAAATGCAGTGTCCCTGGTTTCTCCCATGTATATATATTATTATACTTGGTATTATTTTCTCCTACTAACCTGTCTTATTAATTATTTGGTCAGCCATAAACCTTAAGGGAAAGGGCAGAGGAGGATTCTCCTTCTTACCCCACACAGGGATTCTCGAGGCTGGACAGCATATCCAGCTTGGTAATATCTTGCTTATCATTTAAGTAAGACCCATCTGTAAACCAAATTAAATAGAATGCAGTCGTGGTCCTTCCTCTTGTAATGTTGGAAGCAAGATAGCAGGGTTAAAATAGTGGGTAATATTTACCTACACAGTGTAACCTAAGAAGTTTTATCATTTACTTAGTAATGCTTCCCATGCAATTTAGCATACTTAACAAGCCTAATTTGTTTAGTATCTCCCTCTTTATAGGAAGAGATCAAATTTTCTTGAGAATTGCCAGGGATCTTTGAAAATTCTCAAAGAAAAAAGTTATAAGAAAGACGTTATTTAGGATATGAATTTTGGGCAGATTGTCAAAAATGCAGAGAGGTTTTAAACACTTGGTCAGACAAGATCAAGGAGTTCCTGTTCTTGTCGCAGTGAAACCAGGCTTAATTAACAAACAGCATTTAAACAGTCAAAAAAAGCATAATAGAGAAACCTCAGTCTGTTGAACATAGGAAATTACCTTAACAAAACAGATCTCTGTTCTTTAGATAAACTTAACTCAAATGTAAAGAAAAATCTTTTTACGTAATAACCTCTATCAAGAGAAGATTAAGAGTAGGATAGGGCCAGCCCTGTGGCTTAGCTGTTGGATGCGTGCCTTCTGCTGCTGGCGGCCCTGGGTTAGGATCCCAGGTGCGCACCGACGCACCACACTGCTTCTCTGGCCATGCTGAAGCCACGTCCCACATACAGCAACTAGAAGGATGCGCAACTATGATGTACAACTATCTACTGGGGCTTCGGGGAAAAAAAAAGAGTAGAATAAAATTATCCTTTTAAAAGGAAGAAGACCAAATTTGAATTTTGTACCAGCTTACTTTTGATATTAAAAATCATTTACTTAGTTGGATTTAGTTTAATCTTAGCCAACTCGACCATGTATAAAACTCCTCAGGGTTTCTCTTCAGCAAACCTTCTATAACTTTTTGTTTACATTCAGAATTTGTGCCATGCGCTCCTTTTATTTCCTTCTAGTACTTTTCAGGGCAAATTTATCTTTCCTAAGCAAACAAAAATATTTCCATTTTTTACATCTTCTTAATGAAAACACACATCTTACTCTCCTTGAATACAAACATATTTTTCTTAAGTTTTTAGTAGCTTAATCACATATTAGAAATTTTTAACCCTTAGAAACCTTAATTTTTAATTAAAAACTAAGTAAGCAATTATAAAATTTCTTTTACATTAGCATTTCGTGGCTTGACAAATTTATATGGACACATTTTATAATTTTTGGAAACATGTTACTTTATAGTACAATCTTTTAAATAAAACACAAGACATGTTTACCAATAGACCCAAAACACCTTGTAGTTTTTCTGTAATAAGCCAAAAGTAGATAAACCTATATTTAGCAATGTCTAATATCTTATCTTATTTGGAAATGATCTAGATACTCAATGAATTTTTATCATAAAATTTAGCAAAATCCTAAATTTTTAAGTCACCAAAAAGAGTTTAGAAGCTATATACATTATAACATATGATTATTGTTTAAAGTTCACTTAATACTCATCTATTTAGTTACCTGTTCTCAATAATTATTTATTTATTATGTTTTAAAGATTTTATTTATTTATTTTTCCCCCCAAAGCCCCAGTAGATAGTTGTATGTCATAGCTGCACACCCTTCCAGTTGCTATATGTGGGACTCAGCCTCAGGATGGCCGAAGAAGTGGTGCCTCGGTGCACGCCCTGGATCCGAACATGGGCCACCAGCAGCGGAGCACACGCACTTAACTGCCAAGCCATGGGGCCGGCCCCTCAATAATTATTTAGATTGCCTACAAGACTTTATGAGACATTAGATAATATTAGCCATCATTTATTATTTTTGAGACCAGTTTTGTAGTAGAAATAACATCAGTTTATTTGACGAATAAAAGCTGCATATCTGCATTATATCCAATGCTGAAAACTAACAAGCTTAAATAAGCTTTTATTTACCAAAGATTATTTCATATCACGTTAACTGGAAAAACATTTCGACTTAGAACTAACTTTTGTGAGTGCTTATTTCAAGTTAATTAAATAGACCTCTTGATTTTGACCATAACCTCTGGAGGTAAAATACTGCGCACAGATAACATACATGTAGAGACATACACATAAAGAACAGACAGATGCAACCAAGATTTTATAGCCGCTGTTTTAGAAAATTTAGCAGTTTCCATCTGCAGAAAGCTTCCTTCCAATTTCTTTTTTCTTTCAATCTTAGGACCCCTGTTGTCTTAGCACTTACGCAGGTCTCCTGGGTTCAGAGGCCAGGCAGCCCAGCCGGGAATGATCAAGCAAACTCAATTTCCCACTTTCCTTTTCTTTTATTTTGCTGCAAAGTCTGAACAATTTCTAGGGACTGTGTAGTGGGTCAGAAGTGTGTTGCTTGTGAGTGTTACTCCCTAAAGAAAGGTCGTATTCACTCTCTTATAGGCCTTGGTTTCTCCCACCCGCAGTCTAGGTACTGCCGTGGGGGTTTGGAGTGCGGGTGACTAACCCTCTCGTGCACGTCCCCGGACTAACCTGTGATAAATTAACATGAATGATAGTGGACCTCGCTATAGGAAGGAGGGTTACAAGTCGTGGTGTTTGTCTCTGACACCCCAATGAGATTCTCAGTTGCTTGAGAATTCCCAAAAGGTCGGGAGAAGCAATGTCCCTTTTCTTTGGAGCTGAACATATTCAGTCTCTCATTTCTCTATAAAGCAGTTTTGTTCACACTTTGTAAACATAATTCTTCCCAATTTTAAGCCATATTAAAAAGTCACCCTGCCCCATTCACTCCAAAAGTTCGCCCTAGGCTCCTCTGGCCTAGGAAATTCTCTCTACATTTCTCTTTCCTAGGAATTCCTCCCTAGGTTCCTCTGACCTAGGGAATGTATCAGTACCCCCTTAAGACACCTAGCCTTAAGCCTTGAAAACAACTCAAATAAACTCTGGTCCGTCGACTTAAAATAAAGAGGTCCAGTTTTCAGGAGAACTCACTTGGGTCACCTGAAGAATGCAGTGATCTGGGGAGCACAGTGGGCTCCTATTTGTATCAAATGCCAGTTCAGTGTAGATTCCAGATGGTCTCTGGTGGGTTTCTCTGAAATCTTGCCACGACTACACCACCAAATGTCTACATAAATAATCCATAACCAATGTATAAATCAAAATTGGGGTGAATTTATTATTAGCTAACTTTTGAGGACCATGGCCCTGGGCCTTCCTTCCATAAGGAAGGAAGGGCATCGAAGAAGTGGGGTGTACAGAGTGGTTATATACCGTCAAAGATCAAGCATCACATACGATTGTGATGTCCCTTTTACAATAGCCACAAGATCGCCCTGCTATGTTGCCCTGCCAGAATAGCTATAGATGGAAACAGCATGGGGCAGGTCTGTTGTCTCGTTGGGCATGGTTGGTGGCAGGTCTGTTGTCTGGAGCTGGGTGGTCACAGGATGAGTGCTGCAGTAAAGTCCAAGCCTAGGGAGAAATGCTTATCCTTAAGACAATGTCAATGAAGGGGAAGTTGCACCCTTATGTTAAGGGCACTTGCTCTTCTCTTTGAGACACGACAAAGCAGATACACAATGCAGGCGACAGGCCCTTTTGGAAAAACAAACTCAGTCCGAATTAGACATACCCCAAATGACATCCACATATGCTCTAATATATCCTATTGCTTGCCATTTAATTATCAAGCTCAGGGTGTGTCTTTCAAACAGAAATCATCAAGAATAGCATGAAGTAGTCACTTACCTACAGATGTCATTGTGACGACAGAATATTAACAAGTGGCCTTCAAATATAACCATTTTTCCAAATACTATATTTCACTGAGTTAATCCAAAAGGGATTCTTCTCTCTTATACTGAAAAATCTCCACTCTGAACTTAGCACTAGAGGTAGCCAATTTTGAATAAAGACCTTTAACATCAAAGCCAGCCAATAGATCTTATTAAAACAAATCCAAACTCGGGAAAACTTTTGTTTTCAGTCACATGCAAACTCTCTCAAACTCAAGATAAAGTCCTGGTTTTGTGCAGTTGGAGAAAAGCTTCTCTTCCTCTTTTTATATTCAGATAGTGCAGGGAAGAGCCCAAAGTGTCTCCTGGTGGAACACTAACGGTTCTTTACATTAGAAATGCATGCAGTGTTTCCTAGCTTCTTTTCTATAGGC
This sequence comes from Diceros bicornis minor, assembly GCF_020826845.1. Lineage (NCBI taxonomy): Eukaryota > Metazoa > Chordata > Mammalia > Perissodactyla > Rhinocerotidae > Diceros > Diceros bicornis. Next base: position 5,204,743 of record NW_026690900.1, read on the forward strand.
TGAGACCTGCTGACCTGCCGAGAGGAACAAACTTCTGGGCTCCAGCAGTAAATAAGACTGTGTTCAGCTTACCACAACAATGAACTACAAATATGTATCAGGAAATATTTTGAACACCCACACCTAAGCTCTCAGTTTCCCTCTGTCTAATTCCATGGCTACCTGAACTGAATTCATTCTTCATCCCCATCCCTTTTGTGATAGTTTTTATCACCTTGAATCAGCATGTTATAACATCTAAGAGAATTTTATCAAAATACTCTCTTCAAAATAGGTAACTGAAGTATAAGAATTGTAGAGGGTCAAGATTTTAAGATGAAAGTGATGTACAGAGTAACTGTACTACAAAATAAAATGAAAATGAATGAGAACAATAAGACAAGGAAGAAAAAAATGCTAAGGAGAAGGACTATAATAGAGTAAAAGTAAGAAAGAGAGAAAAAGAAGAAAGTAGGTGTAGGAAAGAGAAAGAGTCAAGAGAAGCATGAGAAATGACAAAAAGGGGCACGAGCAGAGGGAAGACACCATGCTCAGAGCGAATGACAAGTCAATTGGATTCTGAGCACGGCTCAGGTCTAGAGTCACTGGGCTGTGCTTGAAAACTCCACTCAGTTCTAACATCCAGAGAATGAATACTGCTCATCCAAACTCTGATGACACTGATTACCATGGCTCTCCTCTCCCAGGACCTGCTGGAGCTTTGGGAACTGCTTCTCTCAGCAGCTCTGGGACTGACAGATTCCCCATTAAATATTCATGAAGTAGGATGGTGTTTTCTTTTTTAATTACTTTTTTTAAAATTTTATTTATTTATTTGTTTTCCCCAAATGTCCAGTAGGTAGTTGTATGTCATAGCTGAACATCCTTGTAGTTGCTGTATGGAGGATGCGGCCTCAGCATGGCCGGAGAAGCCAGTGCATCGGTTCGCGTCCGGGATCTGAACCACGGCCACTAACAGCGGAGTGCGATCACCTAACCGCTAAGCCATGGGGCCTTCCCAGGATGGTTGTTTTGAAAGAGTAACTCAGAGAAAGATCTCTCAAGGGTACATATAATCCTGCCAACTCCTACACTCACCCATCTGAAGAATTAAGAAGCTAATTTTTTTTTTTAATTACTGTGAAGAAAAGTATGAGAAAACTTTCTTGGCAGAACTTTAAATGTTGCATCTTTTTTGAAGTTACCTCACAAAATTCTGAGCATAATCTAAAATTCTGGGCTCCCTATAGTTCCAAATATGTTTCAGAAATGAGCACTTTATCATCATAATGTAAGCCTATGCCTTATAAAACAAAATAAACTTGGATGAGTTTTATCTTGGAGAGAGAGGGCAGCAAGAAAAAGAGTAGGATGTGCCTCTCTGCTATGAAGGAAAATAAATAAAATCACCAAAATATACAAAATATGTCTCTAAAACTGAATGAAGAGGTCTCTAAAGAGTTTTACATTTTAAGTAAAAATGCACCTATATAAAATTACACATCAGTTTGACTAAAATCTAGTCAACTTAATAGAAGAAGAATTCATTCAGTTTCATTTAAATAGCATGACTTATGAATAGCTGCATAATAAGTGGTAGATATTTTAATTCTGGTATACCATGTCCTTCCACCAACGAAGGTGGGCTTTAACCTGGCATTTTCCTAAAAGGGGCCAACCAGATGTTCTGCTTATTTGATTACTTAATAGTATGGATCTGCTCCTCATTGCCAACGAAGGATGTCTACAAACAGGCTTTAGCTTGCATATGTAATGGGAAACGCAGGCTGAGTTTACAAAAAGAAAAATTGAAAATGGAGCATTGCCTTGAGGAGACGTGGTCAATCTTTTCAAGAACATTTTCTCACTTGGTCAAGTGAAAAGCTGAGAGAGAATGCTGTCGGCCTCTTCCTTGGCCCCTTATAGAATTCTGCATTACCTCAATTGAACGTGTCCTAAAATGTTTGAACTAAATTTGGAAATGAGTTGATGATACTGTATTTGCATTATGTCACACAGAATCTCTTTCATTAGGCACCATTCAAAACACTTTTTGGGATATTAGAGACCAGAAAAGTTTTGCTTCCCTGAGAGACTGTTGCTTTTAATCTCATGGACATGAGATGATAGAGAATTTTTCCCATTACCCTTTCTACTTTAAGCCTGAGGGATACATTTCCAACTACCTTTAAAAACTGCAGGTCCTTCCGAGCCAGCCCTGTGGCCTTGTGGTTAAGTGCATGTGCTCCACTACTTGCGGCCAGGGTTCGGATCCCGGGCGCGCACTGATGCACCACTTCTCCGGCCATGCTGAGGTCGCGTCCCATGTACAGCAACTAGAAGGATGTGCATCTATGACATACAATTATCTACTGGGGCTTGGGGGAAAAATAAATAAAAAGAAGGAAAAAAAAAAGAAAGAAAACTGCAGGTCCTTCCAAAACAATTTTCAGTGAGCTGGGTTACATCAGCTTCATTACATTGTTCCATCCTAAACTCCTTTCAGTTTGATCTATTTTCCTTTGTAATCCTTTTGTATAGCTAGATATTTAAAAGCTGCTCAAATCTATATTGGAGAAAAGTTGGGTTACAGTACTTTCAGACAGCATGTAAACCCAATCTTTAGAGTTTATACACAAAACGTTTCTGCCATGTTTCTACCAGCTCTCCTTCCATATATTTTCCTCTAGGACTTCCTGTGACCAAATTGCCTTTCTAAAAATCAGTTCTTTGTTCATTCTCTTGACCAGTGACATTTTCATAGAAACATAAAGGACTGGATTTTCCAAAGATGCAACAAGAATGATCAAGTCCTGATTCACACCTAGATATCCTGCTTCTGTTCTCCATGAATTTTAAAACTAAAGTTAATTATGTCTTTCATTTTATCTAAATCTATTGAGTAACTTTGACACAGAGTCCCAAAACTGATCCACAGTCTGCTTTAGCAGCCACAAAACTCTCTCTCAAATGCTTTCATTCATGTGCTGAATAGGTATTTTATTTATTTAGATCTTATTCAACAAAAGAGCTTCATTTATTTACTCAAATACTTAAGTATATAGTATGCGCCCAAAGGTCTTGAAATGTTGGCAGCCTGCAAGTAAGACAGATATGTATAAACAGATAAATTACACTGCAGAAATAATTTGAATGAAAGAGATATGAATAAAATGCCATGGGACTCCAGGAAAAGAGCCACCATGGGTTGACATACAACTAAGATATATAGCAATGTACTGGGGCTTTGAGGAAAAAAACAACCATCATGGGAGGTGGACAGGCTTTGTACCATCTAAGTAAAGGAAAAGGAAGGGAGAGAAGATAAAGAGAAAACAAGATAAACGGAAAGGTTTTCTTCTTCTTAATGTTTCTGCCACCAACTTTTGGAGCACACTGCTTGCGGATGCCCTTTCTAGCCAGTCTTATCTTTCAGCAGGCTTCTATAGAATTCAAAAATTTGATTGTACCAAGCTGGGCTCCTCCCTGGAGACAATGCCAACTATGTAGGGAGCCAGGAGGGGAGCAAAAGATTCACAGGAATCTGCAGTCCTTCTGCAATTCACTGGTGGGGAGGGACACCGAGGCTTCACCTTGGCTTCTGTCTCCAAGTTCATATAAAGTAGGGTCGGTTCCTTCCTGGATCTATGAAGGTGGAGAGAAACCTCTTTCACAGAAGGGATTATGGAAAAATTAAAGTGAGGACCATGAAAAAGGCAGAGGAGGTAGCACCATGAATCTGAAGAAACTGGACGTGTGAATTAGTAACCAATACATAGAAGAGCTGAAGACAAAAAAAAAAAATGACAAAAAACAAGTTCTCAATTTTCTAAGATGGAAATGCAAGTCGTTCTTCTTCAAAAAGAAAAGAGTCATTAAACTCTTTCCTTTAAAATAAAATTGAAAGGGGTCACATGTTGCAAATAATGATTTTAACCATGATGTCACTACACAATAATGTGCAACAATCAGTTGTCAAGTGCACTGCAAATAGTTCAAACTTAACAATTATGTTATCAAAGTTTGCAATTGATATATATATTTTAGTAGACTGTGTGCAAAGTTGTCACTATATTATTGACAATGTCACTCTTACTACTGAAAACATGACTAGGAGGGAGAAGATAGTGTGACCTCAGATTGCTAGAGTCACAGTAAGAAAAGTCAAGAAAGTGCCATCAGGTCATTTGGACAAAAGGATGCTATATGGCTGTTGGGTTCATAACAGATCAACTGGAGAAAAACAAGTCACTACCTTAAACTATTTTCTACCTACCTCCATCACCCTCTCCAAGAACACATATTTTAAAATGAGACAAGTTATTATATTAAAAATTACTTGCTCTGACATTTTGAAAACTACATCAAAAAATGAAGAAAAAACTGGGTTACAAACATCCTGGTATCAATTCCAACTACCATCTTTCACCAAACTAAAACTCTAATTATCACTAACTCACTTGCAATCTAGTGCTCCTCCAATATACAATATCAACAACTTAAAATGTTTCATAAGTTTTTTTAAATTGCCCTAGAATTTTAGAGGATAATATAAATATATCTCTTGGAAAAATTGAGAAAGATAAAGACACTAGGACAGGAAAAGATGAAAATATTACCCTAATCGATGATGTAAAACACAAGATATGAACAACTGTTAAAAAGAATTCTCTATGAAATCGATCAATTCTACTATCTCTACACCTGGCTATTTCCTATCAGTAATTTGATGCATAAACAAATAGAATAGTGCATTTAATGAGATCAATTCTTTTAGTTGTGTGCTTTTCCTTGTAAAATTACATATGCTTTTATGTTCTTCCTTTATTTTCAGGTGGTGTCACATTAAAACACCCTCATTTCTCAAGATCTTTGCATTAAGGAACTCTACCTTGGCCCTTGATCAACTGTACTCTGCTATATGATAAACTCAGAGACCTACATGGAACAATGTTTCCTACGTCTTATCTCCCATGAGTTTCTCATGTCAGGGATCATAGTCCACCAAGTAAACACTAAGTAATGTTTCAAAAGCATCGGATACTAAAAGGAGGACATGCAGGGTTGGGTGTGGGCCCCCATTCAGTGCCTAGTGCAAAGAAGAAAGAGGTCAGTGCATCCCTCCAGACACTGGGATAAAACAGGAGGTTATAAGCACAAGGATCCCTTTGCAGGCCTTATGCAGGGACCTAGAATAAAACTGTTGACACTGTGGATCATTGTTGGTTTTACAGGGAACTCATGAGGAAGATAAGGAGATGAAATAATGATAATTATAATAACAGCAGCAAACACTTCTACTGAACCAGGCACGGCAATCTGAATGTTACTTCTGTGCTTGAACATACATGAACTCCTATATCCCTCAAAATATCCTGATGTAGTAGATGTTGTTCTTCTCACCATTTTACAGATGAAGAGACTGGGTACAGTGGCTAGAAAACTCACCCAGGTTACAAAGCTGATAAATGACAGAGCCCAAGCTCAGTGCTCTTATGTTATGCTCTTTGACTACAACTCCAAGTTAAGTCTCTAATGACTATATTTCTCTCTATAATCCAATGGGGAAAAATCAAAATTCTTAACTCTAACACCCATGCTACCATTTAGGAAAAGTTGGTGAGGGAGAGATTTCTGAATAGTAACAATGTCCTTCTATTAACTCTTCATTTATAGATCAGACATCAATAGTCCTGCTCAGTCCACCAAGAAGAAACTGTGACTTTATTATGCCAAAAAGAAGAAAAAACAAGTAATAAAACAACCAAATTCCTTTATACATCATTACACAAATGTGATTCTTAATTCCGTGTGACAAATATAAAGTGCTTTCCTGGTTTATGGCTCCATATAAAGCTGATGTTAATCTCATGCTATCTTCCCAGCCAATAACACAAAATACTTTAAAACAACAAAAGGCACAAAGACAAAAAACAACCCAAAAGAAAATTAAATATTATATCTGAACGCTGTACAATTTTTTAAAGATTACTTAAAAGTTAGATTTAGTAAAATTTGTATCTCTATCTTGCCTCTCCCAGTTATCTCTGAAGATAAAGAAAAGGACTAAGAAAGGCACAAGGAAGCCAGTTAGGGAAGCGAGTCAGCGGGAAGAGGTAAGGTGGCTGCCCCTCTGCAGACGACAGACAGAAATCTCCCCTGGGAGCCGTCTCAGGCCTCACAAAGATGTGGAGCTTTAACCTCGGGCAGTGGCTACAGCTGGACGCCAGCAGCAGTGCTTCTAAGACTTCAGTCTACACAGTAATAACTGTACAAGTCCAGTGTCCCCTTCCCTGGAATTCTAACTCAGCAGCATTGAAGTTGGGACATGAGAATTTTCCATTTAACAAGCCTACCAGTGATTTTCCTTGAGTTATCTGCAGATTATGATCAAAGACATACCTTGAAGAGAAGCACAAACTCACTACCCAGTATGCACTGCACAGATACTTTGTGTCACACACTCTCAGACCATTCCCTGCTCCAGGGGTCCCACATGCCTCAGCATCCTTGGGCCTGTGTTCTTCATCAGGAGGTTCCGATGGTGGCAAAACAGACAGGACTCACCTGGGAAACTGCCCCTCTGTGTAATTCAGTGAGTGTGTGGGCTGCCTGCAGCCCAGGTGTAAAGTGAGTCTTGCTATATTTAAAAATAAATTTCTTTTTATTTTTATTGAGGTCATATAGCTTATAAGTGTAAATTTCAGGTCTACATTACTATATTTCAGTTCTGTATAGACTGGATCATGTTCACCACCAATAGTCTTGTTTTCATCTATCACCATACATATGTGCCCCTTTACACCTTTCTCTCTTTCCCTCTGGTAACCATAATCTGTACTCCTTATCTATGTGTTTGTTTATTTTCCACATATGAGTGAAATCAATCAGTGTTTTTCTTTCTCTATCGGACTTGTTTTTCTTAGTATAATACCGTCAATGTCCATCCATACTGTCACAAATGGCATGAGATTGTCTTCTTTATGCTGAGTAGTATTTCATGGTATATATGTATATATATCACATCTTTATTCTTTAATCTGTTGATAAGTACTTGAGTTGCTACTCAGTGTTGACTATTGTGAATAACGCTGTGCAGAACATAAGGGTGCATACTTTTTTTGAATTACTGACTTCATATCCTTTGGATAAATATGCAGAGGTAGAGTAGCTGGATCTTATGATATTTTTATTTTTAATTTTTTGAGAAATATCCATCATTTTTCCCTAGTGGCTGCACCAGTTTCCGTTCCCACCAGCAATGTATGAGGGTTCCATTTTCTCCACATCTTCTCCAACATTTGTTATTTCTTGCCTTTTTAATAATAGCCATTCTGATGGGTGTGAGGTGATATCTCATTGTAGTTTTCATTTGCATTCCCCTAATAGTTAGTGATGTTAAACACCTTTAATGTGCCTGTTGACCAGAATACATAACACATTAATATACATGCACCTAACACAGGAGCAACAAACTATATAAAGCAACTATTAACAGACTTAAAGGAAGAAATTGACAGCAACACAATAATTTTAGGGGATTTCAACAGCCCATCCACATCAATGCATTGATCATCCAGACAGAAAGCCAACAAGGAAACAGTGGTGTTAAATGAAACATCAGACAAGATGGTCTTAATAGATATATAGAGAACATTTCACCCCAAAACAGCAGAATACACATTCTTCTCAAGTTCACATGGAACATTCTCAAAGATAGACATATGTTGGGAAACAAAGCAAGCCTCAATAATTCTAAGAAGACGGAAATCATATCACGCATTTTTCTGACCACAATTGTGTGAAACTAGAAATCAACTACAAGAAAGAGATGGAAAAGTCACAAACATTTGGACACTAAACAACATGCTACTGAACAACTATTGGATCAATGAATAAAGCAAAGGAGAAAACAAAATATTACTAGAGAAAAATGAAAATGAAAAACAACATATGAAAACTTATGAGATGCAGCAAAAATAGTACTAAGAGTGAAATTTATAGCAATAGAAGCCTACGTCAAGGAACAGGAAAAATCCCAAATAAACAATCTAACACGGTACCCAAAAGAACTAGAAAAAGAAGAATAAACAAAGCCTAACGTCAGTAGAAGGACAGAAATAACAAAAATCAGAGCAGAAATAGATGAAAGAGAGGCTAGAAAAAGAATAGAAACGTTCAATGAAACTAAGAGCTGTTTCTTTGAGAAGATGTCTCTTTCTTTAGAGATAGAGATGGCATATGGGCAGAGATTATAAGATCAGAAAATCCAGACACTTAATCGGAGAACTCCCTGAAATTTAAGCATCTTTTAAGCAACTTTTTAGCATCTTTAATACATTCGAATATGCTGTACCTTTAACATCTGTTTGAATATGTGTGGCCAAGTCAAAGGACAGCCTATACTAGGCACCACAGGATGATATTAGCTTCCCTGCCTTCAACAACAAAAGGTCCAGGAAACTGACTTATCTTGGGTCCAAGTTGGGAACTATTTGGGAGAAATATAGTGAAAAAGTAAATAAACCAGACAAGAATAAAAGAATTAGACAGGGATCTGATGGGAAAAAATACTTTTCCCAGCTACAGACCAATAGAATCTGGAGAGAATGAGAAGGCTCATAAGTACACCTGGCACCAGGAAGTAAAGTGGAAATCTCACAAGGGAGGCCACTTTGAGGCCTATTAGCACCTTGCAAAACTACTCATTAGGATTTCAGAACAACAACTGTTTAGGATGTGTGTGTTCAATATATGCATGTCCTGGGTTCTCCTCATGATATTCTACTTACTTATATGTATATTTCCCTAAACCTTTGTTGATTATAAAGCAAAGCGAAGAGAATAACTGTGCGGCAGAGGTAAAGAGCAAATTAAAAACAAAAAACATACTGTAGTCATGGTGTTGAGACTATAAAGTAAACTGAATTAACTGATGGACAGGAGATGCTCTTTCTGAAATTTTTTTAACAAATTAAAAAATTCATAAAATATTCTTCAGCATTGACGATAATATACAATGCATAGATCAGTTAGTTCAAGCTTTACCTTCAGGGAGAGTCATTGATCATAATAGAGAAGTCACATTCCAGGAGTCAGCTAGTCTTGTATCAGAAAATGTCACATTTCAGACCTGGCTGTGCATTTCAGCTATTCACATCTTTTTAAGCTAGTCATATCTTGATAAGCACCAGAGGCTTTGCTACTTAGCTTACTGAATATCAGAAATAGCTTTTCACTGGTGAAATGAGTGGTTCGTTTAATTAGCATGAATTTAGAAATGAGCTCTCATTGGTGAAACTGAAGGGATTCCATATATGTGGATTGGCCGAAACATCAGAGAATATCCTCATACTTAGAGGAAGAAGGTAAGAGTCGAGCAAGAGAGGACGTCAGGGGTGATGTCCTGACAGTGCTGCACCACCTGCTGCTTTAGGAAAATGTCTCCTTGCCTGTTGCCAGCCTTTAGGCACAGGATCTTGCCTCCTTCATATCTGTATCATGTGAAACTTTCATGGAAGGTGTAGCCGGGCATCTATCCGGGTAGCGAGCTGCACATACCCCGATTAAGGGACTCTTGCCTAGAGCGCTTCATCATCCTAACAGAATGCCACTCAGTCTTGGACTTCACTGGCTCCATATAAAACAGGCAACACCAACAGCCAAAGGGATAAATGGTTTCACTTAGGATTCCATGTTCACACCAATACAATGTATGCTATAAGCACTCTATACAAACCCATATAAACTATATATATATGGAAAGTTCAGTTGGTCCTCCAGGCTTTCAGCCACACCCCAGGAGTCTCACATATTGCAGTTCTGTGATGTAATCTCAAAACCTCTCCTTCACCTCATGGATCCAGTAGCAGAAAATAAGGAAAACACATTTTCTTTCATGGCTTTTTAGTGTCTACACATGCCATCTCTTCAACCAGACTATCACTTAAATTTTTCTACATGCCTCTCGTCCACCCCCCAAATTCATCTCTCCCTGTTTCCTGAGTCAAGCTCCACTCCACTAGAAGGCCCTCCATGGTCCTCCCCTCACAGAGTCTCATCAATCACTAAAGTCAGCTTGAAGCCCCAGCTCACGTGGACCACTCTGGAATCAGCACACTGACACGGCACACCTGCACCCCTCGTTTTGACAATAATGTTGTGCTGTCTGGAAGGGTGGCGGCTTAACAATTTCCTGAGTGTATTTCATTTTCCCTCAAATGTACTGAAAGCCTCTTCAGCACGAGAAGTGTGCACACTTGTCCTGTCAATCCACACACTCTTGACAATGTCATGATGACTACATAACAGCCACTTGATGTCTATTGAATGAACACACTTGTCAGGTAGAAAAATAAATGAAATGACTTGTCAATATGAGCAGCAGCTGTAGCTGGTAATATCATTTTCCTCATTTGCTTAAAAGGTACCAAAAGACACTGACAAACTTTGTGGGTTTCATTTGAAAAGCCAAGGTAACAAGTTATCAGTTATATTGAAACCTAATGGCAATTACAGAAGATAAATAAAAATAGGGAGTAGACAAAAATCATAGGATATCATCAATACTGGGGCCCAGACAGATCTCCTAACTTTACAAGTCCTCAGCGTTCTCACCAGGAAATCAGGAATGATACTCGCCTTGGCCCTGTTCATAGGGCTGGTGTGACGCAGGAGTAACTACTATGCAGAAAGAGCTGACAATGACAGCTGTTATTCAGAAATAACCCACCAGGAGTACCACTTGTTTTGAGATTTTAAAAATCTATGTTTAGTTAGAATAATGACACATTATTTCCTGTGTTTAAAAAATCCTCTTCAGGGCCAGCCCCGTGGCTTAGCGGTTAAGTGCACGCGCTCCACTACTGGCGGCCTAGGGTCAGATCTCGGCCGTGCACCGACGCACCGCTTCTCCGGCCATGCTGAGGCCACGTCCCACATACAGCAACTAGAAGGATGTGCAACTATAACATACAACTATCTACTGGGGCTTTGGGGAAAAAAAAAAGGAGGAAGATTGGCAATAGATATTAGCTCAGAGCTGGTCATCCTCAGCAAAAAGAGAAGGATTAGCATGGATGTTAGCTCAGGGCTGATCTTCCTCACACACACAAAAAAAATTAAAAAATCCTCCTCAGAAGAATTCAATGTCATCACCATATGTCCACATCAAGGTCTCTCCAGAACCAGTGTTGAATCTTTGCTTTATTATGAGATGCTAGTTGAGCAAACTTGAGTCTCCAGAGCTTTCTTGGCATTTATGCTGATTGTCACTGTTTTGCATTCAATTAATAACTTTGCTGTGGCATTTTCTCGACCATCGAGGCATGTCTTTTTCTCTGTTCTATTTCTGTTTAGCATTTCAGAAATGTAGTTATTTTCCAACTAGGGTTATATGCTCCCTGCCTCCAGGCACCATATAGTATGACCCCTGTTTTCCCGAGGGTATTACATATTCTATATACATAACAGACACACAATGAGTACTAAGGAACTGATAAATAAATGGCAAGCAATAGGATATATTAGAGCACATGAGGAAGCCATTTGGGGTAAAACTAATCTGGCCAGAGTTTGTTTTTCCAAAATGGCCTGTCTCCTGCATTATGTATCTGCTTTCCCGTGTCCCAAAGAGAAGAGTAAATGCCCTTAAGATAAGGATGCAACATCCCTCTCATTGACATTACCTTAAGGATGAGCATTTCTCCCTAAGCTAGGATTTGGTTGCTGCAGTCATCCTGTGACCACCCAGTTCGAGATAACAGACCTGACCCAGCCAAGCCCATCTAGATAACAGACCTGCTCCCTGCTGTGTCCATCAATAGCTATTCTGGCCAGGCAATCTGACAGGCTGATCTTGTTGCTATAGTAAAAGGGACATTACAATCCTATGTGATACATGCTCTTTGACGGTATATAACCGCTCTGTACACCCCACTTCTTTGGTGCCCTTACTTCCTTAGGGAAGGAAGGCCCAGGGGCACAGTCCTCAAAAGTTGGCTCATAATAAACTCACTCCAATTTTGATTTATAGATTGATTATGGATTATTGACGTAGACATTTGTTGGTGTAGTCATGGCAGGATTTCAGAGAAACCCACCAGAGACCACCTAGAATCTACACTGAACTGGCATTGGGTACCAATAGGGGCCCATTGTGCCCCCCAGATCAGTGCATTCTTCAGGTGATCCCTGTGAGTTCTCCTGAAACTCGGATCTCCTTATTGTAAGTCAACAGTTCAGAATTTATTTGAGCTGTTTTCCAGTCTTAAGGCTAGGTGTCTTAAGGGGGTACCCGTACATACCCTAGGTCAGAGGAACCCAGGGGAACATTCCTAAGAAAGAGAAACCCAGGGGGGTATTTTCTAGACCAGAGGAGCCTAGAGGGCACTTTTGGAGTGAATGGGGCAGGCTGACCTTTTTAATTTGGCTTAAAATTGGAAAGAATTGTGTTTATAAGGTCTGAAAAAAACTGCTTGATAGAGAAATGAGAGACTGAATCTGTTCAGCTGCGAAAAAAAGGGACATTGCTCCTCCCGGCCTTTTGTGCATTCTCAGACCTGAAGCTGTAAAACTTCTGGAAGAAAACATAGGGAAGAGGCTCCTCGACATTGGTCTTGGGAATGATTTTGTGGCTAGCCCACCAAAACCGCAAACAACAAAAGAAAAAATCAACAAATGGGACTACATCAAACTTAAAAGATTCTGCCCAGCAAAAGAAACAATGAGCAAAATCAAAAGGCTGGGAGAAAAATTTTACAAACCACGTATCAGATAAAGGGTTAAATATCCAAAATTTATAAAAAACTTTTACAACCCATAAGAAAATTTATAAAGAACTCATACAACCCAATAAGAAAAAAGCAATCCAATCGAAAAATGGGCAAAAGACTAAGTAGACATTTGTCCAAAGAAGACATCCAAATGGCCAACACATACATGAGAAGGAGATCAATGTCACTAATCATCAGGGAAATGCAAATCAAGACCACAAAGAGCTATCATCTCACACATGTAAGGATGGTGATCATCCTTAAGAGATACTAAGTGTTGGCAAGGATGTGAAGAAAAGGGAACCCTTGTGCACTGTTCATGGGAATTTAAATTTAAATTGGTGTGGCCACTATGGAAAAGACAGTGGAGGTTCCTGAAAAAATTATAAATAGATACACTTCAGTGTATTTATCCGAAAAAAATGAAAACACTAACTTGAAAAGATATATGCACCCCTGTGATTATTACAGCATTATTTATATAGCTAAGATATGGAAACAACCTAAATGTCCATCAATAGATGAATGGATAAAGAAAATGTAGTATGGGCCAGCCTGGTGGCATAGTGGTTAAGTGCATGTGTTCCGCTGTGGTAGCCTGGGGTTCAGATTCTGGGAGTGCACTGCCTCACCATTTGTCAGGCCATGTTGTGATGGAGTCCCATACAAAGTGGAGGAAGATGGGCACGGATGTTAGCCCAGGGCCAGTCTTCCTCAACAAAAAGAGGAGGATTAGGACATGTTAGCACAGGGCTGATCTTCCTCACAAAAAAAAGGAAAGAAAATGTGGTACATATTTACAATGGAATATTATTCAGCAATAAGAAAGAAAAAATCTTGCCATTTGCAATGTCATGTATGGACCTTGAGGTCATTATGCTAAGCGAAATTACTGAGACAGAGAAAGACAAATACCATTTGATCTCAGTTATACATACAATCTGGCTCTTCAGTTTCTCACCAAACTGCCACTGACAGGCCGAGTTGAGTACCGGTTTTCTTTTTTTCTTTTTTTTTTTTGTGAGGAAGATCAGCCCTGAGCTAACATCTATTGCTATTCCTCCTCCTTTTTTTCTTCCCCAAACCTCCAGTAGATAGTTGTATGTCATAGTTGCACATGCTTCTAGTTGCTGTATGTGGGACGCAGCCTCAGCATGTCCAGAGAGGCGGTGCGTCAGTGTCCACCCGAGATATGAACCTGGGCCGCCAGTAGCGGAGCTTGCGCATTTAACCACTAAGCCACAGGGTCAGCGCCAACATTTGTCTCTTCTTTATATGTGTCTGTCTACATGTATGTTATATGTGAATGATATTTTACCTCTGGAGGGTATGGTCAAAATTAAGAGCTCTATTCAGTTAACTTGAAGTAAGTGCTTAGAAAAATTATTTCTAAATCCAAATGTTTGTCCAGTTAACATGATATGAAATAATATTTGGTAAATAAAAGCTTATTTAAGCTTGTTAGTTTTCAGCATTGGATATAACACAGACATACAGACTTTCTTTGTCAGATAGACAATCCTGATGAAGAATAAATTGATGAACTCACACTTCTCAATTTCAAGATTAATTACAAAGTCAAGAGACTGTGCTATTTTACAATACTAGAATAATCAAGAGACAGTGATGTTTTAAAATGAATAGACACAGAGGTAAATGAAAAAACATGGAAAGTCCACACATAGACCTCTGCAAGTACAGACAACTTGAGCATGGTCATGACAATAAATGCACTCCAACATAAAAAATAATAGAATTTTAGTCTTTAGTCTTTTAGTCTCTAGTCATCATCAACCATGGTGATGATACAAAAGGACGACCCTATGGAAATAAATGAAGAAAGACACAAATTTTGCACCATAGAAATAAATGTACTCAAAATCACTCATCAGCTTAAATTTAAAATACAAAACTATAAAAATCATACTGGGAAATAAGAGAAAATCTTCATGATTTATAGTTTGATGACTTGTTTTCATATACAACACAAAAAGCAAAATCCATGAAGAAAAGAATTGATCATGTGGACTTGGTTAAATTTAAATTCTCCAATCTGGGAAGGACAGCATTCACAGAGTGGAAATACAAACTCCTGACTAAGAAAATACATTTGTAAAACACATATCTGCAGAAAGACTTGCATGCAAATTATTCAAAGAACCAGTCAAACGCTGCAACAAGAAAACAAACTCCCCAAATTAAAATAAATAGACCAAAATATGAATAGACAAGTTACCAAAAATATATACATATACATGGGAAATAAGCATATATAAATTGCTCAACAACAAGGAATTATTGGAAAATAAAATCCATTGTGCATTAAGAAAAAGCAAATTAAAACACTAATGAGATACTCTACTCTTCTACTAGAATTGCTAAAAACCAAAAACTGACAATACCAATTACTGGTGAGGATGTGGGACAATAGGAAATCTCATTCATTGCTGATGGGAATACACATAGTATAACCTCTTAAGAAGACATCTTATTAATTTTTGTGAAGCTAAGTATAGTGTCACTATATGATGCACCAATTGTGCACCAGTGTATTTCTCCAACTACCGTGAAAATATACATCCACACACAGACCCCTAAGAACATCTAAAAAGCAACTTTATTCACAATGACCAAAACCTAGAAGGAACCATGATATCATTTAACAGGTGAATGACACCCAAGTGTGGGACACTGAGTGAAGATACTTGAGGAACTCATGGGCTACAGGCACAGGGTAAGGAAACACACGAGTTCAGACAGGGCCAAAAGGAACAATAGATGAAAACAATGGTTGTCTAGATGGGCTGGAGGCATAGAGAACGTAGACAAACACGAGCTAGCATGGGCTGAAGCACAGCTGACAGGCACACTCAGGGATGGAAAGGGATGCAGACACATGGGTTGAGAGAGACATGTGAGGTCTGGTATCAAATGTGGGCACAGGAGATAGAGACACTCGAGGAAAGATACCCGCTGCAAGTACGTGAGAGAATGAAATTAGGTGTCTGACATGGGTTTTAGAGAGATGGAATGGAGACTCATATGGGTTGCCATGGGCTACAGGAACAAGGAATGGAGACTTTTGAGAGGTGGTATGGACAGAGGGGAGAGAAAACCTTGACAACACAAAAGGTCAGACGTGGGCTACAATCATATGAGAGGGTGACACTGGACAGAAGATATCAGCTTCAGGTAGAGGGATGGAGACACACGAAGGTTGGCATTGTTGCAGGCTCATGGGCTGGATATTCTATGGGACAGACATGGCTTGCAGCACAGAGTTTAGAAATACACTAGAGAAGACAAGAGATAGCAGCTACATCTGTGCTTAGAAGGCAATGGTGTGTAGCCTTTAATGAATGTATGAATATGGAAGAAAGACAGGAAATCCATAATCTCAGCTTCTGTCTTAAGAATTAAAAGAGAATCACACTGGAAAAAGTACTGAATGGAAACAATAATAAAGATAAGAATCAATGAAATAGAAAAATATTAAAGAAACAAATCAGGCTAAAAGTTATTTTTAAAAATATTAATAAAGTTAATAAACCACTAGCAAAACTGATTAAGGAAAAAAAAAAGAAATGAAACACAAATCACCAGTATCAGAAATCAAATAAGAGTTTTTGCTCCCAACGTGGGGCTACACTGGCTGGCAAGTTGCGTTCTTTGGCTGGAAGAAATACCTTCTCCTTGGATTACTGCAGTGGATGAAATATGGGAACCCCTGATGATAGCCAGCAAAATGTAAGACTTCTTACCACGTCAGCCTCCCGGAATCTCTACCTGTGGAGTCTGGTGGAAGGAAGTGGTGAGAAATATTTTCTCTTTCTCAATTTAGATTGGCAGGAGAAAATATTTGGGAAACTAGTTTCTTGTGCTTTTAGTGACTCTGGTAAATTTGATAGAGTACTCTTGGTTTTGATCTTGATCCATTTTCCTCCCAGAGATAGTCTCTGTTTTTCTCTTTTGTCTTTGTCTTTTGTATTGTGTGTCATAAGAAGGAAATACCATAGGGTAGGACACAGGCATAGGCCTCATAAGCCCACTGTACGGGACGGCCCCCCAGGCTGGTGAGTTTGCGGGTCTCACCAAACTGACATCTATTTAGACAAACTTTGCTGTGGGTTAATATGCACAGAAAGTGAAGGCCATTGTGAAGGGCATTTTGGAAGCCAAAGAGTCAGCAAATTTGGTGGGCATGGGTCAAGAAGTTAAGAGCCATTAGGGCGCTCGCCACTTTCAGAAGACTCCCGTGACAGGATAATTTGGGTCACAGAACGGGGTAGACGACACACGTCCCCCGCCAACTGCAAGAAAATGTCCATGCAATGACGAGGTACTCTGTAAAGCACACAGTCCCCAACCCCATGGCACCTCCCCCCCAGGTATTATTCTAACTCCAAGAGACCTAAGTCGTGGCTAAAGCTGTCATTGTGCACATAAGAAAAAAACCGGATGAGGTTTTTCCTTCTGCCTTGTTCTGTGTCCTGAGACATCTTGGCTTTGTGCCAAGTGGGAATATTCTTCTTGGTCTCCACCATATGGAAGGTGCATTTACCGGGGTGCCCCTTGGTGGCCAGTCGAGTAGACTGGGGTTCCGACCTGTCTCTTGTCCGGCTGTGTCAAGCTCTCAGGGGAGTTTGTCATAAAGGGCCCAGTCCATAAGGGATTTTGTCGTCTTAACCTTCGTTGCTTGTTAGTGCTGGAAAAATCCCATTCCAGTATCGCCTGCCCAGTGTCACAGATTAGCGGGTCTGTGACTGGAGGCGTCCCACACTACTGTGGGAGACTGGAGACACCATTTTCACTACACCATCCTTACCGCCTGTGCAATGAAGGTCTTTACTTTCTCTGAATATCTTTGGGAGTGAATTCTGTGGATCATAGGGGTTACATAATCTGTGTACTCACCAGGGACGCCTCTTGGGTCCATGGTAAAGATTCATTCTAAGCGTGGAAAGTTACCTCTGGGTCTTTCCTTAAAAAGGCTTATTGGATCAAGTCACTATTGGAATAAATATACAAATGAAGATCCTACACGTCAAGGGCCCGACGACAGATCCTTAGAATTGGGAAAACTTCTAAATTGGGGGAAAAAATATATTTTGAGAGCTCTCACACAATTGTTTAATTGGTACCTAAAAAAAGGCCAGAAAAAGGAAGGGAAAAATTTAAATAACCTTAAGACCTTGACTCAGGTTACAATTGAATTGAGAACATGTAAAAGTGTAAATGTTGATATGATTATAAAGGTTGGAATGTTTGAGCTAATTTTATAGAAAGAGGTTACATCAACTTTGCCTGAGTATGTTTTAAAATGTCTGACTGGGAATGCTTCCCTTGTCCAAAATTAGAAGACCAAGACCTATTGATAAAAATCTTAATGATAACTATGTTTAAAGGTATAAGAGGTGATGAAATTTACATGAACTTTTGTACAAAACACTGATGTTATTTCTATTACAGAACTGGTTAACAAAAATAGTAATTAAAATGATGGCTAATTTTATCTAATGTCTTATGAAGTCTTATAGGCAATCTAAATAATTATTGGGAACAAGTAACTAAATAGATGTGAAAAAGATGAATGTTGGGCGAACTTTAAATAATAATTATGTGTTACGGTGGTTACAGCTTCCAAACTCTTTTTGGTGACTTAAAACTTTAGAGTTTTGCTAAATTTTGTGATAAAAATTCACTGAGTATAATCATTTCCAAATAAGATAATATATTAGACATTGATTGGTAAATGTACCTTTGTATACTTTTGTCTTTTCGTTACAGGAAAACTAAAAGGTGTTTTGGGTCTATTGGTAAACATGTTTTATTAAAAGATTGTACTATAAAGTAACATATTTCTAGAAGTTATGAAGTGTTTATAAATTTTCCAAGCCACAATATACCAATGTAAAAGAAAGTTTGTAATGGTTTACTTAGTTTTTACTTACAAATTGGGGTTTCGAAGAGTTAAAATTTCTAATTAGTATATGTGATTGAAGCTACTAAATATTAAGAAATATATATCTGTGTACAAGGAAAGTAAGATGTATAAAGAAGGAACAAAGACTGGAGATATTTTATTTGCTTGATTAAGAAAGATAAATTTGTCTTCAAGTACTATGAGGGAAAAGAAAGACATGGGACAAATTCTGATTGTAAAAAGAAAGTTATAGGTTTGTGGAAGAGGAATTCTGGAAAAGGAGTTTTTGTATGGTCAAGTTGGCTAAGATTGAAATGAATTTAATTAAGTAAATGAGTTTTAATATCAGAAGGAAGCTGGTACAAAATTATAATTTGGTCTTCTTTCTCTTAAAAGGATAATTTTCTTGAACTTGATAAAGAAGTTATAAAAGATTTTTCTTTACCTTTGGGTAAGTCTACCTAAAAGACAGAAAAAAAAATGTTAAAATAATTTCCTGTGTTCGAAAAACTGAGGTCTCTCTATTAAGGTTTTTGGACTGTTAAT